>NC_068422.1:70763399-71507149 GCF_023373465.1 Oncorhynchus keta | reverse complement strand
AACAAACATATCTAGAGATAAGATAGATAAAGAGGAAAGACAGATGAGAAACAAGGCGTTTTACTACTGGAGTCCTACTCTGAACAGTTTGGCTTACAGAGAAAACACGGCCAATTGCTGTTTGACTGTCTGACTTGAGTTGTTTGAATAGACAGAGACAGATAAATCAAAGGCAGTAAGTAGGTGGGTGAAAACAGAACAGGTCCATCTGTGACAGGGGTGATCACAATGATGCCTCACAGACAATGTATGACCATAGCTGACTATTTCTGAACACTGTATGTTACATCACTCACCGTGTATTTGGGTTTGAACAGGCCGCTAAGGTGGCCTATGATGCCGTCCACACTGAGGTTTCTGAGGCCGTCCCTCTCCTGAAACAACACAGAGCACAACCATCATCAACCTCCCTTTTAGGAATGCTCATCACCACCAGTACCTGTGTTTATAATAACAACATGTAACAACATGCACTCAGAAACACATCATAATCCACAGATGAGGAGAGAATATCACAATATCACAAAACATTACAAAAATGATTAGAGTAGAGAATATCAAAGAAGAAACTACTTGTTTGCTTTAGGGCGGATCTTTAGGATCTGGATAAAACAGCACGACGAGTGAAGGAATGCACTCGAGTCAACACCATGACAGACAGCAAAGTATGCAAAGCACCAAGATCCTCAATCATGCCTCTGTTTCAATAGAGATGGTTGTGTCTGAACGAGACACGAGTATAGGTTGTCCTCAGTACAGAACAGACTGGTTGAGTCAGTCGGTAGTTCAGATGCCTTCTAGTTGAACTGTAAGGTAACATAAGAGCAATTCCACGGCAGCAGAATGACGCTGGAATTTTTTTATTTAAAAGTATGACAAACAAAAACCACTGATTGCAAAGTTAAACAAGTCATACAACTCTATGCACAAGCAGTACTTTTAAACATTTCCACAGAATTTTACAAAAACACATTTACTGGAAGAACAGTGCAGATGTAAAGTTTGTTAAATGGCTGCAATCCCACTACCGGGATCGATATGACAACTACCAGTGAAAATAGAGGGCGCCAAATTCAAACCACAGAAATCTCATAATTACAATTCCTAAAACATACATGTGTCTTATATCATTTTAAAGGTAATCTTGTTGTTAATCCCACCAAAGTGTTCGATTTCAAATAGGCTTTTCAGCGAAAGCACTACAAACGATTATGTTAGGTCTCCACCAAACCACAATAAGCACAGACATTTTCCAGCGAAATATAGTATTCAGAAAAAAGCAGAAATAAAGATAAAACGAATCACTAACCTTGAATTATCTTCATCAGATGACACTCATAGGACTTCATGTTACACAATGCATGCATGTTTTGTTTGATAAAGTTCATATTTATTTACATTGGCTTATTAGATTCACTAGTTCCAAAAACATCAAGTGATTTTGCATAGCCACATCGTTTCAACAGAAATACTCATCATAAATGTAGATGATAATACAAGTTATACACATGGAATTATAGATATACCTTTCCTTAATGCAACCGCTGTGGCAGATTTTTTTTTTAAATTACGGAAAAAGCAACACATGCAATAATCTGAGACGGCGCACAGAACAGTAGCCAAATTAGCCGCCATGTTGGAGTCAACAGAAACCAGAAAATACATGATAAATGTTTCCTTACCTTTGATGAACTTCATCAGAATGCAGTCCTAGGAATCCCAGGTCCACAATAAATGCTTGATTTGTTCGAAAATGTCCGTTATTTATGTCCAATTAGCTACTTTGGTTAGCGCGTTTGGTAAACAATTCCAAAGTCACAAAGCGCATCCACTATAACGTGACAAAATGTCCAAAAGTTCCGTAACAGTCAGTAGAAACATGTCAAACGATGTCCTGAATCAATCTTTAGAATGTTGTTTACATATATCTTGAATAACGTTCAAACCGGAGAATTAGAATGACTTCAGATGACCGGTGGAACGCAGGTCCTTCCCCTGTGAACGCGCATAGTGAATGCATGGTCAACTCGTGGCAGTGGTGACTATTTCCTGTGTCATTCGACCCCCCTTCACATTAGAGTCATCAGACAAAGTTCTATTGACTGTTGACATGTAGTGGAAGACGTAGGAAGTGAAAACTCATCCATATCTCGCTGTAATTTCAATGAGAGCGGCAGGGTAGCCTAGTGGTTAGAGCGTTGGACTAGTAACTGAAAGGTTGCAAGTTCATATCCCGAGCTGACAAGGTACAAATCTGTCGTTCTGCCCCTGAACAGGTAATTAACCCACTGTTCCTAGGCCGTCATTGAAAATAAGAATTTGTTCTTAACTGACTTGCCTAGTTAAATAAAGGTTAAAAAAAAACATTAAAAAAAAAAAAAATTAGAGCTTGGTTGAAAATCTGCCACCCCCGGAAAAAAAACAGGAAGTGGAATTTCTCAGGTTTTTGCCTGCTATATGAATTCTGTTATACTCACAGACAAAATTTAAACAATTTTAGAAACTTCAGAGTGTTTTCTATCCCATATTAATAATAATATGCAAATAGTTGAAACTATGACTGAGGAGCAGGCCGTTGAATATGGGCACCTCTGTGCACCTTTCATCTAAGCTACTCAATACTGCCCCTGTAGCCATAAGAAGTTAACAGAATGACTGTAAAAATCTCCATCAGTTTTTTTATGTGACCACCTTTTCCAAAAACTCTTAAATATCTACTACAAATTACGATTAAAAGATGTCTGCAGAAAGATCGGGGTGTCAGCTATAGCATGATACCTTGAGTTTGAAAACAATCTATATTTTGGATATTGAACTACAATAAGTGAAGTGGATTACCACCCGGTAACAGAGTGATGGTAACATAATGGCATCATGGGGGCTGAACTCTACTATACAGAAATGCATAATCATGAATGGCATTCTGTTCATGGTGATGTATCCTGAATAGGTACACAAAGGTAGAAATATTTTACATCCTCCGCATGTTTGGGTATTATTCTAATGAGCACCGACCCAAAACAAGATGAAATTTGGTTGGTCCGGACCACACCAAATCTGTACCAATCATAGACGTCTATGTTTCACAAGTTTGTACATCACAGATTAGCACAGTAGAGTTCAGTACAGCACAGCAGAGTTCAGTACAGTGAAGTATAGTACTATACAATAAAGTATACTGTACTCTACTCTAGGGTGCTCTACTGTAGTGTACTAAGCCCTACTATACTCTAAAGTACAGTACTGACCTATACTCTAGTATTCTTTACTGTGCTGTACTCAATCAAATCAGTTTGTATTAGACTACTATGAAACGCTAAGCTTAGGAGCTCTTCCCATCGATGCACAGTTATAAATAAGAAAATAAGAAAAATACAAATTGTAACACAAGAATGAAGCTGTATAAAAGGGAGTACCAGTACTATGTCACTGAGCAGGGGTACAAGGTATTTGAGGTAGATGTGTACATAAAGGCAGGGTACCGTGACTCGGCATCAGAATAGATAACAATAAGAGTAAAATAAAGAACAGAGTAGCAGCATATGATGATTGCGAAATTATGTGTGTATGGCGTTGGTGTGTGTGTGTGTGTGTGTGTGTGTGTGTGTGTGTGTGTGTGTGTGTGTGTGTGTGTGTAGTGTATGTGAATGGGTTTGTGTGAGACTGTCAGTGTAATCTGGGTTGGCGCCCCCCCTTGGGTTGTGCCGTGGCGGAGATCTTTGTGGGCTATACACGGCCTTGTCTCAGGATGGTAAATTGGTGGTTGAAGATATCCCTCTAGTGGTGTGGGGGCTGTGCTTTGGCAAAGTGGGGTTATATCCTTCCTGTTTGGCCCTGTCCGGGGGTATCATCGGATGGGGCCACAGTGTCTCCTGACCCCTCCTGTCTCAGCCTCCAGTATTTATGCTGCAGTAGTTTATGTGTCGGGGGGCTAGGGTCAGTTTCTTATATCTGGAGTACTTCTCCTGTCCTATCCGGTGTCCTGTGTGAATTTAAGTATGCTCTCTCTAATTCTCTCTTTCTTTCTCTCTCTCTGAGGACCTGAGCCCCAGGACCATGCCTCAGGACAACCTGGCATGATGACTCTGGAATTAAAATAGATTATTGGGGGGTTTGTATTATTTGATTTACACAACATGCCTACCACTTTAAAGATGCACATATTTTTTATTATTGTGAAACAAAAAAGAAATAAGACAAAAAAACAAAAACTTGAGGGTGCATAACTATTCACCCCCCTAAAGTCAATACTTTGTAGAGCCACCTTTTGCAGCAACTACAGCTGCAAGTCTCTTGGGATATGTCTCTATAAGCGTGGCACATCTAGCCACTGAGATTTTTTAAAAACATTTTAAACTCTGTTTATTAAGTTTTACACACACACACACACACACACACACACACACACACACACACACACACACACACACACACACACACACACACACACACACACACACACACACACACACACACACACACACACACACACACATAGACAAGACAAAGCAATATAAATAATATACTCAACTAGAAAAAAATACAAATAAAAATACAAATAAAAAAATAGCTTTAAAGATACCATACTTTAGACAAGTTAAACATACTAGGCAGAAGGCTACAGAGGTTAAAGGGCAATCTATAGTACAGGGACAGAGCAAACACCTCACCATTGTTCCTGTAAACAGTCAAGGGATAAGGGTGGAGAAATGCAACCACTCACAGAGAGTCATGGCCACAGACCGACCATCCACTGGACAGGTTTTTGTTTACAGTGCTTTAAAATAAAAAAATTAAATGATTATTCATGTAGGCGTGAACAAAGTGTAAAAATAACTGGGAAAAACAAGCTCACACTTCAGTCTCTGCCCGAGCAAGATGAACAAGGCATCTGCGGATCACAATCAATAAGCACATGGACCTTAATGTCCCCCCAGCAAAAACACAGAGAGAGGCTCCTCCAACCCTTAAGTCACAGACTTACTTTGGTATTAATTGGAATGCCATCAGAGGATGGACTGTTTAAAGTAAGACCGGAATGGAGCCCAAGCCTCATCAAACAGTTTGGGGTTCCCACGTGAATTGAATTGGATTTTTTCTAGTTTCAGAGAGCACAACACATCCCTCACCCAATATTTATAAGATGGGGGAGCTGCCATCTTCCAGTTCTGTAGTATTAGCCGTCTAGCTAAAAGAGTTGTATAAGCAACAGTGTCCGACTGGATTCTTGATAGGGGGGGTACCCATGGGCAGTACTCCAAAAAGGGCTGTAAGGGGAGACGGATCTATAACAGTGTCATATATATCAGAGAAACATTTAAATATTAATTCCCAGAAACCTGACAGTTTATGACAGCCCCAAAACATATGCAACAGTGTGGCTGGTTCCACTTTACATCTGACACAGGTAGGATCAAAATCAGAGAATATTCTTCCAAGTTTGGCCCCCGACCAGTGGATACGGTGAACCACCTTGAATTGAATGAGGCTGTGTCTAGTGCTAAAAGAGGACGAGTGCACCCTGTGCAGCACAGATTCCCAGGCGTCTTCCCCAAGTTCCTTCCTCCAAATCCTTTTCCCATCGAGTCTTTAAAGGCACCAAAGAAGGGTTCTGTAAGTCATGAATGATTGCATATACATCTGAAATTGCGCCCCTAGGAAGCTTGTTCAGCTCCAAGATGCTCTCTATAGCTGTATTCGCAGGCCTATTGGGAAATCCAGGTGTGTTAGCCCTGACAAGGTTTCTAGTCTGGAGAAAAAGTGGGATTGGGGGAGATTGAACTTTTCCTGCAGCTGAGAAAAAGAGGCAAATGTACCATCAAAGAATAACTGGGCTAGCGAGGAGAGGCCTAGTGAGTGCCAAATGCCAAAAGCCCCATCATTCAAAGATGGAGGAAATAAAATGTTCTGATTGATTGGGCCTGATAGAGAAAAGCCTTGGAGGTTAAAGGCTAAACGGAACTGATTCCAAATTTTAAGAGACTGCTTTACAATTGGGTTGACACACCTTTTGCCTAGGGACACTGGGAGAGACGAGCACAGCACAGAGGAAAGTGCTGCAGGTTTACACGATTCAGACTCCATCTGGACCCAGAGTGGTCTAGGGCCAGTAGGATCAGTCTGCAGCCAGTACAGAACGGCTCTGAAATTTGCAGCCCAGTAGTATGTCTGAAAATTTGGTAGAGCTAAACCCCCCAATGACCTAGGCTTCTGTAAATGTTTTCTACCAATCCGTGGTACCTTGCCATCCAAAATAAAATGCATGAATGTTTGATCCAGTGAAATAAAAAAAAGATTTTGGAATAAAAATGGGTAAACATTTAAATAAATATAAAAATTTGGGCAATACATTCATTTTAATGACATTAATCCTTCCGATAAGAGAAAGGGGTAGCGAATTCCAAAAAGTAAAAGATTGTTTCAATCTGTCTGCTAGAGCAACAAAGTTTTCCTGAAACAAATTAGAATATTTCCTTGTCACTTTTACTCTCAAGTAAGTGAATTGATCCCGGACAATCCTAAACTGAGAACTTGTAAAAGAGCACTTTAAAGCAGCCTTGTTTACCGGAAAAAGCTCACTCTTGCCTAGATTCAGCTTGTACCCTGAGATTGATCCAAACTTTTTAAGAACAGATAGGGCACGTGGAGGTCGTCAGCATATAGCGAGACTTTCTGCTCCCAGCCTGCCCTGATTATGCCTTGAATGGCATCATTAGAGCGTAGTGCAATGGAGAGAGGCTCGATTGCCAAAGCAAACAACAAGGGGGAGAGTGGGCAACCCTGTCTGGATCCGCGGTGCAAGGGAAAATAGTCAGAGGACAAGTTATTAGTCCGTACCGAAGCCATGGGGGAAAAATAAAGAATATTTATCCACGCAATGAATTTGGGGCCAAAGCCAAATCTATAAAGGGCAGCTGTTAGGTAATCCCACTCAATGCGGTCAAACGCTTTTTCGGCATCAAGTGAGACCACCACCTCCGGGTCCTCCGACACTGGGGAGTACAGTATATTCATAAGGCGCCTAATATTGAAAAATAAATGCCTATTTCTCACAAAGCCAGTCTGGTCAGAGTGTATTACTTGGTGCAGCAAGCCTTCCATACGGATGGCTAAAAGCTTAGCTAGGATTTTGTAATCACAGTTTAAAAGCGAGATTGGGCGATAGGATCCACATTCCAGGGGGTTTTTGTTTTTCTTTAGTAGTAATGAAATTGAAGCCTGCTAAAGACAAGGCGGTAGCTTTGAAGTATTGAGGCACTTTGCAAATAGTCGAGACAAGAATGGGCAAAGCAGACCAGAAAATGTTCTGTAAAATTCGGTTGGAAAACCGTCCGGACCCGGTGATTTACCACTTTTCATTGCGGACACTGCTGTTGCAACCTCCTCAAGCGTAAATTCTTCTTCTAGATCACATATGTCAGAGTCAAGGCCCGCGGGCCACATCCGGCCCGCGAGAAGGTTTTTTACGGCCCCTGGGATGATCTTGATTTATTATTAGAACCGGCCCGCAGACCGCAGCAAGCCGGCAGCCCGCAGATCTTTTACACGCACCAATACTACATTTCCCACAATGCAACGGTGACGCACCGAGCAGTAGGCTGCTTCATTTCAATATTTATTGGCACAGCAGTTGTCAGCATCACAGTAAAATTAACTTTCAGATACCCATCAAAAATGGCAAAACGGAAGGTGGACACTGAGAACCGGGGTTTCAAACAAGGTGGGAGTCGGAGTATTTGTTCACGGAGGTAGCTGGAAAACCTGTGTGTCTTCTGTGTGGAGAAAGTGTGGCGGTACTGAAAGAGTATAATCTGAGACGACATTATGAAACGAAACACGCGGACAAAAACAAGAATATGGACATGGAACAAAGGCTACAAAAGGCAGAGGAATTAAAACGAGGCCTCAAATCTCGACAGGCTCTGTTCAAAAAAGCCAAATCACAAGGCCAGGCTGCTGTCAAGGCCAGTTTTATTTTGGCAGAAGAGATCGCTAAATCAGCCCGGCCATTTACGGAGGGGGATTTCATCAAAAACTGCATGATTAAAGTTTGTGACGAAGTTTGCCCAGAAAAAAGGCAACTCTTTTTAAATGTGAGTCTGAGCAGAAACACCATTGCCGAGAGAGTAGACCAGTTGTCCATCAATCTAAAAGAGCAGCTTGTGAAAAAGGGAAAAGATTTCATTGCATATTCCTTGGCTGTGGATGAGAGCACCGACATTTCTGACATTGCCCAGTTGTCAATTTTCATCCGCGGAGTGGACTCCAGCCTAAGCGTGACAGAGGAGTTTTTGGCTTTACGTCCTATGCATGGCACAACTACGGGGCATGATTTGTATGAAGAGGTGTCAAGATGTGTAAATGAGATGGAGCTGCCTTGGGAAAAACTCGTGGGTTTGACAACCGACGGAGCACCTGCGATGTGTGGACACAGGAGCGGACTGGTGGCGAAGATACGGGAAAAGATGCAAGAGGAAAACGCGACAGGTGAGCTGACAGCTTATCATTGTATCATACACCAGGAAGCGTTGTGCGGTAAAGCCTTGAAAATGGAGCATGTAATGAGCATCATCACGCGCACAGTTAACTTTATCAGAGCCAAAGGTTTGAATCACCGCCAGTTCAAGGCATTTCTGACGGAGTTAGAAACGGAGCATGGTGATTTGCCTTATCACACAGAGGTGCGATGGCTAAGCCAGGGAAAGGTGCTTCAAAGATGTTTCGAGCTTCGTGAGGAGATTTGTCTGTTCTTGGACAGCAAAGGGAAAGACACAACACAACTCCGAGACGAAATGTTTCTGTGTGAAATGGCTTTTCTGTGTGACATTACGAGTCATCTGAATGCAATGAACTTGCAGCTGCAGGGTCGGGATCGTGTCATCTCTGATATGTACAGTACAGTGAAGGCATTTAAAACCAAACTGACTCTGTGGGAGACGCAGATGCGGAAAGAAAATTTGAGCCACTTTCCCAGCTGCCAGACCATGAAAGAGAAGCTCTCTACCAGTGCGTTCCCGAGCGCACAGTTGGCTGATAAAATAGGTATGCTTGCCGCTGACTTTCGACGCCGATTTGCTGACTTTGAAGCACAAAAAGCAGGTTGGAACTGCTCGGTAACCCATTTGCTGTTGACGTGGAAAGCTCACCACCAAACCTCCAAATGGAGTTGATTGACCTCCAATGCAATGATGCACTGAGGGCAAAATATGCGGCAGTGGGTGCTGCGGAGTTCGCCCGTTTCCTCCCGACACAATGCCCCAGCTGCGCATCCAGGCTGCTCAAACGTTGTCTATGTTTGGCAGCACATACCTGTGTGAACAACTGTTTTCTTTGATGAACTTGAACAAAACATCACACAGAAGTCGACTTACTGCTGAACACCTCCACTCAATTCTGAGGATTTCCTCAGCTCAGAGCCTTACCCCGAACATTGATGAACTTGTGGAAAAGATGGGACACCACCAAGTATCACCCTCAACCTCAAACAAGTGAACATTACTGTGCAATCACATATTTAGAGTTTTTACTCAGTTCAAGTTTAAAAGTTAAAGTTTAATATTTGTTTTCACTGCATGTTACTTCTCCTTAAACAAAGTGTTGTTTTTGATTAATAGATTTTTGCACTTTATTTTATTGTATTTCAATCCAATTATATTTTAAAAATATTTCAGTTGAGTGGATGATAGAAAATTGCTATTATTGTTTTTTTCTTTGATGTAAATTTAGCCCACTTTTGCTAAAATAGAAAATATAGGCTACTGATGGTGCCTTGAATACCGGTTTCTTTCATTTAATGTTCATGTTATGGGGATTTTTATATAAAGGAAATTTGTCTTTTGTGTCTGTTGAAAATTAAAGATTACTGACAGAGCCATAAGAAAATATTGCTTTATTTATCTGATCATATTGGAATATATTTGTTAGGTTTTCAGTAGGTTCAATTAGGTTCACTAGACTATATGCGTCATTTAAAAATTGTTCAATGAACATTCGAACAGTCCGGCCCTCGGCTTGTAGCTAAATTTTTTATTTGGCCCTCCCCTCCGTCCATTTGACTTTGACACCCCTGTTCTAGATAGTCATGGGAGTCCGTATCAATTGAAGGCATATTCAAGCCATTAAAGAAGGAGTCAATCAGCAAGGGGTCTTGAGGGGATTCAGAGGTGTATAGCGCAGAGTAAAATTGTTTAAATTGATCATTGATCTCTTTATGTATAACTGTGGTGGCACCAGACGGGGTCCTTATTTGTGAAACGTGAGGCCTCAGATTTACGGATCTGATGCGCAACGGGTTTACTGGCCTTGTCGCCTTGTTCATAGACTTTGTATCGAGCTCGCAAGAGTAACTGTTCAGCTTGCTGGTTGAAAGCTCATCAAATTCAGATTGTAGTAGTTGGCCCTCTTTATGCAGATCAGAGGAAGGATCTGTAGCACACTTCTCATCCAGTGTGGCTACTCGCTCAGGTCCCGAAGTCGCTGAGAGCGAACTCTGTTTTGGTTGGCTGTATAAGAAATTATTTGGCCATGGAGGTATGCTTTGAGAGACTCCCATATGTTAGAGCAGGACATACCTGGTGTTGAATTAGTTTCTAGGAATAAGGTGATTTCAGAAGAGATGAAATTGACAAACTCCTTATCTGAAAGTAAAATGGGGTTGAGACTCCATTGATAACACATAGGAGGTCGCTGGGGAAACTCTAG
The DNA here is from genome assembly GCF_023373465.1 of Oncorhynchus keta. NCBI lineage: Eukaryota > Metazoa > Chordata > Actinopteri > Salmoniformes > Salmonidae > Oncorhynchus > Oncorhynchus keta. The sequence continues at coordinate 71,496,448 of NC_068422.1, read as the reverse complement.
TTCAAGCACTAATGGTGCGTACACTGCCGAAGGTTAGGCAGAAGTTTTTGGTCCAAAAACAAGTAATCAATCCGGGAGTATGTTTGATGAACATGAGAATAAAAGGAATATTGTCTGTCTGTAGGATGCAGGAAACGCCAGGACTCAAACATAGAATATTTCTGAAGAAAGGATTGAATAAGTAGGGCACATTTAGATGGGCCTGTATTTATTTGTGAGGACTTGTCAAGAACTGGGGACATTTTACAGTTGAAATCCCCCCCCAAAATCAACAAATGAGAATCTAAATTGGGAATAGTAGAAAGAAAGGAAGAAATGAAACTTGTGTCATCCCAATTGGGAGCATAAACACGAGCCAAAACAAGAGGGGTAGAAAACAGTTCACCGGTTACTATGATGTATCGTCCCTTAGGATCAGCAATAACCTCAGAAGCTACAAAGGGAGTAGCTTTATCAACCAGAATAGCAGCACCTCTTGATTTACTATGAAAGTTTGAGTGGAACACTTGACCAACCCAGTCCTTACGCATCCTAAAATGCTCACCAGTCCTCAAGTGAGTCTCTTGTAGAAATGCAATATTTGCATTCAAACCCTTTAAGTGTGTCAACACCCTCTTACGCTTCACCGGGTTGTTAACCCCTTTGGTATTCCAAGAAATGTACTTGATCGTATTATTTCGGCCCCTCTGGGCATTCCTGTTATTCAACCCTGTCATTAGAGCATAGAATGGAAAAGCAATGAGCGCCCAAAACCCCCAGAATAACTTGTCTCAGAGTAATAATGTACGGTGGTAAATGTTTGGAAAAAGTACAGAAAAAAACAGATTAAAAAAAATAAAAAGACAGAATGACAACATTAGAACTGAACAGACAATACCTCCCCAAACGAGGTACAAGCCTAAATAGAACATGTTCTCCTCGCACAGTATGTCTGTGAGAGTGCGGTCTTAAACCTAAAACCACAGTCCCGCTCTTTAAAGTCGCGTTTTGTTAGTGGATCAAGCAGCAAAAAGAAAGATTTGTATGTATTTAAAAAAAAAAAAAGGTGAATCCCTTGTGCAAAAGGAATGACAAAAGCACCACCTGTAGATGTATATGATTGTATTCCCAGTATTATAACAGGCATTGAGAGGGAAAATAAATAAAATGTATAAAGGCTCTCAGCCAAAAATCTAATAAGACAATCAAAACTAATAGTAATTATAATAGTAGTCTAGTTGAAGCTGAGACAGCAACCAATACCAAAAAATTACGTGTGCGCAACGTTGAACGTTTGCTGGGCATAAATGGCGCTCAAAACTTTTAAAATTAAAGTGAGGCCCCAAAAACCGTGTAGCCTCGGGAGACATTTACTGTTAACTGGGTCAATGCAAACGGATGCAGTAAACAAATAACCAAAAATATTTTGAGTCACCGAGACAATGTGTAAACAAACTAAATAGGTGAGCAAGATAATGCACGCACACTAGACGATCAAAACATTAGATCACCTCAAATAAGCCTGAATAGTTTCACCAACTATACAAGACGAGCCTGTTATGTCTAAGCATTATTGTACCACAAGTGGGTTACTTACTATCCACAGTACGCAGGCAACAGTTGCTGAACTGTGAGCATATTCAAGACTTCTTGATGTGACGTTGAATGTGAGCCATAGCCTCATCCGGAGATTCAAATGTGTAGTCTTTACCCTCGTGAGACGCAGTCCATACTTCACACTTGGATGGTCTCGTTTGGCCTGTCCGAAAGCTGCGCGCTGCCTGGAAACAGTGGGGGAGTAGTCCTGGTAGATGGAAAAGCTCTGTCCTTGTAAGCTCAGAGTGCACTCGAAGAATTATGTCACGGGGCCTCTCCACATCCCGGGGCTTTGGGCGCAGCGACCGGTGGGCTCGATCAATCAGGGGCTTTTCATCTAAGGCAAGAACATACTTCAGCAGCCCCGAAACGAAATCCGTGGCGCGATGCATTTCGGCGGACTCTGGGACCGATACAAGTCTCAGATTATTGCGGCGAGAGAATCCCTCTAAACTCACGCAGCTCTCCTTCACCTTTTTCAAATCCGCCAGCTAGGCGTTTAACTTCAGCCTCCAGGGATGTAGTTAAATCGGAGACATTAGTAGCGGAGGCCCTCCAGTGCCGCAATCGTTGTAGTGTGTGACGCAGTTGTTGTTTTGAGTATTGTGATTGCTGGCACAGTCTCGTTCCGCAGGATGGTTAAATCTGCTTTTAAAGTATCAGAAACCTCCTGTATTCTGGCCTCAATCGTAGCAATCACCTGTGTTTTCATTTCAACTATCTCAGAGCGTAGTATTTTGATGGCCTCGAGAATGTTCATTTCAGCGCCGCCAGGCCAAGCCGCGGTTAAAGTGTGCGTCCCCGGGCCCTCAGACTCAGGAGAGGGCGGTGATGAGAGCGGGTCTTGTAGGCCGGGTTTTCTCAAAGTCATGCCTTTGGCCTTATGTTTGGTCGACATGCTGACATTCGGAAGCAAAGTAGTCTTGTTTTTTACGGAAAGGGATCACCAAATTAATATTCGAAAATAAATACGGTTCTGCTGCAGAATTCACATAAACTTTAAGAATACCACAGGAGCAAATGGAAAACACGTCAGTCGCACATGGCGTCCCCTACCATCCCCCCGCCACTGAGATTTTTGCCCATTCTTCAAGGCAAAACTGCTCCAGCTCCTTCAAGTTGGATGGGTTCCTGCTGGTTTCCAGCAATCTTTAAGTCATACCACAGATTCTCAATTGGATTGAGGTCTGGGATTTGACAAGGCCATTCCAAGACATTTAAATGTTTTCCTTAAACTACTCAAGTGTTGCTTTAGCAGTATGCTTAGGGTCATTGTCCTGCTGGAAGGTGAACCTCCGTCCCAGTCTCAAATCTCTGGAAGACAGAAACAGGTTTCCCTCAAGAATTTCCCTGCATTTAGCAGCAATTCTGACCAGTTTCCCAGTCCCTGCCGATGAAAAACATCCCCACGGCATGATGCTGCCACCACCATGCTTCACTGTGGGGATGCTGCTCTCGGGGTGATGAGAGATGTTGGGTTTGTGCCAGACATAGCGTTATCCTTGATGGCCAAAAAGCTCAATTTTAGTCTCATCTGACCAGAGTACCTTCTTCCATATGTTTGGGGAGTCTCCCACATGCCCTTTGGTGAACCCCAAACATGTTTGCTTCTTTTTTTCTTTAAGCAATGGCTTTTTTCTGGCCACTCTTCCGTAAAGCCCAGCTCTGTGGAGTGTACGGCTTAAAGTGGTCCTATGGACAGATACTACAATCTCCACTGTGGAGCTTTGCAGCTCCTTCAGGGTTATCGTTGGTCTCTTTGTTGCCTCTCTGATTAATGCCCTCCTTGCCTGGTCCGTGAGTTTTGGTGGGCGGCCCTCTCTTGGCAGGTTTGATGTGGTGACATATTCTTTCCATGTTTTATTAATGGATGTAATGGTGCTTCGTGGGATGTTCAAAGTTTCTGATATTTTTTTATAACCCAACCCTGATCTGTACTTCTCCACAACTCTGTCCCTGACCCGTTTGGAGAGCTCCTTGATCTTCACGGTCCCGCTTGCTTGTTGGTGCCCCTTGCTTAGTGGTGTTGCAGACTCTGGGGCCTTTCAGATCAGGTGACACACACAGGTGGACTTTATTTAATTAATTCCGTGACTTCTGAAGGTAATTGGTTGCACCAGATCTTATTTAGGGGCTTCATAGCAAAGGGGGTGAATACATATGCACACACCACTTTGTTTTTTACTTTTTTGAATTTTTTGAAACAGGTATTTTTTTTAAATTTCACTTCACTTCACTGATCTGGATAATTTTCTGCATGTTCATTACATGAAATCCAAATAAAAATCCAATTACATTACAGGTTGTAATGTAACAAAATAGGAAAAACGCAAAGGGGTTAATACTTTTGCAAGGTACTGTAATGAATGAGTAGAACCTGAACTCTGAACACACAATGGAGGACTAGAAACGAACAAGAGCCAATAACGTCATGTTTTACAACATCTTAGACAATGAGTGCAATCACAGGTCAGGTTCCCATACGAGACAAGACAATGAAACAGACACAAGGGACAGAGATCATCTCAACCACAGGAAGCATGGTATCTCTTTCAGATGAGTGGCAGGGATCAGATATGCAGAGGGTGTGTGTGCGTGTGCTTGAGAGAGAAAGAGAGAGAGAGAGGGAGAGAGACCTACACTAGAGGTGATGGAGGACAGGGAGATACGGTCCTCTTCCAGCCCCAAGGCAGGAGGGGGTTCACTGGATCCCAGCCATTCCAGCTTCCCCTTCAACAGCAACCTCTGTGCCTCCAGCCTAGTTCTAGCTCCCAGGGACAGCATCACCTGCTGTCGGCTCTCCTCCAGCGCATGCCTCTTACTGAACTGGTAAACCCTGCAGAGAGAGAAGCAGCCTGTCAGCTCATCAATTAAAGCATTGTGATGATACTGTGGAACAATGTGTTTCCATTACAACATGTTGCAACAATTCCATTGTCGCCTCACTGTCAATATATTTACAGCATAACTGACATGCCTGATGGTTTTACACAAGAATGCTGGTTCACTGGCCCATCTCCTACACCTTAGCCATATCATTTCCACAGGGCACTCACCAACAGTATAGTTTAATTGAGATATTCTATATGGGAGAAGTAGGGTTAAAGATGCCGTAAGTCATGTCAGAAGGTAGCAGATGTATTACTCAACAACAGCTGCAAATTCCAATAAAACTACATCAAGTTTTGAAGATCACTTTCCTTACAACACTATCATGAATCTAGTGAATAGGTTTTGTGGGTCAGAGTGCAGTATTTCTTTAGTTCAAAGCACAAATGTTTGTTAGCACGTTTCTCACACTGGCTTTAGCCATGGCGGGAGCAGACCAGACCAGACATGAGCCTTGTAGGGAGACGTCTTCATAGTGTGACAAATTCCCATGATTTGTGAATCTGTTTGAACCAAACAGCTAGTGCGATAGCTAAAATGGCTTTGTAAAATACATATATTTCAGCTAATAGGGAGTATCTAACAAATGAAATACATGATGGCATTCACTAATCATAAACATTTGACATATAATAGATATGTGGGTATATTTGTGGACAGAATTCTTCCTTACTTAACGTTCAAATATTACACTGCTACATCAACTAACATCACCACTTGGGTAAAATAGTTATTTACTAATCCAGGAAGCATTGTCTGTATCTGTTGATTTCCAAAGTGTTTCATCAAGCCCATGACTCCTTAAGGAGAGGCATGTTTCCCTCGGCACAAGTGAACATTAGGCTAGTGTCAGTCAACACAGCTGCTCCATCTATGCACTAAGAGCTTATTAGTAACTTCTAATAACATCGGACAGGTATCTAAACCAAGACAAATGAGAGGAGAAGCTTGAAAAGTCTCCTCATATCACCATGTTATATTCATAAGGCATAGTGAGTCTGTCCCCCAGAGAGCAGCCAGCTTAGCCAGCCATAGCAGAGAGGAGAGCAGACTAAACTACTCTGATAGGAGACTGCCTGTAGATGAACACCACCGTTGAGAGGAGATCAACACACTGCAAAAATACCAACACACTGCACAGATATGATGCAGATCAATGCCAAAATTCATTACTCTTTTTTTTCTAGTCATTGTTGGTGAAGAGAGTGGTTTGGTGCAGCCAGAGCCAACTTTATCCTGGTTCAGACCATAGAAATATAATTATATTCTCTTTACCCAGGATAAATGATCATATTATCAGGTATAACAGCTGTAAGTACTATCTAATTACACTACATCTGCCTAAGTGCTTACCAAGTATGCTTGCCCATGTAAAGTTGGACCTTCATGTACATGTGGATATCACCTCACCTTTGACCCCGTTTGATGCCCTCTTCCTCTGCCTCCAGCTCCAACTCCAGTTGGTTGACTGAGGCCTGTTGGGAAACCACATTACCAGCAAGAGACAGCAGTTCTTCTTCCACTACAGTCAACCTGGTAGAGGGGGAGAGACATGGGGAGAGAAGGGGGACAAAGGGGTGAAATGTGTTGTTGGTGTTGAGAGTGTGTGTGTGTGTGTGCAGTGTGTGTGTTGTGCAGTGTGTGTGTGTGCAGTGTGTGCGTGTGTGTGTGTGTGTGATATATATAGTACCAGTCAAACGTTTGGACACATCTACTCATTAGAGGTATTTTTTAAAACTATTTTCTACATTGTAGAATAATAAACAATCGTGAAGACATCAAAACTATGAAATACATTTTTAAAAAGTGTTAAACAAATCTAAATATATTTTATACTTGAAATTCTTCAAAGTAGCCACCCATTGCCTTGATGACAGCTTTGCACACTCTTGCCATTCTCTCAACCAGCTTCTCGAGGTAATCACCTGGAATCCATTTCAATTAACAGGTGTGCCTTGATAAAAGTTCATTTGTGGAATTTCTTTCCTTAATGCGTTTGAGCCAAATCAGTTGTGTTGTGACAAAGTAGGGGTGGGATACAGAAGACAGTCCTATTTAGTATATTATGGCAAGAACAGCTCAAATAAGCAAAGAGAAAAGACAGTCCATTATTTTAATCTGGAAAATTTCAAGAACTTTCAAAGTTTCTTCAAGTGCAGTCGCAAAAACCATCAAGCGCTATGATTAAACTGGCTCTCATGAGGACCGCCACAGGAAAAGAAGAACCAGAGTTACCTCTTTACAGAGAATAGTTCATTAGAGTTACCAGCCTCAGAAATTGCAGCCCAAATAAGTGCTTCACAGAGTTCAAGTAACAGACATCTCAACATCAACTGTTCAGAGGAGACTGCATGAATAACACAAATTGCTGGTCGAATTGCTGCAAAGAAACCACTACTGAAGGACACCAATAATAAGAAGAGACTTGCTGGGCCAAGAAACACGAGCAATGGACATTAGACCGGTGGAAATCTGTCCTTTGGTCTGATGAGTCCCAATTTGAGATGCAGAGTAAATGAACGGGTGATCTCTGCATGTGTAGCTCCCACCGTGAAGCATGGAGGAGGAAGTGTGATGGTGCTTTGCTGGTGACACAGTCCGTAATTTATTTAGAATTCAAGGCACACTTAACCAGCATGGCTACCACAGTTTCTGCAGAGATATGCCATCCCATCTGGTTTGTGCTTAGTGGGACTACCATTTGGTTTTCAATAGGACAATAACCTAACACATCTCCAGGCTGTGTAAGGGCTATTTGACCAAGAAGCAGAATGATAAGAGTGCTGCATCAGATGACCTGGCCTCCACAATCACCCGACCTCAACCCAATTGAAAAAGCATTCCAGGTGAAGTTGATTGAGAGAAAGCCAAGAATCTGCAAAGCTGTAATCAAGGCAAAGGGTGGCTACTTTGAAGAAGCTAAAATATTTTTTCATTTGCTTAACACTTTTTTGGTAACTACATGATTCCATATCTGCTATTTCATAGTTCTTATGTCTTCATTATTATTCTACAACGTAGAAAATAGTAAAAAATAAAGAAAAACCCTTGAATGAGTAGGTGTTCTAAACCTTTTGACCGGTAGCGTGTGTGTGTATGTACAGTGGAGTGAGTTGAAAGTCTGTGTTGCCCAGCAACAGCCCCAAAACATCACTGCTCTATAGGAGATATGCATGGAGGAATGGGCCAAAATACCAGCAACAGTGTGTGAAAACCTTGTGAAGACTTACAGAAAACGTTTGACCTCTTTCATTGCCAACAAAGGGTATATAACAAAGTATTGAGATAAACTTTTGTTATTGACCAAATACTTATTTTCCACCATAATTTGCAAATAAATTCATAAAAAATCCTACAATGTGTTTTTCTGGATTTTTTTTCTCATTTTGTCTGTCATAGTTGAAGTGTACCTATGATGAAAATTACAGGCCTCTCTCATCTTTTTAAGTGGGAGAACTTGCACTAAATACTTTTTTGCGCCACTGTACATAAGTATTCATACCCTTAATCAGTACTCTGTTGAAGCCCCTTTGGCAGCGACGAGAGCCTTGAGTCTTCCTTGGTATGACGCTACAAGCTTGGCACACCTGTATTTGGGGAGTTTCTACCATTCATCTCTGCAGATCCTCTCAAGCTCTGTCAGGCCGGATGGGAAAATCGCTGCACAGCTATTTTCAGGTCTCTCCAGAGATGTTCGATTGGGTTCAAGTCCGGGCTCTGGCTGGGCCACTCAAGGACATTCAGATGCCTTTTACTGAGGAGTGGCTTCCGTCTGGCCATTCTACCATAAAGGCTTGATTGGTTGAGCGCTGCAGAGATGATTCTCCTTCTGGAGGGTTCTCCAATCTCCACTGAGGAACTCCGGAGCTCTGTCAGAGTGACCATCGGGTTCTTGGTCACCTCCCTGACCATGACCCTTATTCCCTGATTGCTCAGTTTGGCTGAGTGGCCAGCTCTGGGTAGAGTCTTGGTGGTTCCAAACTTCTTCCATTTAAGAATGACGGAGGCCACTGTTCTTGGTGACCTTCAAAGTTGCAGAAATGTTTTGGTAGCCTTCCCCAGATCTGTGCCTCGACACAATCCTGTCTCGGGGCTCTATGGACAATTTATTCGACCTCATGGCTTGGTTTTTCTCTGACATGCACTGTCAACTGTGTGATCTTATACTGTATAGACAGGTGTGTGCCTTTCCAAATAATGTCCAATCAATTCAATTGATTCCACAGGTGGAATCCAATCAAGTTGTAGAATCATCTCAAGGATGATCAATGGAAAAAGGGTGCACCTGATCTTAATTTCGAGTCTCATAGCAAAGGTTCTGAAATCTTATTTAAATAACGTATTTCTGTTTTTATAAATGTGCAAAGAAAATTATAAAAACCTATTTTCACTGTGTCATTATGGGGAATTGTATGTAGATTGATGAGGGGAAAAAATAATGACCTGTGCTGGATCCCCTCCACTGTAAGCTCATTTAGTTCCAGCTCTCCAGTCTTTAGTCGATCTGTGTTCTCCAGAAGACCAGAGTCAAACTCCACACACACCGGAACCTCCCCTACAGACCTGAACACACATGGTGAAACTTTTCAGCCTCTTGACTGCACTAAGATCAGCATATTTACCTTTTAGTCATTTAGCAGATTCTCTTATCTAGAGCAACTTGCAGCTGAATACCTGTTCTGATGGATGAAACTCTCGTACTCTTTGTGTGGCTCTATGGCCTTCAGAGCAGTAGACATCTCCTCGTGGACAGATACCACCTCCTGTTGGAGCATACTGGACATGTCATAGTACTCCTGCAGGATCTCCTTCCTGGGTTACAGGGAAAAAGTCAAAGGTCTGGTAGAGGTCAGGGCAGTATTATTCAATCCTGGTCTGGGGACCCACTGGGTGTGCAGGCTTTTTTCTAGCTCAGCACTAACGCACCTGCTTCATCTAATCAAAGGCTTGATGATCCATTATTAAATAGGTCAGTGTCTTCGGAAAGTATTCAGACCCCTTACATTTCTCCACATTTTGTCAGGTTATAGCCTTACTCTAAAATTGTTTAAATCGTTTCTCCCCTCATCAATCTACACACAATACACCATAATGACAAAGCAACAACTGTTTAGAAATGTTTTGCTAATTCATAAAAAATAAAAAAAATTGAAATAATACATTTACATAAGTATTCAGACCCTTTCCTCAGTACTTTGTTGAAGCACCTTTGGCGGCGATTACAGGCTCGAGTCTTCTTGGGTATGACGCTACAAGCTTGGCACACCTGTATTTGGGGAGTTTCTCCGATTCTTTTCAGCAGATCCGCTCAAGCTCTGTCAGGCTGGATGGGGAGTGTTGCTGCACAGCTATTTTCAGGTCTCTCCAGAGATGTTCGATTGGGTTCAAGGCCGGGCCACTAAAGGACATTCAGAGACTTGTCCTGAAGCCACTCCTGAGTTGTCTTGGCTGTGTGCTTAGAGTCGTTGTCCTGTTGGAAGGTGAACATTAACCCCAGTTTGAGATCCTGAGCTCTCTCGAGCACGTTTTCATCAAGGATCTCTGTGTACTTTGATCCGTTCATCTTTTCCTCAAATCCTGACTAGTTTCCCAGTCCCTGCTGCTGAAAAACATCTCCACAGCATGATGCTGCCACCACGCTTCACCCCCGATTCCTCAGTTTGGACAGGCGGCCAGCTTTAGGAAGAATCTTGGCGGTTCCGAACTTCTTCCAATTAAGAATGATGGAGGCAACTGTGTTCTTGGGGACCTTCAATGCTGCATAAATGTTTTGGTAGCCTTCCCCAGATCTGTGCCAACACAATCCTGTCTCAGAGCTCTACTGACAATTCCTTCGACCTCATGGCTTTTCTCAGACATGCACTGTCAACTGTGGGACCTTATAGACAGGTGTGTGCGCCTTTCCCGAATCATGTCCAAAAATTTAATTTACCACAGGTGGACTCCAATCAAGTTGTAGAAACATCTCAAGGAAGATCAATGGAAACAGGATGCACCCGAGCTCAATTTCGAGTCTCATAGCAAAGGGTCTGAATATTTATCTAAATAAAATAAAAATAAAAATAATAATAAATACATTTCAGTTTTTGTTTTAATTGTGCAAAAATGTATAAAAAACAGTTTTTGCTTTGTCATTATGGGGTATTGCGTGTAGATTGCTGAGGAAATTGTTTTATTTAATCCATTTTAGAATAAGGCTGTAACGTAACAAAATGTAGAAAAAGTCAAGGGGTCTGAATACTTTCCGAAGGCACTGTATGTATAGTACTGGGCTGAAACACACTGTGGGTCTCCAGGGCCAGTATTGATTACATTACGTGGGTTTGGACAACAGCCAAAAACTATTATATCAAACTACCCATGAGAGTGCTTGAATTCTTATCAAAAGGGAAGGATATTAGGTGAGATACAAAACCATGCAGTGTAACAATAGGATGACCATAGTCACAGTACTTCCCTACCACGGTGGACACACACGCAATATGATCTCATCACTGACTGGGAATTCACTGACAATGTTGTGCTTTTCCCTCACACACACACACACGCACGCACGCACGCACGCACGCACGCACGCACGCACGCACGCACGCACGCACGCACGCACGCACGCACGCACGCACGCACGCACGCACGCACGCACGCACGCACGCACGCACGCACGCACGCACGCACACACACACACACACACACACACACACACACACACACACACACACACACACACACACACACACACACACACACACACACACACACACACACACACACACACACACACACACACACACACACACACACACTTACAGTACGAGTACCATCTCCTGCTGTAGGCTCTGTAGTGCCATGAGCAGGGCAGGTTGGGCCTGGCTGTAGTGGTGCTGATGGTACACCTGGGCTGCTCTGACTGACAGCACATACTCATTATGAAGCTCATGGAGCCTCAGAGTAGCCTTCACATAGCGCTCCCTCGCACGCTCACGTTCTTTATCTAAACAAACACAAGATATATGTATATAGTTTGAAATATCCAATAAATGTCGTTCCACTTCATGATTGTGTCCCACTTGTTGTTGATTCTTCACAAAAAAATACAGTTTTATATCTTTATGTTTGAAGCCTGAAATGTGGCAAAAGGTCGCAAAGTTCAAGGGGGCCGAATACTTTCGCAAGGCACTGTATATACATATATCAGTAGAACACACAAATGTAGCAAAGAAGTGGAAAAACAATACACATGACACATAGTCACTACTAATATGATCAACTGTGTTAATTTGGTGAATCATTAAGACACCAGTTGTCTAAACAGAACTATCAGGAGGTAATGATCATCTGTTGTCCAGAATATAATCCTTTCAGCCAGTCAAAGTGAGAGTGTGTCTGTGCTGTTTGGAGAAATGAGACGGAGCCAGACAGAGTGAGCTTCCCCACCTTTACTGGCCTCCTGGTACTTCCTCTTTGCCTGTGCTGCATCCCTCACCAGCTGTCTATAGCTGGCCTTCAGCCTCTCCAGCTCTGTCTGGGTCACCTGACAAATGGAAAGGGTATATTAGTGTTACTTCATCCAAACAAGGTGCATAAATTGAAGAACAAATGGGACGAGTAGAGAGATATTCAGCCACTCTCTAAGAACAATGAGAGTCCTCAAATACATTTCTACTATCTAACCACACAGCACCGTCATCAGAGAGGTAAAGGAGGGGAGTTAAAAAGGAGTGGAGGTGATACTGTACAAACAAGTGATACGGGTGTGGTTTGTTAAAAGCAGGAGTGCCTTCACAATGCAGGCTTTTGTTTGACCCTAGCTTTGCCACCTCTGAGACAACACAGACAGACGAGAGAGAGGAGAAAGACCAGACAGGAAAGACCGGAACCCAGACCCTACAGGTCTGTATCCCAACACCTCTCAACTCAGAAGTAGAAGCACACATGAAGTGGTCGGTGACGTCAGAGAGGCCCTGGTAACAGAAACGGGTTTGACTCCATTTTTTTTTACCCTTAACATTTCCTTTAGCCACCATTTAAGGCAGTGGTCACCAACCTTTTCTGAGTCAAGATCACTTTCTGAGTCAAAACGCAAGTTGAGCATGCATGTTAAAAAATGTTTTTAAACATGACTTAAAAAACATAAGCCTACATTAACCAATTAAAAACAGTTCTGTAGCAATGATGTTTGTGCAGTAGGCTTGGATGGCCCAATACATTATCACTGCATATTTGCTATGCTTGAAATGCCCTGCCAATTTTGTTCTTCTCAGAATTTTTTGAAATTATATTTAAAAAATGTAGGTACATGATCACACTGGTAATAGATCATTTTATGTAGTACTTGTGAGGCGGTGAGCTGAGTGAACATAATATTATTATATATTTATTACTGGACTGATGGCCTGCATCTGATGGTCAGTCTGAGGAGAGGGAGGGAGCAGCGGTCCCTCCGCTGAGAAAAGAGAACAGTCTTCTAGCTGATGGCAAAACTCAAATCACACTGCATTATTTCTGCCTCATGTACCAATTCATGTTGTTCTTCCTATGACCAGAGAAAGTTAAATATTCCTTGATATTAAAAAAAGACACAAGCCGCTAATAATAACAACAATGCAAGCTTATCGAAAATTTGCTACACTCATTCATTGCAACTGCAGTGCTGTTTGTAGCATGAGTGGAATTAGGGAGAAAGTGTATTTTATGGCTTATAAAAGTGTTGAACAAAGTGTTGACAGTGGGGGGGTGGTAGGGGACGCTATGTGCGACTGACGTGTTTTCCATTTGCTCCGTGGTATTCTTAAAGTTTATGTGAATTCTGCAGCAGAACCGTATTTATTCACGGATTTCGTTTCGGGGCTGCTGAAGGATGTTCTTGCCTTAGATGAAAAGCCCCTGATTGATCGAGCCCACCGGTCGCTGCGCCCAAAGCCCCGGGACGGGGAGAGGCCCCGTGACATAATTCTTCGAGTGCACTTTGTTCATGAGAAGATGGAGATCCTCCGACGAGCCCGCAATACCACTCTGAGCTTTCAAGGACAGAGCTTTTCAATCTACCAGGACTACTCCCCCACTGTTTCCAGGCAGCGCGCAGCTTTTGGACAGGCCAAACGAGTACTTCGGGACCATCCAAGTGTGAAGTATGGACTGCGATTCCCGGCCCGTTTATGGATATCTCACGAGGGTAAAGACTACACATTTGAATCTCCGGATGAGGCTATGGCTCACATTCAACGTCACATCAAGAAGTCTTGAATATGCTCACAGTTCAGCAACTGTTGCTTGCGTACTGTGGATAGTAAGTAACCCACTTGTGGTACAATTATGCTTAGACATAACAGGCTAGTCTTGCATAGTTGGTGAAACTATTCAGGCTTATTTGAGGTGATCTAATGTTTTGATCGTCTAGTGTGCGTGCCTTATCTCGCTCACCTATTTAGTTTGTTTACACATTGTCTCGGTGACTCAAAATATTTTTGGTTATTTGTTTACTGCATCCGTTTGCATAGACCCAGTTAACAGTAAATGTCTCCTGAGGCTACACTTAGTTTTTTTGGTATTGGTTGTAAGCTATCTCAGCTTCAACTAGACTACTATTATAATTACTATTATTTTTGATTGTCTTACTACGATTTCCTTACTTCAAATTAGATTTTTAGCTGAGAGCCTTTATACATTTAATTTATTTTCCCTCTCAATGCCTGTTATAAGGCTGGGAATATAATTATATACATCTACAAGTGGTGCTTTTGTCATTCCATTTGCCCAAGGGATTCGCCTTTTTTTTATTTGAAAAAATACATACAAATCTTGCTTTTTGCTGCTTGATCCACTAACAAAACGCGATTTTAAAGAGCGGGACTGTGGGTTTAGGTTTAAGACCGCACTCTCACAGACATACTGTGCGAAGAGAACATGTTCTATTTAGGCTTGTACCTCGTTTGGGGAGGTATTGTCTGGGATGGGGGGAGGGGGTGGGGGGGCAGGTTGAATTGTTCAGTTCTAATGTTGTCATTCTGTCTTTTTATTTTTTTATCTGTTTTTTTCTGTACTTTTTCCAAACATTTACCACCGTACATTATTACTCTGAGACAAGTTATTCTGGGGGTTTTGGGCGCTCATTGCTTTTCCATTCTATGCTCTAATGACAGGGTTGAATAACGGGAATGCCCAGAGGGGCCGAAATAATACGATCAAGTACATTTCTTGGAATACCAAAGGGGTTAACAACCCGGTGAAGCGTAAGAGGGTGTTGACACACTTGTGTGACACACACACGAGACTCACTTGAGCACTGGTGAGCATTTTAGGATGCGTAAGGACTGGGTTGGTCAAGTGTTCCACTCGAAATTTCATAGTAAATCAAGAGGTGCTGCTATTCTGGTTGATAAAGCTACTCCCTTTGTAGCTTCTGAGGTTATTGCTGATCCTAAGGGACGATACGTCATAGTAACCGGTGAACTGTTTTCTACCCCTCTTGTTTTGGCTAGTGTTTATGCTCCCAATTGGGATGACACAAGTTTAATTTCTTCCTTTCATTCTACTATTCCCAATTTAGATTCTCATTTGTTGATTTTAGGGGGGGGATTTCAACTGTAAAATGTCCCCAGTTCTTGACAAGTCCTCACAAACAAATACAGGCCCATCTAAATGTGCCCTACTTATTCAATCCTTTCTTCAGAAATATGCTATGTTTGAGGCCTGGCGTTACCTACATCCTACAGATAGACAATATTCATTTTATTCTCAAGTTCATCAAACATACTCCCGGATTGATTACTTCTTTTTGGACAAAAAACTTCTGCCTAACCTTCGGCAGTGTACTTACGAGAGTATTGTTATCTCTGACCATTCACCATTAGTGCTTGAACTAGAGTTTCCCCAGCGACCTCCTATGTGTTATCAATGGCGTCTCAACCCCATTTTACTCTCAGATAAGGAGTTTGTCAATTTCATCTCTTCTGAAATCACCTTATTCCTAGAAACTAATTCAACACCAGGTATGTCCTGCTCGACCATATGTGAGTCTCTCAAAGCATACCTACATGGCCAAATGATTTCTTATACAGCCAACCAAAACAGAGTTCGCTCCCAGCGACTTCGGGACCTGAGCGAGTCCATAGCCACACTGGATGAGAAGTATGCTACGGATCCTTCCTCTGATCTGCATAAAGAGCGCCAACTACTCCAATCTGAATTTGATGAGCTTTCTACCAGCAAGCTGAACAGTTACTCTTGCGAGCTAGATACAAAGTCTATGAACAAGGCGACAAGGCCAGTAAACTCCTTGCGCATCAGATCCGTAAATCTGAGGCCTCACGTTTAATCCCACAAATAAGGACCCCGTCTGGTGCCACCACAGTTATACATAAAGAAATCAATGATCAATTTAAACAATTTTACTCTGCGCTATACACCTCTGAACCCCCTCAAGACCCCTTGCTGATTGACTCCTTCTTTAATGGCTTGAATATGCCTTCAATTGATACAGACTCCCATGACTATCTAGAAGAAGAATTTACGCTTGAGGAGATTGCAACAGCAGTGTCCGCAATGAAAAGTGGTAAATCACCGGGTCCGGACGGTTTTCCAAACAAATTTTACAGGACGTTTTCTGGTCTGCTTTGCCCATTCTTATCTCGACTATTTGCAGAGTGCCTCAATACTTCAAAGCTACCGCCTAGTCTTTATCAGGCTTCAATTTCATTACTACTAAAGAAAAACAAAGACCCCCTGGAATGTGGATCCTATCGCCCAATCTCGCTTTTAAACTGTGATTACAAAATCCTAGCTAAGCTTTTAGCCATCCGTATGGAAGGCTTGCTGCACCAAGTAATACACTCTGACCAGACTGGCTTTGTGAGAAATAGGCATTTATTTTTCAATATTAGGCGCCTTATGAATATACTGTACTCCCCAGCGTCGGAGGACCCGGAGGTGGTGGTCTCACTTGATGCCGAAAAAGTGTTTGACCGCGTTGAGTGGGATTACCTAACAGCTGCCCTTTATAGATTTGGCTCTGGTCCCAAATTCATTGCGTGGATAAAGATTCTTTATTTTTCCCCCATGGCTTCGGTACGGACTAATAACTTGTCCTCTGACTATTTTCCTTTGCACCGAGGATCCAGACAGGGTTGCCCACTCTCCCCCTTGTTGTTTGCTTTGGCAATCGAGCCTCTCGCCATTGCACTACGCTCTAATGATGCCATTCAAGGCATAATCAGGGCGGGCTGGGAGCAGAAAGTCTCGCTATATGCTGACGACCTCCTTTTGTTTATCTCCAACCCCGATACCTCATTGCCACGTGCCCTATCTGTTCTTAAAAAGTTTGGATCAATCTCAGGGTACAAGCTGAATCTAGGCAAGAGTGAGCTTTTTTCCGGGAAACAAGGCTGCTTTAAAGTGCTCTTTTACAAATTCTCAGTTTAGGATTGTCCGGGATCAATTCACTTACTTGGGAGTAAAAGTGACAAGGAAATATTCAAATTTGTTTCAGGAAAACTTTGTTGCTCTAGCAGACAGATTGAAACAATCTTTTACTTTTTGGAATTCGCTACCCCTTTCTCTTATCGGAAGGATTAATATCATTAAAATGAATGTGTTGCCCAAATGTTTATATTTATTTCAATGTTTACCCATTTTTATTCCAAAATCTTTTTTCATTTCACTGGATCAATCAAACATTCATGCATTTTATTTGGGATGACAGGGTACCACGGATTGGTAGAAAACATTTACAGAGGCCTAGGTCATTGGGGGGTTTAGCTCTACCAAATTTTCAGACATACTACTGGGCTGCAAATTTCAGAGCTGTTCTGTACTGGCTGCAGACTGATTCTACTGGCCCTAGACCACTCTAGGTCCAGATGGAGTCTGAATCGTGTAAACCTGCAGCACTTTCCTCTGTGCTGTGCTCGTCTCTCCCAGTGTCCCTAGGCAAAAGGTGTGTCAACCCAATTGTAAAATTTGGAATCAGTTCCGTTTAGCCTTTTTATTTCCTCCATCTTTGAATGATGGGGCTTTTGGCATTTGGCACTCACTAGGCCTCTCCTCGCTAGCCCAGTTATTCTTTGATGATACATTTGCCTCTTTTTCTCAGCTGCAGGAAAAGTTCAATCTCCCCCAATCCCACTTTTTCTCCAGACTAGAAACTTTGTCAGGGCTAACACACCTGGATTTCCCAATAGGCCTGCGAATACAGCTATAGAGAGCATCTTGGAGCTGAACAAGCTTCCTAGGGGCGCAATTTCAGATGTATGTGCAATCATTCATGACTTACAGAACCCTTCTTTGGTGCCTTTAAAGACTCGATGGGAAAAGGATTTGGGGGAGGAACTTGGGGAAGACGCCTGGGAATCTGTGCTGCACAGGGTGCACTCGTCCTCTTTTAGCACTAGACACAGCCTCATTCAATTCAAGGTGGTTCACCGTATCCACTGGTCGGGGGCCAAACTTGGAAGAATATTCTCTGATTTTGATCCTACCTGTGTCAGATGTAAAGTGGAACCAGCCACACTGTTGCATATGTTTTGGGACTGTCATAAACTGTCAGGTTTCTGGGAATTAATATTTAAATGTTTCTCTGATATATATGACACTGTTATAGATCCGTCTCCCCTTACAGCCCTTTTTGGAGTACTGCCCATGGGTACCCCCCTATCAAGAATCCAGTCGGACACTGTTGCTTATACAACTCTTTTAGCTAGACGGCTAATACTACAGAACTGGAAGATGGCAGCTCCCCCATCTTATAAATATTGGGTGAGGGATGTGTTGTGCTCTCTGAAACTAGAAAAAATCTAATTCAATTCACGTGGGAACCCCAAACTGTTTGATGAGGCTTGGGCTCCATTCCGGTCTTACTTTAAACAGTCCATCCTCTGATGGCATTCCAATTAATACTAAAATAAGTCTGTGACTTAAGGGTTGGAGGAGCCTGTGTGAGCTTGTTTTTCCCAGTTATTTTTACACTTTGTTCACGCCTACATGAATAATCATTTTTTATTTTTTATTTTAAAGCATTGTAAAAAAAAAAAACCTGTCCAATGGATGGTCGGTCTGTGGCCATGACTCTCTGTGAGTGGTTGCATTTCTCCACCCTTATCCCTTGACTGTTTACACTACAGGAACAATGGTGAGGTGTTTGCTCTGTCCCTGTACTATAGATTGCACTTTAACCTCTGTAGCCTTCTGCCTGGTATGTTTAACTTGTCTAAAGTATGGTATCTTTAAAGCTATTTTTTTACTTGTATTTTTATTTGTATTTTTTTTTCTAGTTGAGTATATTATTTATATTGCTTTGTCTTGTCTATGTGTGTGTGTGTGTGTGTGTGTGTGTGTGTGTGTGTGTGTGTGTGTGTGTGTGTGTGTGTGTGTGTGTGTGTGTGTGTGTGTGTGTGTGTGTGTGTGTGTGTGTGTGTGTGTGTGTGTGTGTGTGTGTGTGTGTGTGTGTGTGTGTGTGTGTGTGTGTGTGTGTGTGTGTGTGTGTGTGTGTGTGTAAAACTTAATAAACAGAGTTAAAAAAGAAAAAAAAAGAAAAGTGTTGACAGTGTGGAAAAAAGTGTTGACAGTGCTGAACAAAGTGTTGACAGTGCTGAATAGCAACTTAAACAAGAACTTACTCATGAAAACAGCAGCTCTTTGCTGTACTCATTGAGTCTTCATAGCCATCGTTTTAAAAGTTTTTACATTTCACAGTATCAACTTGTCTGTGAAGACGCCGGTGCACTTGATTTGCTCTCTAGGAGTTCTACATTCAGACATGAAATGGTTAAAAATGGGAACACTTTGCCTTCCCGGGACTGGGGCTGCTGAATGAAGTGCACCTACCACCAACAGAACAAAAATAAAAATAGGAACAAGGCTTTATCGTAGTTTTATTTACAGAAATGTTTGGTGATCGATGAGGAATGCCTTGAGATCGACCAGTCGATTGCGTTCGACCTAAGGTTAATTATAACTATATATATATATATATATATTTTTTTTTTAGGGGGTAGATCAGCTTTAATATTACAGATAGATTGTAGCTTCCATCAATGTAATTGTCTGCATCATTTCCACTTTCATCCATCCTTTCTAGGGAGTTTTTCCTAGCCACTGTGCCTCTACATCTGCATTGCTTGCCATTTAGGATTTTTGGCTGGGTCTCTGTATAGCACTTTGTGACATATATTTTATTGATTGATTGATTGACGGACACAGTATATTTTACAATAGTTATCTTGTTTGTTTTAATACCATCCTTCAACTCCACTCAACCCCTCCCATCTATCTCTGAACACCATCCAGTTGATTTCTAGTTGTCGTATATTTTTCAACTGTGCTGTGACGTTTCACAAAAGTTTACAAAAGGTTAATTATACCTTGCACTACCAAAGTGCAGAGGATGTCTGCATGACACCTGTGACTTGTTTGTAGTGCACTGTACAAGGTACTAAAGCAAAACCTGACCCAGGAAACGTACAAACTGCAACCCATAAACCCAGGAATTCATTAGAGATTAACACATAATTTGCTCGCCGTAATATGGTAATGATATAACTCACGGAAAGGGCAAAAACTATTGTCATATTAAAGTCCCTGATGGCTTTTGTTCATCAAAATGCATTTGCTATGCAAGAGCAATTCTCAATTAGACAACAATGGCCAAACTCAGTTACAGCCCATTGGCTTTAATTTCAACTGAGTGCTGTCTGTTAATGAAGTTACAATAACTGTGCAGCTCTGCATCTCAAAGAGGAGCGAGCGCCTGCTGCATATTCACACTGGTGAAAAGGAAATGCATTAAATTCACACATTTGTGATTCATTTAACTATTTCAAGCCCAAAGTTTAAAACAGCTTTCTTTGCAACCTATGCCATGATCTTCATATTAAGCACATCATATTTCAGAGATTAGGTGACCGTCTGTTTTGACTGTTTGTTTCAGGTGATAACAGTATTCCTACGTAAGGTCTTTCGGCACAATTCGCCTTTATAATAGTAATATTAATAGTCTTACAGTAATAGCCCTTTGTGTTACAGGATCTTTGATCATTGTTATTTGTACATTTCCTGTTTGACAAGATCAGTGGCAAAAGGCTCTACATAGAGATGTATACTGTCTCTAAAATAGAGTGGTAAACCAAAGAAACCATCAGAACTCATAACAAACAAACCTAATACAGTATCAGCTACAATGGCTAGGGAAAGTATTCACCCCCTTGGCATTTTTCCTATTTTGTTGCCTTACAACATGGAATTAGAATTGATTTTGGGGGGGTTTGTATCATTTGATTTACACAGCATACCAATTTGAAGATGCAAAATATGTTTTTATTGTGAAACAAACAAGAAATAACACACAAAAAACAGATAACTTGGTGTACAGCAATCTTTAAGTCATACTACAGTTTCTCAATTGGATTGAGGTCTGGGATTTGACTAGGCCATTCCAAAACATTTAAATTTCCCTTAAACCACTCAAGTATTGCTTTAGCAGGTTTCCCTCAAGAATATTCCTGTATTTAGCACCATCCGTCATTCCTTCAATTCTGACCAGTTTCCCAGTCCCTGCGGATGAAAAACATTCCCACAGCATGATGCTGCCGCCACCATACTTTATTGTGGGGATGATTGTTCTCGGGGCGATGAGAGGTGTTGGTTTGTGCCAGACATAGCGTTATCCTTGATGGCCAAAAAGCTAAATTTTAGTCTCATCTGACCAGAGTACCTTCTTCCATATGTTTGGGGAGTCTCCCACATGCCCTTTGGCGAACACCGAACCTGTTTGCTTCTTTCTTTTCTTTAAGCAATGGATTTTTTTCTGGCCACTCTTCCATAAAGCCCAGCTCTGTGGAGTGTACGGCTTAAAGTGGTCCTATGGACAGATACTACAATCTCCGCTGTGGAGCTTTGCAGCTCCTTCAGGGTTATCTTTGGTTTCTTTGATGCCTCTCTGATTAATGCCCTCCTTGCCTGGTCCGTGAGTTTTGGTGGGTGGCCCTCTCTTGGCAGGTTTGTTATGGTGCCATATTCTTTCCATTTTTTATTAATGGATTAATGCCACATTTCAGATATTTTTTATAACCCAACCCTGATCTGTACTTCTTCACAATTTTTTCCCTGACCTGTTTGGTGACGCTCCTTGGTCTTCATGGTGACGCTTGCTTGGTGGTGCCCCTTGCTTAGTGGTGCGGGCTCTGAGGCCTTTAAGAACAAGTGTATATATACTGAGATCATGTGACACTTAAATAAAGTCCACCTGTGTACAATCTAACTAATTATGTGACTTCTGAAGGTAATTGGTTGCACCAGCTCTTATTTAGGGACTTCATAGCAAAGGGGGTGAATACAAATGCACGCACCACTTTTCAGTTGTAATTGTTTTTTTTTGTTTTTTGAAACAAGTCATTATTTTCACTTCACCAATTTGGACTATTTTGTGTATGTCCATTACCTGAAATCCTCTCCAAAATCTATTTAAATTACAGGTTGTAATGCAACAAAATATGAAAAACGCCAAGGGTGATGAATACTTTTGCAAGGCACTGTACAAACAAGACTCAGAAATAGCACCACACTCAGTACATTTGTGTGATGTTTTCAACACTGTAGGCTACTGCATATTTCTCCAGCACAAGCATATAGCTGAAAGCCAGCATGTGAAAGTGGAAGCTACTTCCCACTTTGAAAGCAAACTGACAAGGTGTTTGGTGGAGGACTACAAAGTCCCTGGTAATATTTATCAGGGCAAATTGAGTTTTACAGAGTGATGTGTTCATCTGTTTGTGTGTGTGTGTATCTGTGTAGTTGTGTGTGTGTGTCTGACCCTGCTGAGCTCCTGGCTGAGCTGGCTCCACTGCTCTGCGTAGGTCTTCCTGAGCTGCTGCTTGTCTCTGATCAGCAGGGTCAGTTTGCTGAGAGGCCCAACTTGCAGGTCCTCAGACTGCCGCCGCATCACACGACTCAAACTCTCAGTCTGAGCCACCAGCACACCCCACGACTGAAAGAGGAGAGAGAGAGAGAGAGAAAGAGACCGAATTAATAAAGAGAATACTCTGCGTATCGCCATCTACTGATCAAACGTAATGCTCAATCATCAATACTGTTGAAATGTCAAGTCCACTTTGCAGCTGGGGTTGGATGTGGTCTAATGTCTAAACCAATGATCTTGCTAAAACCCACTGATATAGTGTAGGGGTCATTCCATTTGATTTCAATCACTGAATGAAAGTTCCCATTCATATTTGCCCATGGTCAGAAAGTGGTCAGAAAATTGACTTTTTGGACCGGAATGCCAAAATATTTAGGAGATGTGTTCAAAGTCGACCCATTTTGCCTACCCCACCCTACCATGAGGCATACTATACATGCCTTAATCACTGGAAAAGATAAACGGTTAAGTTTGACATAATAAAAAAATGTAAACAGGGTTGTCAAACCCTTTAACATTAATTACCTACAAACAAGTAAATTACGCTGTTTTTTTTGTTTTGGCTTATGTTGTAGCTTAGACCCTATTTTACAGAATCTGAGATGTTTATATTGTGCCCGCCATCGGTCGAGACGCAGTATACTTTTGAATACAGGGTGGATGTCATTTAAATTATATGGACAAATCCCAGACCACTGCCATTTAGATGGTACATCATTGAACAAAGATGGCCACTGATCCACCCACCGTGGAATGTCGACTTAGGAATGGCTATTCTTTTATCTATATTCAATAGGTTTCCTATGGAAGATTGACAGTATAATTTAAAACAACTGTCACTATCAAACCCAACCGTTTATATTTTCCAGTGATGAAGACATGGATGTCTCATGTTGGGGTGAGGTATGCAAAATGGGTCAACACTGAGCACTTCTATCTTCTAAATATTTTGGCATTCAGGTCCAAAAAGTTACTTTCTGACCACTTCTATGATGGGCAAATATGTATAAAAAGTTTAATTCAAAACAAAAGATGTCAATCAAATGGAAGGACCCGTAAAGAACCTGGTTGAGCTGGCTGATGTAGTCCAGTCCTCCCCCAGGCTGGGGCCCCTCCAGTTTCTCAACCATGGCAGCCATCTGGTGCAGCTGAACAGAGAACTCCCGGTCGCTCTTGGACCGCTGGCTCATCCACTTCTTCATCACCTCCATCAGACGCAGTTCCGAGTCCTGCAGCCGCATCAGGGCCGCGTGGGCCTGGGGACACCACAGGTCCTCCCCAAACCCCATCAGATATGCACCCAGAGGAGTGGGAACCCAGTCAAACTGTAGACAGTAGACACTGGAGTGGATTTGAGTGAATGAACCACACACGTGACCTGGCTAATAAGGTGCAGGAAGATGAAACGAAAAACTGAATGAGAATGCATGGGATTTATCCTCTCAGCCTAGACTCTGGACTTTGGGTGTACTTTCTTTACCGGACTGTAGAGTCATTTGAATTGGTTCAACTTAGTGAGGCCAAGGTGTTTAAATAATAATTTCAAGACTACACAACTGGTTATTTAAACAAGTTGTATTTGTGTAACTAAGCAAATGTGGCATGTGGAGGGTTTCACTTCTGGGGGATTTATTTCAAAGGGAGAAAACAGTTAGGCAGCACTTCCTCTTGAAATACAGAAGTGCTGAGAAGTGTGACATGGCTCTAAACTGTTTTTTTTTTTCATTTTAGTATAATTTTACTAAGTGAGTTATAAGCTGAAAATGTCCCAGAGTTATTAATAACTCACTTAGTAAAATTATACTATTACAGAGAAAAACATTCAAATAAGTTGGACTTGAGGCTTAACATAACACAGCCTACTGTGGAACTCTGGCATCATCCATAACCACTCTCCTTTACCAAGATAATCCATCCACCTGATGGCCAAGGACAAAAAAGGCCACTCTAAAATGTACTGTTTTGTCACACAACCCAATGCCACAGATCTCTTGAATTGAGGGAGCGTGCAATTGGCATGCTGACTGCAGGAATGCAGGTTTGCTGATGTCAAAGTGTCAGAGTGCCCCAAGGTGGCGGTGGGGTTATGGTATGGGCAGGCATTAGCTATGAACAACAAACACAAATGCATTTTATTGATGGAAAATTTGAATGCACAGAGATATGGTGACGATGTGATTCATACGCTGCCATCACCTCATGTTTCAGCATGATAATGTATGTCACCATGTCGCAAGGATCTGTACACAATTACTGGAAGCTGAAAATGTCCCAGTTCTTCTGTGGCTTGCATACTCACCAGACATGTTCCCGAATAGAGCACATTTGGGATGCTCTGGAGAAACATGTATGACAGCATGTTCCAGTTCAAGCCAATATCCAGAAACTTCGCAAAGCTATTGAAGAGGAGTGGGACAACATTCCACAGGCCACAATCAACAGCCTGATCAACTCTATTTGAAGGAGATGTATCCCACTGCATGAGGCAAATTATGGTCCCACCAGATACGGTCTGGTTTACTGATCCATGCCCCTTCTTTTTTTATGGTATATGTGACCAAGAGATGCATATCTGTACTCCCAGTCATGTGAAATCCATAGATTAGGGCCTAATTTATTTATTTCAATTTACTTATTTCCTTATATTAACTGTTACCCAGTAAAATCTTTGAAATTATTGAACGTTGAATCTATACATTTGTTCTGCGTACATACAGCAGGGATGAGTAATATGTTGACGAAACCTACAACTGAACATGTAAACGCGCCCTGATGATGAATTTACCTTGATCGAAATTCGATTACACAAAATCCTTTATCTAACTACATAGGTGATATGTGCATGTGTAGCTTGCTGTTGAATCCGATATAAATTGTATCATTATCAATAGCCCATGTAGGCTATCATTAAGAGTTAAATAATAGTATACTGTAGTGTAGTGTACTATGAGTTTACGTTGTCTGAAAAAATATTCTCACCTCAGGTTATTGCAAGCAGTCCACTCCTAAATGTCAAGGATTTATAGCATATGTAAGGCTATGACGATTCTTATCGAGTAGGCATTAATTGTGCGGACAGAAACTGTTACAGTGAGTTAGTACTGATATCACTGGTCTGGCTCCGCGACCATACTCGCATCAGAAATAAAAGCAGGAAGCTAGCGCTGTCCTACCACAGCGGGACTGACTGGGGAGGTGAGTGACTGCGTCCTCTTCGGGACGGAAGGCTTGGTACAGCACAGTTCAAGAACATAACATCTCATTAACTGGGTGGATAAACGGGGACAATAATTGAGGTAAGCAGGTGACTAAGTTGGAACGCATCATTAGGTGAATGCACCAATTTGTAAGTCGCTCTGGATAAGAGCGTCTGCTAAATGACTTAAATGTTAAATGTAATTAGCTTGAGCAGCGGTTGGCCTACAGCACTTGCCCAAGTGACACTCATGATCTAAAATTATACTTTCTGAAAATGCTGTAGAACACCTGCCTACAGCACAATGGAATATATTAGTATGAAATGTACATGCATAAGAATGCACCATAAATATAAATTAAAGGAATTGTTAATGACCACAGTATGAGTCATAATACCCATAACCTAGTGGGCAAACGGGGAAATTGTTCTAATAGTTTTCCTCCATTCACTTTCCCATAGGGAATTTCGTGTAGGTTTACCCAGGGCCCATATTCACAAAGAGTACTGATTTTAAGTTTACATTGACAAGGGGGAGGTCCTAGATCATTATCCCTACTGTGAGATTCTTTGGGGATATGGGCCCTGGAAGAAAACTGTTGCCTAATTACCTTGCACCACAGGACTCTGTTGCCAAGGGTAGGCAACCCTCTTCCTGAGAGGTGCCAAGATGGCGGCTTGAACAGACGCTTTTTTTTACCGAGCTCCGTACCAAACTTCAGAAAGATTGTGAAAAAAAAAAGTTTACAGTCATTACTATTTTTATTTTATTTATTTCGGCATGTACATGCAAAGTCGTGACAAAAAGAAAGGAAGAAGTTAGCCGTTCTATTGCTAATCAACGAGAGAGAAACGTGCCATAACTACGCTTGGCCTATGGATATCATGCTTTCGAATGCTGTTGAAAATGACGAATTCCCCTCTTTACCGGTTACTCCGTGCAAACCTCCAAACTCCAAAAAACCCAACATGAACTCTGACATCGTGGCTACCCTCTCCTTACTCATCAAGTCCAGGTGTGACGCCAACCATGGTTATCGAAGGATTGAAAAAGACTGGAGTTTGCATAAGGTGAAAACGAGAGTGGCAAAAGTTGAAAAAAAATGTGGAAAGGGTGGAAAAGAATAACAATGTCTACCATAGACGTCTCACTGATCTGAAACAATACACAAGAAAATGGAACCTGAGACTCTACGGCATGTCAGAGGTGGAGAATGAAGATGTGCGAGGAGAGGCTATCCGTATCTGCCAAGAAGTTTTGCCTGCAGAGAAGAACTAAGTTTGTGATACCATCGACGTTGTACATCGCCTCGGCAAGAAGCAACAGCAAAACAATTCAAGACCTAGGGGTATCATCATCCTATTCACTACCAGATTCTACAGGGATGCTGTCTGGAAAGCTGCTCGGAAGAACGCCTTCCTTCAGAGCCATGGTATGCGTTTCGCCGAGCATCTCAACCCGGAAGACATAGAAAGAAGGAACAAGTTGTGGCCAACGATCAAGATAGCACGAAATGAGGGGAGGCTCCATCAAAGGTTCAGAAATCCACATTCCTCCCTAAAATCTCACCAGAAGGAACAGGTTGATGGTTTCAGCCATGGTATTCTCATTTTCCTTATGTTGTTTACCTAACAAGCATCAGGTGACTATTTTTCAGGAATACTCAGGTACCTCAATTTATTAGTTTGTTCTTGTATGACCAGAATACCTATTTTGTTTACAAACTTACGAAGAAGATTGAAAGTTGTATTTATTTTTTATGTATACAGTAACTAAGATAGTGTTTTAAAGGGCATTACAGGTCTGCTCTGACTTTACACGGTTATTGCTCTATTTAGTTATTAATACTTATTTCCAAAAAAGGTCTTAGGAACGTTTATATGTAAAAAAATATATATATATTTTTTATGATCAGTTTTCATACGTACTTAAAATAGTAGGTACCCTTTTATTTAAATGATTATTTGTTGTTTTATTTCTCAGAATAGTTCCTGATTACACTAAAGGGGGTTTTTAGTCTCTCTTACTACAAGAACCCTTGGTTTGGTCCTGAACATAATTTTCAGTTGAGTTGAATTTCAAAGCCAGATAACGTCTAGACAACGATAAACACCTGCCTCTGATTGAGAACCACTCCAGACAGCCATAGACTTTGCTAGATCACCCCACTAGCTACAATCCCAATATATACACACCAAAACCCCAAGACAAAACACACCACAATACAAAAACCCCATGCCACACCCTGGCCTGACCCAATACATAAAGATAAAACACAAAATACTTAGACCAGGGGCCTGTTGCACAAAACTAGGATAAGGGATTAAGCCAGGATATCTTGGTGATCCTGGCTCAATTGATCCGTAATCCGGTTGCACTAAAGATGGATAGGGGGCAGGAGGATATGTTATGGTATAAATTACCATGGAGATTTATTCTGTGGAGCTAGCCTGCTCCAGACCAGGCTAAATTCCAGGATCTATTTAATCTCATCCCTAATGTCAGTCAGCAGTCACCACAAATGGAAACCAATAGTTATTTCACTGCTCACTATACATTGTTATCACATATAACTAGACCCACTGTCATTATTTAAACGTTTGTGATCATTAATTTCAATGATTTTGGATAAAAAATGATTTTTAGATGTTGCTATCATTAGATAATTTAGTTTCCCATAGACTATATATAAAATGATAGAATATTAGGGCCACAGAGGGAAAAAAAAGACAAGTCATAATATTGTAACCAGTTGTTTTAAAGGAGGACTGAGGTGATTGATTACGATTGGAGCGAGCGGTCGCATTCGCACTTCGCTCTGCAGGTTGTATAACTTTTTCATTACATTTCATTATAGTACAACGGTTGATTTGTCTAATCTTAGCAATTCTTCTTAGCTAGCTACATAGCCGTCCTTGTATCAGAGATAATTGCATAATTATCGTATTTCGTCGCCCTAACGTAGCCTTCACTGCTATTCGCCCAGGAGCTAGCAACGCTAGCTAACGCACACAGATTAGCATCACTGTAGTGCTATTCACTCAACTGTACGACTTGATTAGTTCAGTGTTAGCTAGCTACATAGCTGTCTTTGTTTCCAAGATAATTGTGTAGTTTAGTGTGTGTAGCCTTGGAGTGATTATGTTAATTCACTGAGGTTCGCTAGCCAGCTATTTGTCGTCCTTAACGTAGGAGACTCTGCTAGCTAGCCAACAGCTAACAGCTAACAGCTAGCCAACGTCTACTGTTTCGAATTCAATCACCGGTCAGGTAGTATCACATTTTCATTTCATTACAGTACAACGGTTTGATTTGTTTGATCGTAGCTAGCTACATAGCCGTCTTTGTTTCAAAGATAATTGTGTAGTCTAGACCGATTTCCTAGGTTAGCTAGCCAGCTATTGTCGTTCTTTTAACTCAACGTAACGTAAACAACACTGCTAGCTAGCCAGCTAGCCCCGAATAGCAGCACTGTAGAATTATTACACTCAACGGAACGACTTGATTAGTGTAGTGTCAACAACGCAGCTACTGCCAGCTAGCCTACTTTAGCAGTACTGTATCATTTTAATCATTTTAGTCAATAAGATTCTTGCTACGTAAGCTTAACTTTCTGAACATTCGAGACGTGTAGTCCGCTTGTCATTCCAATTTCCTTGCATTAGCGTAGCCTTTTCTGTAGCCTGTCAACTATGTGTCTGTCTATCCCTGTTCTCTCCTCTCTGCACAGATCATACAAACGCTCCACACCGCGTGGCCGCGACCACCCTAACCTGGTGGTCCCAGCGCGTACGACCCACGTGGAGTTCCAGGTCTCTGGTAGCCTCTGGAACTGCCAATCTGCGGCCAACAAGGCAGAGTTCATCTCAGCCTATGCCTCCCTCCAGTCCCTTGACTTCTTGGCACTGACGGAAACATGGATCACCACAGATAACACTGCTACTCCTACTGCTCTCTCCTCGTCCGCCCACGTGTTCTCGCACACCCCGAGAGCTTCTGGTCAGCGGGGTGGTGGCACCGGGATCCTCATCTCTCCCAAGTGGTCTTTCTCTCTTTCTCCCCTTACCCATCTGTCTATTGCCTCCTTTGAATTCCATGCTGTCACAGTTACCAGCCCTTTCAAGCTTAACATCCTTATCATTCATCGCCCTCCAGGTTCCCTCGGAGAGTTCATCAATGAGCTTGATGCCTTGATAAGCTCCTTTCCTGAGGACGGCTCACCTCTCACAGTTCTGGGCGACTTTAACCTCCCCACGTCTACCTTTGACTCATTCCTCTCTGCCTCCTTCTTTCCACTCCTCTCCTCTTTTGACCTCACCCTCTCACCTTCCCCCTACTCACAAGGCAGGCAATACGCTTGACCTCATCTTTACTAGATGCTGTTCTTCCACTAACCTCATTGCAACTCCCCTCCAAGTCTCCGACCACTACCTTGTATCCTTTTCCCTCTCGCTCTCATCCAACACTTCCCACACTGCCCCTACTCGGATGGTATCGCGCCGTCCCAACCTTCGCTCTCTCTCACCCGCTACTCTCTCCTCTTCCATCCTATCTTCTCTTCCCTCTGCTCAAACTTTCTCCAACCTATCTCCTGATTCTGCCTCCTCAACCCTCCTCTCCTCCCTTACTGCATCCTTTGACTCCCTATGTCCCCTATCCTCCAGGCCGGCTCGGTCCTCCCCTCCCGCTCCGTGGCTCGACGACTCATTGCGAGCTCACAGAACAGGGCTCCGGGCAGCCGAGCGGAAATGGAGGAAAACTCGCCTCCCTGCGGACCTGGCATCCTTTCACTCCCTCCTCTCTACATTTTCCTCCTCTGTCTCTGCTGCTAAAGCCACTTTCTACCATTCTAAATTCCAAGCATCCGCCTCTAACCCTAGGAAGCTCTTTGCCACCTTCTCCTCCCTCCTGAATCCTCCCCCTCCCTCCTCCCTCTCTGCAGATGACTTCGTCAACCATTTTGAAAAGAAGGTCGATGACATCCGATCCTCGTTTGCTAAGTGAAACGACACCGCTGGTTCTGCTCACACTCCCCTACCCTATGCTCTGACCTCTTTCTCCCCTCTCTCTCAGATGAAATCTCGCGTCTTGTGACGGCCGGCCGCCCAACAACCTGCCCGCTTGACCCTATCCCCTCCTCTCTTCTCCAGACCATTTCCGGAGACCTTCTCCCTTACCTCACCTCGCTCATCAACTCATCCCTGACCGCTGGCTACGTCCCTCCCGTCTTCAAGAGAGCGAGAGTTGCACCCCTTCTGAAAAAACCTACACTCGATCCCTCCGATGTCAACAACTACAGACCAGTATCCCTTCTCTCTTTTCTCTCCAAAACTCTTGAGCGTGCCGTCCTTGGCCAGCTCTACCGCTATCTCTCTCAGAATGACCTTCTTGATCCAAATCAGTCAGGTTTCAAGACTAGTCATTCAACTGAGACTGCTCTTCTCTGTATCACGGAGGCGCTCCGCACTGCTAAAGCTAACTCTCTCTCCTCTGCTCTCATCCTTCTAGACCTATCGGCTGCCTTCGATACTGTGAACCATCAGATCCTCCTCTCCACCCTCTCCGAGTTGGGCATCTCCGGCGCGGCCCACGCTTGGATTGCGTCCTACCTGACAGGTCGCTCCTACCAGGTGGCGTGGCGAGAATCTGTCTCCTCACCACGCGCTCTCACCACTGGTGTCCCCCAGGGCTCTGTTCTAGGCCCTCTCTTATTCTCGCTATACACCAAGTCACTTGGCTCTGTCATAACCTCACATGGTCTCTCCTATCATTGCTATGCAGACGACACACAATTAATCTTCTCCTTTCCCCCTTCTGATGACCAGGTGGCGAATCGCATCTCTGCATGTCTGGCAGACATATCAGTGTGGATGACGGATCACCACCTCAAGCTGAACCTCAGCAAGACGGAGCTCCTCTTCCTCCCGGGGAAGGACTGCCCGTTCCATGATCTCGCCATCACGGTTGACAACTCCATTGTGTCCTCCTCCCAGAGCGCTAAGAACCTTGGCGTGATCCTGGACAACACCCTGACGTTCTCAACTAACATCAAGGCGGTGTCCCGTTCCTGTAGGTTCATGCTCTACAACATCCGCAGAGTACGACCCTGCCTCACACAGGAAGCGGCGCAGGTCCTAATCCAGGCACTTGTTATCTCCCGTCTTGATTACTGCAACTCGCTGTTGGCTGGGCTCCCTGCCTGTGCCATTAAACCCCTACAACTCATCCAGAACGCCGCAGCCCGTCTGGTGTTCAACCTTCCCAAGTTCTCTCACGTCACCCCGCTCCTCCGCTCTCTCCACTGGCTTCCAGTTGAAGCTCGCATCCGCTACAAGACCATGGTGCTCGCCTACGGAGCTGTGAGGGGAACGGCACCTCAGTACCTCCAGGCTCTGATCAGGCCCTACACCCAAACAAGGGCACTGCGTTCATCCACCTCTGGCCTGCTCGCCTCCCTACCACTGAGGAAGTACAGTTCCCGCTCAGCCCAGTCAAAACTGTTCGCTGCTCTGGCCCCCAATGGTGGAACAAACTCCCTCACGACGCCAGGACAGCGGAGTCAATCACCACCTTCCGGAGACACCTGAAACCCCACCTCTTCAAGGAATACCTAGGATAGGGTAAGTAAGGGTAAGTAATCCTTCTCACCCCCCTTCTCCCCCAACAAGATTTAGATGCAAGTGGCTGTTCCACTGGTTGTCATAAGGTGTATGCACCAATTTGTAAGTCGCTCTGGATAAGAGCGTCTGCTAAATGACTTAAATGTAATGTAAATGAGGACAGTTGTTAAAATGACAGATGCGGGGCATTTCGTGAAATTGTACTTCAGTATGGTTTGATAAACAAAGACATGCTGATGTGCCAGAATATTAAGTATCACATTGTCATAAGTATCAAAACTGTAAAAACAATATGTAGCTTTTCTGCAGAAAGAACCAGCCTCATAAATGTATGACTTTATCCTTTTTCTTCAGTGTGGCCCTAGTACTCTGTCATATAAACAAATACACATTCCATATGAATATAAAAACACAATGTGTAACATTATGTTCCTTTATTGAATAAGGACAAAACAAAGCAGGTAAACCATCAGCTCCTTTCGAAACTGAAGTAACAGTGACTCTACAAGATGGAAAGCACAGAATCCAAGCATATTATACAAAATGATACATACACATTCAAAGGTCTGTATATAACACACCCTGCATGTCTGCACACTAAAATAAATGCAGGACAAATCCATACACATCAACTGAACAGACAAATGAATGGATGCAGTAGCCTCCCTGCAGCCTTGTATTACACACAGTATACCGCACAAACATCATAAGAGGCCAAATTCGTAAAAAAACTAACCCAAAAAAACCCAAATTCCTCTGCCACCGCAGGACATATTTAACCAAAATTGAAAGCACACATACTAACTAAAATAATTCAACACATATTGGTCCCTCAGCAGCCGACCACTGTCGTCATCAGGGAAGATTGCCGGATTGTCCCAGTCCATGGCTGGTGGCACTCTGGGGGCCCTCTCCTTCCTCAGGCAGGCCACATTGTGGAGGACAGCACAAGCCACAGTAATATCACATGCCCTAACAGGGCTGACCCTTAATTTGTGAAGGCAGTGAAAGCGTGCCTTCAGGAGGCCAAAGGTCATTTCAACTCTGGCCCTGGTCCTGGCATGGGCATGGTTGTAGGCCTGCTGTGCTTCCTGGGGGTCTGTGAAAGGTGTCAGGAGAAAAGGCTGGCAGCCATACCCCCTGTCTCCCAGCAACACACCAGAGAATTCACCTGTCAACACAAAATCTCATCATTACTACCTCAAACAAAGTGATATTCTTGACACAGCCATGATGGTTATAAATAGGGGTTGTGTGGCTTACCTTGTGATAGGCACTGATAGATTTCAGAGGCCCGAAACATTCTGGAGTCATGGACTGAGCCAGGCCATTTTGCCACAACATTGCTGATCACACAGTCAGCATTGCAGACCATCTGAAATCATAAGATGAGGAATATTACACCAATCAATGCACATCACTGGCAGATTTTTTGCTTATTTTCCTAGGTAATTTTGCTCAAGAAAATATTCAAGATGTTTTTTAGATATATTTTTTTTACTGAAAACAAGACAAAAATACTAAGTAAGAAAGACATTTTTGCAGTGCAGTGAGCAACCGACCTTGGGTCCTTTGAAAGGCGCTATATAAATTAGTGATTATTATTATAGCTCATCTATTTATTCAATTAAATTTTATTTATATAGCACTTTTCACAATTGTTTCATTCTGTCAAAGCAGCTTTACATTAATGAAAGCAGGAGAAACACAAAAAAAACGGTGGACAACATAAGAAGCAGAGTACAACGGCTAAGATTAAACCGTACTGAGCGTAGTAACGTTAAATAATAATGTAAGGCTTTAATAATAATTTATCATAGCTTTATACAGTGTGATGGACTTACTTTACACAATTTCACTCATATCTGCAGTGCATTTCAATTAAACATTTAACCGTTTCATAATTACAGTACAACTGCGTTTTTGGAGATGTGAATTAAATATTTGAATTGTAATTGTGATGTTTCAGCGGAGCGGTGAGTGTGTAATTGTGCACTACTTACGCATTCAGGCGGTCTGCAATACATTGCCACGCTTTTTCTCTTTGCTTTATCACTGTGGCGGTGTTGCCTTTCTTCTTAATTATATCTTTTACCTCCTCGTATGCCTCCATGAGGATTTGTGCTTCCGACGGGGAAAAGTACGCGGCTCTAGTTGCCATGGTAAATCAGTTAATCTGTGATCTGTGGCGGGGTCTATTTGAGTGAGCCGTGAGCGCGCACCTATCCAGGATTGGTTTCACCTGGCTTAATGAATCCGTGTCTGCTCATCCTGGCTTGGTCTTTGTGCAACCAATTAAGCCTGGACGCACATGTTTTGGCTTCATTGAGCTCAGCTTAGTCATTTATCCCGGATGTCTTAATTCTACTTTTGTGCAACAGGCCCCAGGGCGTGACAATGTTGTTTTGCAATTATAATATTGACAAAGTTCCAGTGAAACTTGCTGCTTTTCATCGGCAATTTTTCTCCACACAGATATTATATATGGAATAATCGGGATATATTGTATAAAAATACCTCTTTATTTTTAAAATATTGGTTCCGAAATAATATCCTATTGGTGAGACAACTGGCAGAGGGTCTTTTACTCAGTTATAAAGAACTCTCATCACTTTACAAGGTCCCTGTAACACCTAAAGATTTTGCAATTGTTTTAGATGCCATTCCCTCAGATGTTGCAATGTTATTCAGGAACGTGTCAAGACCTGACCCTTAGAGCCTACCTTCTATTGACCCTGTTGACTCATCAGTAGGAAAGATTTGTTTCTCTTTTGGTCCATTCAACAACAGAGCGATACGATCCTTGTTTCAGCAGGATGTTGTGTCTATCTATACCTTATGTCATGCCTTATTGGAATGGATTTATTGATAATATCTGTTGGGAAAAAGTTTGGATGTTGCCACAAACAACATACCTATTTAACAAAATTAAGGAAGTTTCCTTTTAAATTATTCATAAATATTATCCTGCCAACCACTATATGAAGAAGTTTAAGGAAAACATCAACTCAAATTGCTCCTTTTGTAATGACCACCCAGAAACAGTGTTGCATCTTTTTTTGGCATTGTATGCATGTAAGAAAACTGTGGCAAGACATCAGTAGGTTTATAATTGAACACATTTATGAAGATGTTACACTATTGTGGAGAGATGTACTGTTTGGATTCTTTACATACAATAGAAATAAGCTGAAACATTTTTATGTAATTAATTCAATTATTCTTTTGGCCAAATTGAATATACACAAATGTAAATTTACAAACAGAAAACCACATGTTCGTACCCTACAAAAAAAAAATGTGAACTGTATTTTAAGACGGTTAAATTCTCTACTAACAAAAAAGCTGTTAGAATATGCATGTCCCTTAAGGTCCTTGTGTAATTGTAATGTGATATTGTACCCCCTAGCTCGATTGTCCATTGTTTGTCCATTGTTTGTAATCTATGTATGCTTGTGTTCCCTCATGTGCTTTATGTATTGATTTGTTGTTAATTTAAGGGGAAAAAAGGCAACCCTCTTCCTGGAGTGCCGTACACCAGAGTTGCGTTCAGTTCACTTGAACGTTTGCAACAGTTTATACTGAACACGTTTTCTCAAAACATTTTTGAACAGACTGAGATACGTTTGTGCCGTTCAGTGGGTGTGGCTTGAAGCAATGAGTGACATACTTAAATGTCAGCGGTGCGTTTTGAACCCACAACCCAACCCCTCCCTGTTTTTCAACTGGTCGTTCCTTAGAGCTCAGTTCCATTTAACGTTCTATTAGGTTTTTATGTGCTGAACACAGCCCTGATCAACTGGGCTATTTGATCACTTCAGTGATTGCCTAAATTCAATACAACTGGTCTTCCAGGTTGGTTAAATTGAAAACATGAATGCCTATGAACTGAATATTGTATGTCAATTTCCATATATTGGTGACACTAACAAAAGGGTTAAATTGTTCAGCAACATGTGCAGTAAATGCTAACATGGCTTTGGTGATGAAAGGTACATCATCCATTTATTGTCATCTCCCTATCAGGTCACTGCATGCTGTGACATGGACCTGGATGGTGACATCTTCAAGCTGCCTGGCTGAAAACTGACCTTCAATGGTACCAAAAGCAGGGGCCTTATGTGGGAGTACAGCAACAGTCTCTCTCTCCATGCTGTTAACATGTATTGTATGTAAATTCATACAAACAGTTACGGACGCAATCCCTGACTTACAGTTGAAGTGGGAAGTTTACATAAACTTAGGTTGGAGTCATTAACTCGTTTTTCAGCCACTCCACAAATTTCTTGTTAACAAACTATAGTTTTGGTAAGTCGGTTAGGACATCGACTTTGCATGACAAAAGTAATTTTCCCAACAATTGTTTACAGACAGAGTTTTAATGACTCCAACCTAAGTGGATGTAAACTTCCGACTTCAACTGTATATATTGCACACTGTTTGTGTACTGTAAAATCACATGGAGTAACGTACATTTTTCATAGTTTTAAATTTCAGTAGCTCCTTGGTCACGTCAATTACACACCTAAGAAGCGTGCAATGGATATACACCCATATTGCATAACCTCTAGCTAATATTACATTAATATTAGTTTGACAATTAGGAGGTTCAGTCCCTTTTCTTTAATATTTATCTATAATAATTGGTAGTTCTAAGTACTTATTTTCCCAGTCCCCCCCCCCCCTCACACACACAGTATTTAACAGCGGTACACAAAGAGAGACAAATAATATCTACTTTCATCGTTAATATCAACCATAAAGGAAAATGCCAAAGTACGAGAGTCATGCTATTAATTGTCCAAAGCAGGGATGGAGAGTGAGCTAGTGAGGTAGGCTGCAGTGGGTTTGCTGGTCAATACATATACTGATCATTTAACCACAGTAATGGTGGCCAGTAAATCAATGAATAAAAATGTAATAACAAATTGTAGACCTTTAATATTTTCCAACATGCCAACAGAAACTTTACTTAAGTACAAAACATTTCAGTGTTAACTTTCTCTTTATCCCTGGTTGATGTACATTTCAGAGCCTCTTCAGTGTGGATGGGTTATAGCATACATTAACCCTGGTTGATGTACATTTCAGAGCCTCTTCGGTGTGGATGGGGTATAGCATACATTAACCCTGGTTGATGTACATGTCAGAGCCTCTTCAGTGTGGATGGGGTATAGCATACATTAACCCTGGTTGTTGTACATGTCAGAGCCTCTTCAGTGTGGATGGGGTATAGCATACATTAACCCTGGTTGATGTACATGTCAGAGCCTCTTCGGTGTGGATGGGGTATAGCATACATTAACCCTGGTTGATGTACATGTCAGAGCCTCTTCGGTGTGGATGGGGTATAGCATACATTAACCCTGGTTGATGTACATGTCAGAGCCTCTTCGGTGTGGATGGGGTATAGCATACATTAACCCTGGTTGATGTACATGTCAGAGCCTCTTCGGTGTGGATGGGGTATAGCATACATTAACCCTGGTTGATGTACATGTCAGAGCCTCTTCGGTGTGGATGGGGTATAGCATACATTAACCCTGGTTGATGTACATGTCAGAGCCTCTTCGGTGTGGATGGGGTATAGCATACATTAACCCTGGTTGATGTACATGTCAGAGCCTCTTCGGTGTGGATGGGGTATAGCATACATTAACCCTGGTTGATGTACATGTCAGAGCCTCTTCGGTGTGGATGGGGTATAGCATACATTAACCCTGGTTGATGTACATGTCAGAGCCTCTTCAGTGTGGATGGGGTATAGCATACATTAACCCTGGTTGATGTACATGTCAGAGCCTCTTCAGTGTGGATGGGGTATAGCATACATTAACCCTGGTTGATGTACATGTCAGAGCCTCTTCGGTGTGGATGGGGTATAGCATACATTAACCCTGGTTGATGTACATGTCAGAGCCTCTTCGGTGTGGATGGGGTACAGCATACATTAACCCTGGTTGATGTACATGTCAGAGCCTCTTCGGTGTGGATGGGGTATAGCATACATTAACCCTGGTTGATGTACATGTCAGAGCCTCTTCGGTGTGGATGGGGTATAGCATACATTTACAACAACAGAATGTGTTCTTTACTCTGTTGAACTCGTCTTCATTCCTCGGCACAGAACATGGAACCACCGTTGACATGCAATACAGTCAATCTAAAACAAAACAAAGCGGAACACGTTATAAATAATATCAAATATCAAAGCAGTATGACGAATTAGCCATCCATTGTGTTATATCATAAATTGTCTTACAGCCTAAATTACAGGCACTGAACCATTTACAGGAGAATAATAAAAGTAGCATATAGGATCCAACCCTATCACAGAGTGAATAAATGTAGAGCATTTGTAGACTTTAAGATTTTTTAAAAATTAAGTGACAGTTTCATCAGTACGTGCTTAAAGAAAGTCATATCACAAAGATCACAGATGACAGTGCCCACCAAGTCCATGACATTAGAGAATGAATTGTAAGCACCAAAGTGTCTTGGAACTCCCTCTCCCGGATCCGGGAGAATTGTCATCAACTGACACTAATTAGCATAACGCAACGGACAAAAAAATATCACTAGAAAATATTCATATTCGTGAAATATATTGAAACACAGCTTAGCCTTTTGTTAATCACCCCGTCATCTCAGATTTTGAAATGAAGCTTTACAGCCAAAGCAAGACAAGCATTTGTGTAAGTGTATCGATAGCATAGCATTATGCCTAGCTAGCAGCAGGCAGCTTGGTCACAAATCAGAAAAGCAATCAAATTAAATCGTTTACCTTTGATGAGCTTTGGATGTTTTCACTCATGAGACTCCCAGTTAGACAGCAAATGTTCATTTTGTTCCATAAAGATTATTTTTATAGCCGAAACACCTCCGTTTGTACTTCACGTTTGGTTGAGAAATCCACCGGAAACTGCGGTCACGACAACGCCGGAAAATATTCCAAATTAGATCCATAATATCGACAGAAACATTGCAAACGTTTTTTATAATCAATCCTCAAGGTGTTTTTAAAATATCTATTCGATAATATATCAACCGGGACAGGTGGCTTCTTAGTAGGAAAGAGAAACAATGGCCGCATTTGTCTTTTACGCACAAACACTCTTGAGAGCCTCCAGCTGACCACTGACGCAATGTTGTCGTTCAGGCTCATTTTTCAAAATAAAAGCCTGAAACTATGTATTGTGACAGACACATTAGGGAAGCCATAGAAAAATGAATCTGGTTGATATCTCATTCACTGCTCAATAAGGGACGCATAGGAACGCAGAGCTTTCTAAATAAGAGTCTCTTCCTGATTGGATTTTTCTCAGGCTTTCGCCTGCAATATCAGTTCTGTTATACTCACAGACAATATTTTTACAGTTTTGGAAACTTTAGAGTGTTTTATATCCTAAGCTGTCAATTATATGCATATTCTAGCATCTTGTCCTGACAAAATAGCCCGTTTACTTTGGGAACGTTATTTTTCCAAAAATGAAAATAGTGCCCCCTAGTTTCAACAGTGTGTTTGTCAAAATAATATCTGAAAATGTCAGTTGTTGAACATAATAAGTATATTTGCAATAGCAATTTATGATATATGCAGTTGAGGAATATTCCATGTACCAACACTACATGTAGGACAAACATAAGACATTCCCACATACAGTATACACATACATAAGGCATTTTTCAGCTCTGATTTTACCACTCAGAATCCAGAATGGATATGACAATGGGGTAGCACAGGATGTAATACACCCTTACAACAATCTACTTCTTGATCTTCTTATCTGATAAACTGCTACTATGTGTCAAGAAAAGAGCCCCAATTAGGGTTCATGTACTCCATTAAAAAAAGGGCTGGTTTAGATTAAAAACTATTGCCCTGTGCCCCCGTTCATAGGGGCATGAGAGACTAGTCAGTGGTAGAATTGAGTTGGCACTTTATTGGCCCAAACTCCCACAAGGTTGAGGTTACTCATGGACAGTAATTAGTATTTGTATTTTGTTACAGTGACGCATTGCGTCCAAGAATAGAATCCAAACTGTTAGGAAATATTTGTTCCCATAAATACACTTTAGTCAGACTGCCAGACTGTGTAAAAACTTAATGTGATGGGGCCGGCAAAGGAGTTCCCATTGACTAAACCCCACAGAGCCAATCAGGAGAGAATACATACAGGTCAACGGTGCCAATTGAAAGTCAAGGGGTGTGTCTGTGCCTTTTGGATTAATCTCTCTTTACAGAGAACCCCTGTGTTTCAAGTCTGCTCTGTGCATGTCTGAAAGTGACAGCCAGCAGCCAAGAGAGTTTTTCACAGTATGTCATAACAAAGTATTACACTTATGAATGTATGTAAAATGCTAATATGTATTAGATCCAGTACAATGGAATAACTAATACCTGAATTTGAATGCAGCGTGTTCCGATTCCTCCTTCTCTTTCTGTCCTGCAGGGTCAACCAAAACACTTGGCCTGATGGTTCATGCAGATACTGGGGAAGCAATATAGAAATGTGTTGATCCCTTAAATTATTTGACTATTAAATCACCCATATCACAACCCTCATACCTCTTCACAAAAATGTACCTAAATCAATCTTGGAAAAAGGATTAGACTCACAATGAACTTCCAGTAGTTCTGGTTCACATTCAAGAAACTCATGACAGCATTGTAGTTACCGAAGTTCACCTGAAATAAATAATTTCACATGCTTGCCACTAAGACCCCCAAAAATGTATCAATAGTTAATCCTTTAAAATTCCACAAATAATTAAGCACAAACTAAAATACATAGACATTTCAGAGAATATTGGTTGGTTAGAAGGATTGTTAATCAATATTTAAAACATTCATTTGCCTTTGTTTTTATTTGTCTAATATGTTCTGGCTACATGCAAAAAAAAGTGTGTTATTGCTGACAATACTGTATTTACGTGATGACACATCTTCACTATTTACTTTAAAGTGGCAGAATAAGGGCCATAAATATTCAAGTGTACGTCATCAGAAACATTCAACTCCAATTCCAGTTTCCTGCCTTGTTCAGGGGCAGAACGACTGATTTTTACCTTGTCAGCTTGGGGATTCGATCTTGCAACCTAACCACTAGGCTACCTGCCGCCCCTAATCTAATGTACTTCTATGTTCATCCTTCATACTGTATGATTTTTTTCCCCAAGATATGTTGAGAATTGTGATTGAAAAAATGCTCATTATCATGTTATAACTAGTATTTATTACCTCACCCACAATCCATTTATGGGGCTGCAGAGTTTTAAACTGAGAATGATGAAGGAGAGAGGACTTTGTAGACCTCACAACAGCAACCACCACCTCGCAATTATTTCTTCGCCACAGAGCTGTGACCTGTAATATGCAAATTAAACACATTTAGAAGACCTATTGTCCGCTTAAACAAGAACTGAAAACAAACTATCACAATCCTTTAACATTTGGGGGAAAAAACATACCTGGCCTGCAGCCTCGTTGTCTTGGAGTGATGTTGCCTCAACCCTGCTTTCATATTTCTTGTGGTGTGCCTTCCCTGCTGGTTTCTTTTTACCCTTCTTCTTTGGCTCAGGTAATTGTCTGGGAGGCTGGAAATACTTTGACCTGGACTTGTGAGGTGAGTATTTTCTTTATCTCTTGGCCCACTGCTCCTCTTCCTGGTCCAACAACTTGTTGCGGTAGGGGGATTTAGTGAACAGTGATTCTGGCAGGTCATGTTTTATTATGTGCTCCCTATACCTACCTTAGAGGGGTGCATGCATTTTCAAAATTAATTCAGCTGGACGGAGGAATTTCTTATTTTGCCAAATGGAATGCTTCAGGATCCAAAACCACTGTTCCACATAGCAGTTGGTGTCCCGTGACTTCACTGATTGCAATGTTGTGTTGGTCACATTACAATATCTTGTAAGGTCACCCAGCAGTATCCCACTCCATATGGGGGAAAACGGCCATGTAAGTTTCCATTAGAACATTGATTATCCCAGGGCAGAAAAATATTTTCAGGCCCTGTCTGTGTCTCCTGCAGAAGACTCTGCGAATGTTTAAGAACTGACATAAATTCACGTGTGAAGGGAGATTGTCCACATATTGTTTTATTTTTTGCTGACATGACAGTTAATGAAAAAGTGCAATCTCTCATCACGTCCTCCACTTTCACCTTCTCGGACTTCAATACTCTCATCTAAATGCTTTTGTGATTCATCCACAAGATTACTTTTATGTTGTGGTTTGAAAAGCACACACTTGTCTAAAGGCATTGAGTGCCTTGAAGAAAGAGGTGCTGTTGAGCAACAAGGCAAACCAAAAAGTTTCAGAGCCCATTGTCATTTGTTTTCTTCCCAAATCCCCGGGCAACAGCCTTAAGGATCTGGGCAGAGCACAGATGGAGCACTGAAGTCTTCGCAATCTTCTTTTTCCTCCAAGGAAACTCTGCTGTGGGCTCTGTTTAGATAAGTGATGCTCTCTTTGTTAAATGAGAGCAATACACTTCCAATCAGCGCCCAGCTGAAATCAGCCTCCACCTGTCTCATCTTGCAGCTTGTCATTTGTGAGACCTTGCATACTGTTTCCATTAACCAAAAGGTTATTGTTGGGATGGAGTGCTGAACACTAATCATCTCAGATACGGGGAGGGGGGTTTATCCTTGCCCATTCCGGGCTGAACCAGAGCATAGTACAGAACTCTTTTACTTTGAATGCTAATCTTAGACACAATCTCACCAGTGGCATCAAGATGAAGAGACATTCTCAGATGTTCAACTAGGATCTTCAAACCCTCTTCTGTGAACAAGTGAATGCCAAACGGCTCGACTTGGAGGTGCTGCATGTATCCAGATGTAGTAGCTGAAGTTGTGGCACACTCCTTCAAAACCTTTTGTGCTCTTTCTGATTTCAGCCCCAATCACTTTGAGAATATCTTTTGAAGGGCTTCTTGTAATGTTGCCTGCCAAAATCTCTTCTGTACGTGTGTTTTTTAACTGTCTGTAGTGCTAGCTGTGGACACCTTTTTGTGCTGCCTTTGCTACTGCACTTCTGATATCTTACAGGCCTACATCTTCTCTCACTTCGTTAGTCTCACCTCGCCAAATCTGAATACCATGATTTGACATATTTGCTATATTTTCTAGGCCTTTTTTTGTCATTTAAACATGTATTATGCTTTACGACTGAAAGGTGCAGGTGGCCGAGGTACAGAAGTAAGGTGAGGCTTTTTTCCGGATGTGACTAGCTTTGATTTGCTGGTATTTGAATGCCAAGATGCAGCATGGATTGACCTTATTAAATTCAGAATAAAGCACATCTGTCCATGGCTGTTGTACATTTGAGGAAGCCTGGTAAAGGCTCTATTTTCTTCCACCTGTCCATCTTAATAGAAATGTCAAATGACTTTGCCCCCTGGTCTGGTCATTCTTTTAGCATCACTCACTTATTCTGTCCCTGTCTCTGAGTACTCTTCGTCACGTTGTGCTTGTATGTCATCTTTCCTGTCCTCCAGAGCCTCTGCTTCACCTTTTGTCTCTGGAGTAATGATCTAGTTGCTGTTGACTGAATTTCTGGCCATCATCAATATTTCCCTTTCCATTGTCATCTTTATTTGCCAGTTTTTTAGAGTTTCTAATGTGTTGTTAACTCCATCATTTTCTTTTTGTGGTATGTTTTCCGTAAAGACATTAAAACTTAGTGAATTATGTCGATAGCTTTTTGTATTTCTGAGTGACGTAAAGGTATCAAAATATAAGTTGATCACTGCACAGGAAAACAACTAGTTACAACGTGTAATTGTGGTGTGAATGTTATACATGTTGGTGTTACACAAAAGATGTGGGAATTTATTTTTCCAGCTAGAAATAGGCCATGCATCAAATAACTATTTTCATCAGAGAAAGGAACCCTCAAATGTACTATTGCATTTTGTAAGTTGTCTGCAGGTGGCTTGTTGTGAATGCACTCAAATATCAAGTCATTGTCAGGTTATGTAAACTGAGTGCTAATACTCACAGTAGAAGGATTTGTCTTAATGTACAGTGTATGAAAGTGATGCTATGAAAATTATTATTTCACGTTATCAAGCTCAATGTGACTGACAAATCACTGCCTATTACTGTGATTAAAAAGAGCATATGAAAC
Organism: Oncorhynchus keta; assembly: GCF_023373465.1. Classification (NCBI taxonomy): domain Eukaryota; kingdom Metazoa; phylum Chordata; class Actinopteri; order Salmoniformes; family Salmonidae; genus Oncorhynchus; species Oncorhynchus keta. The sequence continues at coordinate 71,452,123 of NC_068422.1, read as the reverse complement.
ATTGTTTTTCATGAGGCCTACCTGTGCGACTTCCTTTAAGTACCTCTGTTCGAACACCAAATTAATTACAATGTCGTCTTTTCAATAAGGGCTGTGAAAGGCAGACTGGACTCGAGGCAAAGAGCTGGGTGACAAATGAAAATATTAAAAACTTTAAAGTATGCTTTAGACTAACAACCAGCTTAGTGACAACATGACAACTAATATCACAGTACCATGCAGCTGTATGCGCCAACGACAAAGGACAGTTACACGTATTTCCAAACAAGTGGACAAAAACATGACAACTATTACAAACAACAGCAAGTATTGTATGCAGTGCCTAAGGTTGACCAGTGTACAAGCAAACATAACTGTATTCACTATTTTAGAGGCCACCCTCAGGCAAATGAGTCCGGTACATCTGGATCAGAACCAGGTTATTCTCCAGTGCTGTGACCCTCATAAAAAAAAAAGTCCTGAAAATAGTGATGACTCTACTGCCACTACAACAGCATCCTCCTCTACTGTCCATATCCCACAGCTGACTTAACATGTACCATTGCACTGAGCTGTAGTATTTCTTCATACATCTGTGAAAGTATTTTTACAGCTCCCAACAAGATTTGTATGTTGCAAAGTCAAAATAAACAGAACTAGTTAGTAGAACATGTTTATGTACCAGGGAAAACAAGGCTTTGACTTTCCAGTCACACAAAAAGCTTAGTCTTTGATATTTCAACATAGTATGGACAAAAACGCTTTTAGACCTACAAGCTAAGTAGGCTATGGATATGGGAATCTCAGTTGTCATGGTTCTGGGGGCGTCTACAGCTAGAGGGCTCTCATGGTTCTTGAAGTGTAGACAAATGGTAGAAGGTTTGAGGGTGTTATGAAACGGGAGTGGTGCTTATAACATAATGACACCTAACTGGAGCTAGACTGAAAAGGCATCAATACAGTCCACTCAGCAGGACCTGAGAAAGCAAGAAACTGGAGACAACATTTTATGCTAAAATTATAACATTGACTCTTAATTTCAACAGTTACAGTCATTGACTGTCCTATTGAAGCTTGAGGACTGTTAGAAAGGAATGTAGGGACCATAGAATATCCTGCGTTGTGAGATTGTAATATCCTGGGAGGGTTTGAGGATACAAGGGGGTCAGACAGATAATAGTAATCACTGTTAACTACTCTCAGTCAGATACGTGTGATATGAAGGTAGTCAGTAGACATTCTTAACCTTGTTTGAGGTCAGTAGGTCACATGACCAAGGAGCTAATGACATTTTAGAATGAATGTAAAATCGAGTGATGAAAATGGACAAACTCAAGGGTGTGCAATATAAGGGTAGTCAGCGTACATTCTGAACCTTGTTTAAAGTCAGGTCACATGACCAAGGAGCTATTGAAATGTTAAAGTTTGAAAAATTCATGTAAAATCAAGTGAGATGAAAATGAACAAACCAAAGGGTGTGCAATGTGTAGGCCCACTGAGTATACATTCTGAACCTGGTTTGAAGTCAGGTCACATGACCAAGGCACTATTGATACTTTAAAGTTTGAAAAATGTATGTAAAAACATGTGAAATGAAAAACAAAGGGTGTGCAATATAGAAGGGTAGACAGTGGACATTCTGAACCTTGTTTGAGTCAAGTAGGTCACAACCAGGGAGCTATTGAATTTCGAATGTATAAATAGTTTGTACTTTGTTTATGCTCCCTAACTAATTCAACTAGGAATACAAAATGCTGCTCACATTTCCACATGTTTATTAGCTTTGGAATGCGAATTAATGTCCAAATTGTGAAAATAAGACCTGTGCAAAATTGTGGTTTGAAAGCTCAAGTGGTTTGAAAGCGTTGAATATCCAACTTAACTCTTTACCTCGGTTCCAGTTTTCACATGCAAAAAAGCGCTTTTCGGGAGTGTTCAAAGCATGCCATTCCCGAGAGCAGCATTTACTTTTTCAACTCAAAGCAATGAGCCTAATCAATCCTCCATAACATCAAAATAAATCATAAACAGAGTAGGCTAATTAGTCCTTAGTTTTGGGGTTATGCTGAGGTAAAACAATTTGGCTAATCTATATATCCAAATCCTATTCTTGAAGATCAAGGGGTATTAAATTAATTGGAATGACCGGAAATCTGACAGTCTGAGCACTGATGGGAAGGATTGTGCGTTCCTGGTGTAACTCTGGCAGTTGTCATCCTGTACCCGTCCCACAGGTGTGATGTTCAGGTATACCGATCCTGTGCAGGTGTTACACGTGGTCTGCCACTGCGAGGACGATCAGCTGTCCGTCCTGTCTCCCTGTAGCGCTGTCTTAGGCGTCTCACAGTACCGACGTTGCAATTTATTGCCCTGGCCACATCTGCAGTCCTCATGCCTCCATGCAGCATGCCTAAGGCACGTTCACGCAGATGAGTAGGGACCCAGGGCATCTTTCTTTTGGTGTTTTTCCCCCAGAGTCCGTAGAAAGGCCTCTTCAGTGTCCTAAGTTTTCATAACTGTGACCTTAATGGCCTACCGTCTGTAAGCTGTTAGGGTCTTAACCGTTCCACAGGTGCATATTCATTAATTGTTTATGGTTCATTGAACAAGCATGGGAAACCGTGTTTAAACCCTTTACAATGAAGATCTGAAGTTATTTGGATTTTTACTAATGATCTTTTATAGACAGGGTCCTGAAGGGACGTTTCTATTTTTGCTGAGTTTAGTAATTAACGGATTATGTTAAGAAAGTAACCTACCCAAACCTGGGTGGAGGCCACATGCTGTAGCTCTTCTGGTGTGATACACAGTACTGCGGATGTAAAAAACAGTTATACTTTTACTTTCATTTACCACAATTGTCCAACTCCTGTAGAGCTATCCTTTGACTCTATATAGGAACTGTCATTGTCCTGGAGCACAGCACTCAGGTGAAATAAAGTACTCTACTCAATTCAATCTAGCTGGACAGAAGATATTGATTCTTGAAATACAGCCAACCATTAATCACATAGAAAAGCACATGACAAATCCTCAAGTTTGCATAGATCTTTATTTTTTATAGAATCTATCAATTAAATAAAAAGGACAAATTTAACAAGAGCAAAAAAAAAAATCTTTAAATTACAAGAAAATTACACTGCACCATATATAGTACAAAAATAGGCCTTATTTTAGAGTTCCGTCCCATCTAAGGTAGTCATTCTTTTACATTATTCATAGGTCACTGTTTCTGTAAGGAATAATATGTAGCCACAGGCAAAATACTTGATAAGGAGAGGTGGACAGAGCTCTGTTTAACCCCCATGAGTGTGTTTCTTCTGTAGTTATAACACACACACACACAGCCTCATTCAGCCCTTTAGTGTATGGGGACGGGATACATTCTCAATCTGCTCCCTCCACATCCAACCCTGCATCTCAGCATACAGAATGTCTCTGCTCCACAGTCACCAAGCAGGGGGTGGAGAGGGAAAGGTCTCTGCATTAAAAAGCAGGAATAACAGAAAGGGAAATAAAAATTAAAAAAAATAAGACAGTCATCTGATTCATGAATCAATGCATATAGAAAACCTCAGATTGCGTCATCTCCCTAACTCAGGCTCAGCAATCTGAAGCAGAACTGTACACAACTCTAAATCGCCCTGTCTTTGGTAATGCCAGAAATTGCTGCAGTCAGATATAGTATTGAGGCTGCACTGCAAAGGGCGCAACCTCCTCCCCAGCAGCTGTCCGTTTCCTTAGACATACTGTTATAATGCAATAGAGATTTCCACATTCAGGAGTGACCAACTTAGATGAAACGGATGTAAGTGGGGGAAGTACGTCGACATTCAAATGATTGCCTCAGCCGCGGCTCAACTAGAATTCTGGTAGGAAGAAAAATCTCTTAGGATTTATCGGTTACTTCTTCATTTTAAGGGAAAAGATTATCAATGACAGCATTACTGCACCTTACATCAGCCAGGGCTAAATGGCACACTATTCCATCTTTGTAATAATTACATATTTTGCTCAAAGTTGGCCGTCATTACTTTGCATTCAGAGGATAGCAACTCCCCAACATGTGTATTGAAGATTAAGTCTTCCTCAGCAAGGTTTATAATTACATAAGATTTAAAGCACAGGGATCACCCCCTCACCACCTTAAAAAACAATCCTGAAGACAATATATTCAGAGGGCATAAATCAGGATATTAATTTACATTTAAGTTGTGCCAAGACAGAGTAGGGGAGGAGAGAGAGAGAAATAACAGAGCGAGAATGCAGCCCTACAGCCCTGGCACTGTAGATAAATACATTTCAGTCTTATTATTACTGTAGAAGAAGTGTAAATCAGTGAACGGAAACTCCGGATCGGTTCAATAGAAATATCCTTCTCTGAAAAGCTTTCACCTTTGACCTATATAATCCTTCATCATCGCTATGTAACACATACTCTGCTGCCGTTGCTGTGTGATCTGAGTGAGGACGGGATGAGCAGCTGCATCAATCTTTTATGCATGTTGTCACTATGACAACCCCTCTCAGCGAAGCCCCCTATTATCTGCTGGAAATGAAAAATAATTTCAACATAAAAGAAAAAAAAGATGGACGGATCCAATATTTGTCCAATGGATGAAATAATGAGGTACAGAAGATTGTAGAAGGAAGATATGCAGCCAAATATTCACTTAACTTTTTCAATAAAGACAGTTTGAATAGAAAAAAAACTCCCTTGGAACACATCTGAGCTGTAGTGTCATTCAGGATATAATTCATTGGCAAGTATATGAAACAGATTATCTGTAGTTTGCATCGACACCCCTGATGACGACTGGAGGGCGAGTGGAGAGAAGCAGTGATCAGTCTCTCAGACAGATAAAAGATGTTAAAAGAAGTCTGCTTATTATAGCCAACCTCAGTTATTTAAAGAACAGCAGACAGGGAAACTACATAGGCCAACCAGTATCATAACTCAGCTGACAAACACAACCACATCCTTAGTATTCCTAATGTGGTCATTCCTTCCTTTTGCTCAACTGCTCACACACTTGGCCGGCACACTCAAGACACACAAAAACACATAAGACCAACACAGTGCAAAGTGTGTGTGATGAACAGCATTAAAAGAGCAGCAGAGTAGAGAGAGTAGAGTGCCCCGTCTGGTAATCATGGCCAGACTGTGTTATTCTCGCTCTCTCCTCTGCAGTGCGTAAAACCCTTCTCTCTATCACACACTCCTCTCACTACCTGTATAGCTGCTCAGAGAAACCCTTGTGTTAAAAGTCACTTCTACTGTACTGAGCCCCATCCACAATACATCTCACTAACACGCTCACCCTCAGAAGCTGAGCAATTAAAATACTGAAGTGGAAAGCCAATTGAATTAGTCCTAGGTACTTTTTTCCTTGGGAATGGGGTTTTAATCATAGAGGCAATATTATTTTGGTCAAAATTCTGAGGCCCAGTAAAGTGTGGCGGCCTAGCTGGGTGAACTGCTGACCTATCTTTGGAGATCTGGCAGCGAGCCAGCACTCGGCCCGAACCCCCCCTCCCCCCATGCTGGGGGTAGAGTGAGTGTTGCTAGTCTCATGGACTCATAGCCTTGTATCCAGCCAGAGCTGAGAGAGACACAGTCATACTGCAGCATGGACACTCCGCAGCTCTGGGAGGGCCTGGGGCTGATTCACCAAAACTGTGGGACTTTGACGACTCCACTGTGGCTTCTCAGAACCTGACCCTACCCCGATCTTACTATCCACTCAACACACACACACACAGTGTACCCCCAATTTACAATCTCATCTGGCTACTGCACTGGAACTGAAGGAGGAAAAAAAGGGAGAGAGCAAACAATAATGGTTTGTTTATTGTGACAGGGAAACCCTGGAGCCGTCCGGGAAATGGGCTGTGTTCAGAAAACACTCTGTCTGATGGTGATTGAGGGCGAAAGGGCACGGAGAGACAGTTTAATAGAAAAGCACCCGAGTGTGAAGCGAGCGCCGAGCGCGCCCAGGCCATCCCTGTTCCGCGTGACTCCAGTCTCACATCACGTCACCCACTACAGAGTGGAACACTAAACCTGGGGAATTAAACCCCATGAGAGGAAGAACGAGGGAGTGAAACAGGGAAAGAGAAACCAGAGGGGAACATGAGGACAGGGAGCCCGGAATTAGACGACTCAGAGTGATTGGGGGAGAGGCTGTAGAAAGAAGGAATTTGAAGACAGGAGGGGGTTAAAGAGCACTTTGTGTTTTGATAAAGGCAGTCTTCTCATTGTGGACGTCAAACTCATCATTGTCGGAGTCAGTGTTCACCCCCTCATCGCCCCACACTGTAGGGATACCGCGGTACGACACCATTCTGCTGCTGCCCCCCAGGCCGAAGCCCCCCCTTAGGCCTGAGCCGGCCTCCTCCATTGAGGGCAGTTTGGCCAGGACTCCAGATCTCAGCTGCAGCAGAACGAACACCCCAGCGAAGGTGGCCATGATGATCATGCAGCTGAGCACGGCGATGGTGACGGGCAGGCGGGAGCTGAGCTCTGGGCGGGGACCGGCATTGCCCTGGCCCACCATGAAGTTCCCGGGGGACTCCCTCTGGATCTGGTTGAGGTGCAGGCAGGTGCTGGACACAGGGTCCAGGTGGCTGTGAGGGGGGCAGGAGAGGCAGGCGCTGGGGCTGAGGCCGCTGCAGGTCAGGCAAGGGGGTTGGCAGGGCAGGCAGGAGGGGACCGAGGCTGGATTCACAGAGTTCCCCATGGTGTAACTGAGGAGCTGGGAGCCTGCGGTGTAGCCGGCTGGACAGCCCCTCACACAGCCCTGCTGGAAGAGGTAGTAGCCACCATTGCACTCTACATACAAGGAGACAAGAGGAGAAACAGACATATTTTAGTACCGCTGGTGTTCAAATTCTTCATTTAACGCAGTTAGTGCACAACCACCGGTAATAAATGGATATAGTTCACAGAAAGCTTCAAATATGTGAACTGTATTTGAATAGTCTGCCATGACAATCATGCAGCACATTACGCATCGCCTCATTCTGGGCCATTAAAATCATGAGCCTGTGAATGTGCCCTCAACTTAAGCTGCATAATGTTGATGTAGCTTCTGCTAGAATGAACAGTTTCCTGCCGCAAACTGTTTGGAGTGTGAATGTGTTGATGAGCTGTGCCGATTGTGTGCCGAGACAAATGCAACGTGTGTAAATCTCTCATCAATCTGAGGAGAAATGCACTGTAGCATATCTATGCCCTGAGCCGTGCTTTGCCAACCCAGTTGGAAATAATATTGCAGATATATGGACTTTCTAATAAGCTCTGAAGCATTTATCTGTACTAAGTCTGCACATCCATGTGAACAGTTTGGCAGTGGCATTAGTGTGTTATCACTGCAGCACCCTGTAACTCCTTATCTCCCCCAATGATTTGGAAAGCTAATCTCACACACACAGCTAGAGGCTCCACACCTCCCCTCCGCATCCACCCAAGGCGCATTCCCTCCAGCCTACACAGTCAGACAGGCCATTACCCCAATCTAATTACTAGGTTCATAATCAGTTGTCATTCTCGCCCTGTTGAAAGCCTTGAAGTGGGTGGGAGAGAAAGGAAGGATCAAATGAAAGGGGACAGCAGGAAAAGAGGAGGACAGAGGAAGGAAGAGAGGGGAAGAGGGTGGGAGTAGTGACAGAGTGTTGAGGGAGAAGGGGTTGATGACAGAGGAAGGATAGGAAGGAAGAGAGAGGAAGAGGGTGGGAGTAGTGACAGAGTGTTGAGGGAGAAGGGGTTGATGACAGAGGAAGGATAGGAAGGAAGAGGGTGGGAGTAGTGACAGAGTGTTGAGGGAGAAGGGGTTGATGACAGAGGAAGGAGAGGGAGGAAGAGAGAGGAAGAGGGTGGGAGTAGTGACAGAGTGTTAAGGGAGAAGGGGTTGATGACAGAGGGAGGAAGAGGGTGGGAGTAGTGACAGAGTGTTGAGGGAGAAGGGGTTGATGACAGAGGCAAGAGGAAGGAAGAGAGAGGAAGAGGGTGGGAGTAGTGACAGAGTGTTGAGGGAGAAGGGGTTGATGACAGAGGCAAGAGGGAGGAAGAGAGAGGAAGAGGGTGGGAGTAGTGACAGAGTGTTGAGGGAGAAGGGGTTGATGACAGAGGCAAGAGGAAGGAAGAGAGAGGAAGAGGGTGGGAGTAGTGACAGAGTGTTGAGGGAGAAGGGGTTGATGACAGAGGCAAGAGGGAGGAAGAGAGAGGAAGAGGGTGGGAGTAGTGACAGAGTGTTGAGGGAGAAGAGGTTGATGACAGAGGAAGGATAGGAAGGAAGAGGGTGGGAGTAGTGACAGAGTGTTGAGGGAGAAGGGGTTGATGACAGAGGCAAGAGGGAAGAAGAGAGAGGAAGAGGGTGGGAGTAGTGACAGAGTGTTGAGGGAGAAGGGGTTGATGACAGAGGAAGGAAGAGAGAGGAAGAGGGTGGGAGTAGTGACAGAGTGTTGAGGGAGAAGGGGTTGATGACAGAGGCAAGAGAGGAAGAGGGTGGGAGTAGTGACAGAGTGTTGAGGGAGAAGGGGTTGATGACAGAGGAAGGATAGGAAGGAAGAGAGAGGAAGAGGGTGGGAGTAGTGAGAGTGTTGAGGGAGAAGAGGTTGATGACAGAGGCAAGAGGAAGGAAGAGGGTGGGAGTAGTGAGAGTGTTGAAGGAGAAGGGGTTGATGACAGAGGCAAGAGGGAGGAGGGAGCAGTAGGGACTAAATTCCAACAAATGATACAGTATGTCTACAGGGCTGGTCTGGCTGCACTAATAAGAGTTGTCATCTACTAACTGGCTGAATGTGTTGACCACAGCCAGGCCCGGTCCTGGCCGTTCTGCTTTCCCACCCTCCTCCTATACCCCGACAAAACTAGAGTAGTCCAATTAATTAAGTATTTTCCAGACGTTGAAGTGAGGTTCATTTTAGGTTCTGAATGAAAGGTGAAAATACATATTTCCCAGATGTTTAAAATACGTATTTTCCAGATGTTGAAATCAGGTAAAATTTCTGTTCTTAATGAAAGTTATAAAAAAATGCGTAATTTATAGCCAGCCATCTATGTTTGGACCAAACCACATTTTTACATTTGTTAGGACCCCCTCCCCCCATTTTTGTGGTATCCAATTGGTAGTTTGTCTTGTCTCATCGAATTCCGAGAGCCATGCGCCCTGCGAAACACAACCCAACCAAGCCGCACTGCTTCTTGACACAATGCCCATTTAACACGGAAGCCAGACGCACCAATGTGTCGGAGGAAACACCGTGCACCATGTCAACGTGCACTGCGCCCGGCCCGCCACAGGAGTCGCTAGTGCGCGTTGGGAGAAGGTCATCCATGCCGGCCAAACCCTCCCTAACCCGGACGACGCTGGGGCAATTATGGGTCTCCCAGTCACGGCCGGCTGCGACAGAGCCTGGATTCAAACCCAGAATCTTTAGTGGCACAACTAGCACTGCGATGCCTGTGCCATAGACCACTGCACCACTCGGGAGGCCCAAACCAAACCAAATATAGACGTCTATAATTGGTTCAGATTTGGTCCGGACCAAAAATCTACATCCGTGGGCGTGGAAATCAACAAAAAAAGAGACTGGTCCGGAAAGGACCAAAAAAAAGACCCAATTGATGTCTGCGTCAGTCGGTGGGGGTGTAGCCTACAGTGTCGGCCTGAAATGGAATTTTATGAATGCCCATCCATTTGGTAGGCCTACTGTTCCTAAAACAGGCAGTTGCATTTGCTTTATTAGTCCTGATTCCCATGACTAAGTTACCCAACTTTATCAGGAGTTATCCTGGGCCTATTTGCAATGAGAGTCAATGTGTTAACACAACGGCAAATGCAGAAGTATTTTATATTTCACTATGATCAGCTCGTCAAATATGTACAGATACAAACTTGAAACCAATGTAACCCACTGGGTGTCCATCCCATAATGTCATTATTATCGTTTTACCTGTCCTGATTTTAGGATTGTTTTGGGGCAGAATTGTGTGTTGTGTGTTGGAGGTGCGTCTTAGTTTAGCTCGGAAAATGCAGTCCTCGCTAATCTGCCCCCATGTTTACTTTATCGCAGTAGATGTCTCTGAGGACGAGCTGATCAACAAACTCAACCATCCAGAGTTCTTGCTTCACAACCTACATCTATGCCATTACGCCACTGAAATAGTATACCAACAAGTGTTAAATTGTGATACCCAGAGGATCCTGCAGGGGTCAGGCTGTTCCTGTCTCTCCCAGTCTTATTCTAGGGCAGTGGTCTCCAAACTCTAGCATGAATGCTACTTTTAAAGATGTAAACATGTCACAACCTACTCTTTTTTTTATAGCTTTCAAGTAGGCACATTATTTATTCTCCTCTACCATGCAACTCTTCCCCAGATCCTTAGTGAACCAGATTTGTGCTTTCTGTCAATATACCCAGGTAATATAATGGTTAATGAACAGTATTTGTCATGACAGGCCCCATAAAATTGTGTTTTGTATTTTCTGAATTCACTTCTCGCAGTTTAATTGTATTTTTTACTCTCAATAAAACAATTATTCATAAAGAAAACAACAAAAATGGTGTCCATGTCAATGCTTAAACCACATCAGAAGACAAGTGTTGATGTCTATAGAACATGGCAGAGTTTGCAAAGCAATGGCCACCCAATTGATACAAATAATCATAATATAGCCTAGTTCTGCGAGGTTAAATGTTTGTTCACATTTAATTGAGAAGGTTTATGGGGAAAGTCCTGTCTACCCACAAGATGCCGGCTATCATTAGACAAATGCGCGCACCAAACAACATTGCCGGAATTTAATTGGCAGATTGTGTTACAGTTGGATTTTTAAGTCAACAGTGGCTAACCAGGGGTGGGATAATGTCAATGTGCCTTTGATTAGATAGTAGCCGGGAGGGAGCCTTACGTTTACAACAGTTTGTGATGGAACACATGAAGAAATGCATGTACTTTCAGAATTCATTGGCAAGCTTATCATAGGTGGGCTGCGAGCTTCTGGTAGCTCACAATCTACCTGTTGGAGACTCCTGCTCTAGGGTTTAACCTATACAAGCCATACACTTTTGATATGAGAGCCAGTGTTTAATCTCTCCGCTCTTACCTGTACAGTGTGCAGTGTAAATGTACCTGTTGTTTAAATTTATGCTTAGGGTAGGGGTAGGCAACTGAAGCCTGCAGAGCCACAGTGGGGCAGACTTTTGATCCATTAGAAATGAGGTGTATTTGTGCTGTGCAGGAACAAAAGCCTGGGCACACCACAGCTCTTCGAGACCCTAGTTGCCTAACCCTAGGTACAGAATGTACATTCTCTTACAGTAACCAATGGTAACATTCTTACCAATGCAGATCTGCTGTAGGTCAAAAGTCTTACAGCTGGCGTTACTGGGCTGAGAGAGGTCCTTGGCTGTGGAGCTGGGAGAGTCTGAGCCTGTACCATACAGCACCAGGGTGAACTGAGTCAGAGTGCCTAGACCGAGGGAGGGAGAGAGAGTGTTACACATAACAAACAAGAGCACAGATCTCCAAGCCACTGTCTACGCCAGCAAGGCTCTGGCACTCTTCAGGGTGGGTTCTGTAATTGCAGCTTCTATCCTGCTCCTTTTATATTCTTGGATTTCCTGGATGGAATGACAGAAAAAGATTCCTAGAAGTAAAGCATTAAATGTATAAGTATACATTCTGGTGTTTCTCTATAGACCCGTTAGTTCAGAACAACACTTCCCGGGAGAGCCATTTATATGACGAGCCCTTTGAGAGGGTCTACAGCCAGAGGGAGGGAGGGAGGGAGGGAAAGCGAGAGAAGAGTGAGAGAAAGAAAACAAAAATGAAAGAGCAAGAGAGGACTACAAATAACCCCCAAAAATATTGTCTGAGAGGGCCTGGATGGGCCTTAGGTCATAGTTATTCTGGATCAGCCTGGGTTAGCCTGGGCCAGACAGCAGGGCCCTCCACTCCCCTGCTTGATTTACTCTCCCTGGTTTAATGAAGCTGATTTAGAGGTGGGTGTGTGGAGCTAGAGAGAGACTGCCTGACAGTTTGTATAAAGGAGATCAAAAGGAAAGCTCTCCAGGCACAGACACTGCTGCCCCGTGCATAAAACACTCCCTGTTAGCGGTCTGGAAGCATCTCACACACACACAATCATCAACACATGAATGACGTAGATGCACACTATGAAATAAACAAATTCATTAACACATAAATCAAGCACTTACTGCACATGCACGCGCACTCTCTCACACGCAGTACATCAATGAATCAAACACATATTGCACAGATAAATGCACATACAAGCATACATCTCGTCACACACACACATTCTTTCAGTGACACTGCTAGTCAGACACAGCTGCACTAACAGAAACCCTGTCACTCTCTCTCTCCGAACTCCCAGACAATGTTCCAGACATAACAATAGCTAATAAGGTAGTAAATGAGAGGTGTCTTACCGTAGTCGCTGGCCCCCGCCACGTTTACCATCTCCAGGGTCCACTCCCCCCGGGGGTCCTCGTCCCAGGAGTGTGTGGTCATGAAAGCCCAGTCATTAAAGCCCTCTGATGAGTAGTCATGAGGCCTGCAGAGGAGAGGCAGGAAGTATGTAATACACTGTGTGTGTGTGTGTGTGTGTGTGTGTGTGTGTGTGTGTGTGTGTGTGTGTGTGTGTGTGTGTGTGTACCTGGGAGCGAGCAGTGTGGAGCGGGTGCCCTGTGGGCTGGTCAGATAGATGCCCAGGTTGCCCCTACGGTTGTAGGAGAGTGTGAGCTGGGCCTGGGCATGTTCTAGGGAGCTCACATGGTTGGCTGTCCCAACACAGCCGTCCACTGTCTTGGTAATCAGCAGGTGGCTCCCAATGTTCCTGACACACAGATAAACAGCACATCAGCATATATGACCAAATACATACATTTACACAAAGACAACATAGTGATTGAAGAGGCTTGTGTTCTCATATTGCTGGCTTTTGGTGTCTGTGAGGAAGATGTCACAGCTGGGAATGAGCATGTGACAGCATCTGTGTGCGTGACTATAATTGTTCTCGGAGTGTGTGAGTGATGCTGCATGAGTGTGTGACTGTCGCTCTGGACTAGTGTGTGAGAGAAGTATGTGTGTGAGTGAGAGCCTGCTGAGGGCACAGGGTTTGCGGCCTTGAAACAGGATTAGCAGCTCAGGTCCTGCAGCAGCCCTGTCCTCTACATGAGAAAAGTACCAGGCTCCCCCGACTCCCCCCAATCCGCTTAGCAGCTTACACACATCCACTACAACTGAACCCAGAGGAGGAGAGAGAGGAGGGCATGAGGCTTTACAAAAGCAGTGGCGTCCAGCTAATAGAAAATACGGGCCGTAATCGGTGAACTGAGTGTAAAAACACACCGCTTCCTCCTAATTAAATCCCTTAAAATGTTAGGATCTAATCCGCAGCAGTCAGAGAGGGTGAAGGAGAAGCAACACCTCTTGCACTGTACAATGCACAAACACCATGCCACCAACACCTTTAACAGGCTCCAGTGGTAGGCTGTGATCTGGGGACCAGTACAGAGACAATATACAACAGGGCTGGGAACCTGTCAGCTACAGTATGTAGCAGAGGCAGGGTTAAAGTGGGAGAGAGAAAGAGAGAGAGAAAATGTGAGGGGAATAGATAGAGAGAGGAAGAGATAGAAGGAGCACAAGACAGAGGGAAAGAGAATGAGAGAGGAACAGAGAGCAAGAGCAAAGGAGTGAGAGAGTGAAAGAGTCAAATATCGACAGAGGTTTAGAGACAGCCAGGACAGCGTAGAGAACATGGAAGCAGAGAGAGACTCATCTGTAAGTGATTATTTATTTTATTAAACATGCTCCCTCAGGTTCAAAATATCATCACCCTAGCACACACACAAGAACCCAGCAGAGCCTATCAATGGGCTCCCGGTGCCATGCTCAGAATCTAAACATGACGTGCAGTCACACTGAGGTATGACAGTTTGGTCCCATATGTGCACCTCTCACACCTACGGGCCATCACAAACCAGCCCACACACAGCAGCGCTCATCACCTCCACAGCCAACCCACCCCAAGATGTGAGATACTCTCACACACACAATCTGAAGCATCCTATTCTAATAAGGATCACATAGGTTTATTATATGTTAATCACCTGGTAGGTTAACTGTACTATACCCAAAACCAATGTAATCCCTATGAAGCTAGTACTGATGCTCCTGCCAGCCAAACAGTGGTATTACAGGTCGAGTTGGTAGAGCTGTGTGTGTGTGTGTGTGTGTGTGTGTGTGTGTGTGTGTGTGTGTGTGTGTGTGTGTGTGTGTGTGTGTGTGTGTGTGTGTGTGTGTGTGTGTAGCTCACCTGGGCTCTGCCACCATGGACAGCACACATTTTTTCTGGGGCCCAGCGTTGGTCCAGTTCTCAGCCAGAGCCACAATCGCACTGGCATCAAGCAGACCATACCCATATGAATGGCTCACTGAGAGAGATCGAGCGATAGAGAGAAGGAAAAAGAGAGATCGATAGACTGCTGAAAGGCTACTTCATCACGATTCCAGTTCCAACTCAATAAGGGCCTCTTCACTATTAGATTATTGCATGTACCCTGCTGTGTGCCCAGTAAAACCTCTCCCTGAACTTTGGAGCCATGACCTTCTGTAATTTCTTAATGTAGGCAACTTTAAAATCAATTGATGTAAATACAATATAGATCAGTCTCCATTGTGTAACTGGCAGGGCACGGGAGTGATGGTCAACCGAGCTCAGCTAATGGAACTCGCTGTACCTTTTCGGCCGACCCCATTGGTATTCCAGTCGTTGGTGAGGAGGTGGGCGGGATGAGAGGTCCTCACGACCAAGTGCTGCATGTCCCGCCATGTCAAGTTTTTACTGCACACACACACAACAACCATACCTTTCATCAATATAGAAGATTCCAGATCTGAAATACACTTAACATGATTATGAAGACAGTAAAACATGCAACAACATATCCTACCACAATGCATAGCAACAAATTGCAAAGGAAATGGCATTAGGTGCCCAAGTGCACTAGAAGAGTTGAACATCAGGCTTAATGTTACTGCATTGAAAATATAGAAACCAGAGATCCCTCTGTCAGTCACATCTCTGCTCTCTCACTCTCCTCTGTTCTCCATATAAAACCCTGTGTTACTGCAGTTCCACCCAGCAGAGCAACAGTAAAAGCCTACAGTAAAACAGAGTCAAATAGTGTATAGTACCCCAGCGAAACATTGAGTTTAAACCTCATCAGTTCTCTTTTACTGAACGGTCAGCTTAGACTGAAGGGAAAGGCAAAGCCCTGCAGTACAGTCGGACACTTTTAATGGACAGGGACCTACAGGAGGTTTTTACTGGTCACAAGTGCCCCGTTCCCCAACCAGACTACAGTACTGAGCTGATGACACGTTCATAGCAGAATGATAGGAGATGACTGACTCATCTGTTCTGATCCACAATAAATTATTACAAGACAGTTGCCTTCCCCCAAGAGTTCGTCGTACTTCTGAGACGTGCGTGTGTGTGTGTGCGCTCAGACGGCAAATATTTGTGAACAGACAATAAAAAACACAAAGGAGGGAGAGAAGTAGACAGAGAGAGGAAAATAGGAACAAGCAAGGGGACATTGAGACAAACAGTCAGAGACACAGATCGAGATAGACAGACAGGTGATAAGAGTCCCTCACTTGGCTTCCAGTGCAAGGGCGATGATCCCAGCAGCCAGAGGAGCCGAGGCGGAGGTGCCCGTGTGGGTGTCAGTACACTTCTGTCTGAGGTCTGTTGTCACCTGACAGGAAGAGAGTTTTTTGTAGTTAGATATTGTGCTGCACATACAGGGCCGAAATGTTAACACCTAATATATGGGCAAATAAAGAACTTTCTATTGAAACAATCTGTAGGAGTGTAAGTTATACACTATAAAAATCATATTCTACTCAGCCCCATCTACTTTGATAAACGTTTATGTATCATCACATGGTTAAAATGATTAATCATGAATGTGGAAACACACCAATTCATTAATCATGTGTGTACAGCATGCCTCATGGCAAGAGGTTGGGATGAACATCCATTATACAGTATTGTACTGTAATCTCACCTAGTGAGAGGCTCTCCATCCTCCACCTCGTGTGTGTGTGTGTGTGTGTGTGTGTGTGTGTGTGTGTGTGTGTGTGTGTGTGTGTGTGTGTGTGTGTGTGTGTGTGTGTGTGTGTGTGTGTGTGTGTGTGTGTGTGTGTGTGACATGGAGATGGGATTTTAACGTTTTACAGTTCTTCATTCAAATGGGCTTCAGAGGGCGGGTGGGAAAGAGTGCAAAGAGCAAGAGTTTATGAAGAGAGAGAAAAGGAAAGCGGTAAAGAGAGTGTCACTGTAGGCCATGGCTGTCTGAGGCAGGCCAGTGAGAACTGACTCAGTCATTCCTCCAGACTGAACACACACACACAACCTGCCTTGAAGAACCAAACAGTCCAATAAGCATTTGGTTTAGATTCTATCTGACTGGAAGAAGGAAGCACTAAAACCAGTAGGAACACCGACGAAGAAGTGCAACAAAAATAAGAAAGAAGTGTGACAGGATAACTAGGACATCCAGAAACGTTCAAACCTCTAGAGTACAGCTAGAGAGTACTAATGCTTTGGCTCCGGATTCAACCATCTGAGATACTCTACAGATCCCAGGAGCCAAGTCAACCTGGTTCTAAACATCAACACCCTGGCTATACATCAAAAGTTTCCATCCATTTTTACATCTCACAAAACACAAATATACACATCATTCCCCTGACTAATATGCTGTAAAATAGACTTCCTCCTCTTCAAAGCTCAAGGGAAGCTGTGTGACCTACTATTGCAGTTAGCAACAGAATACCACTGAGGCCCTGGAACCACAGAGCACAAGACTCTCACAGGACAGGAGCCCCGACTCACACACTCCTCCACCCTGCACACACACCACCACTCAGTTCAATGTTTTCTGACATACCCATTTTCAGACTGTACAAACAAACGTTTCCCGCACTCCTCATGACGCTCACACTGGGAGTGAATGAGAGTGTGTGTTAATTAAGGTTAATTAATCAAAATCTGTGTTCCCTGCTCCGTTTGCCACTAAGTGTATGTGTGTGCGTGTGTATGTGTGTGCGTGAACACGTGTCTACTGAACTCACTATCTGTTTCTCGTTGAGGTTGCCAGAGCTGTAGGTTGTGGCAAGGGTGGAGGAGCAGGCCTCGCTGTACCAGGGCACGTTGCCGTTCTGGGTGGAGCTGCTGATGGACAGGGTGTAGATGCTGTTGGTGTAGCCGTCACAGTTACAGCTGTCCTTCTCACGCCCGCCGTTCCCTGATGCCCACACAAAGATGGAGCCCAGGCCCCCACGACCCTAGAGGGAGAGGGACAGAAAGAACAGAGTCAATAACAAACCTAGACAACCACTTCTAGACAGGCCTTTCTGACGTACATGACCACATGCATATTTTGGTGTGGCGCAGCTAATGAAAGAGGGGAACAGTGTCATTCAATCTAAATTAGATTCCCATTGATACTACAGCACAACTCTTAACAGGGTCCATCTCTGAAAGGCCTGCCACAGCTCATCCATACATCACAGGACTGTGTGATCACTCAGACGCTTTGAATCCAAAGAGCTTTAATGTACCATGGCCGCAATACAAGACAACAGGGACCGGACCATCTGTCAACAAACCCTGAGCAATAAATCATCTGTGCTATTCAGCATTCACAGTGAATAAATATCAAAGTCCCACAGAATGCTCCATTGTGCTGGGTGGTGCAGCCTCCACACATTGACCATCACACGCAACAATCATGTACAATGTAAACAACAGACTGGAGCTACTGATGATGCCATGGCTAACTATATAATAGTGCGTTTACATGCCATATGCTTTTTATTTGACAGGCCTGTAATAAATGGAGGCCGACAGGGCACCAGTAATGGCCCTCAGATGGGGTTTGCCCCATAAGGTCTGATGGTTCTTTGAATGGCCCGTTGGCCCTGGCTCGGCTCTATGCTTTATGACTGGCTCTCTCACACCCTCTTACTCTTAGAGCTGGGATCAGATGGATGCAGGCTCCCATGTGTACACTAAAGAGAGCCTGGCATATGGCCCCTATACGTCTGCAGTTGGGATGCTTACTGTTCCCTCCGCTCACACATCCAAAGACTAAACACACCCCCTTGTGCCTTATTGCTTAACTATAGTATAAGCGTTTGTAATCACATTTCTTTTGGTGGAGGCTGTATACAGTAAGAAGCCCATTAAAGACACAGAGCCTTCAGCAAACCAGCTACTGTTTCCTATTGACACTAAAGACCAGGACCAGTAACCATCCTGCTCTTTAAGTAGTTATCAAAATGCCTAAAAGCAATAGTCTCTCTCTCACACACACACAGATAACGTCTCAGGGTTGGCAGTATGTCACCGTCTCAGGGTTGGCAGTATGCCAATGCTCTGCTCGGATGCCCATGTGAGACGGAGGAGCTGGAGCTAAGACTTCGGTCTCTCTGAATCCTGCCACACTAACGTTAAAGCCCCATGAACTATTTACATCTGTTAGCATTTCACATGCAAAAGAAAATGTGCACGTGACGTGAGCTCAATGGCGTTTTATTGAGGTAATCTCATAACACAAATATCCTCCCACTCAGATTCTGAAATCACTTCTACAATTGTGGTACGGTAGTGATGTGAAGAGAGTTGATTGTGTAAAGTGCACTTCAGGTGGTTATGAATGTAAAATATTTTCAGTGCTTTGTATTGAGGATTCTTTTTCCTACAGTATTTGTTCAGGCCATTTATTATTTTATCCTTAGTGGAGTTTAGAAAGCCTGATACTTCCACTGTGACCAAATCAAATTTCCCTATTCATAATCGTCTGGGTCATGAAGTACACTTGCGTTGTTCAAGCTGCCTTTGTCCTTCAAAATGGTTGAATAGTTTACTACATAATTACTGGCTGTGTGTAGAGGAAGTCATACAAACTATTGATGGTGAGGCAGGCATTGGGAACGCGGCACACAACTGAGGCCCAGAACACACAGATATTTACACACACACCTCGGTCACTCCACGCAGGAAGGCCTCCTTGGCGAGCTTGGCGGGCCCATCCACCGTCTTCCCATCATCCTCGGGGCCCCAGCTGGCACTGTAGATGTGGATGTGCTGTGGGTTCAGACTGAGAGACTGGGCCTCCACCACGTCGGTCACCTCGCCGTCCAGCATACGCACTCCTACACACACAATCTAATAACCATCTACTCCTTTTCTTTGAAGAGAAATGCAGGCAAGGTTAAACTCAAATACCAAAGCCACTGGTAGGAAGTGTTCCACAGAAAAACAAACAGTCAGCAGCAGAGTTGGTGATAAATAAGTCTTAGATCTGAAGAAGCGCTGATACTGAAGGTTCGTTTACAGGTCATAAATGAGAACATTCTGTTTCCCTCCAAAGAAAACAGATGAAAAGTTTGAATCCGGGTGGACTTTGCTTTGCACAAATCCCCTCTGCAGAAGAGGGACACTTGAATTGGGATATGCCAGCGCTTTTAAAATATTAAAGCCATCGATTCTGAATTTAATTTTGAACGTTTTCTAGTGCTAGCCTCTAGGGCAGTTTTCGGAGCCTCCTCATCCTCTTTTTCTCCGCACCCCCATCCCAGCCCAGCAGATAGGAAGCTGAGAAATCGAAGGCAGACATCTTCAAAACAAACGCGTTGGCTGCTTTGATGCACGGAGGGTCAAGCTATCCATACTGCCCTCATACCGGTTAAAGTAAACAAATAAAGTTCAGCCCTTTGAAGTTCTCCAAAGGCATCCAGTGGCAAGGGCACTGACTCAGGGTCCCCGTAGAGCTCAGAACGAAACGAGCAAATCGTTTTATAGGAGGAGATAGCCCATTATCTGGGGAGCGCTGCGCCCATCTCTGCTACCCCTTACCTCCACCAACACACAGGGATTCTTCTGTAGGTGGGTTGAAGCCAATACAGCGGTCTAAATCTTAAGGTCAAAGCTTGAGCTTACAGTTTGTGCTCTGGAATAGTGGTAGGATTTCTGGTGGGATGACAAAGACCTGCCTTTCATTGGTAGTCACTGCCATAGTGATAGGATATTAGATTGATCTCTCTCTCTCTGTGCGCGTGCGTGCGTGCGTGCGTGTGTACGTTTTACAATACTTGTGAGTACCAGAATGACACACAAGAATAATAAACCAATACAATTCAGAGAAGTGAGGAAATTAGGTTTAGAATTAGGGTTAGGTTTAGGGTAAGGTGTAAAATAGGATTTTGAATGGGAATCAATTGTTGGTCCGCAAAAAGTCCTCACGTGTATAGTAAGACATTGTTGTGTTTGTTTAGGTGTGTATGGTATGAGCTGGTGGAGGGGCAGTGCAATAGGCCCTCCACAGTATGGCCTTTCTAGAAATCTCCTTCACCCAAATCCAGATAGCTGATATTCTGAAAGAGCTGCAAAATCTGGACCCCAACAAATCAGCCGGGCTAGACAATCTGGACCCTCTCTTTCTAAAATTATCCGCTGAAATGTTTGAAACCCCTATCACTAGCCTTTTCAACCTCTTTCATATCGTCTGAGATCCCCAAAGATTGGAAAGCTGCCCTCTTCAAAGGGGGAGACACTCTAGACCCAAACTGCTACAGACCTATATCTATCCTACCCTGCCTTTCCAAGGTCTTCGAAAGCCAAGTTAACAAATAGATTACCGACCATTTCAAATCCCACCGTACCTTCTCCGCTATGCAATCTGGTTTCCGGGCTGGTCATGGGTGCACCTCAGTCACGCTCAAGGTCCTAAACGATATCATAACCGCCATCAGAGACAATCCTGTGCAGCCGTATTCATCGACCTGGCCAAGGCTTTCGACTCGGTCAATCACCACATTCTTATCGGCAGACTCAACAGCCTTGGTTTCTCAAATTACTGCCTCGCCTGGTTCACCAACTACTTCTCAAACAAACAGAGTTCAGTGTGTCAAAACGGAGGGCCTATTGTCCGGACCTCTGCCAGTCTCTATGGGGGTGCCACAGGGTTCAATCCTCGGGCCGACTCTTTTCTCAGTATACATCAATGATGTCGCTCTTGCTGCTGGTGATTCTCTGATCCACCTCTACGCAGACGACACCATTCTGTATACTTCTGGCCCTTTGAATACTGTATTAACTAATCTCCAGACGAGCTTCAATGCCATACAACTCCCCTTCAGTGGCCTCCAACTGCTCTTAAATGCAAGTAAAACTAAATGCATGCTCTTCAACCAATCGCTGCCCACATCTGCCCGCAAGCCCAGCATCACTACTCTGGACGGTTCCGACTTAGAATATGTGGACAACTACAAATACCTAGGTGTCTGGCTATACTGTAAACTCTACTTCCAGACTCACATTAAGCATCTCCAATCCAAAATTAAATCTAGAATCAGCGTCCTATTTCGCAACAAAGCATCCTTCACTCATGCTGCCCAACATACCCTCGTAAAACTGACTATCCTATTGATCATTGACTTCGGTGATGTCATTTACAAAATAGCCTCCAACTCTCTACTCAGCAAATTGGATGCAGTGTATCACAGTGCCATCCGTTTTGTCACCAAAGCCCTATATACTACCCACCACTGCGACGTGTATGCTCTCATTGGCTGGCCCTCGCTTCATATTCGTCGCCAAACCCACTGGCTCCAGGTCATCTATATGTCTTTGCTAGGTAAAGCCCCGCCTTATCTCAGCTCACTGGTCACCATAGCAGCACCCACCCGTAGCACGCGCTCCAGCAAGTAAATTTCATTGGTCACCCCCAAAGCCAATTCCTCCTTCAGCCGCCTTTCCTTCCAGTTCTCTGCTGCCAATGACTGGAACGAACTGCAAAAAAATCACTGAAGCTGGAGACTCATATCTCCCTCACTAGCTTTAAGCACCAGCATTCAGAGCAGCTCACAGATCACTGCACATAGCCTAACTACCTCACCACATATTATTTATTTTTATGCTCCTTTGCACCCCAGTATCTCTACTTGTACACTCATCTTGTGCACATCTATCACGCCAGTGTTTAATTGCTATATTGTAATTATTTCACCACTATGGCCTATTTATTGCCTTACCTCCGTTATCCTACCTCATTTGCGCACACTGTATATAGACTTTCTCTACTGTACTATATGTTTGTTTATTCCATGTGTAACTCTGTGGTTGTTTGTGTTGCACTGCTTTGCTTTATCTTGGCCAGGTCGCAGTTGTAAATGAGAACTTGTTCTCAACTAGCCTACCTGGTGAAATAAAAAATATTTATTTCTAGAAGTGGGTATTTCTACTCACTTATTAACAGGCAGCTGCCGGACTGGGCCAAGCCTGCGGGTAGGTAGGTCACACACACACACACACACACACACACACACACACACACTGTTCCTCTGCTTCACTCTCCTTTACGCCTGACAGGGCACCCTTGCTGCAGTCTTGGAAGGACTGTGGTTGGTCAGAAAGTTTCTGTCCTCTGAGTGGGGAAGGTGAGCAGAAGCTGCTGCTCATTAACCATCTCATTAACACGCAGGTTCCAAGGCAGACTGTTTAATCACTGCCCAGTGTGGAGTCTACCTTTATAAAGGAAGTAGTCGTGCTGAAGAGGCTGAATGCAGGAGACATACAATATGAAACTTCTACAGAATTTATTTTTCGACTAACTGAATAAGACTTGTTCATCGTTTAAATGAGACAGTACTACTCCAGACAGTAGAGAAGTGGCGGCAGGCAGCTATTGGATGTGACCAATAAGGACTAAAACTATGAGTTGGATTTAGCCGGGCTGTGACAGCTGGAAACATGCAGCGGCATGGAGAGATAAAACATTCAGAGGGGTAATGAGATGAGAGCATGAACTGACTGGATAAAAGAGATGGCACTAATTAAAGGGATTACACACACTTACACTGAGGCATGGGCTCAGAGGAGTCACACAGATTATCACACACACCTAATGTTCATAGAGCCTCACTGTCATCTCGGGCGAGAAGTGGAGGAGGAAGAGTTACCCTTGAGCAACTCCTGCTCAAACTGAGCTCAGAATAGTACGGATGCAGCACACGTCTTAGCAGTCAGAAAACGTGAAGAATTGAAAGATAAAGTGGAGGAGATAACAGAGAGAGAGGACATGAATCGCCCTCTGTTGTACGGTACTGTACCTCCAATCTTGGCATTGTAAGCCACTCCGACTCCACAGATCCCATTGTTGGCCATCGCCGCCACCTCGCCTGCACAACGAGTCCCATGCCTGGAGGGAGAAAGAGGCGGAGAGAGGGAGGGAGGGAAAGAGAGAGAAAGACAAAGAACGAGAGAGAGAGAAAATGAGCAAGAGTGAGCAAATGAACGAGAGAGAGAACGGGGGGGGGGATATGTCCTCATCTTGATGTGATTTACCCATATAAACACAGTTTACATTAGCTACAAACTACATAATTGTCTCCAGGCAGTGTGCATTATCTATGAATGGAGCTCTTGGAGAGAGTAAATTAACAGATACAGGAGGTTGTGTAGGAATGCACTCCCTGCGATACTGTGGCCATCGACAAAAAACAAACTCATGTAGACAAGTCCTTGGTTCTGGCTGCCTCTCAGCTGTTCCGACTCAGCTGTAGCCCAGAGAAAAACAGCCAGTCAGTCAGTGAGCGAGGGTCATGAAACACTAGACTGTTCCCTTCCAGCAGGCCTGACCATGAGTCTGGGGCCGCGGGGCCTGCCGGCAGCAAGGAAAGACAAAATGAGCTGACATGCTACCATCTTACGGTGGGGGAAACAAATTAGATTAGCCATTTCCACAAAAGGGCTTTTCATAGAGTCTGTGCCGCTCCAGTTTGATCTCTCCCTCTCAGCGCTGTAGAGGATCGGTGGGAGAATGTGGACCACCACATTCCAGTCAGGTTCATTCCTCCGCTCGCTTTGCACCACGGATGGACACGGACACTAAACGTCCTCCAAACCACCAGCTCCCCAGGACAATCAGTGGGAGCGGATAATGCCAGGGTTAGGATACACCAGATAAGCAGAGAGCAGCTCCACTGCCAAGGAAAGCAGCCCAGCCAGCAGGCTCCCATTCAGAGTGAGTAAATAAACCAGTACTATGGTGTTCTATCATAGCCCAGGGGAAATACCCCAGTGGGCTGAGAGAGACTGACACCCTCCATTGATAACTTGCATGTGGTCTCAGCATGTGACTCTATGGAGCACTGTGACTGAGCCACCAGAGCTCTATGAAAGCAGCAGCATATGCAAACGGTTAGCCATGGCCCTCGATGAGCAATTAAAGAATATGAAAGGGACTTAATGCCTCCAGTACCTCTCTTATAGTGGGACATCTAACTGCCATTTAATTCTGGGGGGGTCAGCTGTACTCAAACAACCTCCGCAACACTTTAACCTCACTTATCCAGGCCTGACTGATGGGCGTTAGGCTAGGCTAATGTACTCCATTAAACCCACAGGACGAAGACCAGGACCCGTTAAACAAGAGGACCAGAGAGCGCTGCACTGTGGATCAACCAATCCATCTGAGATCTCTTTAGACGCGGCTATGAGCTGTGAGTCAAAGATCAATGTCAGAGTTACCCGAGTGCTCAATGTCCCACTAACAAGTGTCATGGAACCTGGATTAACTGCAGGACCAGAGGGCCTTTTAACGACATGCTTGAATGGTGAAGGGTAGAAGGTGTAGAAGTAATTCAAAGAACACATCTAAAGAATGACACATTTGTCAGAGTCATATCTGCCTCTGAAAAATACATATCCACGTAGATCTGACACGTTCTTCTGGCATGTGATGTTGCTAGGGTAAAATCAAAGGATGCAGAAAATATCCCAATCTGAACATCTTCCAGAATCCAAGACGTGCGATCCTTTTGATGCAAAATGTTATTTCCAGAAGACAAGGGCATTTTGATCCATTTGCACCACTAAAGGCATTTGAACATGTCTAAAAAGGTTGAAAATGATCCAGGAGACCATTTGGTGTCTCTCGTGGTGCAAGACATCCCAGGGTCAGGAATCCCACAATGGTGGGAAGTCAATTGGCCAGCAACGCAGCACAGCAGCAGTCCATCTCAGAGCCACACAATGTGCTGATCTGACCTCCTCATTCAGAGAATGTGGAGGACATAACTGGTTGGGTCAGCAGCCCAGTCAATCACATCCTCTGAGTGAGTGGGCCTTTACAGACTGTGGGTTGCTGCTCCAATGGAGAGGGAAAAAGCAAACATGCCACGGTCATCCAGTTTGGTCTAGGGTGAAAGTGGGCTTTTGGAGGTGCTGGAACTGCTGAAGAAATGGTTTGTGAAGTCTTCTTTAATGAGGAATGTACACTGACAGACTGGCCAGGTGAATTCAGCTGAAAGCTATGATGCTTTATTAATGAAATGTGTTAAATCCACTTCAACCAGTGTAGATGAAGTGGAGACAGGTTAATTCAGGCTAAGGTCTATTTTTCTCCATTTCCGCCTGACTGACGTGCCCAAAGTAAACTGCCTGTTACTCAGGCCCTGAAGCCAGGATTTGCATATAATTGGTACCATTGGAAAGAAAACTGAAGTTTGTTGAAATGTTAAAATAATGTAGGAGACTAACATAATAGATATGGTAGGAGAGAATACAAATAAAAACCAACCAGATTTATTTTTGGAGAGCCCATGCTCTTCCAATCGAACATATAGGGAAGAAATGTAATCTAGCTCCCAGTATGCAATTCCTATGGCTTCCACTGGATGTCAGTACTCTTTGGTCAAGGTTTCAGGCTTGTTTTTTCCCCAAACGAGGAAGAATGAGTTTTAGTACTGGGATACAGACTTGGAAATTAGTCTATGCGCGCGACAAAGAGGATGCGCACCTGCTAATATCGTTTTCCTATTGAACATACTTATTTCCTTGTGAAATATTATAGTTTAATTACATTTTAGGGTATATGAGGATTAGATAGAAACTTATTTTGACTCATTTTAACCAAGTTTAGCGGTAGCTTTTGGATCCCTTTCTCTGCATGTTGAACGAGTGGATTACTCAAATCGATGGCGCCAACTAAAGACTTTTTGGGATATAAAGAAGGATTTGATCTAACAAAACGACACTACATGTAGCTGGGACCCATTGGATGACAAATCAGAGCAATATTTTTTTTTAAGTAGGCAAATATTTAATTGCTATTTGTGAATTTATGAAACCTGTGCTGGTGGAAAAATATTTTAATGTGGGGCGTCGTCCTCAAACAATCGCTTGGCATGCTTTCGCTGTAATTATTGTATATCGGACAGTGCAGTTAGATTAACAAGAATTTAACCGATTTAAGACACTTATGTTCCTAAATGTTTAATATCCATCATTTTTATGATTATTTATTTGAATGACTCTCCCTCCAGTTTCACCGAAAGTTGTCCCGCTAGCGGGACGCCTATCCCTGAGAGTTAAAGAAAGATTTTTAAGCCATGAGACAATTGAGACATGGATTGTGTATGTGTGCCATTCATAGGGTGAATGGGCAAGACAAAATATTTAAGTGCCTTTGGGTTATGGCAGTAGGTGCCAGGCATACCGGTTTGTGTCAAGAACTGCAAAACTGCTGTGTTTTTCACACAGTTTCCTGTGTGTTTCAAGAATGGTCCACCACCCAAAGGACATCCAGCCAATTTAACACAATTGTGGGAAGCAGTGACAACATGGGCCAGCATTGCTGTGGAAAGCTTTCGATACCTTGTAGAGTCCCTGCTCCGATATAATTGCCCCCTTACACTCTAACTGGTTGTGCCACCACTGAACGCAAATGCTTCCTGTAGTTGTTGATCAGTCTCTCATAGAGGAATTTAGGCACACTCTTGCATGCAGAACTACTTTAACTCAGCAACATCTATGGGTTTTCAAGCATGACCTGCTTGTTTCAAGTCCTGTCATATTGGGATTAGGTCTGCACTTTGACTAGGCCAATACAAAACTTCAAATTTGATTGTGTTTTGGATGATTGTCTTGGGTTAATATTATGTTCCAGGCTTCCAGCCAAATAACCACTGGGGGTTCAACCAGCTGGCCAGAGTCACAGTCACTTCCAACTAATTTCCTGATGCAATGGAAGCACACAAACAAAAAGAACATTCCCAAGATTTTCTATGATAATGATTGGTTTACAGTCATTTAGCAGACGCTCTTATTCAGAGCAATTTACAGGAGCAAGTAGGGTTAAGGGCCTTGCTCAAGGACACATTGACAGATGTTTCACCTAGCCAGCTCGGGATTCAAACCAGTGACATTTCGGTTACTACGCCAATGCTCATAACCACTAGGCTACCTACCACCAAATTGAATTTCAATTGATTCGATTTCCTGCATTGCATCAGCCTGGCATTGACATGGGATTGAACCCAACCTTGTGGTGTGGATACAGAGGTTGTAACTGAGCAGAGCTCTGGTGTAGGCTATACGAGGGGGCTCAGATGAATTGGCCTATCAAAACACACTTTGCTCCACTCTGGCAGAACAAAGTGACGTCTCTCACTCTCACAGGGGAGGAGGGCGGCATCTTTCATCAAGTCACAGTGAAATAAATGAACATCACAGAGCCTTAATATCCCCCTGACACACAGTCTGGACTGATCTGACACACTGGCAGCCTCACTTACCATCAGTCACAGACCAGAGGACAGAAACTCTACTTTATATTACAGCTGTAAAGTGTGCAGTTAAAAAGCCTTCCATAAAACAACCATCAATGCTATATAATATAGATGAACTAAATGTACTTGCCTGGGATCAGACACTGACTCATGTGAGTAGGTCGGCCTCCATCTTATATTTCATGAAAGAATACACTGACACTCAACACAAAGACACAAAGACTCTGAATAGCACCGTGCTGGTATGATAAACTACAGTATGTAGAGAGGAGGTGCATCATCAGTAACAGATTATAGTTATCCCTTCAGTTTTATTCAACGGTTACTGTTTGTAATGAGATACGCTCTGATCCAATCCCTGGACCATCTGTTACAGGCAGGTTGAATAACAATTTTTATTGTCTGTCTGTCTGTCTGTCACACACACACACACACACACACACACACACACACACACACACACACACACGATGGTCTCATATTTGAGGTTAAAAATAGTGGCTACGGTTCCAGATTTTCTGTGGCTAAAGATCTATGCTTATGTGCTGGATTTTTTTATAAGGTAGCCGCTGCCCACTCTGCTGCCTTCGTAGCTGCTGCCCTAATTGTGTAACAATCCTCTGTAGTCTCCACACAACAGTGATATTTATCTAGAGGGATAAGAGCAACAAAAAGCCATGTCAATGAGTTGAACACAACAGGCATTATCTGATTACAGACACACATGTCTGGAGAGAAGACTGAGACTTACACACAGCTACAGCTGGCTGCCAGCCCAAAGCTAACCATTAGATTAGCATTCATTCAAAGAACAGACAGCCCTACTTGCATCACATCACTGTGTGGAGGAAACACCTTCTACTCAAAGATTCTTAAACAATGACTCAACTAAAAGCAGACAGGCAGTGTCCAGGCACTCCGATACACCCATAGGGTAATACCTCACCAAAGTCACGTTGAAACAGACTAATTCTGAGTAATTTCTCTACTGTAGTCTGGAAGATGGGCACAAATCTTGGATCAGCTCCACCAATCCTAGGCTAGAACTCAAAACTGACATTGAATTAGACCAAGTGCTAATTTTACTTTTATGTAATGACATTGGGTCAGTTGTCTTCATCCTTGCTTTAATTGACAACTGCAGTAGGTCACACCATCAGACCGCTAGCTGGCCGTTCCTCCTGGCATAATTTACCATTAGGTATGGATCTAGGATGAGCTTACCGTGCCCAAAACATCACCCGCAGAGGGGGGGAAAAAAACAAACATTTTTTTTAAACTTAGGCTAAGTGAGAAGGGGCAACTCCTTCCTTCATCTGAGCTGCAGTTGAGCAGGAAATGAGGCTGGTCCCCGAGGAGCTGCAAGTCAGCCTGACCAGAACTACTGGAGCAGAGACAAGGCCATCTCCAGTCTTAACACCACTGACAAAGCCAATTTTCAACTGAGCTGGCCAGAAAGTAAAACATAAAGGTAAACTGAGGACAGGATACTGTAGACGGTGTTGGAATGATAAACTATGAGAGGAACGAGACAAACCTCCCAGAAGTTTGGACTAACTTAACCGAAGGGCATATTAAAATAAAACAAGAAAGCTGATTTCCATGGTAATCTAAAACAACATTATCATTGTGCTGTGAGAATGCTGATTTTGCTTTCTCCTTAGCTGGAACTCATATTTCATAGTTATCAGTTTCAATAGAACATGGCTCCCATACTGGTGTGGAACTGGAGTGCTGAAACCATAAGGCTACAGTTTGATGAACTTTCGGGATAATGCAGCCAATTTGGTGCTCACATCCCCATGGCAACCAGCTGCCTCCTTAAAGGTCTTAGCATAATAAATGTTAACACAAGGGGAAACCACAGGTGGAACTTCCATAAAGACACAATATTTCAAAAGGAGCCAACTGTTAAAAGAACAGAGATTAACAACAAATATTTTTTATGTGGGAAAAACTACAGGTGGAACTTTAGAGGTTTCCTACAGAGCAGAAACACAGTGCTAACAGCCATTACATAAAGTTACACGTATTATCGTTGCGTAACGTGATGAAACTTCCTACGGCAGGTCCAAGCTGTAAAATACCGTCCAGTCCACTGAAGTCCTGCTTCAAAATCCAAAATGACACCCTACTACCCATAGCGCACTACTTTTTAAATGATGCCAAAAAGCAGTGCACTACATAGGGAATAGGGTTCCATTTGAGTAACCTGTCTGTGTGAGAGCTCTTCTCGCTCAGATGCCATATTGGGCTATTGATAGCTTGACAGGGCGCTCCTTCCACTCGCTGTTTTTCCCTAACCTGAATTAATTACTGAGAAGAAAATCATTTGTGCTCTGAGGCTGGGCCAGTGGCCCCAGCTGATCATTAGCCTGCCTGCCCTGAGGTAAAATCTGGACAACTGCTCTGGCCCCACTCCTACTTAATCAGCTGACTAATGAGTTGACCTACAGGACAAAAGGTTTCTCAGTGTTTATGGAACAGAGGCAGAGGGGGAATACAAAGCAAACATCTTGTGTAACTAATCTGAGACGCTGTAAAAATGAATCAACCTGGGTTGTTCTGTGGAGTGCTCCTGATAAAGAGCCTTCCTCCCAACACTAACGACCGGGAACATTAGGAAGAGGGATTTAATGTTCCAAAGAAATGATGGGCTGTAATGAAGAACAAGCATTCTCCTCCTCTAACTGATAGCAATATTTGATAAGTCAGAATGCAACCTTATATAACATCAATTGAACTATTTTCCTTGGCCCCTGCAGCCTTGTTACAGACAGACACAAACGTGTGTGTGTGTACTAGACATTTCATGCTGTGTGTACACAACCTGACATGTGACAGTGATACAGCGGAAACTGAAAGCAAATACTACACACATGCCTCCTGTTACAAAGCAAGAGCTCTTTCTGTCTTGCACTAACAGACACAGAGCACTGGCACCCTGGATGCCTGAGAAAAGGTGGTCAGATGATCACCAACACTTACTGCTACCAGCAATATCCCCAATGTTCACCCAATATACAGCTACATTGCTGTGTGTGTGTGTGTGTGTGTGTGTGTGTGTGTGTGTGTGTGTGTGTGTGTGTGTGTGTGTGTGTGTGTGTGTGTGTACAACTACAGTACAGTTAATCTAAGTTTCTTGTCCTTGATGGTATCTTGCAGCACGCCAACTTAATGTAAAGCACGATTCAAACTCTGGCTCTTTTTAATTAAAATATAAACAACATGATATCAGCCATAGTACAGCAGTTACAGCACCGTGTGATAAAATCAACTTCCTCCAGGACATAAAAAAATACATCTCAAGTCTGCTTTACCAAAATACCTCAAATAACAGAAAAGCCTCCGTTGGCTAAATCAATTACAAGAGAACCTCAGTTCAAATCTTATGGAGATTATCCTGCGCTAGACCTAGCTTTAAAGCCCGCCACTCCCAGCTGAGGACGGGCTATTTGGGAAACATTTGATGCATAAAAAGAACCCCCTCCCCCAATTCCAATTTTAGCTCACAGCAGAGGCCCATAGAGAGACTGATCCTCCTGTTCTAAGACAGTATGGCTGCAGAGCCACAGGGCCAGATCACATGTTGACTTGAGAATCACAGGGCTGAATGGCCACATTGCTGCAGAGGAGCGTTCCTCATGCAGTGGAAGAAAGGGAGCTTTATGGAGGTGAACAGAGCTGGGCTTTCTGCAGGGAACAGACCCTTACACAGCCTTACAGAGCTCCAGCCTGCCCACAGGGTGTTTACACACACGCCTACACCAACCCCACGCAGTTACACACACCTCAGTCCTGCCACGGGGAAGCGAGGCAGAGCTCGGCGGCCGGAGATAAGGGCTGGGGTGAGCTAGGCAGGGAGGAGAGGACAAGCCAGGAGGATTCTCAGTCCAAAGGCATTTACTGCACTGTGTGTGGGGGGGGATAGGGGAATTAACTGTCTGTTGGCTGTGTGTATGCTGGGGGAATAATAATGTATGGCTCTGTGTGTATGCTGGGGGAATCATAATGTATGGCTCTGTGTGTATGCTGGGGGAATCATAATGTATGGCTCTGTGTGTATGCTGGGGGAATCATAATGGATGGCTCTGTGTGTATGCTGGGGGAATAATAATGCATGGCTACACTTTGTATGCTGGGGGAATCATAATGGATGGCTCTGTGTGTGTATGCGTGTGTGTAGTAAGTGGCAGAGCTCCATTGGCGTTGGCTCTTACTCCGCCGTTTCACTTTCTCGCCTTGACCGCAGGAGGCTCAAGACCTATGGCTATACACACTAGCGTAGGAAGTAATGTATGCACTGTCATTTTACTTGAGGCCATCTCCATCTCTCCTTACACCAGTCTGGCCTCCATGTGGACAGTGCCTGCTCCAGACCCATGCAGTCTCAGTTGGAGACCTTTGATTTCCACCAGCGTCTAACTATAACCCTCTTTGCCTGTCATCACCAAGCATGGTTTGCCTCAAGATTTTAAAAAAGGGTACTTGGCTAGCAGCCCGAAAACAGCAGATTACGGAAAATCACACATTTAAGTCAGAAAGGGGAAGCATGCAGGGGAGCAGAAGGAGAGGAGCAGGCCTTTTTTGTATTCGTTAACGCTGAGGAAATTCATTTGATCAATTCAGGGCAGCAGAGAAGACATCAGGGCGGTAGTAAACAAGTCTTAATGCCATCTGCTCAGGCCACTGCAGTAAAGCTGCTTTCTTCACAAATTCACTTAATCCCAGGAGATTTACTCCACTTAACTAGGCCACAGAAATGCCCTGTTAGCAGCTGGGTGATTTTAGACTCTAAAGCACATGTTTTTGCTCTCGATTGGGGGGGCCCAAAACCCAAAACCCAAAACCCATTGACATGTTCTCCAACCCTCTAAGAGTCTACTACTTCAATCTGTCTCCCGGCTTATTAAAATAACTCAACTGTCACATTCATTGAGTGCATGTCCCTTTCTCTTTTCACTCAGAGAAGCTCTGCTCTAACAGCTGACAGACCTGGAACCAAGCCAGAGTGACAGTGCCCATAACTCACTCCATTACCCCCCCCCCAGCTATTCCAGATCCCTTCCTCTGTCTCTCTTCAATAGAACCACACACCCAGCTGACTGCATGAGAAATTAGTCTTTTTTTTACGAGGACACCACAATGAAACAGCCTATTCATGTAGAGGCGTGACGATTCCCGTGTTATGCGTTAAGTATTGCCTAATATAAGAACCATCCTACACATCTCTTCTCTCAGAACTGAATCATAATGTGGCATGGGCACAAGACGTGACTCGTATTTCCATGATAATCATGCATTGACGTCAATGGTAGATCTGTATAAAGAATCAAGTTAGGCACGGGGAGAACAAATTCTGCTGTCACTGAAACAGTGTCTTTTTTAAAATCAGGGTCTTACCGGTTATCGTTGAGTTGTGTGTATCGTGGCTGAGGGTCTGGATCTCCGTCATTCACGTCATAGCTGGCGTCTGGGTCCTACAGGCAGACAGGGACAATCAGAATCACTCATCTATGATAAGAGGAGCAAAAGTCTAGGGGTGAATACCAATAGTCCAAAATGGCCTCCTCTCCTCATCAACATGGATCATGGAAATGAAGCCACCTTAAACTATTGAGATGCAGCAGCTCCAGCCTTGAAGCCAGGGGTAAGATGACAGTGATACTCACATAGTTTGATATAAGGTCTGGGTGGTTCTTCTCTATACCATCGTCCAGGATGGACACCACCACTCCCTTCCCAGTGTAGCCCAGCTCCCATGCACCTTTAGCATTCAGGTCACGATGATTAGCATTGTACTGTGGAGTAGAAAACACCAAGAACAGTCAATGGAGTCTAAAGATCCATTACAAGACGCACGTTAAATGACGAAAATGATCAAACATCTTTGCATCATCAAATTAAGCAATATACCACAAACCCCTGAGGTACCTTATTGCTATTATAAACTTATTACCAACATAATTAGAGCAGTAAAAATACATGTTTTGATACACGGTCTGATATATCACGGCTGTTAGCCAATCAGCATTCAGGGCTCGAACCACCCACTTTATAATTGTTTTTATGAAATGAAAAAAATATACCGCGATAGTCTCCAACCAGAAATATATAGATAAGTGTTTGGGTGGTGTCAGACTGCATTAGACATCAATCATAACAGAAAATGACTAAATCCCCACGGGAGGCAGACGGCATCCTGTGGCACCAGACAGGCTTACAACATCCTGTGGTGCTAGGCAGACAAAGGCAGACAGGCTCGTCACTCAGCATGTAGCATCAGCCCCAGACCAGAACCAGCATACATCTCTCATCAGAGCCACCCCGAGGGTCTCTGTTAGTGGGCAACCAGCCACCAGGGTAATGGTACAGAGACTTCTACACAGGCCTTTTGGTATTCTCTCCACATCATACTTGACCATTGGTCAAATACCATGACTGAGGCCTTGCAGTTCACAGCCATTTCTCTAAAATGCTGCAGCAATTTAATGTAATTTGTCTGAAAAGAGTCCTACTATTTTCCTCTCATCCAAGGCCTTCCGTGTCAGATACCACACCCCTTCCGTGTCAGATACCACACCCCTTCCGTGTCAGATACCACACCCCTTCCGTGTCAGATACCACACCCCTTCCGTGTCAGATACCACACCCCTTCCGTGTCAGAT
Source organism: Oncorhynchus keta (assembly GCF_023373465.1). Taxonomy (NCBI): domain Eukaryota; kingdom Metazoa; phylum Chordata; class Actinopteri; order Salmoniformes; family Salmonidae; genus Oncorhynchus; species Oncorhynchus keta. The sequence goes on along the minus strand of NC_068422.1, from coordinate 71,417,794 downwards.
ACCACACCCCTTCCGTGTCAGATACCACACCCCTTCCGTGTCAGATACCACACCCCTTCCGTGTCAGATACCACACCCCTTCCGTGTCAGATACCACACCCCTTCCGTGTCAGATACCACACCCCTTCCGTATCAGATACCACACCCCTTCCGTGTCAGATACCACACCCCTTCCGTGTCAGATAGATCAAAGCTTTGGCCATGGTTGTGTGGGTCCATCTCAATCCTGATTAAATCTGGAAATTACCCTGAAAATTCTCCAGGCTCTTGTAATGGTCTTGGACATTGGTATTTCTCCTATACCTAAATTGACCACTTACTACATTAATTATTGGCACATGAACAAACTGTCCTGCCTTCCAAATCTCACACTGTGTCTTGAGCTTTTTTTTTTATTTCTTTTTTTTATCCATGAGGGACAGACCAGTGATATGAGCTGCGGTCATACATAAGAATAAGCAGAGGAAGTAGCAGCAGAGTCTATCCATGTCCTTATCATAGAGACACAGTGTAAACTGACGACAGATACTTTCTGCCACCAAGAATCACCTGGGCTCAGGCTCAGACTAGGCTCTCAGATGCTCATACAGCAGCACCCCATCTAGAACACTGCTTAGCCTGAGTGCACCCTTGTTACATGCACACTACACCTACACCCTTATACACACCACACTACAACATTATACCTTTGCTACAGCTACATGCGCCCACTAAAACTAAATACCCTTTTTACACTCCTTACACCCTCACAACCATCTCATTGCATACTCTCTACTCCTCGTACCTCACTGCACAGTAGCCTTACTAAACCCACTAACCGCAAGCAGCACCAGCTGTACCTCTCCATCGCAGTGCCCCAGGTTCCCTGCCTCCCTCTGTGGCATGATAGTAAACTGCTTAAGTCAAATCAGTGTGCCTGGAGAGTTTGCGAGCGAGCTGTGTGGTGTGCGACAGAGCTGTGAACTCCGGAGGGGAATTAAATGTAGCTAGTCACACTGGTGAAGTCAGCAGCGCCCCCCAACAACAGCTCGGGGACATGGGGCGAAATTGGATTTGCTTCAGCTCCAGCATGAGCATGTTGGAGAATAAGCGAGGAATGTTTGTTTGTTGAGAATTACAATCAACTCTTTTATATTGCCTTGAACCTTCTTTGAGACTAATTAAAGGTGGAGCAAAGTGAAGAGAAATCACAACTTGTTTATCTCACCGTTTCTTTCATGGACCACTGGATCAGACTGTGTAACCTTGTCAAAGTGCTTCACTTTGCATTTAAGATGATACATACAGTCAATAACTGAGACTGGTTTAATTTCAGTCCTTTATTTGTATTCACGGCCTCGTTCGGGGACTGTGCCATTGTCTGGGGAATAAAATAAATAGATGAATTCAATTTAAGACTGGAAACCCAAATGTGTATGCCGTTCTGATAATGGACTCCTAAAAGACCATGGTCATTAAGCAGTCCATTCTGCATCAACCAAGACGTTTAAATCACACCCACTCCTTCAGACAAAGGGCCGCCATGTATTAATACAGTATATTGAATAGAGTAAAGTTGATTTTTTACTCAGCCAACAGGGAAATATCCATGGAGTTATTGAGAACGGGCAGATCAAACAGAGCGCTGGGCTCTGCTGTGCCACTGTATGGGCTATTATGTCATTTCCCTTTTAATAAAGATACAGGCTCTATAGAGCCCTGTGCATCCAGACATAACATTGCACACAGCCGAGCACAGGGAGGAATTACTGATCAACTGAGAAGATGTTTGAACTGTCTGTCGCCTGACAACACAGTGGCTTCAGTGATGGGCAGTAGTCTGAAGTTGTCTGAGAGGTTGTTTCTGAAATTTCAGTCCATACACTGAGGAAGCCATTGTGGCTTATTTATGACGGCAATGAAGCGCTGAGAGTGGGTATTGATTTCTCTCCCTCGCATGAGACACATTCTTCCTCATATTTTTCCTATTGAGAGATAATAAAGTGATAAAGATTGTTAAACGTCAGCCAGACTTGGTCTACTCACCAGGTACCACTGCTGGGTAAACTTGGGGTCTGAGGGCTCCGTGTAGATGTCCCTCTTCTTCCTACTCTTCACCACCTGCTGTTCTGCCCACGTCACCTGAGGAACACACACACACACACACACACACACACACACACACACACACACACACACACACACACACACACACACACACACACACACACACACACACACACACACACACAGAGAGAGGCATCAGTCATGGCATTAAACAGAGACATGATTAGACTCAGCTTGGGCACTCCACATAAAAGCTGGAATCTTTAATGGTGAAACTACCACATCCTTTCCCGAAACTACAACAAACAAGTTACTGCAAACTGTTGTTTGTTCTTCTTCATTAGACATTGTACTAGTGAGAAGCAGCAATATGTACTGCAATTTTTGACCACATTGGGCGACACTCCTCACATCCACTTCGTCAACAATACAAAAACAATAAACAAAAGCCGTGGGGCAAACAGTGGCGCCGTTTCCCCTGCTGCGGATTCCATCTTCAAGTAGACTCGTTCACCATCTTAATATCCTGATGGGAACGCCACTACTCCTCTAGTAACAGGGATTTCAACCAGAGGAGGGCCATTAATGAAGTCGCTGTGCTAATGCGGCACTCAATATACCAGAGGAAGACCATTAGTACAGGGTATAAGGAATAACTGCGAGCAGGAGGGAACATGAGGGTCACCGTTTCCCCCAAATGAAAGAGAAATCTAGTTTCAGCAAGCAGAGCGGGATGACAGCAGAGAGAGATAAAGGGAACAGTAGTTCTAACATACGTTTCAGGAGCTCCTCATTAGAGACCGAGCCTAACGACGGCCTGCGCTGAGACTAATTACAACTGCTAGATGAGGTCAGATAGGGGGCCACACAAAATCACATTAACGCAGACAGAGACAGACACACAAACAAAAACAACATAGAAAGGAGGATATATACACACACCCAGTCTTTATCCTCAGTCTCCCTCCTCGCTGTGCTCTGTCTCCCCACACAAAGCCCTGGTAATAACAGTAAGCAGGGAGGGATTTTTCTGGATTATGTGTGCATTGTGTTTATTTATTTATTTATTATTTTTGGCAGGTATTACTGCGCTGTTGGAGCTAGAAACTGTGTAAGCGACCAATAAAATGTGATTTGATATATTCTTCTCGGGGAGTTCCAGCCGGCGTGCGGCAGAAAGTGTGGACAGAGGCAGATTGCACACAACGACAACCCTGCGTCACACCCCCTCTACGGGCTGTCTCTCCGTACAGTGGAGTGGCTGAAAGGGACGCAGGCAGAGGGGGAAGTGGAGAGAGGGTGTGGACGAGAAGCTGCAGCAGGGAGGCAAGAGACTGCTGCAAGGACAGAGAGGCAGGCATGAAGGACAACCAGGAACCACAGCAGCCCCCTCTCTGCTAACAGCTCAAACCACAAGAGCGTCAATAACACCAAGGTTACTACCGACACAACACACACCTTTATGCGCTGCCCTCCAACCAATAATTGGTGTACAGAACGGACATGTTTACATGAATCAGTGTTGAAAGGCCCTTGCTGGTTGGCAGTTGTACAGAATCACACTGGAGCAGATGCTTCCACAGTGGGTGGCCCCTTCACAAGGTCAACACATTAAGAAGAATGGGGGACTGGGGGTGGGGCGCTACTGTACTGACAGCAGCAATATGAAAACAGAGACAACATGGGGGATTTGTCTGTGTCCTACAGCAGGGGATATCAGATGAAATAGTGGGGCATGGCTACGTTAGACTATTGGGATGTACCATCCGACTTCACTCCATTACCCATTAGTCCACATGACTTCCTGTCAGGAAGCAACAGTTTCCATGGATCTCTAATCCAGGCTGCAGTCATGGAACAGAGTAGATGGTGTTGCTTTCCTCTCTTTACCCAGTCATCAGCTTTACACTCACCAGCTCCCCACAGACCAGTCATCAGCTTTACACTCACCAGCTCCCCACAGACCAGTCATCAGCTTTACACTCACCAGCTCCCCACAGACCAGTCATCAGCTTTACACTCACCAGCTCCCCACAGACCAGTCATCAGCTTTACACTCACCAGCTCCCCACAGACCAGTCATCAGCTTTACACTCACCAGCTCCCCACAGACCAGTCATCAGCTTTACACACAGACCAGTCATCAGCTTTACACTCACCAGCTCCCCACAGACCAGTCAGCTCCCCACAGACCAGTCATCAGCTTTACACTCACCAGCTCCCCACAGACCAGTCATCAGCTTTACACTCACCAGCTCCCCACAGACCAGTCATCAGCTTTACACTCACCAGCTCCCCACAGACCAGTCATCAGCTTTACACTCACCAGCTCCCCACAGACCAGTCATCAGCTTTACACTCACCAGCTCCCCACAGACCAGTCATCAGCTTTACACTCACCAGCTCCCCACAGACCAGTCATCAGCTTCACACTCACCAGCTCCCCACAGAATAATGACGACTGAGGCGACAGGGGACATCAAAAACAAAGTTTTTTAAAATGAAACAGTGATATTACATGGCCAGAAGCAACATGGTTTTCCCCTGACTGTTAAGTCTCTTACTCTGCGATTTACTGGCGGCCACAGAATGAGGCTAGGTCAGCCATGCGGAGAGTGAGAGGGCCAAAAGAGGGAGGGAGAGGACCCCTGTAATTGTGCCATGCCACAGTCTGGGCTCGTCCTCCTGCAAACAAGGCATTAACAAGGCCTGCTACAAGACCCCTTAATCACAGCTCAAGCACACTCAGTCAAGCATGCAGATTAGCTGCTGGTACTGGGCTCACTATGTGCTGTGTGTACTGAGAACACACATTAGGGAGAAACTCACTTTCCATGAAAACAACAGTCTCTATGGTAACTCAGGGCAACACTGTTTACAGTCTGCATTTGACCAATGGAGCCTGTCATTGCTTTCATGAACTCTGCCAACCACAATACAACCAGAAAGAACACTGTTGATACTTTGTTACCTTGATGTTCCAGATGGAAAACCGGAGGTTCAGATGGAAAATGGAGGTTCTGGACTGTTAATGAACAGTCTGCTAAGCCCAGACAGAGTCAGTATCTCTGAGGTTATTGATTAAAAACAGGTCAGTCATGAAAGATAGCATCCCAGAGTAGCTAAATCCCTCTCTTAAGATGCACAGGGTTATCAAGTAGCGCCTGACTGCATAGAGGATGAACAAGCATTTCGCTACACTCGCATTAACATCTGTTAACCATGTGTATGTGACCAATAACATTTGATTTGAGGATGGGAAGGCAAAAAATAAAAAAAATTAAAAACACACTATCCTTTCCATAGGACTGATCTTTTCAAATTAGCCTAACGGATCACCCCCAGAAAACAGCATTAACTTTTTGGTGACCAGTACAGCAGGGGATATCAGTATTGAGTAGCTTCGATGAATAAGGTGCCCAGAGTGAACTGCTTGCTACTCTGTCCCAGGTGCTAATATATGCATATTATTAGTAGTATTGGATGGAAACTCTGAAGTTTCTAAAACTGTTTGAATGATGTCTGTGAGTATAACAGAACTCATATGGCAGGCGAAAACCTGAAAAAAATCCAACCAGGAAGTGGGAAATCTGAGGCTTGTAGTTTAACTCAGCCCCTATTGTAGATACAGTGGGATATTGATTGTTGTACTTCGTAAGGCTTCCACTAGATGTCAACAGTCTTTAGAACTTTGTTTGAGGCTTCTACTGTGAGGTGGGACCGAATGAGAGAAGAATGAGCCAGGTGTCTGGCAGAGTGCCACAGGCTCTGAGGCACAGTCACGAGAGAGTTAGCTCTCGTTCCATTGCTTTTCTACAGACATAGGAATTCTCCGGTTGGAACATTGATTCTATTCATCTTTTGAGAAGTTTCTACGGGCTGTAACGGAACTTTTTGTCCGACGTTCGGCTAGACCTGAACGCACTTTTAGATTTGTTTACCAAACGCCCTAACAACAGAAGCTATTTCTAATGCTATTTCTGACTAATGTTGGCCACCCAATATGGCGGATATCTTTTTGGCTGCTTTGTTGTCTGAACGCTGTACTCAGATTATTGCACGGTTTGCTTTTTCCATAAAGTTTATTTTTTTTATCTGACACAGCAGTTGCATTAAGGAGAAGTATATCGCATTTTTTAAATCAGACACCGTGGCTGGATTAACGAGAATGTATTCTTTAAAATGGTGTAAAATTCTTGTATGCTTAAGGAATTTTAATTATGAGATTTTTATTGTTTTGAATTTGGCGATTTGCACTTTCACTGGCTGGTGGAGAGGTGGGACGCTACCGTCCCACATATCCCAGAGAGGTTAATGAGAGGCTTGTGTTTTTCATATGAGACAGGGAGTGAATAAACATTTTGAATGGATGGATTTAAAATCAACACATTTTAAGACAAGAGAAGTTAACTTTGTCTCCGAGTTAAGTTTACCACAAATTACCATCCGATCCTCTGTCAAGAAAGACAGACGCTTCCAATGTTAATTACACTTAAAGGCCTTTGCCAAAGTTTCCCTATCGCAAAGAGAGATAATTAAGCAAATGTTTGAAAAGGGAAACATCGGAGCGAGCCAGAGAGGGAGTCTCCGGGAATTCTTAAACAGACCGAGTGAGGTGGGACAGAACAGAGGGAACCAGCTAGCAGTTAACAGATAAGATCTCCATTATAAATGGGTCCGGATGCCAGCTATCTGAGACGGCTTTTCTCTTTGCTCCAGACCATTCACATACAAGACCCCGGCTGCTTGGTTAAACGCTGCTGTCCAGCAGATACTGAGCAGACAGGTCTCTGTGCCTTCCTTCCTGCTCTCTTCTCCTCCATATACAAACATGAACACAACCAACCATGAACACAATCAACCATGAACACAACCAACCATGAACACAACCAACCATGAACACAATCAACCATGAACACAACCAACCATGAACACAACCAAACATGAACACAACCAAACATGAACACAACCAAACATGAACACAACCAAACATGAACACAACCAAACATGAACACAACCAAACATGAACACAACCAAACATGAACACAACCAAACATGAACACAACCAAACATGAACACAACCTTAGGCCCACACCAAAGCTAGAGTACTATTACCATGGCAGAGCATGGCTGTAGTATTACATTGCTGTAGTAACTGTAGCTGTGTGGATTGTAAAATGATTAGGTCCAGGGGTTTTCCCTGACAAACATGGCCTGACCAGGAATAACTTGTGGTAATACTGGATTGATGGCATTTTTTATGGGTATATCATTTAGGCCTAACACAATTTCACTACAGCAATGGTCTTACAACAGCAACACAATATTAGAGCAATGCATCACCATTACATGTGAATGAGCAGCCGGGCCAAGCCCAGGCATTAGCTCCCCGATCAGCGGGGTCTGTCAGCCAGACTGAGTTTTGGCAGAGTCCCTGGCCATTTGGTCCACAGTAATGTGGGTCTTTGAGCAGGGTTTATTGCTGCTTTTGTTTAAGATCCATCTCCCCCAGTGTGACTGCTGTGGGCCACAGGACTGAGCAGTGCAGGGAGGGAGGTGCAAGGAGGTTCCCCTTTCTTTGAGGTGCTCAGGGAGAAAAGGAATTCAACAACAGGAAATGGAGCAGCGGTGTGAGAGGAAATCCCATCAGTTGAGTGGTGAGGGGAGGAGTGGGGTTGGGGCGGGGCGGGAGCAGTGTTGTTTTGGTGCTGTGCTGCTAAGGGTAAGAGGATAGGCCACACAACACTTTTCCCACCGTGCGCCTGCTCAAGATAAAACAGCAGCGAGACTTGGCCACACAGTTCGCTGGCTGAATGACCTCCCATAACGCAGGGAAACCAAAACGTGGGTTCTCTACAGTCGACAGGAACAGGACTGGGTAGGAGAGATGACCACTGGCAGACTGCAGTAGCACTTAGTCCTTCATGGGAGTGTCATGGGAAGACAATGGACTTCCCATGACACTGCATAGTGACAGGGGATTTTCAATTGTGGGTTCCCAGGGGATGTCAGTTAGTACCACAAGTCTTGCTCATTCACACCTAGTCACCCCCATAAGAACACACACGTCTGTTCTTTGGATATGGGAGGGGAAGAGTACCTCTGAATCAGCAGGTCCTGCATACCTTTAAAGCTGTGTTTGGTACAGCATGTGAACTGCCAGCCACCCCCATTAGCAGAACTAACCCACAACAGCACCAACATTAGTTAGTCAGGGGAGGAACTAGTGCTGAGTGTGACTGTGTGTGCATATCTGCACGTGCATGTTAGCTTTTCCTGGACATGAATCAGAGTTCACGTTACTAGTTACTAGCCCTCTCTCTCTGATCTTCCCATCTGGACCTGAGCTGCGCTGAGTGACAAACAGCGGAGCGGTTCTGAGCGGCTGCTGCAGATGGCAGGACATTCATTGTGCCGCAGTTCAAACACTCGACTTTCACAGCCATGGAAACACAGCCAGAGCCCAGAGAGCTAGAAGGAAACGCAAGACCAGGAGACCACAGAGTGAACTACACACAGCCCCAGCGACACTTAATCACAGACCTTTTAAACAGGGACCCATCACTCAAACACCCACAGTACAGACTACATACACACAATAGGAGTGGAAGAGAAAATCAGACATGACAAGCATTAGAAATCAAACTGGAAACCTAATCTATTCAGAAGTGGTTTGAGAATGAGATCATTAGACACCACAGTATAGCCAAGCACTGTATACGTGTGTGTATGTGAGTAGCATGTTTAGCATGCTCTCACCTCAATAATATAATATAATAATAATAATATATGCCATTTAGCAGACGCTTTTATCCAAAGCGACTTACAGTCATGTGTGCATACATTCTACGTATGGGTGGTCCCGGGAATCGAACCCACTACCCTGGCGTTACAAGCGCCATGCTCTACCAACTGAGCTACAGAAGGACCCCAGCCCTAACATAAAGCAGGGAAAGGAACCGGACCAGGCAGATGCTGTAGGGTGTCCGAGACATCCATTAAAAGCGGGTGATAAATGAGAGCTCAGGTCTCTGGCACTCTGCCCTGTGGTTGTTAGCTCACCGTGGTCCCCTCTGCGTCGACCCCCGCCCCCACTGCCTGCCTAATGGCCGCTCCACAGGTGGTGATGTAGTACCAACGGCTCCGCCAGTCATGTTATGGAATATAAATTAACAAATCCAACCTAGCTACAGTACAGTGACTCTCAACCTCTTTCACATACTGCCCTCCATCACCTCTCACCTCTCTCACACTGGCTGTGTTGTTAATTGGGAGGTGCATTACAGTATGACTCTAGATTAATGAATCATCTTTCAACAAGCCCAATCCAACCCCCACCCTCTGTTGCGGCTGGTGAAGTCATGTTATTGATATAACCCATCCTCCCCTACACTCACATCCCTCCACCCTCTCTTGCTGCACACTCTCTCAACCTCATCCACTTTGATACACTCACCCACCCAACATCATCTACACACACTCACACCTCCTCCCAAGGCATCTTACCTGAGGCTCTTTTTGCAGACGGACGTGCGTCCCTCGGTGATCCGACAGAGACCTCTTCTCCACAGAACGGTGCCTGAAGTGATAGATGTCACCAAATACCTGCAGACAGACACATACACATTATTGTTAATATTATCACCCAATACTTGCAGACACACACAAACACAGTCATTAATCCCAACATGTTAGGGAGATAAAGCATTCCATTTACAAGGGGCCTCTTTACACTACTTCTACGACACAAACTAGGTCCAGGAGAGATACTTGTGTCGTTAAAAATGTAATCTTTAAGAGATGTCTCTCACACTACCTCCGGGACAAGTTGTCCATTACCCGGTAATAACTGGCTTTCGTCCTATCAAAGAAAAGCCAATAAATAAGATTGGCGCAGGTAGAAGAAAATCCTTGTGTAAAATAATGCTTTTCAGACTACTCATTGAAGGAAATACCAGTCCATGTAAATACATTAGACTGGTCATGCTTACACCAATTTTTCTAAGTTACTTTGCATAATTGAGTGGAATTAAATTGGTGCGTGTACATTTTATTCGTTATGTTTCTTATTTATCACACCCGTATAGCACACAGATACCCGAATGGAAAATCTGTCATACAGAGCAAGCACTGCTGCGGAGGTCTTGTTGTGCTTTCAAGACAACTGGGAAGGAGGTCAAATCATGATTTCAGGGAACTTCGAATTCCGAGTTGGATGACCGTTAGAAAAAGAAAGAAAAAAATCCCCAGTCGGAGCTTGTTTTTTTCCAAAGTTGTCTTGAACACGGCATCAAACTAGAGGTCGACCGATTTAATTGGAATGGCCGATTAATTAGGGACGACTTCGAGTTATGACAATCGGAAATCACTATTTTTGGACACAGATTTGGCAAGTCAGGCGAGTCAGGCAAGTCAGGCGATTTGGCAAGTCAGGCAAGTCAGGCGGCAGGGTAGCCTAGTGGTTAGAGCGTTGGACTAGGAACCGGAAGGTTGCAAGTTCAAACCCCCGAGCTGACACGGTACAAATCTGTCGTTCTGCCCCTGAACAGGCAGTTAACCCACTGTTCCTAGGCCGTCATTGAAAATAATAATTTGTTCTTAACTGACTTGCCTAGTAAAATAAAGGTTAAAAAAAAGAACACATTCTTATTTTCAATGACGGCCTAGGTGGGTTAACTGCCTTGTTCAGGGGCAGAATGACAGATTTGTACCGTGTCAGCTCGGGGGATTCAATCTTGCAACCTTACAGTTAACTAGTCCAACGCTCTAACCACCTGATTACATTGCACTCCACGAGGAGACTGCCTGAATGCAGGAAGCCAAGGTAAGTTGCTAGCTAGCATTAAACTTATCTTATAAAAAACAATCAATCATAATCACTAGTTAACTACACATGGTTGATGATATTACTAGTTTATCTAGCATGTCCTGCGTTGCATATAATCAATGCGGTGCGTATCATTGCTCCAATGTGTACCTAATCATAAACATCAATGCCTTTCTTAAAATCAATACACAGAAGTATATATTTTTAAACCTGCATATTTAGCTAAAAGAAATCCAGGTTAGCAGGCAATATTAACCAGGTCAAATTGTGTCACTTCTCTTGCATTCATTGCACGCAGTCAGTGTATATGCAACATTTTGGGCCAGAATTTTACATCATTATGACATAACATTGAAGGTTGTGCAATGTAACAGGAATATTTAGACTTATGGATGCCACCAGTTAGATAAAATATGGAACGGTTCCGTATTTCACTGAAAGAATAAAATGTCTTGTTTTCGAGATGATAGTTTCCGGATCCGGCCATATTAATGACCAAAAGGCCCATATTTCTGTGTGTTATCATGTTATAACTAAGTCTATGATTTGATAGAGCAGTCTGACTGAGCGATGGTAGGCAGCAGCAGGCTCGTAAGCATTCATTCAAACAGCCCTTTTGTGTTTTGCCAGCAGCTTTTTATGACTTCAAGCCTATCAACTCCCGAGATTAGGCTGGTGTAACCGATGTGAAATGGCTAGCTAGTTAGCGGGGTGTGCGCTAATAGCATTTCAAACATCACTCGCTTTGAGTGGTCGTTTCCCTTGCTCTGCATGGGTAACGATGCTTCGAGGGTGGCCGTTGTCGGTGTGTTCCTGGTTCGAGCCCAGGTAGTGGCGAGGAGAGGGACGGAAGATATACTGTTACACTGGGTGGGGTTATATCCTTCCTGTTTGGCCCTGTCCGGGGGTGTCCTCGGATGGGGCCACAGTGTCTCCTGTCCCCTCCTGTCTCAGCCTCCAGTATTTATGCTGCAGTAGTTTGTGTCGGGGGGCTAGGGTCAGTTTGTTATATCTGGAGTACTTCTCCTGTCCTATTCGGTGTCCTGCGTGAATCTAAGTGTGCGTTCTCTAATTCTCTCCTTCTTTCTTTCTCTCTCTCTCTCTCGGAGGACCTGAGCCCTAGGACCATGCCCCAGGACTACCTGACATGATGACTCCTTGCTGTCCCCAGTCCACCTGGCCATGCTGCTGCTTCAGTTTCAACTGTTCTGCCTTACTATTATTCGACCATGCTGGTCATTTATGAACATTTGAACATCTTGGCCATGTTAATGTTATAATCTCCACCCAGCACAGCCAGAAGAGGACGGGCCACCCCACATATGCTCTCTCTAATTCTCTCTTTCTTTCTCTCTCTCGGAGGACCTGAGCCCTAGGACCGTGCCCCAGGACTACCTGACATGATGACTCCTTGCTGTCCCCGGTCCACCTGACTGTGCTGCTGCTCCAGTTTCAACTGTTCTGCCTTGTTATTATTCGACCATGCTGGTCATTTATGAACATTTGAACATCTTGGCCATGTTCTGTTATAATCTCCACCCGGCACAGCCAGAAGAGGACTGGCCACCCCACATAGCCTGGTTCCTCTCTAGGTTTCTTCCTAGGTTTTGGCCTTTCTAGAGAGTTTTTCCTAGCCACCGTGCTTCTACACCTGCATTGCTTGCCGTTTGGGGTTTTAGGCTGGGTTTCTGTACAGCACTTTGAGATATCAGCTGATGTACGAAGGGCTATATAAATACATTTCATTTGATTTGATTTGATTAAAGTGCCTATAGGGACAGCCAATAGTCAAAGGTTAATGAAATACAAATGGTAGAGAGAGAAATAGGTTGTTGGAATTATAGGACTAAAACTTCTTACCTGGGAATATTGAAGATTCACGTTAAAAGGAACCACCAGCTTTCATATGTTCTCATGTTCTGAGCAAGGAACTTAAACGTTAGCTTTCTTACATGGCACATATTGCACTTTGACTTTCTTCTCCAACACTTTGTTTTTGCATTATTTAAACCAAATTGAACATGTTTCATTATTTATTTGAGGCTAAATTGATTTTATTGATGTATTATATTAAGTTAAAATAAGTGTTCATTCAGTATTGTTGGTGTTGAAAAATCATAATCGGTTGACCTCTACATCAAACTGCAACTGAAGGCAGGCTTCATCGACGTGCCACACACCACTTTGCAATAAGCTGGAGGCAGTATGCATTTCGAAAAACATATACTTATCGTTTGAAACCTGAAATGTTTTAATTCATATGAGGCACATCTTACCTTGCTTCAAAGTAGCCTCTATTAGGTCGCCTCGCTTTGAACATTTCTAATGGATATTTTCACATGAAACTGCTTGCATGTTCAGTGCCCTTTTGACAATGGTGTTTTCCCACTAACTGCATTATGGAACAAACATTATTGGATAGTCTACTGCATATGTCTGCTGTGTGGATCGAGCAGTCAACATGTTGAACAATCATTTGAAAGAGTAAAAAACTAATTGAGCGAGACGAAGGCAAAATCCAGTAACGCCAAGATAATGAAATGTATTGCCCTTGACAATCAACCGTTCTCTGTCGTGGGTGATGTTTGCTTTCGTGACTGGTTGGCTTTCGCGACTGGTCGAGCACCGGTACACACTACCAAGTGAGCTATTTTTCAGATATTGCCCTACCAGAGTTACACAATAATAGCGTCACTGCTATTAGCTTCACTACATACTATAGAATGCCGTTTGAGTCTTTGCGTGTCAAAAAATATACACTTCAAATAATACTATGACGCATTAAACAAGCTTTTCATTTGACACGTCAAATAACACAGTTCTATTAAAGAATGCTGTGTGTTCTGAATTTGCACGTGCAAGACAAGAGCCATCACTACTATCAGTAGCACTGGCAAAGCTGTACAAAAGTCTGCAACCAAGCAAACAACAGACACAAAAAATGTGTTTACAATAGTGGGTTGGTAATAAAGCATTATTTGTTTGACCTCAACTTCTAGGGTAGCTAGCTAGCTTTAGCTTGGTACCTAGCTAGCACCAATACAACCTGCCTGAAAACAATGAACAGTAGAAAATGTAGTAATTTTCATTATTCTTAGCAATGATTTAGGAAATCGTGTGAGTAAGTGTTAGCTAGGTAGGGACTTGTTGTCCGCCTATTGACATTGAACTTCAGTTCATGAAAATAAATAACGAGCCAGCTACTTAACCCTGTTGCCCAAAGCTAACGTTATAAGCGGCCAGCTAGCTTCATCTGGCTAGTGAGGCTCGACCGGACCGGGTTATGTGTTATGACAAGGAACAATAGTGGAATTTGCAGTTTTGCCTTCAAAATAAAAGTACCTCTTTTAAAGTGATGCAGAAGGTTACAATTAGTGCCGGAGTGGTTTTCTAGTGAGGCTGCGGATGCGCGCACACCACCCACCACCTCATAGTACAATCCTCGCTAATGTCCAGTCCCTAGTTAACAAAGTTGACGAAATTAGGGCAAGAGTTGCTTTCCAAAGAGATATCCGGGATTATAACTCTGTTTCAGAGGAAAAATGGCGAGCTGGGGACATGCTGTTGGAGTCCGTACACCCAACGGGATTTTCAGTGCATGGCGCCAATGGGAACAAACATCTCCCAGTGAAAAGATGGGCAGGGGTGTATGTTTCATGATTAACAACTCATGGTGTAATTGTAACATAAAAGAACTCAAGTCCTTTTGCTCACCTGACCTAGAATTCCTCAAAATCAAATGGTGACCGTATTATCTCCTAAGACAACTTTCCTCGGTTATCGTCACAGTCGTGTATATCCCCCGCAAGTGGATACAAAGAAGACCCTCAAGGAACTTTACTCGACTTTATGCAAACTGGAAACCATATATCCTGAGGCCGCATTTATTGTAGCTGGGGATTTTAACACAACTAATTCGAGAACAAGGCTACCTAAATTCTATCAGCTTATCGATTGCAGTACACAAGTGAGTAACACACTCGACCACTGCTACTCTAACATCCACGATGCATACAAGGCCCTCCCCCACCCTAATTTTGGCAAATCTGACCATGACTCCATCTTGTTGCTCCCCTCCTATAGGCAGAAACTAAATACAGGAACCGCCCAATGCTGGTCTGACCGGATTCCACGCTTCACGATTGCTTCGATCACGTGGACTGGGATATGTTCTGGATAGCCTCAGACAATAACATTGATGTAGACGCTGACTCGGTGAGCAAGTTTATAAGGAAGTGTATAAGAGATGTTCTACCCACTGTGACTATTAAAACCTTGCCTAAACAGACACTGTGGATTGATGGCAGCATTCACACAAAACTGAAAGCATGGAACACTGAAAGCATGCATTTCAACGGCTCAAACACGAGACGCATGTGGCAGGGTCTACAGACAATCACAGACTACAAAAAGAAAACCAGCCCCGTTGCGAACATCAATGTATTGCTCCCAGACAAATTAAAAACTTCTTTGCGTGCTTTGAGGACAATACAGTGTCAACGACACGGCCAGCTACCAAAGACTGTGGGCTCTCCTTCTCAGTGAACGACGTGAGTAAAACATTTAAAACATGTTAACCCTCAAGGCTGCCGGCCCAGACGGCATCCCTAGCCGCATCCTCAGAGCATGCACAGACCAGCTGGCTAGCTGGTGTTTACGGACATATTCAATCAATCCCTATCTCAGTCTGCTGTCCTCACATGCTTCAAGATGGCCGCCATTGTTCCTGTTCCCAAGAAAGCGGAGGTAACTGACGACTATCTGTCATCATGAAGTGCTTTGAGAGACTAGTCACCTCCACCCTACCAGTTATCCTAGACCTACTCCAATTTGCTTACATCCCCAATAGGTCCACAGACAATGCAATCGCCATCACGCTGCACAATCCCATCTGGACAAGAGGAAAACCTATGTAAGAATGATATTCATTGACCACAGTTCAGCATTCAACACCATAGTACCCTCCAAACCCTGGGTCTCGACCCCACCCTGTGCGACTGGGTCCTGGACTTCCTGACGGACCACCCCCAGGTGGTGAAGATAGTGTCATGACGTTGGCCTGTTGGGGAGGTTTATGACCCCCATAAATACCTTCCCCCTTTTCTCTCTCTACTTTATAGAGTTGACTCTTGTAAAGCCTTCGTAACAGAGAGTCTGGTAACATCAAAAGGTGGGAAACGGAACCATATTTCAGTAATCCAACCAGTTGAAAATATGCTTTGGTACTTAATGAATATGATCTCAGATCAGTTGTTGTCTGAGACATTATTACTAATGACAGGATGACAAACTATATTGGAAAGTCAACACATTCTAGTTATCAGATTCACATGGAATTGTTGTGCAATTTAAATGTTTCACTTCTTGGATATAGGGGGCGGTCTTTTAATTTTTGGATAAAAAAAAACATTCCCGTTTTAAACAAGATATTTTGTCACGAAAAGATGCTCGACTATGCATATAATTGACAGCTTTGGAAAGAAAACACTGACGTTTCCAAAACTGCAAAGATATTGTCTGTGAGTGCCACAGAACTGATGCTACAGGCGAAACCAAGATGAAATTTCAAACAGGAAGTGCCCCAGATTTTGAAGGCGCTGTGTTCCAATGTCTCCTTATATGGCTGTGAATGGGCCAGGAATGAGCTTACACTTTGTCGTTTCCCCAAGGTGTCTGCAGCATTGTGACGTATTTGTAGGCATATCATTGGAAGATTGACCATTTTACACTACATCTACCAAGTGCTCGCTTGGTGTCCTCCGTCGCAATTATTGCGTAATCTCCAGCTGCGTGTATTTTTCCATTTGCTTCCGAGGAGAAACCCAACTGCCATGAATGATTTATCATCGAATAGATATGTGAAAAACACCTTGAGGATAGATTCTAAACAACGTTTGCCATGTTTCTGTCGATATTATGGAGTTAATTTGGAAAAAAGTTTGGCGTTGTAATGACTGAATTTTCGGGGTTTTTACTTAGCCAAACGTGATGAACAAAATGTAGCGATTTCTGCTACACAAATAATCTTTTTGGAGAAAATGAACATTTGTTATCTAACTGAGTCTCCTCTTTGAAAACATCCGAAGTTCTTCAAAGGTAAATGATTTTATTTGAATGCTTTTCTTGTTTTTGTAAAAATGTTGCCTGCTGAATGCTAGGCTTAATGCTATGCTAGTTATCAATACTCTTACAAATGCTTGTGTAGCTATGGTTGAAAAGCATATTTTGAAAATCTGAGATGACAGTGTTGTTAACAAAAGGCTAAGCTTGTGAGTGAATATATTTCTTAAATTTCATTTGCGATTTTCATGAATAGTTAACGTTGCGTTATGGTAATGAGCTTGAGGCTATGATTACGCTCCCGGATACGGGATTGCTCGACACAAGAAGTTAAATACGAAACTATTTGAAAAGATTAAATGTAATTGGAGCTTTTTAAATGAGACAACAGTTTATCAGAGAAACTCTACTCACTCAAGAGGCCCCGCCCAAGTGAACAGACATTGGTTGTAAACTATGAAACACAGTGCAAAGACAACGGCTCTCCCACACCACATGAACCTGCAAGAATTACCTTTATACCAGTAGACAGCATTTTCTGCTTTTAAAAGTATCCACACATTTGTGAATCATTGCATTAAATCAACACAATTTAGTTGAGAAGCTCCTGTATAGTTTGAATTGCATTTTGTTTTGTTTGTTTATATACTATGATATTAACGGTATGCTAATAGCTGCACTCACAAGATGCAAGAATGTGGTTTTTGGCCACACCACATCCCAGGCTAGTGTAAACAGAAAAGTTGCAAATCTGATGTTGAAGATAAATCACTAGATACTTTACAAATATAAATCCACCCGTATTATACATGAGGGGGTGTGAAGACAGAAGCCAGACAATGTCCTGTTAAAGTAAATTCATTCCACAGAGGTCCTAGTGTCTTCAGGTTTTTCCTTTCAATTAAGACCTAGACAACCAGGTGAGTTCTTTACTAATTAGTGACCTTAATTCATCAATCAAGTACAAGGGAGGAGCGAAAACCCACCACAGACACTCGGCACTCCGTGGAATGAGTTTGACACGCGTGTTAAAGTTTGGAGGATGACAAACAGCCAATTCATTCTGACTTATGGATTCATGAAAATATACATAGGAATCCATTAATCTCATTGTGATTCCATTAAGTCAAGGAATTGATCACCAGTATTCATCATCAAACAGTATATGTAATCCCTCTAGCATTGTTAATACAGCTATTTTCATGAGTTACAGCTGAGTTCCTGGAGAGTCTGAGAGGGTGACAGCGCTGCAGTAAACATACCCTGTCTGGGTTACTGTACCACAAAAACACCCACACACACACACTTCAGCTGCTCTCAGAGCTCAGGAGGAGACTACCTGCCCTGCTTTGACACCTTCTCTAGAAAGCTCAGACAAAGTTGAAAACATGAAGTGCCGCAATGTAGAGAAGTTTCTTGCCACAAGTGCATGGACTAGTTCAGAAGTCAAGGAAAGCACACAGTTGGAAAATAGCATAGAGAAATAATAGCAGGCTGATCCTGTACAGTACTCTACCAAGTGAGGGGGGGAGGCAGATGTGGAATAGTCTCTAACCTGGTGTACTACAGCAGGGCCTAACAGCTCAGCACTACAGCTCAGCACTACAGCTCAGCACTACAGCTCAGCACTACAGCGACACTAATTGAGAACGAGCTGCACTAACGACCTGAAGGAGGGTAGTGGAGCGCTACGGGCCCTGGTTAAAACAAGGTCAACGGCAGGATCACAGCTGCTGCCCTGACCGTGACCTCACTGAGTAAGATGGTTTGGGACACACTGTGTGTACAGTGCACATATATTTAAAAGAAATTGTCTGACACAGAGACCTGGTTAAACAGGGCACAGGCCATGTCTGTCCAATTATCCTCTGCTCTCAGTCCAGTCATAGCGGGTGCACAGATGATTATAACCACACAGTAACACCTCTAGTCCTGGGCTAAATGTGAAAACACACACATACAGTGCTGATGAGTCAACCTTCCATATGTCCTCTGCACCTTTCCTAATGACAGAGCAGCACGTGATGGTAGACGGTAGTCTGATGGTGTGGCTGGGCTGGGCATCAATCCCTCCCCCGCTAAGAATGACAGAGCCAGAGACAGGAAGTGTGAAGTTGGAGCACTGTCAGACCAGAAAGACCAAATGAGGCCCTCAGAAATCAAAAATGAAAAAGGCTTAATGTTCAGAGAAAGAGAGAGAGTGAGTGCTGAACCGCCCACCCAGACCTTGTGAATGAGCAGAGCTCAACCTAATGTCAGCCTGATGGGTTCTGAATGGCCAATTAATGATTTCATTAGAAAGAATGGAAGTGTATAAATCACTGTAGCTAACTAAAGCCTGCCAGTTAGAAGTGTCATGTCTACAGCATTAACAGAGTACTGTAGGTGGATCAAAACAGGTCTACAGCATTAACAGTACTGTAGGTGGATCATAACATGTCTACAGCATTAACACAGTACTGTAGATGGATCATAACATGTCTACAGCATTAACAGAGTACTGTAGGTGGATCATAACATGTCTACAGCATTAACAGAGTACTGTAGGTGGATCATAACATGTCTACAGCATTAACACAGTACTGTAGGTGGATCATAACAGGTCTACAGCATTAACAGAGTACTGTAGGTGGATCAAAACAGGTCTACAGCATTAACAGAGTACTGTAGGTGGATCATAACATGTCTACAGCATTAACAGAGTACTGTAGGTGGATCATAACATGTCTACAGCATTAACACAGTACTGTAGGTGGATCATAACATGTCTACAGCATTAACAGAGTACTGTAGGTGGATCAAAACAGGTCTACAGCATTAACAGAGTACTGTAGGTGGATCATAACATGTCTACAGCATTAACAGAGTACTGTAGGTGGATCATAACATGTCTACAGCATTAACACAGTACTGTAGGTGGATCATAACAGGTCTACAGCATTAACAGAGTACTGTAGGTGGATCATAACAGGTCTACAGCATTAACAGTACTGTAGGTGGATCATAACATGTCTACAGCATTAACACAGTACTGTAGGTGGATCATAACATGTCTACAGCATTAACACAGTACTGTAGGTGGATCATAACATGTCTACAGCATTAACAGAGTACTGTAGGTGGATCATAACATGTCTACAGCATTAACAGAGTACTGTAGGTGGATCATAACATGTCTACAGCATTAACAGAGTACTGTAGGTGGATCATAACATGTCTACAGCATTAACAGAGTACTGTAGGTGGATCATAACATGTCTACAGCATTAACAGAGTACTGTAGGTGGATCAAAACAGGTCTACAGCATTAACAGAGTACTGTAGGTGGATCATAACATGTCTACAGCATTAACAGAGTACTGTAGGTGGATCATAACATGTCTACAGCATTAACACAGTACTGTAGGTGGATCATAACAGGTCTACAGCATTAACAGAGTACTGTAGGTGGATCATAACATGTCTACAGCATTAACAGAGTACTGTAGGTGGATCAAAACAGGTCTACAGCATTAACACAGTACTGTAGGTGGATCATAACATGTCTACAGCATTAACACAGTACTGTAGGTGGATCATAACATGTCTACAGCATTAACACAGTACTGTAGGTGGATCATAACATGTCTACAGCATTAACAGAGTACTGTAGGTGGATCAAAACAGGTCTACAGCATTAACAGAGTACTGTAGGTGGATCATAACATGTCTACAGCATTAACACAGTACTGTAGGTGGATCATAACATGTCTACAGCATTAACAGAGTACTGTAGGTGGATCATAACATGTCTACAGCATTAACAGAGTACTGTAGGTGGATCAGAACAGGTCTACAGCATTAACAGAGTACTGTAGGTGGATCATAACATGTCTACAGCATTAACACAGTACTGTAGGTGGATCAAAACAGGTCTACAGCATTAACATAGTACTGTAGGTGGATCATAACATGTCTACAGCATTAACACAGTACTGTAGGTGGATCATAACATGTCTACAGCATTAACAGAGTACTGTAGGTGGATCA
The DNA here is from genome assembly GCF_023373465.1 of Oncorhynchus keta. NCBI lineage: Eukaryota > Metazoa > Chordata > Actinopteri > Salmoniformes > Salmonidae > Oncorhynchus > Oncorhynchus keta. Next base: position 71,396,832 of record NC_068422.1, on the reverse strand, counting down.
TAACATGTCTACAGCATTAACAGAGTACTGTAGGTGGATCAGAACAGGTCTACAGCATTAACAGAGTACTGTAGGTGGATCATAACATGTCTACAGCATTAACAGAGTACTGTTGGTGGATCAAAACAGGTCTACAGCATTAACACAGTACTGTAGGTGGATCATAACATGTCTACAGCATTAACAGAGTACTGTAGGTGGATCATAACATGTCTACAGCATTAACAGAGTACATGGATCAAACATGTCTACAGCATTAACAGTACTGTAGGTGGATCAAATTAACAGTACTGTCTACAGCATTAACAGAGTACTGTAGGTGGATCAAAACAGGTCTACAGCATTAACAGAGTACTGTAGGTGGATCATAACATGTCTACAGCATTAACAGAGTACTGTAGGTGGATCATAACATGTCTACAGCATTAACACAGTACTGTAGGTGGATCATAACAGGTCTACAGCATTAACAGAGTACTGTAGGTGGATCATAACATGTCTACAGCATTAACACAGTACTGTAGGTGGATCATAACATGTCTACAGCATTAACAGAGTACTGTAGGTGGATCATAACATGTCTACAGCATTAACACAGTACTGTAGGTGGATCATAACATGTCTACAGCATTAACACAGTACTGTAGGTGGATCATAACATGTCTACAGCATTAACACAGTACTGTAGGTGGATCATAACATGTCTACAGCATTAACACAGTACTGTAGGTGGATCATAACATGTCTACAGCATTAACACAGTACTGTAGGTGGATCATAACATGTCTACAGCATTAACACAGGTGGATACATGTCTACAGGTGGATCATAACAGGTCTACAGCATTAACAGAGTACTGTAGGTGGATCAAAACAGGTCTACAGCATTAACACAGTACTGTAGGTGGATCATAACATGTCTACAGCATTAACACAGCACTGTAGGTGGATCATAACATGTCTACAGCATTAACAGAGTACTGTAGGTGGATCAAAACAGGTCTACAGCATTAACAGAGTACTGTAGGTGGATCATAACATGTCTACAGCATTAACACAGTACTGTAGGTGGATCATAACATGTCTACAGCATTAACAGAGTACTGTAGGTGGATCATAACATGTCTACAGCATTAACACAGTACTGTAGGTGGATCATAACAGGTCTACAGCATTAACAGAGTACTGTAGGTGGATCAAAACAGGTCTACAGCATTAACACAGTAGTGTAGGTGGATCATAACATGTCTACAGCATTAACACAGTACTGTAGGTGGATCATAACATGTCTACAGCATTAACACAGTACTGTAGGTGGATCATAACATGTCTACACCAAATGAGGGCACTGCTTTAGAAAACCAGAGAATGACTTCAGACTGAATTGTGGCAGACTATGTAATAATAAATAGTACAATATGTCCATCCTGGCTGTGACAAAGCCTAGGGCTGGGAAATGGCTAGGAAGGACTATTCTGAATAAATAGGCCTAGCATGACCCAGCTACAGTATGGCCCTTATATAACCAAGTTGACCATTTAGGCTGGGGTATTTCAGGCCACAGTAACTGTGCCGTTTTGTCTTGGCTGGCAGTACAGTACCGTTTAGACGCTGCAGTGGAGGGGAAATAGAACACCATTCCTCCACTCTGGGGGGATTCAGCCTCTCTTGCTCCCATTTAAATCCCAGAAAACAGGCCGGCTCCAAGCAGGTCAATACAAATATCCCCCCTCTCAGAACACAGCCAGCGGAAAATAGAGAAGCAATAACCCAGAAAGAGCGTATGACATGATTCACAATGAAATGCCTCCCAGAGCCCGACCCACCATCAAACACCAACAAAGAGATGGGGAGTTTGTGTTTGTGTGTGTGTGTGTGTGTGTGTGTGTGTGTGTGTGTGTAAGAACAGAATGTTAACCCATGAGAGAGCGGGATGAAAATGGAATAAAATGCTGACATCACATAAGCGGCTCCAGAGCCCATTGTCCCGTCCAGAGATGGAAGAGATAGGATGCTAAAGAAAGAAGGGAAGAAGACCTGGAGCGCTGAGGGCCCCATTGAGTGCGTGAGCCTAGATAACAGCCTGAGAGGGTGGGCTTCGATCAAAGACTTGAGGGAGGTGGAGTGAGATATGTAGATATGGCTTCAACAGAGAGCCGCGGGGTCCATTAAAGGCAGCTCTTAAATCACATCAACACCAAGTAAAAGGGACACGTGAAACAAAGCAGCCAGGATTGATTCAGCTAAAGTGATTGCTACTTAAGGTCGCCCATCCGCTTTACAGTGCTTCATTAGCCTGGAAATCACGGTTAAGAATTAGCCACCGCTGCGGCCTTAGAATTCAATAGAGGTCTGAGAAATGGTTTAAGCCCGAGAGATTGACACTGATAAAAATCAGATAATGGGTTGTGGTTGAAGTCATGACGGTTCGTGCCAAACCTCACTGCTGCTAGGCGACAGTTGAGAGTGTGGAATGTTTTGGAAGACAAGCGCACAGCAGCACGTCATAAAGTAAACTCAAAACACGACCATGGAATCAATTAGGGGTTTTAGGCTTCTGCCATGCGTAGTCTCTGACTGCTGCCGTACGCTATGGCCGGTCTGTGATTACCTTCAAACACTTGATCACGCCACACTGTCCTAGAGTACTACATCACAGAATGTTACTGCCCTTTCCAGATCATCCACCATTCAGAAAGACCCCAGACCTCTCCTTCGCTACATCAGAAGAGAGTTCACTTGAAGGACCTTTACAATACAACTTCTTAACTGCAGAGGTTAAAAACTGCAATAACAATGTCCTAACTCTAACACTCACCGCTGACTTTAGTTGGGATGTGAGAAATGTACAGTCATTGTATACAAAAGGTGAATTCATAAATGGTTCTCAAAAGATGTTTGGGTGGACGGTCCTTGGCAAGGTTTACGGCAGAGAGGCTGTGACATTGATGCTCTGTTGTTCTCAGGACTGGCTGGCATGGAACACGGCTGGAGGCTGACATTTGAAAGCAGTGTGACCCCAGAATGTCATGACCAGAGTGAGGTGAACCCAATTACGAACCCTGACCCTTCAGTAGAAGTCAGAGAGGACTCCACTCTCAGAGCGGGACCAAGCAGAGCGCACACACACAGACATCAAGAATACACCGCACTCTTGAAAAGACGCATAAACTACGAACGGATGGACTCACAAACATAAACCCAGTCCACCACGACTAAAAGCCCCTTGGATTATTTTAGCCCTGTGTCTGCATTTGTGAACCAAACATAAAAGCCTTATTGTCATCCATCTAATCTGGCATCCACGTTCGGGCAGTAAACTTTAACTAGTCGGTTGTGGGGGAAACAGGCCATTTACTGCAATTACACACCAAAGAAGTTTAGATAAGAGAGGAAAATGTGGAAAACGGCCGGCTCAGCCACCATTACAAATGTGAGAAGCAGCGAGCCACTGATAAAAGCAGAATGGGACTTCTGGCACTCCTCCTCTCAGCCCATTACTGGGGCGGAGCGCTAATCCATCAGCCTCATTGGGATGCAGAGCAACAGGCTCTGGATTAACTGCATGTTTGTTGAGTTGTTTGTTGGTTCTACTCGAGCCCTGCCAAGTTTCCCTTGTGGGAATGCACTTATAAGGTGTGGCGTCTTCAGACTGTAGACACAATTAGGTGTTACAAAAAGCCCATTGTCTGGAGACAAATTGGAGGGGCAGGCATAATGGGAACAAAGTGAAGTTAAAGTTTCTCTATTCCAGAAGGAGTTATGAGCTCAGGAAGGGAATACCTCTGGTGATTAGAGTGGCTCCAATGGCTATAGAGCTGCACATGTGGAAAGAGTAAAGACAGGTATGGATCTGGAACAATGCGTTTGACTCAACACGTCTAAAATGATTCACAGCCTCCATTGTTTTACATGAATTGCCCAAGTGAAGCACAATAGAGTCACTTGATTAGTACAGAGGTCAGCCAATGGCCAATATTTCTAGAAACAACCCAGATTTAACCTCTTAAGATTAAGTTTATTATAAAATCAACAAACTTTGAAATACATACTTGCCAGTAGAGGAACAAGTTAAAAACACAACATCTCCCAGAAATGATTTCCCACCTTATTTACATTCTGCGCTGGAACATAAACACCACCTCCAGGTTTAGAGAATGTGTTGGGAGCCACACCCTGTCTCAGCTGCTGCTCTCAGGGCCGGGGCTGAGGGAGGTGGCAGAGAGAGCGCCAGGCAACGCTGCACTGGGCTGCAGTTGGAGCCAACAGGCAGGTTCCCTTAATAATGGTAAGGCGTGCTGGGCCAAGCCGGGCCCATATGCCCACACACGGCAGATGGGTCTGTTCTGCCATTCAGTCTGCCAGAATAATACGCCTTTTCCTCATCCTTGTTGGTACCAATTTTCCATAATCTCCTTCCGGAGTCATTTCTCTCGCTCATCCACCATCCTCACGTCTTTCCTTCTTACACTTCTTAATGTGGGTCTGTCTTTAGTTCCAGATTAGAGCACAGCTAATCAAAAGGTACCCAGACCCCTCTTTTACACTGCCGCTACTCTCTGGTTATAATCTATGCATAGTCACTAACTCTACCTACATGTACATATTACCAGGACTAACCAGTGCCCCCACACAGACTCTGTACCAATACCCCCTGTATATAGCCGCTGCTGCTGTATAATTATTTGTTACTTCTATTTTACTTTTTTTTTTTACTTAACACTAATTATTTTCCTTAACTGCTTAAAGCATTGTTGGTTAAGGGCTTGTAAGTAAGTGTTTCACTGTAAGGTGGAATACAAATACCTGTTGTTTTCGGAGCATGTGACAGATTAAACTTGATTTGATTTTCCTACAACTTTGACAGAACTTCCTTCACTCCGGCAGCACCATACCACCGCATCCGTCCGCCTGCCAGACAAACGGTGTGTTTATGAAACCTTATATGGCCCTCTACAGCACACACATTTATCCACATACCAGCCCATTCCGGACTAGATACCGAATTCCTCTCTCTGCACTGTCTTGACAGGGCGTATCACTCTCAGAACAGTAAACTGCCTGCCTGTGTTGTTCTGAAAACAGCTTACAGTAATGGATTTAATAGCGCTGACAAGAACAACTGACTTAGATAAGAATTGGGTGATAAAATGTTGGCATTTTAATGACAATAACTGCAGAAACCAAATAACAACTCAACTCTGGCCAAAGTATTTAAAAACTGTTGTGCATATAGTTGCGGGTAAAACATAAGTGTTCCAGTTCGTGGTGGTCAATGGTTTGGGGGTGAGAGCCCACTGTCAGCTACACCACAACACAGGAAAGGCACACACGATCTGTTAGCATGTCGTGTGGCCAAACTCACTGGGTTTATTTAAGGACAGGACATCCCTTTACCCCCAGCAGCAGGAGCACCAGTGTAGTTTATGGAGTGGATTGGTGTGTAAAACTGTAGCACAACTGCTGCAGATACTGTCAGTCTCTGGTGTTGACGAGGAGTGTCCTTGGAGGCATAACTCGCCGTGCTGCCGAGGTCTTTAAGCTGACAGAGCTGTATGGTGCTGGGAGAAAGCAAGGAGATAAGCACAGGGACAGCGTGCATATGCAATTACAGGGCCCTGCAAATGCCCAGCCACGGTTTAACAGAAGCCTTTATCTTCAGACTCTATCATAATCAATTACAGCCAGATCAATACGGCTGAGCACCTGACAACTCAGCAGATGGGACTCTTCTACATCACCAGTGTTGGGCTTTGGAACACTGTGGCCAGTCAAGTGGTAAGGGGAAACTATGCATAAAGGCAACTTGACTCACGTTTTAAATAACTCACACAGACCCAATACAACATCGTCCCCAAATGTTGATGTGCATAGTGCTTTCAGGGGCATTGCAGTTAGGGGGTGAGTAAAGGTCAAAGGTTAATGTTGACTGGTCCTTTGAGGGCACAAACAGCTGGCCTCGCAGAAACACTGAACAAACAGTCCATTAAGACCTGTGTGAGATTACTCTAAATTGTACAGAGGTGACAGTTGTAAGGGAAATTCACAAAAGGCCCAGAGCGTTAAATAGTTTTTTAATGAGCAACTCCAATCTTATTTACCCATTTTGGATTGTAAATTAAAGTTTATACAAAAGGGTTTCGACCAGATGACTGCTGTAACGAGCGTTAACATTCCGTACAAGTCTGAAATTAAACAGTATTGAGAATAATAGCTGGTCTATTGAGATGTTTTGACACAATGAAGAACTGTCCATGGAGGTTCACGCTACATTTCACTGGATTAAATATCCTCATGGAGTGAAAGTTTGATTTTATAAGGTGAATCAGACAGGATGTAAGACAGTTTTATAAAGCCACACATCAATGGCCTCAATCAAAAACGTAATTAAATCTAAAAAGCCTTTTAAAAAGGAGCACGTACTCTGTCTTTTTGACAGTTGAAATGGTTAGACGGAGGTCACAATTCAATGGAGCTTGCACAAAACGTGTTGAAGTCTCTGTTCAACACTTCAAAATCACCAGAGAAAACAGACTTTATATGAACAGAGGAGAGAGGAGAGCTGGTGGAGTGTAGCTCAGTAGCCACAGGAAAAACTAATCCTAGTGCTCACTAGGAGGGAATATCATTTAAGCTTTTAATTAAGTCACACTCCCCAGGACCCATTTAAGCAAGACAAACGTTATAGAAATGCTGGACAGTCATTCGCCTTGGGAACAGAGGCAGCGTGCAGCACAGATATGAGATTGGAAAGTTATTGCTGTTCAAAATTAACATGCAATTTCAGCCATTGAGACCTGAGGTGCAATGTTTAAATAATAGACCGCAAATGTACGCATGTGTGTGAGCATGTGTGAAGGGGTTGAGAGTGAAATGGTATCCGTTCCACCCCACTTTTCAGCGTAAGAGCCAGACGGACAGAAAAGACAGACAATAGCAGCATGAAGCCATATATATGAATTACATTTTTCCTCCAAGTAAATAACCATGAAACATGGCTTGGTTTCCCTTCCTTTGTTTTCAATCTGCTTGTTGATAAAAATGAAATCACTATTTCTAGAGCTCCAAAAATCAAATCATGACTTTCATGTCACAGCTTGACGGCAAACCATCTTACCAATATCTGAAAAATAAGCATTCAGTGCCCTGGCTTTTCAAGCATGAAAACAAATGATACTCCTCTTGCAACTGGAGCCTGCATTGGAGGTTCTGTTATCTAGGTTGAACTTTGTCCATGTCCATGCAGTAGTGAGAAGCTCTAAGAACACACACTAAAAATACCTTCTCCAAATAGGGGACATAAATACATTTCTCAATATGGGAGTGTATGTGTGTGGTGCGTTATAATAACAAACAGGACAGATGTTCTACTTTTTTCTCTCGGCTTGTGAACCCAGTGAGGATGAAGGGCTTCAGACAGGAGGAAAGCTAATATTTACTCTAGGCAGTAGGAAAAGATACAGGGCCACTTCTGCCGAGATGCCCCATTAACTGGGCCTGTGCATCAGCGAGTTAACAAGCTGCAGTAAAGGGGGAGACACACACACACACACCAAAACACTACCACCCAACTGAAATGCCAACAAACATGACCAGCCACGTAAACACCTACACACAGGTCCAAAGGAGACATGACGCTAACTAAACCAGTTCCATTGAGAAGTGCCAGACCACTATACACACAACCACCTCGCCACACCACAAGCAAGCTTGGTTACCCAGAAGTGAAATTATATTGCGAAAGTTTGTCATTTGTTTTACTTCTGGGGGGGACATTAACAATTGTGATTAGGTAGCGAAGTCTCTTCCCTCGCAAACAGAAACTCTCGTCCAAACCCCTCTTCCACTAATTTCATGTTGATTCATCAACAAAAATGTGCTTTTTGGCCTTGTGGCTATGGAATCTAGTGGAAACCGTTTATCATCAGAGCACAGCCTTCACCCAATCCTGATTCATCCAAATAATCAATGATGAAAACCCTCTGTACACGAGAATCTGTCCACGAGAGCGACGACACCAGCACACCTGGCATACAGATCCCAGCACACAGCCCCTTCAATGGGGATCAACTCTACCCAGCCCAGTGGTGGTGACTGCTATTAAATGGGCAGGTAATATAATAAGAGCCTGTCTGGAATGTTCATGTGGACTAGACAACCCCTTCTGAGATTTGGGGGGTAATTTCATGTAGCCTCACAGGCTCAGAATGGGTCTGCTAAACAGCTCTACTTTGCCCAGAGCAACCTGAGTGACTACAGTTTACAAAATGATCTAAATAGAATCTAAAATCCTACACAGACTAGCTAACCCCCCTGGCCTACAGTACAAATATACCATAATCTTACCCTACCACTCCCCCACTACACAAACACTCCCCACCACACCATTGGCCTACTTTACGAGAGACTGGAGCTTCAAAACAGCAGTATCTGAAGAGGAACATGCTTTTTCTTCTCTTGCTGTGCAATTCTGTCTGAGATTTGCACATGTTTTTCATTGAAATCAAAAATGAGGAAAGGAATGCCTGTAGTAGTGACTCAAAGAACCTTTGATATAACAAGCATGGTGCATGAAATCCAAAGGAGTCAGTCCAAAGAGTCCTTTATATAATCACAGCCACACATCTAACGCAAAAACACTCCCTCGCTCGCAGTCGCAACCATATCAAGTCAAGTCACCCACCAATAGTAATAGGGGGAAAAAAATCCATAGTTACATATTGCAATATTATATTGATACTTTAACTCTGTAGGTAGGTAGCATTAGCTAGCGCTGGTCAGCTGTACCTGCGTCAGAAGTACAGTATTTTTCATCCTATAGCTTGCTCTCCATCTTTTTAAATAGTGAGCCAACTGTTAAAAGCACTTTTAATTGCAACAGAAGTTAACCGCAATATAGTGCATTCGGAAAGTTCAGACCCCTAGACTTTTTCCACTTTTTGTTACGTTACAGTCTTATTCTGGGGCGGCAAGTAGCCTAGTGGTTAGAGCGTTAGAATCCCCGAGCTGAGAAGGTAAAAATCTGTCGTTCTGCCCCTGAACAAGGCAGTTAACCCCCTTTTCCTAGGCTGTCATTGTAACTAAGAATGTTAACTTCTCTAGGGTAGGGGGCAACATTGGGAATTTTGGATGAAAAGCGTGCCCAAATTAAACTGCCTGCTACTCAGCCATAAAAGCTAGAATATGCATATAATTATTAGATTTGGATGGAAAACACTGTAGTTTCTAATGTCTGTGAGTATAACATAACTCAAATGGCAGGCAAAAGCCTGAGAAAAAAGATCCAACCAGGAAGTGGGAAATCTGAGGTTTGTAGTTTTTCAACTCTATGCCTAACGAATACACACTGTCTAATGGGGTCATATTGAAATTCCAAAGGCTTTCACTAGATGTCAACAGTCTTTAGAACCTTGTTTGATGTTTCTACTGTGAAGTGGGGGCGAATGAGAGGGGAATGAGTCAGGGGTCTGCCAGAGAGCCACGCGTGTTCACGTGAGAGTTCGCTTGCGTTCCATTGCATTTCTGAAGACAAACGAATTCTCCAGTTGGAACATTATTGAAGATTTATGTTAAAAACATCCTAAAGATTGATTCTATACATTGTTTGACATGTTTCTACGGACTGTAACGGAACTCTTTGACTTTGTCTGCACCTAGTGATCGCGCGTCATGAATTTGAATTACTGTGCTAAACTCGAACAAAAGGGAGGTATTTGGACATAAATTATGGACATTATCGAAAAGAAAAAAAAAGCATTTGTGGAACATGGATTCCTGGGAGTGCATTCTGATGAAGATCAAAAGGTAAGTGAATATTTATAATGCCATTTCTGACTTCTGTTGACTACACAACATGGCAGATATCTGTTTGGCTGTTTTGGTCTTTGAACGCTGTACTCAGATTATTGCATGGTTTGCTTTTTCCGTAAAGTATTTTAAAAATCTGACACCGCGGTTGCATTAAGGAGAAGTGGATCTAAAATGCCATACATAACAGTTGTATCTTTTATCAATCTTTATTATGAGTATTTCTGTAAATTCTGAACATAACGCGCCAATGTAAACTGAGATTTTTGGATATAAATATGAACTTTATCGAACAAAACATACATGTATTGTGTAACATGAAGTCCTATGAGTCTCATCTGATGAAGAGCAAAGGTTAGTGATTCATTTTTACCTCCATTTGTGCTTTTTGTGACTCATCTTTGGCTGGAAAAATGGCTGTGTTTTTCTGACCTAACAATCGTTTGGCTTTTATTGTAAAGCCTTTTTGAAATCAGACACTGTGGCTGGATTTACAACAAGTGTATCTTTAAAATGGTGTAAAATACTTGTATGTTTGAGGAATTTTAATTCTGGGATTTCTGTTGTTTTGAATTTGGCGCGCTACAGTTTCACTGGCTGTTGACGAGGTGGGACACTAGCGTACCGTAGAGAGGTTAACTGACTTGCATAGTTAAATAAAATGTCAAATAAACATATAAATGATAAAATGGGTTAAATTAATATTTCTCCTCGTCAAGATCCATAATGGACAAACAGGTTTGACATTTGTGCCAAATGTCTTAAATTAAAAACAGTAATGCCTTATTTACACAAGTATTCAGACCCTTTGCTATGAGACTCCAAATTGAGCTCAGGTACATCCTGTTTCCATTGATCATCCTTTAAATGTTTCTACAATTTTGAGTCCACCTGCGGTAAATTCAATTGACTGGACATGATTTGGAAAGGCACACACCTGTCTATATAAAAAGGTCCCACAGTTGACTGTACATGTCTGGGCAAAAATCAAACCATGAGGTCGAAGGAATTGTCCGTAGAGCTCCGAGACAGGATTGTGTCGAGGCACAGATCTGGGAAAGGGTACCAAAACATTTCTGCAGCATTGAATATCCCCAAGAACACAGTGGCCTCTATCGTTCTTAAAAGGAGGAAGTTTGGAACCACCAAGACTCTTCCTAGAGCTGGCCACCCGGCCAAACTGAACAATCTGGGGAGAAGGGCCTTGGTCACAGAGGTGACAAAGACCCAATGGTCACTGACAGACCTCCAGACAGTGGTGGAAATTACTTCAGTAAAATCACTCGAAAAGTACACCCCAAAAAACTTTTACTTTACTATTTACATTTGACAACTTTTACTTCACTACATTCCTAAAAAAATATACTTTTTACAAATTTCAATGACACCCAAAGCACTTGTTACATTTTGAATGCTTAGGAGGACATAAAAATGGTCTACACACGTATTAAAAGAACATTCCTGGTCATCCCTACTGCCTCTAATCTGGCACACTCACTCAACACAAATGCTTCATCAGTAAATGATGTCGGAGTGTTGCAGTGTGCCCCTGGCAATTTGTAAATAAATAAAAAATAAAATTGTGCTGTCTGGTTTACTTAATAAGGAATTTCAAATTATTTATACTTTTACTTTGATACTTAATGACATTTAAAACCAAATACTTTTACTCAAGTAATATTTTACTGGGTGACTTTCATTTTCACGAAGCAAAGTACAGCAAGATCCTTGATGAAAACCTGCTCCAGAGCGCTCAGGACCTCAGACTGGGGAAAAAGTTCCACTTCCTACAGGACAACATCCAAGACAACGCAGGAATGGCTTCGGGACAAGTCTCTGAATGTCCTTGAGTGGCCCAGCCAGAGCCCGGACTTGAACCCGATCTAACATCTCTGGAGAGAGCTGAAAGTAGCTGTGCAGCAACGCTCCACATCCTACCTGACAAAGCTTGAGATGATCTGCAGAAAATTAGAGAAACTCCCCCCAAATACAGGTGTGCCAAGCTTGTAGCGTCATACCCAAGAAAACTTGAGGGAGTAATCACTGCCAAAGGTGCTTCAACAAAGTACTGAGTAAACGGTCTGAATACTTATGTAAATATGATATTTCAGTGTTTAATTTTTAATACATTTGCAAACATTTCTAAAACCCTGTTTTTGCTTTGGCATTATTAGTTTAGGTGCTAGGGTTGATGAGGAAAAAATATATAATTTAATCCATTTTAGAATAAGTGAAAAAGGTCAAGGGGTCTGAATACATTCGGAACGTACTGCACATTTTAATAATGAAAATCCCAATACATAGACACCTACAGTAAGTATTGTGATAATATCATAAGGCAATTCCCAGACTGCCTTACAAATCTGTCTTTTGCAAGTCAGTCTAGCTGCTCTGCATCACTTGTTTATTATTGTGGACATGAAAAGGTCACCCTCATTGCAATCATATCCACCCTGTGCAGAAATAATATATTCAAATGTGTATGTTTTCATGCAGCCTGGTGGGCAAGCTCAAACTTTGACAGGTCTGGAATTCTATTTCATTAAACCTGAGCCAGCAACACGTTACCCTGCTCAGAGAGAGAGAGGACATCAGGCTCTGACACCAGGGAGCTGGCCCTATCAGTGGCAGGGCAGGCTGGATGATTGCACAGGTCTCTGTGAGGGAGAGCTAAATCTAATCTAATCTGAGACGAGGCCGAGGCTCCTCTCTGCATTACCATGGAGCAGCCCGCCATGTCCCACAGCAACAGGGAAATTATAGCGCTGGCACAAATGGCATTGTGTGTGTAGACATACATGGAGAGAGTACCACTCGGGACTGCACACACACACACACACACACACACACACACACACACACACACACACACACACACACACACACACACACACGCTTCTGAGTTCAACAGAATGAATACGTGTTGATGTATAAACATGAGGGATAACATGAATGCAGGAGTGAGTCACAGCAATGCCAGTGGAACCAGAGTGTTTTAAAATACACTAACAGTGTCACAGTTTGATCACTTGTCATTGTGGCCTGAAGTATTCAACATTCCAAAAACATTTTAAGGTTAACATTACTGCACACAAGAGGGCAACAATGCTGACAGAGGTACCAGCAACGAAGGGCACTACAGTGAGTTCTGCACTGTGTGCGCGTGGATTGAAGGGGTAGAAGGGTTCTGGTCACTATATCCATGGCAACTGTACCGTACCTCTTAGACCAGAAGCCATTAAAGCCATCCTGATGAACTCATTCATTATTCATGGCTCCCATTCCTTCTCCAGGGTTGCACTTAATTTCCCCTCCTATCACACGACACAGAGCCGAGCGGGCCAACTCTCAGGTGGGTTCAGTCATCATGATAGGCCGGGGAAACCAGAGGCTAATGAGATCAACTCCTGGATCTATTTATAGCTCTCCGCTCTCCCTTCTCTCACCTCTCCACTCCTAGGCCCTTTGTAAGAGCAGAGCAGGAGGATATACAGAACAGGATTAGAACAGAACCATGGAAGCAGCAATGGGCCCTCTGAGGAGGGAAGAGACTTAACAGCCTCTAACAGTTCTCTAAAGTAGTAGTCCTGTCCCCATCCCCTCAGAGGGGTAGGTTACCTCTGTTACGGCTCCTCCTCTAAAACTGGTCCCCCTGTTCTGGACCAGCTATAATAGACTTTCCAGAGGGCTCTCCAGAAGTGTCACAGTCACCCTGGGAATTAAAAGCAGTTTAAAAGCAGCTCTGTCCTGAGTGAGAAACAGTTAGACTGGGCCTAGTCTCACAGGCTCTCCACCGCTCTCCTCCAGAGAGTCGATAATGAGCTCAAACTAAGTGATGGATGTCAATGCAGACCCAGACTAAATGTGACTGAACTAAACTCAGCAAAAAAAGGAAACGTCCTCTCACTGTCACTGCGTTTATTTTCAGCAAACTTAACATGTGTAAATATTTCTATGAACAAAACAAGATTCAACAACTGAGACAAACTGAACAAGTTCCACAGACATGTGACTAACAGAAATGGAACAATGTGTCCCTGAACAAAAGGGGGATGGGGGGGTCCAAATCAAAAGCAACAGTCAGTATCTGGTGTGGCCACCAGCTGCATTAAGTACTGCAGTGCATCTCCTCCTGGCAAATCTGGTGCAGTCCATGTGTTCTTGCTGTGAGATGTTACCCCGTTCTTCCACCAAGGCACCTGCAAGTTCCCGGACATCTCTGGGGGGAATGGACCTCGCCCGCCGATCCAACAACAATTGCATATACAGGTATGCAGTGTCTTAAAAGTATGTACTTTCCTCAGTCTCTCTCAGCACCCTTCCTTTTCTCCATCTCCTCACATGACCCATCCTCATTAGTCTTTGCAACATCTCAATCCCAGGTGGCCCTCTGACTGGAGGTGAACAAAGTCAACATGAAATGGAGCGACATCCCCGACATTTTAAAACCTGAACTTCCCTGCCACAGACAGAGAGGAAATTGAAAAGACTTAACATTACTCACATCAGATCTGTTGGTCCTACAAGTTCCAGTCACCAGATGGATTGTAGAAGGCTTCTCTACATGTACAAAACATGTAGTAGCTTATTCATCTGCCACACTGTATGTGATCTCGTGTTTATGTCTGGTCTTCAAAACAAGTTGTCAAAACTAATCCAACTCACAATCCTACTCAGCATTAAAACCACTCATACGTAATCTCTGAGTGAGCCAAAACACACTGTAACAAACGAGACGCTGACAGAGACCCATTTCTCTATTTGGGGGATTCAGTGTATTACCCCTCCATCTACAGAGAGCCGGGGACAGACAACATTACAGTGAGAGTGGATGGGCCTTAGGGTAATTTGATGACCCCCCTAGCAGAGACAGAAGCAGAAGATGATCGACTGGAGGTGTAAGTGACAGGGTATTATATTTAGGCTGTTCTCTCACACCGGATGGCATTGTTGGTTCAGCATTCGCCAGTCCCTCCCCAAAGTCAAAACTGTAATAGATATCAAATAGGGCATTAAATCACACGTTGTTGGCAAAAATAAAGCTCCAGGAAATAGTGTTTCTATAGATGAGAGGGTCATTTTCAAGAAGCACTTTCTGGAAATTTATCTGTAGGAGGAAATAAATGCACATATTTTAGGTACAGGATCATTTCCCTCGGTACCAGAGGGTGTGGTGGGAACTCCAGCTCTTAGCCAGGGCACAATGAGGGCTGGATCTGAAGGACACAGCATGGGGAAGCTCTTTGTGGAACACCTGCCTGACATTCACAGTAGGATTAACACAATCCCACAATTTAAGATCACTGATTGAGAGAGCTGGGCGCACGCATACACACACACAAAATGCACACACACAGCCTGCAGGTAAAACATATGCTCTGGTTGTCTCAAGTTCATGAAACATTTGGAGGCCAACTGTCAAAAAGGTCTGATTGGTTAATACAATTAGGCTCTTAACCCTTGACAGAGACCAGAGAGGGCAGGAGGGTCAGGTGATGGGGAGGTGTTGGTTGGGAGTGTAGGCCTATAGACTGAGCTGCAGGGGAAACTAGACAAAACTGACAGACTGCTCTGCTCCTCTTGTGCACTGGGCAACCAAGATGCATAGCACAGTGTCCATATTGGTTGATCATTAGTCTAACAGTTCTGTACTGGGTAAACATCAGGGATGTTTTAGTGCCGTGCGATGGTTAGGAAGCGCCTCTAATAGGTTGCTTTCTGGTTCACAAGCCAGGTAGGAGGAGTGCAATGACTGTTCATCAAACTAAAATGAAAGCGGCTTCATCCAACCGGTAGAGTGATGGGCGATAATGGTACAGGACTTGACCTCGCTATTGCTATTTCCGAGAGAATCAACACATTTCTCATCTCAGTGTGAAAAAAAACGTTTGCATTTCCAGCATATTTGGGTCAATTTTGTTTTGATTTCCACACAGAGTTTCTCTCTCAGCAGCCGGAATGAATAAATAAATTCACCCAACCAAATAATTCAGGCAACGGGAGATGAGGAGAGGAGAGGGACACAAAATTATTCATACAGAGAGCGGTGGCACAGCAGAGGACAACCCCAGTCTCATCATCTACACTGAGTTTCTATGAGGAGAACACTGAACACTAATAACATGGGTGTATTTCAGATCGATGTCACAGACTTCGGAATTGGGCCCAACGTCAAATAAACCAATCAGACACACTCTTTCCAGGATGCAAGGCAGACACAGGCGCGAACCAGGACATGAGCACACATAAATGAGATGCACAGCCCAGCTAAAAGCGAGCAGGCACTGAATCACTAAAACAATACAGGAGTTGCGCTTATGTTGCTTTTGTCCCTGTAAAATCACAGAGGTGTGGAGATTGGATAGGGCTGTGTGTGCATACTGTTAACTCAGTCAAGCCAAACGCTCTACGGTCTAATATATAATATAATATACTATAATAGGTCTCTCAGTAGTACTGGAATCAGGTGTCTTCCCAGCAGTAGTCTAAATGTAAAGCCTGACGTTCTGCCAAACACCATGGAAGCGGGGTAGAGCCAGGGGCATGGTGGCAGGGCCTTTCCTAGCGGTGACAGGATGTGTTCAATGCCCTCTTGAGCACACAGAGCCACCTGGCAGCCTCTCCTCTTCTCCTCCAGACAGCAGCCAAACCCTGAGCCTCGTCAGCAGACAACGTCCAAGAACAGAAAACAAGACAGTCAAAGCAGCAGACCAAGAGGTCAATATCGATGTGGATTTCCTGGTTAAATAAAGGTTTATTTATTTACTGATTTAAAACCTTCAAAATGTTCTTGTCCAGGGTACTAGACCATTGTGAACAATGTTCTTGGCAGTGATTGTAGTGTGTGTTTTGTGAGGTTGTGGTGTTCAGACCTGGAGTGTGCTGTACAGGCACGCCAGGTCAGTCACCCCACAGGGGGGGACATTCCATTCTGTCCCCAAGGGTCCACCCCTACTCTGAGCCCTGCGGCCAGCCAGCCGGTCACCATGACAACTGCTTCAGGGTCACAGGTCACTGTTGGCCCCGAGCCACCCTCCTGCTCAGCAGTGAGAGATGTCAGGAGGGCCAACCAAAACTTTCAAGGGTTTAACACCCCTCAGAGACTATTGTAATTAAGTGATGGTGTTGGCGCATTTGAATGTGAAGGCCCAGCACCTCCATTAAAAAGACAGCATTGATTGCACATTTACACCATTTTCTCAGAGGAGTTCTCACTCATCCTCCAACATCAAACCTTCATGAAATACACTTCACCATCCTCCGCCAAGGCTGAGCTTGAACATACAAACAGAAAAATACTGCTTATGTAACTGTTGTGAACAATAATAATAATTTGGTGGGTGCTTATATTTGTCCTATTTCACACATGTACAAGTGTGCATTAATATGCATGTGTGATGGCTAGCTAGTTAGCAGTACACACTAGTAGCGTTTCAAATCGGTGTCGTCACAAACCTTTAAAAAGTTGTTTCCTTTGCTCTGCAAGGGCAGCGGCATTTGTGGAGTGATAGGTGGGTGACTTGTCAGTATGTTCAGAGGGTTTCTGATTAGGCCCAGGTTGGGGCAAGGAGAGGGACGGAAGCAGCAGACTGTTTACTGTAAGCGAACTTACTGCTCAACCTACAGACCACGTTTGACTTCCAAAGAAGCAGTGGTTATAAAATAACAAACAAGCCAAACTGATAGAGATGAGAGGTTTCTCTGTCCTCAGCTGAGCCGCTCACAGTCTCAGTGGGTTTGTCGAGGGCAGGTTTTGCGTCCGAGGGGACAATGTTAAGGGTGAGGGCTGAGTGCAGAGTGAGGACTGAACCCACCGGTTGGGAAAGCTCCCTCGCAGGTGGCCGCATTTCTCAGCTATTTCACATGCACCGTAATTGCAGGCCTTGTGGTCTACTTCATGTACAAGCAAGTCGAGGAATGGAAGGGAGCTGGACTTTCAGAGAAAGGCTGCAGTCTGAGTCTCAGAGAGAGAGACAGAGAGAGAGACACAGAGAGAGAGACAGAGAGAACTGAGGCCTACTAATTATAACCTCTCTAGCTTTCTGTCCAAGTCTGTGGTGTTGCCCACTCAGCCAAACCAGCTTCAGACCCAGATAGGGCTGGCACAATTACCGTATAACTGTAACCAGTGGTTATGGATGAAGACCGTCAATGAAAATATAACCGTCATAACCACTAAAAAATGTGACTTCACGATACAATAATTTTGACTTCAATACTGATACCAGGTTTGTATTCCAATACTTGATACCGAAACGATACCGAAGACATACCACGGCAAAACAAGGCATATTAGCTAAAGTCACAGAATAACCATAGGGCTTTATTTCTTTTAACATTGAACAACAATATGTTGATAACAGGTAGAAAAACTAAAATATATCTTCTATTATAACTTAAAAAATAAAACACCATATTAAAAACAGAGGAATGTTACATTTTCCTTATGAAAAATCATATCTGAGTCTCATACAATTACATCCGTATTAAATTATATTTTTTTATTTGATACATATCAGGGTTAATTTTCTCATGGCCATAATATTTGGTCAAATGACATTCATAAGACCTAAGATTCATTACAGCTAAATAATTTATTGTATTAAATTAATAGTTTAGTTCCGAAACAAAAACTGAAGCTCATTTCTGAAGCTTTATTTATTGCAATAGCCATAGAAATGCAATGGATTTTACACAGCATACTACGATTCCCAGAGTGCATTTTAACTCCCAGGGTACAATTCGCCACCCAGGGCTGCTGGCTGGCTATTGGCTACTGCTAGCAAGCCCAGACAAGCGCAAAGTAATCTAAATATATTGCTGTCATAGCCAAGTTGTGTATTTCGAGGAAGTTGTGTATATGGTCCTTCTGTAGCTCAGTTGGTAGAGCATGGCGCTTGTAACGCCAGGGTAGTGGGTTCGATTCCCGGGACCACCCATACGTAGAATGTATGCACACATGACTGTAAGTCGCTTTGGATAAAAGCGTCTGCTAAATGGCATATATTATATTATTATTATATTATTATATATTATTATTTCACAAATTAAATCAAAACAGGGAATATGAGAACAGTCTTCAAAGCAATTTGCACATGTGGAGTGGAGAGTCAACTTTCATTAACAACTGATGAAACAAAGGGGGTGGGGAGGTTGTGGTCCCTTCATGGAAAACCTGCATCTCTGATAATAAAATATTCACAAGCAGTCAAATGAATCACTGCAACAGATACTGTAAAAAGACCAAGACAGACACCAACCCTCCCACGTACGCTACCCCACAGCAACAGACATGCAGCCTCCTAGATCATACAAGCTGTTTTTACTGGTATGTTTAGTGACTGGGTTCCAGTCTTTCTTGTGAGTAACTGTGCTGTCAAGATCAAAACCATTTCAAAGCTTTCTAGTGAAACGTAATGAGAATTCAGAGGAACAGAATCAGTCGCATCCTGACTAAGTTGCCAGCTTTAATACGGCAGTCTGATGACTGCACAACAAGGCACTAAGACGTCAAACACTTTAAAAAGAAACACAATCAAATAAACTACTGTACAGATGGTGAACTCAGGAGCACATGTCCTGCAAAATAATGATTTCCGTGGAGTTGGCACGATACCAAGACATTACTGGAACCATAGGAAAACACATCAAAGTCAGTGTACGGTGGCGTGTGGAGGTAATGGCGTGATGTGTGTGATGTGACTAGGAGTCGGAGGGAGTGAAATGATCAACAGAGAGGGAAGGTGATAGGGGACAAAAGGGGGAAGAGAAAGGAAAGGGTAGTAGGGTGAGTCTTGTAGGTGTCAGGGAGAGAACAGTACAGTAGAGAGGAGAGAGAGGTGGAGATCGGGAGAGAGAGAGGTAAGAGGAGAGAGAGAGAGAGGTGGAGATCGGGAGAGAGAGAGGTAAGAGGAGAGAGGTGGAGATCGGGAGAGAGAGAGGTAAGAGGAGAGAGGTGGAGATCGGGAGAGAGAGGTAAGAGGAGAGAGGTGGAGATCGGGAGAGAGAGGTAAGAGGAGAGAGGTGGAGAGCGGGAGAGAGAGGTAAGAGGAGAGAGGTGGAGAGCGGGAGAGAGAGGTAAGAGGAGAGAGGTGGAGAGCGGGAGAGAGAGGTAAGAGGAGAGAGGTGGAGAGCGGGAGAGAGAGGTAAGAGGAGAGAGGTGGAGAGCGGGAGAGAGATAGGGAGACAGTGTAACAAGTAGGGAGGATGCCAGTATCAGTGTGGCTACAGCAGCCTTCTCTGGGGTGTTGGCAGTGGGCAGGATGAGACCAGAGACCCACAGCATGGCATGACTAATGCAGCAGCCCTCCTTACAACACAGGCCTGTGTGTGCATGTGTGGTGTAAGAGCATGTAATGCAATGTATGACCTGTTGATTCATTCATGATGTTACAATAAAGCAGCAGCACGTCCATAACACAATAAACCCAGCAGAAAATGATACCCAGGTTACATTTCTCTGTGGTAATGATGACAGGAGAGCTGAAATGTGAGCCCAGCTACTCTGCTACAACGTTACAGAGAGGTGCTGAGCAGACAGCTCAAATCTACACTAAGATCTGACACACACACACGCACCACCATGACTCCTATTACAAAGAGACAGCATAAAAACTCCACCCAAATCCTGCATTCATCCTACCACCACCACAACCATGACACTGGTTAAAAGGCTTTTAAGGCAGACTTCATTGTTTTCATTGTAAAAGTCTTATTTGATCTAAGCGTTAACCTTTTGAAAACACACCAAGCGGTCACTCCATCTCCGACAGTCAGAGAGTGCACGTGTGTGCTTGGCTGTGAGAGACTAGGTCATCCAGGGGATGGCTGGCAGGCAGGGTTTCAAGCGGACCTAGTTGAGGGCAGTGGTTCCTGTCCCGGGTGGACGGTCCGTGATATTAGATCCAGCCACATGCACCAGCGACCTACAGGAGTTATTCAATCTGCTGAACGCCAGCCAACACCATTTCCCTGAGCGATTGCACAACAGTGAACAATGAACCCAGCTCCAGCTGCCAGAAACAAAAGACACTAACTTTCCCTTCCCACACGCTGTATCCTTTACAACCAAATATTTGAGGAATATCCTTTTAAAAGTGTATCAGCGTGATTGATAGTTTTTCATTTCAACAGCTCAGTATTAAAAACAAGCTTCAGCAGAAGTCTCAGGTCTCCTTGGCCCTCTAGCATGGGAACTTTCTGAAAGCCTGGACACCCCTTTCAATTAGTGGATTTGGCAATTTCAGCCACAACCCGTTGCTGACAGGTGTATAAAAATCAAGCACACAGCCACGCAATCTCAATAGTCAAGTATTGGAGGTAAAATGGCCGTACTGAATAGCTCAGAGACTTTCAAAATTCTTCCCTGCTAGAACTACCCATGCTGTTATTGTGAAGGGGAAATGTTCAGGAGCAATGATGTCTCAGCCGTGAAGTGGTAGGCCACACAAGCTCACAGAAGGGGACCGCCAAATGCTGAAGTGCGCAGCGCGTAAAAATCATTTGTCCTTGGTTGTAACACTGACTACAGAGTTCCAAACTGCCTCTAAAACAACGTCCGCACAATAACTGTTCGTCGGGAGCGTCATGAAATTAGTTTCCATGGCTGTGCAGCCGCACACAAGCATTAGATTGCCATGCGCAATGCCAAACTTCAGCTGGAGTGGAGTAAAGCTAGCCGCCATTGGACACTAGAGCAGTGGAAACACCTTCTCTGGCAGTCCAATGGACAAATCTGGATTTGGTGGATGCCAGGAGAACTCTACCTAACCGAATGCAGTGCCAACCTTAAAGTTTGGTGGGGGAGGAATAATGGTCTGGGGCTGTTTCTCTTGGTCCAGGCTAGGCCCCTTCGTTCCAGTGAAGGGAGATCTTAACGCTACATCATACATTCTAGACAATTATGTGCTTCCAACTTTGTGGCTACATATTGGGGAAGCCCCTTTCTATTTCCGCATGACAATGTCCCCGTGCGCAAAGTGAGGTCCATACAGAAATGATTTGTTGAGATCGGTGTGGCAGAACTTGATTTGGCCTAAACGCCCAACATCAGTGCCGACCTCACTAATGGTCTTGTGGCTGAATGGAAGCAAGACCCGCAACAATGTTCCAACATCTAGTGGAAAGCATTCCCAGAAGAGCAGAAACTGTTATAGCAGCAAAGGGGGGACCAACTCCATATTAATGCCTTTTATGAGATGTTAGACAAGCAGGTGTCCACATACACAAGTATCTACTAAGAGGTTTGGGTGATTCATCTCAGCCTCTTTGTAACCTTGACTCCATCTAATATCTTTAGAAGGTAGTAGTAGACCGGTGTGTGTAGTACACACCCATAGGGCTGAGGTCCGATGGGTTTTCTTCCTCTTTTCCCAAAATATTTGCGTCACAAACCCTGCTGCTGCGGTCATTTGATTACAGTGGCATATGTTCTTCAAAGAGAGGACGCCGAAATTACAGAAATAATGCAGCCTAAACTACTGAAAATAAGCTTTTTACATGATGAAATTATGACAGGGGCATTCTTATTAAAGAAGAGTCCAAACAGACTATTTCAGGAAACTTTCTGAATGGGCATAGAGTATACCCAACATTAGGAACACCTTCCTAATATTGAGTTGCACCCCCACCCCACCCTCGTAACAGCCTCAATTCATTGGGGTATGGACTCTTCAAGGTGTCAAAAGCATTCCACAGGGATGCTGGCCCATGTTGACTACAATGCTTCCCACAGTTGGTTGGATGTCCTTGGGTGGTGGACCATTCTTGATACACACAGGAAACTATTCAGCAGCATAAGCAGGGTGAAGCTAAGCAGGGTGGGTCCCGGTCGGAAGAGCAGATGCTGCTGAAAGTGGTGTTGGAGGGCCAGTAGGGGGCAGTCTTTCCTCTGGCCTAAAAAAAAAAATTGTCCCAATGCCCCAGGGTAGTGAATGGAAATATTGCCCTGTGTAGGGTGCCATCTTTCGGACACCCATTCAAATCTTGCCCATTCACTCTTTAAACACAAATTACATTAATAAGGGATCATAGGTGCCTTCCCGCCTTTGGGACAACGACTCCCATTGTTAGAGCGGAGACATGAGCATCTCATTATTATATATAGATCTCTGGTTTCAGCCTCTTGCGAATATGGAAATGAAAGTTAGAGGGTGCACAGCGCATTGTTAGGGTGCTGGCTTCCCCTAAAGGAAATTGATGTTTTGCCCAAATTATATAATTACTCCAGTCAAAATAAAAACGTCACCAGAGAGCATAACTTAGCCACAGAGGATCATTGGTTTATTTTTTAAAAACAGCTGTGGATTGTTTGAAGTCACAGGTGGGTAGGTCTATACCCACTTCGGAAACCTGCAATTTGCACAGCGCGTGTTGCAATATGTCTAGCTAATTGAGTTGCGGCTGTCAGTAAAAAGCATCTAAAATGTGAAGATGAGTGTCTTCAGTATAATTTAAGATGTTGCAACAAGAAGAATGGGGGGGGTGGCAAAGAATGGCGTCCCTCTCCAGAATGCAGGCGCTCAGCTGTCTCCCGACAATTCTTGCGTTATTCATTGTGTGAATTGTTTGCCCTTTGTTTTTGTTTTTTTTATCAATTCCCCATTACATATGACACCGTAGGCCTAGTAAATGTACCGTTAAACCCTATTGATTTGGTTACATTAATGTTAATGCATGTATTAATTAGTCATTTACCATTATCGTAGAGGAGACATTGTTTGCTACAATTGTGAGAAACACGTTTTGGTTTATTTCATACCATTATTTACACACTCCATGTGAGCAATGAGCATGTGTCTGGTTTCTCCATCTCGTTAATGTCGGCGATGCGTACGCGCCTGAGCATTCATAGAAGTACCTGGCCTGCTTCTCGCAAATGGCAAATGTAGGAAAGTGCCCATTTGGGGGATGTCTGATTGTCTAAACTCGCCACCACTAATAAGCTGGCCTTCTCAGTCATTTCTTATCTTCACCTCACACAGTAAGTCCACATCCAGATTATTATATTTCCTTACAGTATTTAAAAAATATTTCCAACACTCCACCTCAATAATCAGCGTCACTGATATATAGGCTATGGACATGTTGCGCGTATTTGTTTCTATTTTAATTGTCGCCAACGTCATACTACAGCATAGTTGTCGCCTTCATACTTTCCTGGTCAATTCATTATCTTGTAGCCTATCCGGAAAGCCTAAGGTAGGCCTAAGTTTTTTCATACGTTTTAAGGAAAGGATAAATATTTGCTCGTGTCTGACATATGCTGGTGGCTTTGATTGATGCGGGTTCTTTTCAGGGGAAGTTTGGAGAACCTTACAATTTATCCTACCAATCTGCAGGACAGTTATTTATTACGTGCATTATTGTGAAAGTTTCATTTCAATAACATTTTAATTTCTAAAATCATTGTCATGTGGTTAACCTTTTTGGGATAGGGGGCAACATTTTCACTTTTGGATGAATAGCGTGCCCAGAGTGAACTGCCTCCTACTCTGTCCCAGATGCTAACATATGCATATTATTGTTAGTATTGGATAGAAACTGTTTGAATGATGTCTGAGTATAACAGAACTCATATGGCAGGCGAAAACCTGAGAAAAATGCAACCAGGAAGTGGGAAATCTGAGGTTTATAGTTTTTCAACTCAGCCCCCATTGAAGATACAGGGTGATATTAGTTATGTTTCAGTTCCCAAGGCTTCCACTAGTTGTCAACAGTATTTAGAATCTGTTTTGATGATTCTACTCTAAAGGACGGGCTCATAAGGGCTCTTTGAGTGAGTGGTCTGGCAGAGTGCCACAGCCTCGGTCTGGCACGCTCACGTGAAAAGGTAGCTACGTTCCACTTCATTTGTACAGACAAAGGAATTGTCTGGTTGGAACATTAATGAAGTTTTATGTTAAAAACATCCTAAAGACTGGTTCCATACTTAAGTTGGCATGTTTCTACCGGCTGTAACGGAACTTTTTGAACTTTTTGTCCGATGTTCAGCGCGACCTGAAGCCACTTTTGGATTTGTTTACCAAACGCCCTAACAAAAAGAAGATATTTGGACATAACTGATGGACATTATCGAACAAATCAAAACATTTATGGTGGAACTGAGATTCCTGGGAGTGCATTCTGATGAAGATCAAAGGTAAGTGAATATTTAAAATGCTATTTCTGAGTAATGTTGACTACCCAATATGGCGGGTATCTTTTTGGCTGCTTTGTTGTCTAAAGGCTGTACTCCGATTATTGCATGGTTTGCTTTCTCCGTAAAGTTTTTTTGAAATCTGACACAGCGGTTGCATTAAGGAGAAGTTTATCTAAAGTTTCATGTATAATAGTCAAATCTTTATCAATGTTTATTATGAGTATTTCTGTAAATTGATGTGGCTCTCTCCAATATAAACTCCGATTTTTGTATATAAATATGAATTTTATCAAACAAAACATACATGTATTGTGTAAGATGGAGTCCTATGAGTGTCATCTGATGACGATCATCAAAGGTTAGTGATTCATTTTCTCTCCATTTCTGCTTTTTGTGACTCCTCTCTTTGGCTAGACAAAATGGCTGTGTTTTTCTGTGGCTTGGTGGTGACCTAACAATCGTTTGTGGTGCTTTCGCTGTAAATCCTTTTTCAAATCAGACTCTGTGGCTGGATTAATGAGAATTTTATCATTAAAATGGTGTAAAATACTTGTATGCTTGAGGAATTTGAATTTGGCGCCCTGCACTTTCACTGGCTGTTGCGGAACCCCAGTCCTAGATAGGTTAATCATAAAATGAAGAAAAATTCCAAATTCCAAAAATAAAAGTTCAAATTCAACTAAGGCGAGAGCACCAGCCTCTGCCATGTGGACACATTGATACGCTGTGGTCCACTGGCGACTAAAGAAATGAACGCATAGAACTCAGAGATGGCCTATTAGACCAGTGCAGCAGTAGGCCTATAACTTCCATTGTCAACGAAGGAAAATACATAGGCCTAAAGCAGAAAAATAAAAACAGAAAATATCCTGTTAAATTCTGGTTATTACATTCATCTCTCTACTCCACCTCCCTGCCTCACTTTGACTTGAGCTATTGCTAGTGAAGTGCAACATTGTATCAAATCATCAACTGGGTTCGGCCAGAAGCTGGTGCTAGCGAATTTGAAACATTGTATCAACTAGCTTATTCTGGGCCTCCAGTGAGCTCGGGACAGATTACTTTTTTAAATGACGTTTCCACTGGATATATGGAATTTTCAGATCATGATATTTTGCTCTTTCAC
The DNA here is from genome assembly GCF_023373465.1 of Oncorhynchus keta. NCBI lineage: Eukaryota > Metazoa > Chordata > Actinopteri > Salmoniformes > Salmonidae > Oncorhynchus > Oncorhynchus keta. The sequence continues at coordinate 71,370,761 of NC_068422.1, read as the reverse complement.
ACTGAGGCTTGGTGATTAGAGGCCCGGGAGTGTTGGAAAGATTTGTCATATACTAAAAGGAACTATCTTTTGCAATACATGTGAGAAAAACAGACTTCGTTAACATTGTGTGAGGTGAAGAAAAAAATTGCTGGGAAGCTCAGCTTATTAGTGGTAGAGGTGGTGAGTCATAAAAGAAATCAGACATTGCCAAATGGGCACTTTCCTACATTTTGCACGTAGCAGGCGGTGAGAACGGTAAATAATACACGCATTCACAGAAATCAATATAACCAAATGACAGGGATTAACATTAAATTGCCTGTTTTTCAAACGCGAGGCTACCACATGGGCATTCGTAAAAATGCATTGCAGGCCGACACTGTATAGCCTAGGCTACTATTCTACTTGGCAGGGATAGGAGGGCGGCAATTTTTCTTTCTCGCCTAGGGCGGCATATCAGTCAGAGCTGGGCCTGATCAGCATGGATTAGTATACAAATTAAGAAACTATTCAGTATCAAATTATACCATGCCAGGTTGGAGAGGATTGGCACATTGTCCACGACACATTAGTTCATTATAGGCCTCAGAGCCAGAACAACCTTGTCGACTGCTGTTGAATAATAACAAAGTATAAAAGAATGCCCACATAAAATATTTTTACTAAAGTGCCATAGGAGAGGAGATGTAGAAAGTTGAATAGACAGACTGAGTTAGCAAAACAATTGCTTAAATCATTAGCACACCTTTATCTACATGAAAATAAAGTTAATAAAAATAAAATAAATCCTAAAATGGATGTAAGTCTATTTAAACCGTTTTGAGGGTTATTTTATGGTCAAGGTCTTTATCCATAACCTTTAGTTACACGGTTATTCAATTACTGTCACAGCCTTCTACACACATCCCTGTCAGATGTGAGGAGAGGTGACCCAGCGTGTTTCGTGTGTTTGTGAGTGTGTGCGGTCATTTGTGTCCCCTCAGCACATCTGGCTCTAGTTACAGCACTTGTGACCTGTGAGTGGTTCACCTCAGTCCTTCAGCCCTGACCCATCCCTGTCCTGAGAGGGAACAGGGGAATAACAGACAGTTAAGTTCCCCTGGCTCGTCTCTGGTCCCTGGCCCCTCTGGTCCCTGGCGATCTGGGTGTCCACTCCTCTGATGTCGGCTCCAGATGGCCGCCTGCTGACCAGCTGGCTTTTCTTGTTTGGGAGTCAGGGTGCGGCCATCCCAGCCCAGCTCTGTCCAGAGGTTTACGTCATACTCAGGTCATGTCTCTTAACTACACAGCACCAAACAAGAGCAGCTTTTGCAATGCAATGCATTTCCCTCGACTACTGACTTTACTCACGGGCCAAGTTGAGGATGGTTTTGCAGATGTTGAAAGGTCATTTACCTTTTAAATAATGCTCTGCCTTCAGGCTCATCACCAAAAAGGTTACAAAAAGTTATACGTGTTACAAAAACATCAAAATGTCCCATGCCTCAACTCCAACTCTGGAGCAAAACAAAGTTGATTCCACCATTCGCAAGATGCCAGAGACACTTTGAGGAATATCTTTACACTGTAATGAATGTCAGGGGGCGCAGCAGAGAGGGGGATGGGCACTCGTCTATAGGGAGCAACAAAGGCCAAAGACAATGCAGAGGTAAACTGTTAACCACCAAAACAGGTGGGAGGAGAAAGTTTCTCTGCACTACGAGACCGGCCAACTCCCATGGTTAGGTCTGAGGGCCAACTCCCATGGTTAGGTCTGAGGGCCAACTCCCATGGTTAGGTCTGAGGGCCAACTCCCATGGTTAGGTCTGAGGGCCAACTCCCATGGTTAGGTCTGAGGGCCAACTCCCATGGTTAGGTCTGAGGGCCAACTCCCATGGTTAGGTCTGAGGGCCAACTCCCATGGTTAGGTCTGAGGGCCAACTCCCATGGTTAGGTCTGAGGGCCAACTCCCATGGTTAGGTCTGAGGGCCAACTCCCATGGTTAGGTCTGAGGGCCAACTCCCATGGTTAGGTCTGAGGGCCAACTCCCATGGTTAGGTCTGAGGGCCAACTCCCATGGTTAGGTCTGAGGGCCAACTCCCATGGTTAGGTCTGAGGGCCAACTCCCATGGTTAGGTCTGAGGGCCAACTCCCATGGTTAGGTCTGAGGGCCAACTCCAATGGTTAGGTCTGAGGGCCAACTCCCATGGTTAGGTCTGAGGGCCAACTCCCATGGTTAGGTCTAAGGGCCAACTCCCATGGTTAGGTCTAAGGGCCAACTCCCATGGTTAGGTCTAAGGGCCAACTCCCATGGTTAGGTCTAAGGGCCAACTCCCATGGTTAGGTCTAAGGGCCAACTCCCATGGTTAGGTCTAAGGGCCAACTCCCATGGTTAGGTCTAAGGGCCAACTCCCATGGTTAGGTCTAAGGGCCAACTCCCATGGTTAGGTCTAAGGGCCAACTCCCATGGTTAGGTCTAAGGGCCAACTCCCATGGTTAGGTCTAAGGGCCAACTCCCATGGTTAGGTCTAAGGGCCAACTCCCATGGTTAGGTCTAAGGGCCAACTCCCATGGTTAGGTCTAAAAGCCACAGTCGCGGTGATATTACGGCAATTCAAATCTGCAGTCTAAGAGGCATCCTGCTCTGGCTGTATAGAAGCTGCACGCCTCCTTAGACCAGTCAGCTCTCATTGGCTAAAGTAGGCCACAGCCGAGTTTACAGCACAGTCACAGGCCTGTTAAAGATTGACACAGCGATTGCACAAGTGTGCCATGTCACAAAACACTGCAAAGCCATAATGCAATACTTACCACAGCAGATCTATAGCCAAAGTGTTTCCAATAGTCTCTCCAACCAAGGGAGTGGTAACTCGTAAGCCAACAAAGTCACCTTACCACACCACAATGGGCGCTAACAGTTTCTCCTAAAAAAACATATCATGAGAGAGTCCTTGTGTTCAGGCTGTGAGAGGAAAGGGGGAGTAGGGGTTGAAGAGGAGTTTGTGTTTGAGAGAGGTTGTATGAAGAGGGGTGAGTGAGCATGATATGGGTGAGTTCAGTTATGTTTAGGACCTGAACTGGTGCTGTGCACAGGAGAAAGCACCTTTGTGGAGTCGAGCTGAATTCTGCCTAGTGGGGCCTCAAAGCCCATCAGCGCGCCATTTTCTCTGTGTCGCCCTCTCCCAATAACCTCCTCATTCCTTGCTCTCCAGCAAATCACTTCAAACCCCTTTTGCCTCCCAGTCAATAGCCTGGACTCCCCAGGGACCAATTATGGGCTGTGTGAGTCCAGCATCTCCTATTCGAGCCTGAGGTTCTGTTCCACATTAGCCATAGCTACATTTTAGGGGGCTAGAGAAAGCATCAAGAGTAAAACAAAAAGGGTCACAGATGATTTATGGCTGGTGGAGTGGCTCAGGTCCAGCAGCTAGTAGAGAGACTTGAAGAGTTGGAAACACACACAGTTCCCATGAACACTGGATTATATTTATATCGTTCTAGATTGCCCTCTGTCCGATTTGAGACATGGTAAAGCTATTTATCAAAAACAACTTCGTTCAAAATAGCAAAGAGTGTGCTACACAGTGTTTTTCTGCAGCGGCAAGCTTTCATCTGTCCTCACTGTCACCAGGCCTGGTGATTTACAGTAGGTGCAGAGAGTTCTGGCACTGCACTACAATATGCCCATGGACATTTGGAACAAAAAGTAATTTGGCACCGCTGCAATGCGCACTTACAATCGTCTAGTCCTCATTGTCCAGCTCTATGCCAGAGATCATCTGCTAAAGAGATGAGCATGCGGATGTGTTGTGCATTACCTTGCATGAAAATGATCTTGTCGTTTCGCACAATCACAAGATCAAAACAAATGTAAATGCACTGGGAAGGAGACAGAGCAGAGACACTTCTGACAACAGAACAGAGAAGTCTAGAGCAAAAACAAGAACTATACAGATGGGGAATCTAACAGATAAACACTCCGGATGCCTGTGGTGCACAGATAGGCCTCCAGTCTTGCTACATGTAGTGTATAGGCCTTAGCTTGCCATAGTTAGCCATGCCTTTAGGATATCGACATCAATATTTCCCAGGGCAATTAAACAATAACAGAATTACACTTAGAATCCCATTTTTCACTTTAAAATGTATGCCAAAGAAAAAACATAAATTTCAATGTTTAACAAACCATAACTCTAAAACACAAGGACCACTGAACAATTTACACAGAACATTTCACAAAAACACAATTACTGGAAGAACTGTGCAGATGCAAAGTTTGGTAACAGGATTACAGATTTATTTTCCTCTCCAAAAACTAAAATATATCTGCTACGAATTAATATTAAGTCTGCAGAAAGAATGGGTTGTCAGCTATGACATGACACCGAACTATAGTCGAAGTGTATTTACATCTGGTAACAGAATTATAACATTGGTCCCTGAGCTGTACTATACAGATATTCATAATTATGGATATCATTATCTTCATGGTGATGTAGCCTGAATTGGTACACAAAGGTAGAAATTTTGGGGAAATATTTCAATTATTTGGGTATTAATCTACACACTGGCTATTATTATAATGAGCTCCGTCCCCAAACAAGACCACATTTGGTTGGCCCGGACCAGACCAAATCTGAACCAATCATATACATCTGTTTTTCACAAGCTTGAACATCACAGAGTAGAGTACAGTAGATATATTCAGTATAGTACATTATACTGTACTCCACTCCAGTGTGCACTGCTGTGCTGTGCAAACTTGTGAAACAGACGTCTATGATTGGTTCAGATTTGGTCCGGCCAGGGTGGATTGACCAAATTTCAATGAACTACTTTTCAACATCCATGGACATCCAGTGTCTGTCGGTGAAGATGCTTGTCACAGCAAATAAAGAGGGCAGGTAAGTAGGTGCATGCAGCTCAGACGCCGATTGCATGGCACGTCATTTACTGTCACCAACTGACAGATTGTTGTAACATATGTGGTTAGCTGATAAAATACCCATCTAGGCGTTGTAAGATCTGGCAGGCATCAGCAATGTGGAGGCAGAGGAACGTGCCCATTAACTGGAGAGAGAAGAGGGAGAGCAGCAGAGAGAGAAAGAGTGTAAGAGTGAGAGGGAGGGATTGTCCAGATTCTCACAGTCTTGCTTTGACCACCAGACAAAAGGGAAAAAAAATATAGAAAATATAAAAGTTATGAGCTGAATATAACAGTATGCCAGTGGAAGGAAGGACAGTAGCAGGTGACCCAACTGTGGTTTGTGACTACTATCATTTCCCATTGTAGCCAATTAAATTGCAGTAATTCCGTTATTGCAGTAATTGCGTTACTGATAAGCCTTTGCTTATTCCTAATTTGTAGGATGGAAAATGGTTGAAAATTGTATATGCTTTAATTTCTCAAAAAGTCTACACCTTCATTTGACATGAGCCTATGAACTTCACATGTTGATACTCATGGGGCATTTTAGATGGAATTGCCCCCTTTAACACTAATCCCGCCCAGTCATGGTGCTGTTCTGTACCAGCACTGATTAGAATCAGCCCATCTCACGATGGCAGAGATGGACTTCCCCATTAGATCATGTATGGGTTTAATGCTAGGCCTTGTGGTTCCACGTAGTACAGAAGGGATAGAGTACTCTTAACACACAGGCACAGAGTTGGAGGTTCAACCAATGAAATTAACTGGAGGCTCCTGTTCTTATTATCATAAAGATGAAGAGATTTGACCTTCTCTAATAAGAGTACCCCACCTTGCACTTCCTCATCCTAGCTTACACCCTGAACACAGGAAGCGTTCACAACAGCCATTAGTGACAGAAACCACAGTGCTCTTTGAGAAAAAAGGAAACGGCAGGGTTCTGAGAAACGCTGGATTCTACTTTGATGTGCGTGTGCAGGAAACAATGAGGCATTTATTTATTAATCAGCTTCCTTCCCACATCTGTCTATAAATAATCAAAAGAAGAAGAAAATAGGATAGAAAAGGGAGATTTTGTTGAAGATCTGTACACCAGTAGCAAGGCATTTGCATCTCTTCTCGAAAAGGGAAACAGCACAAACCTGTTCTAAATTCCTGGGAACTATGAAAGTAGGTGGAGAAAAGAAAGACATCCATCATGCAAACACTGCTTTTCAAACACCTCTCAACTTCATATACAAGTGTGTAACTTCTGCCAGTCGACTTACCCCAACCCAATGACGGTGCCAGAAGGTCACCCATGTTATAAAAGCCAGGGTGAAAATCACTCTATAATGACAGTAATTGACTGTGGATAGATGTGTTTAATCAGGATTAGGTAGAAAGAGGACCAGAGAGATGAGACCATTAAGCCAGGCAGGGGCAGTAAACCACACGAGACGAGGTGAGCCCCAGAAATAGCAGACTATTCCAGCAGAGGGACAGATTTAACACCAGGACTCAAGCCTCAACAACATCACAGGCTTTATGAGCTTCAGGCATGATGGAGTAGAGACGTCTCAGGCATGATGGAGTAGAGACGTCTCAGGCATGATGGAGTAGAGACGTCTCAGGCATGATGGAGTAGAGACGTCTCAGGCAGGCAAGACACAGAGCTTAGGCAAAACACCCAAAATTGAGAAACGCCAACTACCGCAGTACACCTGCATTGTCAGAGAGCTCTAGCAAGCAACGAGAAAAATTATATATTCTCGGGCCATTTGGCCAACTATCAAATCCACTTTTAACAGTGAAATTAGAAAAAGGTGCTTGTGTTTTTAACAGAGACATCAGTGGCTCATTGCTGTAAAAAAAACAGCCAGGGGCCAGAGCTGCTGAGTCCCAGGGGTGGAGGGTAACTCTACAGGGACAATCAGTGGGGGGGGGGGGTCATAAAACCCCCTCAGCTGCAGCCTGTGATCCCCCTGCCCTCCCTCCACTTCAATACAACACCTGCACACACCAGCCCCACACCACAGCTGGGGCATGCCATTCCTCACCAGGTCCTGTTCACGCAACCCTCTTTTCCTTCACCATCAGTCCAAGAAAGGCACAATCACTGCTTTGATTAGAGATCTACTACAATTGCTTTTGCACAATGACTGGCGACGGAGGCCTCACTGCATCAGGAAGATCATTAAGTACAGCTATTTCAATAGAGAATCTCTCTGCATGATGGTATTATTGCATTTCTGCATGATCGTTTCATCTCCTTCCAGATACGGCACATAAATGATGTACTGTTGGCTGAACATATGTGACTGTTCCATGTAGTACGGTGTAGTCATGGTTCTGTATGGCCCAAGTCCTTGCAGCTGTGGGCTCAAGCCATGGCCTTCTATACAGCTAGATAAAGCAGATGAATACATACTCACACTGATCCACATGGTAATGAGATGAGTCTGGAAGGCCTTCAAAATACAGACGGACGGAACACCCCCAGCATGACCTTACCCCACACACACACACACCACCTATGGAGAGTTCAGCACCCGCCGTCCGACTCGCTGCTCTACACCCCAGCACCTCCTCGTAAATGTAAAACGCTGCTCCCTTCATTACCATACTCCAATCATCTCACACTTCATTCAGCCAAGCAGGCCGTACAGAGCTCCTCGCTCCCTCTCACTCTTAGTGCCCAGTTGGCCCCCTCTCCTTTGCCTAATGGTCTATTTTAATGAGTGGGGGGGCTGCACACATTGCATCAACAGCCCATCAAGTCATCAACCTTGCCTGATGCCGTTTGTGGCCTTGCCTTGTCCACAAAACAAACACCGCTGTCGTCAGTGCTGCTCTAGGTGCGATGTTCAATCTTCCAGGGACACATTGGCTGGGAATTTCTACGTTTGCAGGTTTCATGCCACGTCACCCTGTGAAAGGCCTTTTCCTCCCGGCAGGTTTATGATTTGGGTCTGAGAGAGTTAAGGTCACGCAGTGCGTCACCAAGCTGATAAAGAGACAGAGGATGAGGCATGTAGAAACTACTAGTGAGGTGGCTGATCTGGGTGTCAAGATAATGTGTTTACAACAGCCTATGCAGATGTCAAAACACTGTGGTTTTCCTGTAGCCACGTTGGAGGTGGTAGCGTTATATTATCACACACACAGTGACTGAGTACTTACTAGCAGTGTGAAAGCTAACAGCATGACAAGGGTCAACTTTGTCCTCTAACTGGAGCCCACTGCAATTGAGTAAACATGAAGGCCAAATATATACCATTAGACGGGGTGCAACCACCACAGAAGTGCCACGCTCCTATTGAGGAAGTTGGCTGCCTTATTACTCAAGAGTCCCGAGGGCAATGGAAGAGCAATCTGTGTGGTATTGGAGTCTGAGAAGACTCCAATACCACACTGCTGCGGAGAGAAAACTGTAACTACATTTCAGACTCCATTTCCAGACAACTCTAAAGTGGAGGACAAGAGCTTATAAAAGCTGAAGTGTTGTGATTACAGCATGTCCCTCCCCGCTGTAGGTCTGGGGCTGGGCCAGGTATAACCATGTAGAGAAAATAGTGTTGTTTTTTGCCAGAGCAAAAGGTCAGAGTAAAGCACATTAGCTGAGTAGAGTTACTGATCTGACCAATGAGGCTTGGCTAAACTTGGCTTTGGTCAGCCGAACGGAGGCCCAAAACTTTTCACCATTTTGGCTCAAAACAGCTTTTTAAGTCTCCAACATGTTCAGATCCCTTTATGGTGATGGGACAAATCTACTCAGCAGTCATACAGACAGACGCCCACACACAGCTCACAGTTTCCTGGACACAGTCTGAGTAAGTGTCTCTAATGGTCATGTCTGGATTCCTTACTCCCTTATGGCTAACACATAGTTAATGGCTTCCCAGTAATCACAGTAAAAACAAGGCCATTGGACATTTCACAGTAAGATTACTGAATAGTTTGCAACATTCCTGTTGATCGGTAAGAAATGCTGTCGGAATACAGTGAGGTGGCTGATCTGGGTGCCCTAATCAAAAATGGATGCCCTGTGAAGAGTGGTGGGGTATAGTCTTTAAAATGGAGAAGCCTAACATCTGTCAACAGAGAGACCCACAGTCCAAGCCTGCCCCAGGGCAGGAAGCCTGGCTTTGTAAACGACCAAGCTCTTCAATTACTGTCATATCACACAAGGGAAAGAGGGGTCAGCTGATGTGGAAGAAGGAGTAACAATCCCATACCTCGCCCCCCAAATATCCACTACTGTCCCTGGTTGACCGACTGCTACAGAGGTAAACTAAGCTAAGCTCAGGGACTGCGGTTGAAAATTAGCCGGCTGGCTAAAACAGGCACTTTTACTGAAACGTTGATTAATGTGCACTGTCCCTGTAAAAATAAAATAAACTCAAACTACCACGTTAGGTCCGGTCACCGGTCACACTGGCAGGGCAGGCTGATTAAACGCTCCTTCAATTCCCTCAGAAGGAAGAATTACTGCGTCCCCCTTTCCATGAGAACCAATCAGTAACCCACACGTCAGCCAACAAGCCCACACCACTACCAATTACTGACATTATACACCCACTAAATACAAACTAGGAGTCAGTGTGAGGGAAGGTTTATCGTCTGACCTTCCCATAGCCCAAAATATAATCTGTTCATGGATGCAATGTAAACATATTATAAAGAACACTAAAAATATATAATATTTTCTTGCAACCATTTGTGTTTGCTCACTAGCTAGTGATTTCACAATCCTCCCCAGTTATTTTCCCAACATATTAAGCAATCTTATTTCATCTCTCTCTGATGAGTTTTCAGAAACCATTGATAGATGTCCCCCCCCATTTGCAACCTTTATTGAGTTGGTCTGAGCTCTAAAACGGGCTAAGCTGATGTTTACTATGTGGTTCAGATCATTATTTGATAAATCAACATTATTGCCCATGGCATGAGTATGAAACAGACCTTTAGGCAAAAGGGCATTTTAAAGGAAATTGACTTACAGCCACTACATTTCCAAACTAGGCAGCATACAAAATAAATCTGTATGGAAACTATTACATAGACATGTCAGAATGATAAAAAACCTAACGGTATCACCTTATGTCACCAGAATAATTATTATCTTACACTCTGATATTTTCCATGACCAGATGAATCATCGAATGATCTCTAACTGGATGCTGTGAGATTTAGTTGCCTAGCAGGATACAGGCTAACCAGGAAGAAGCTATAAAAGTTACATGTGAAATGGATGCAGAAAGACAGAGGCAAAAAAACGAAGTAATTATATTCATCATGCCCACATTGAAGTCTTCTGATGGAGCAACCAGAGAATATAATTGGCCCACTTACAACCAGAGAATATAATGGCCCACTTACAAACAGGAAATGTTTCATTTCTTGCACCCCCCCCCCCCCAAGGAGAGTTTAATTAATCATAGATTGTCCTCGAAACGGAAGGAGGGAGAGGAAAAGTGAAAACCTAAACCCTGGTGGTGTTGCTCATTGGATCGGAGTCCCATTCCTGTCACTGCCTGTTAGTCTTCCCTCAGCCGCACTGTGCAATTCATAGTTCAAAGTCCCATCTCACCCACGCTCTGATTGGGCGTTCCAGTCAGGAGGCTCCTATAGGATAAACTGTTCCTGTCAAACACATAGCTCAGCTATGCAAACAATGCCACAACACAACACATTGAGGAGAAGACAGGGAGTAAGTTCTGTTAATGCCACATGAAATGTACCATGACTTGCCTCTCATCTGCAACAAAGGAAGACCACCACAGAAAAAAGTTTGTGGGATGTTTAATTGAACAGAAATTGAAAAGCATGAAAGACTGTTAGTGTTGAGGATGCTAACATGTCAGAGAGATGGCAGGGGGGGCTCCTCCCCTTAAGCAATGAGATCAAAGCTGTGTGAAAAGCAGAGTGATGCTTTCAGGACAATGCAGAAATTTCCAGACACACACAGGTGTATCATTCAAGCATTTCACTACACCCACAATAACATCTGCTAAACACGTGTATGTGAACAATAGAATGTGATTTGATTCATATGGAGGTTGTGGTCAGCCACTCTCAGTAAGAGAGTAACAGAAGAGGCATCTTACCCAGAAAGGCAATGCTGCAGTCGTTCAGGTAACTGTGTTTAGTCTGTTTGGGTGAGTCATTTCTCTGGAATGGATGAACTGAAACTCAACAGTCATCAAGGGGTTTCTATAAGGACCACTGCCTATGGTAAACTAATATTTATCCTAAATCTACAGAAGATGCACTGCTATTTACAAGTTATATGGGAAATAAATATCTAACACTGTCAATATTACTCCGATATATAATATTTTTTTTAAAGATCAGTATTTTTTCTGCTATAGCAAAGTGATATAATTAAATTGGTTCCAAGTGTCTGAAGCTGGCATCTTCCAAGTCTAATAAATATTTAAGCCAATTTAAGGTCAGGTATTTTGGCACTAAAAGGCAATGTGGGAAAAGCGGTCTAGAGCAGCACTTTCTGCAGTAGATGTTCCCTAATTATTCACTTAGACAAAACACACAGAGACAAACAAAAGAGGGTGAAGAATCCCCAACAACTCACATTGCCATGGTTGACGAAGCCGTGTTTACTGGCAATGAGGTCAGCCTCGTGTGGTCCTCCAGCGATGTGGACAGCCCATGTGTTGGTGTAAACCCTCTGACCAAGGGCCATGCCCAGCCCAGACACCAGCAGGAGCCCCAACAGCAGCCGCTCAGTAAGCCGGGACCAGGGGCCCATGGAGGAGGATGGAAGGCCCAGAGCCATGGGGTCCTACAGCAGCGCAGTCCCTGAGCTCAGCGTCTTTATGATAGGCCGGGGGGACAAACAGGGGTGGAGAGAGACCGCACAGGACAGTCACTGCACCTGGGATCACCGAGAAGAAGAGAGAGAGAGAGTTAGAAACATGTAGCAGAGCTCAGCACAATGAGAACAACAACTCTTACAACTTCTATTCAGAGTGCTGTAATAGTGAGCTGAAGCAGTATGTATTGTCAGAGAGACGTCAATCCTGCCAAGGTTTGCTCACTTGTTACATTGCAACAGCATTACAAAAGGAGAGCGGAGTGATGTGAAGATATCAAAATTTACAGGGGAACAATACCAGATTAACAACAGACTGTAATTACTTTTGGAGGTAAAGGAGTCCAAGGTCCTTACTTCTCCCTTTCAGTGAAGCTATGACAATTAAATACGTATTGTATTTGGAGTTACAAAAGGCACTTTGAAAGAAAACAAGAATCATTAGTTGAAGGAAACAGAGTCCATACCAATTTCTATAGCATGAAAATGTTGATTGCAAATGCAGACGGTTTGTGTGTGGCAGACTTTTCAGCCTGTTCACCTGACAAACTAGTAACAAATCCAGAATTATTTCTCTCCTAACTTTGCTTCTTGGCTTTTCTCAGCACTGGAGGTGGTGGAGAAGTGGATGTCTCTTACCATGTATAATGCAAAGCTTATGATCACACATGTACAACTCTACTTCCCCTCTTTTCTGTAAGCCAAGATAGGAGACTTTCGCCCAGCAATGACTAGTCTAGGTTAGACTACTAGTCTAGGTTAGACTACTAGTCTAGGTTAGACTACTACTCTAGGTTAGACTACTACTCTAGGTTAGACTACTACTCTAGGTTAGACTACTACTCTAGGTTAGACTACTACTCTAGGTTAGACTACTACTCTAGGTTAGACTACTACTCTAGGTTCACTAATGAGATGTCAGACAAACTTTTCCAAGTAAAGAACACTGAACAGGAATCATGGGAAGAAAAAACAACTGTCCAATCCCATAGAGATCCCTAACCACTAGTATGAGAGGTGTTCAGAGTGAAACCAATTAAGAAATGTAGCCTGCTGACTTCAGAGAATGTGGTTGAGGCTGCTTTGAGACTTCCGCCCTTCCATTAACTCCCCAAAAAGCTACAAAGAACACTGGCCCTACCTGTTCCTCAACCTTCCAAGAAGACTTTTCATCGAACATAACATTTAATTTCCAGCTCGATCTTTCAAAAGGAAATTGGATGATGATGAGTCACAGAGCGAGTCCAAGAGAGAGAGTGATGGGACGACCAGCTGAAATCTCCCCTATGAGGATGAGTGTTAGCCATTGGCAGTCAGTCAGTTATGAGACCTCAGCTGGGATAGGACTCTGGCTGAGGAACCTTGGAGGCTCAAGTTCCACACAGGAAATTTGAAAGAAGAAAATATGAAAAAAACATGCAAGGCTCGGCTCCCCTTTGAAGCACTTTTGGCACTTGAAACCCAATAAATGCAAATTACAGATAGGCTGGAAAAAAGACTGTCTTGAAATGCAGAAACAAAGCAGAGAGATAGTGTTGCATGGCATGAATATGCTAAATGAGAAGCTGGGTGAAAAATCCTGGAGTATTCAACCCATTAAAGATAAAAATAGCAGACAGAGGTACAAAGTAGCATGGCACAGTTAAAAATCGCTTCAATACTGATCTAGCTATAAAACTACTTCTGACTGCGCCTTTCAGAAAATGTATAGGGATGACAAAATCCCTCCTGACTCATAACTAAATGTTTAAATTTGTACTATAGTATCCTAATTCCATCACAAATAACATTACATAAAATAAACATTTATTCGGGCACACCAAAACTTCTTTGTGCCCAAAGATTTATGATCCACTTGCAGAATTATATGCAATGCTAAAGACACAATGCAGAGGAGAGGTCGAACGATTAAATTGGCATGGACGATTAATTAGGGCCGATTTCAAGTTCATAACAAATCAGTATTACGCCGATTACATTGCAATCCACGAGGAGACTGCGTGGCAGGTTGACCACCTGTTACACAAGCGCAGCAAGGAGCCAAAGTAAGTTGCTAGCTAGCATTAAACTTATCTTATAAAAAACAATCAATATTAACATAATCACTAGTTAACTACACATGGTTGTCCTGTGTTGCATATAATCAATGCGGTGCCTGTTAATTTATCATCGAATCACAGCCTACTTCGCCAAACGGGTGATGATTTAACAAAAGCGCTTTCGCGTCAGGGTGTATGCAGTAGTTTGGGCCCCTTGGCTCGTTGCGAACTGTGTGAAGACCATTTCTTCCTAACAAAGACCGTAATTCATTTTCCAGAATTATACATAATTGTGACATAACATTGAAGGTTGTGCAATGTAACAGGAATATTTAGACTTAGGGTTGCCACCCATTCGACAAAATACGGAACGGTTACGTATTTCACTGAAAGAATAAATGTTTTGTTTTCGAAATAAGTAATTAATATGGTCAAATCCAGAAACCAAGGCTTGTATTTCTGTGTGTTTATTATATTATAATTAAGTCTATGATCTGATATTTGATAGAGCAGTCTGACTGAGCGGTGGTAGACAGCAGCAGGCTCGTAAGCAAACAAACACTTTCCTGTGTTTGCCAGCAGCTCTTCCCGATGCATGAAGCACAGCACTGTTTATGACTTCAAGCCTATCAACTCCCGAGATTGGGCTGGCAATACTATAGTGCCTATAAGAATATCTAACAGTCAAAGGTATATGAAATACAAACGATAGAGAGAAATAGTCCTATAATTCCTCTAATAACTACAACCTAAAACTTCTTACCTGTGAATATTGAAGAGGAACCACCAGCTTTCATATATTCTCATGTTCTGAGCAAGGAACTTAAATGTTAGCTTTCTTACATGGCACATATTGCACTTTTACTTTCTTCTCCAACACTTTGTTTTTGCATTATTTAAACCAAATTGAACATGTTTCATTATTTATTTGAGACTAAATTGATTTTTATTTATGTATTATATTAAGTTAAAATAAGTGTTCATTCAGTATTGTTGTAATTGTCATTATTACAAATACATATAAAATATATATATTTTAAAAACCACGTTTTTTTATTGTTAAAATCAGCCGATTAATCGGTATTGGCTTTTCTTTGGTCCTCCAATAATTGGTATCAGCTTAGAAAAATGATAAATCGGTCGACCTCTAATGCAGAGGTCCGGATTAAGCATTGTCTTAAAACCTGCTCAACCACATGGTCAGAGTGATTAGTTTCTGGCAAAACAACTTGTTAATTGAGCTCAAAAGCAACCAAAACATTACAGTTTAAAGAGGCTACAAACAAGACAAAATAATTATCTGAATTAACCTGGAATGCATCAAATGTTTTCATTCAATGAGAACTTTTCAAAGACCTAGTTGAAATACTAGGGTCTGTGAAATCCATTGGCAGAGTGGCTGTCAAATCCCTGTCCAGTGCTCCAGGCAGTGTGTTCTGTTACAGCTGTTACAATAGACCCGACAAAACATACCCACCTAACAAGCAGCAACATTTCCACTTTATGCAATGCCTTGTTTTGCTGTCGTACTAGCCGGCAACATCATTATATTTTAGAGGGGTTGATGAATCTTTTCATCACTAAACATTTTTTTTTTTAACTCTACAAATAGTACCCATATGAAAACTCTGGTGGAACAACTTCAGCTTTCAGAACGGATGCATTATTCTGACAGAACACTTGGCCAAAACCATCAAATACAAGGCAATTTTAACTAGAAATGGCAGAAAGAACCACACTGTTACAATAGCAGGAATATGCACTGATTGACAGCTCAAGAAACAAGAACCTGACATTCCAAAATGACATTACTAACACTTTCAAGGGGGAAAAAGCTGTAAAATATGCAGCTCACCTTTGAGCTTCAGACTGTTGTTGTGATTCTGATGCAGTTCGATCTGATGCGGAGGCAGCACACACAGACAGAGGTGAGCACCTTCCCCAAGCCTCCCTTTAACGTTCACAGACATGCATGGCTCAAAGTACAACCGCCCCTAGTGACCTCATCTGGGCACTCAACCGTTCAGCCGGAGTTTAATGTCAGTATAAAAACCATACACCGTGGAATAACAAAAGCACAACTACTTTACTGCTCGCAGGAGAAAGTGGGAAACCAGCCATTTTGCTGCCAGTGCTCATAAGTGTTCGCAGAGTAAATGATACCATACGTCAAGGTTTGGCAGCAAATATTATAAAGCTGCACAAGTGTTAACAGATAAATGTGAATCAAAATCAGCAAGTAGTCATACATTTCATAACTCTGCTTGAAATTATCTAAAAAGGGTCACCAAAGGCCAAATGGAAAACACATTACATTCTACAAAGTGTAAGTCAAACTGCAGATGGGGGTGGTGATGCTGCTATTGCCCTTGACAGGAGATAACATTGGCAAACCACGGAGCAGTGCCCAAGGTTAGAATACTTCAGCATTTCCCCTGCCAGAGGTGTCAGGTCTCCCTACTAGCAATCAAAACATGGCCACTGGCTCATGAGTTGAAGAATGGCTAGAAAGTCAAGAAATCTCAAACAGAAACAAACTTTCACAGAGCCCAGTGGTTATTTGCAGAATTTGCATTTTCCCCATAGGCTAATTGGAACCCCGGGAGAGGACTGCTGTGCTTTGACACACACTCTAACACGGAGACATGACGGGGGCACTTAAAAGGTGATAATCACTTGAATACGTGATGAATAAACTACATTTGTATCACAATCCACAAAAAAAGATCCAGGTCCTAAGGTTTTAACATTTACAGCATACTACAATATACTGTCTTCTTGTCTTGAGCTCCTCTAACACTCCATTGTATGTTGCTTGCAGATAATGAATATTATCTGCCACAAGTATTAAATTACCATGAAAAAAATGATCATATACAGTAGCAAAGCGACAGTAATAGCGTTTACTCCGCCGAATAGATCCTTCTTCAAATCATAAGGAGCCAAGCTACAATTCAAATCAAAAAGTATTTCAAGACGTCTTTCTTAATGTTGGTCGCAAAACAGTGAATATCTCCTCTTTTGGCAGTTATACCAGTGAGTCAACATGCCCAGTTAGGCTATAAAATAAAACTTCTGCTCGTGTCTCAAAAAGTTATCCCACGTGTCATTAAACCATTCAAGTTTCATTATATTTTATGACAACAATTGTGGTTCATAGCAGAAATGGCTTATTATTGCTATAAAAAAAGACAACTTACCACAAATGTCCTTGACAACTGCATACAGCTGGGCGATAAACTTCGAATACAAGACGTTCCTGGATCGTCTCCCGCTGGTATTTCAGTAAAGCAACACTGTATCGCGTTATCAGCTACAACTACTTGATACAATGTAGCCTATTGCGATTCTGCGGCGCTCAGAGCACGCGCTCAGAGCACAATTTTCCCTTGTTTAATCCCAGCCTTCTGTTTCTCTGATTTTACCGATTTGGACGGCGATCGGAATATAATTTCACACAAACCCACTCTCACAGAACAACAACAACCGGGATCAACGTCGACGGCGTCATGTTTCAGCTATCGTTAAAGCCAGGCTCGTAATGCCCTTTTGGCGGACACAGACAGTTACAGCCCGAGTGTCTCCGTTGATAGGGACAAGGCAATGCCGATGACAGGCAAAGCACACTCCTCGCACTAAACAACTAGTCTGGCCTCTTCCAGGAACGAAGGTACACCAGTACAAAACACCCCATGAGCGCCTCAATTATCAGGAAACTTTCCAATGCCTTAGGAGGGTTTATTCTGTAGGTTTACCAATTCCCGTTTACATTACGCATGACCCCCTGTCTTCTTCGATATACTAATTAATCGAATATAGTCTTACAACTATCATACTACATTGTTAATGGTTACAAAATAAAATAAAATAAACATGATTATATGAACCCTCTCAAAACAGCTGAGGGGTCCACATCACATAGCCCCTCAGGAAATACGTCATGGCGAACGAGGGCAAGGAGAAAATGCACAGGATTTGGACACACCTACTGCTCAAGAGTAATATACACAGTAGTATAGTGCCATCTGCTGGAATAATCTATAACAAATATTGTCTGCACTGTGTTAATAATTGTTTGTTTTTTTTGTGGGGGGGGGGTAGTGCAAAGACCAGATGTTTTCATTTTGATGAGCATCATATATGCATTATAATATAGCCTATATGCATAACATTGTGGTTTAGGTTTTAAATAATAGGGCCCTCACACACAACCCTAAAACAACCACTACAAATTCGTTTTCAAAAGCTCTGAGCTGAAGAGCCTTCCAAGAAGAACTCAAACGAAGAAAAACCCTTCCACCCCAGTCTTTTAAATTGCCTTTGCCCAGACAAAAACCCACCTGGCTCTGTTGAAGTATACAGCTGCTCAAAGCTTAATTACGCCAGCCTACTCAGCCAATCAACGACATTATTATACTTTTCAATCTGGTCACTTTCATTGGCTTGTCTGATCCAAGGCTAAATACAATTGCAACCCTGTTTGTAAAATAGATTGAAAATGAATTTTGAAAAATGTTTTAATCTTCCACCGAACATTGGTCAGTGGTCGACTCAAATAAAAGTTTAGTTAAAACCTTTAGGAATAATACCTCCATCTTGCGGCTGGTTGGACTACTGGCAGTGATTACGTTCAGCGCAGCCCCTGATCAGTGGTGTTCTAGAATGTTAAATGAAATATCCCATTTTAGTGTTAAACCTATCAAACCAACTTGAACGTCTCATTTCCGGTCACAACTTGCAGACTTGTTTAAGTGCTGCTGTGCGTTTTGTTGCTTACCTTATTAACTTTACGGTTTTTACTTTTTAATTACAGTTTTATATTTTTAGTTTTTCCCCCACTCAACTTTTTCACTCAGGACGCTTTATCTGGACATGGTTCGTTAGGCCCTCCAACAGCCGAAGCTAAGTAGTAACATTAACATGATGCCTTCTAATTGCTGTCGCTGTACTCATAATATACAGGAGATCGACCGCCTTACAGCGAGGATAGCTGTGCTGCAAGCCCAGCTTCAGACGCGATCTGTTAGGTAATTTCAGTGTAGGAAAGGATGAAACCGCGTCTGTACAGATGGTAGTATAAATCCCCTCGCATGGTCACCGCAGCCAGACAACTTTCTCATGGCTTCTGGATGGAAATGCTGTAAGAATGCTCAACCGGTGTTGCTCATTCAGCCGACAAACTTTCAACCGGTTCTCCCCATTAAACAGCGAGTCAGAGGTCGAGCCTTCTCTGGTCTCTACTCCTCCCGTTACGGGGTCTGAGACGCCGAAGCCTCCCACCATTAGCACTGACAAATTGAAAACCCCAGTTATTGGCGACTCCATTACCCGCAGTATTAGACTTAAAACGAATCATCCAGCGATCATACACTGTTTACCAGGGGGCAAGGCTACCGACGTTAAGGCTAATCTGAAGATGGTGCTGGCTAAAGCTAAAACTGGCGAGTATAGGGATATTGTTATCCACGTCGGCACCAACGATGTTAGGATGAAACAGTCAGAGATCACCAAGCGCAACTTAGCTTCAGCGTGTAAATCAGCTAGAAAGATGTGTCGAGTAATTGTCTCTGGCCCCCTCCCAGTTAGGGGGAGTGATGAACTCTACAGCAGAGTCTCACAACTCAATCGCTGGTTAAACTGTTTTCTGCCCCTCCCAAAAGATAGCATTTGTAGATAATTGGCCATCTTTCTGGGACTCACCCACAAACAGGACCAAGTTGGCCTGTTGAGGAGTGACGGACTCCATCCTAGCTGGAGGGGTGCTCTCATCTTATCTACCAACATAGACAGGGCTCTAACTCTAGCTCCACAAGGAAATAAGAATGCAGGCCAGGCAGCAGGCTGTTAGCCAGCCTGCCAGTTTAGTGGAGTCTGCAACTACCACGGTCAGTGTAGTCAGCTCAGCTATCCCCATTGAGACTGTTAGGGTTGCGTCAATCGAATCTGGAATCAGGATAAATATGACAATGAGTCACCGCATTGTATGCTATGTATTTTTTTATTAGCTAAGCAGTAAGTGGTAAATGCAATTTTCGTATATATGGGTTCTCTGTCACACCTCGCAGGGCAAACAGAGAACTGACTTGTTCCTGACAAAGATATTATAATATACTCTGACAGAAGTAGTTCCTGCTTCCGAGCCAGAATGTCAGAGTAGAGACTGGGCGTGGTTTAAACTCACTCAGCCTATTGTTGGCGCCCGAGCTGGTCCCAGCCCCCTAGGCGCTTCAGTGGTCAGTAGTTGTGTAGAATATCTATGCACCCATGCTCGATACAGTTATCACGCACCTGGCTCCTGTTATCTAACAAAAGCCTGTTTGTTCCCGACACTACGTTCTTTATGTGTCCGTTTTTATGTTATTCTGTATTTTTCCACCACGAGAAAGGCCCATGGCACTGAAACTGTTAACAATGTCTCAAGTCAGCTATGTTGCATAACACATACATCCACACAAGCCAACAGCAGATAATATTCAATCACATATATGGTAACGGGCTATAGTGCATAACACAGAATCCTCACAAGACCGTGTCTGTGCCTCGACCTAGGGCGGGCAAAACTAACATGGAGGTGTTCGCCTTAGCAATCTCACTAGAATAAAGACCTCCATTCCTGCCATTATTGAAAGAGATTGTGATACCTCACATCTCAAAATAGGGCTACTTAACGTTAGATCCCTTACTTCCAAGGCAGTTATAGTCAAAGAACTAATCACTGATCAAAATATTGATGTGATTGGCCTGACTGAAACATGGCTTAAGCCTGATGAATGTACTGTGTTAAATGAGGCCTCACCTCCTGGTTACACTAGTGACCATATCTCCCGCAAAGGCGGAGGTGTTGCTAACACTGACCCCAAACCGGCTGCGAGCGTGCGCCATTGTGCATACATTTATTTTGTCCCCCTACACCAAACTCTATCACGACACGCAGGTTAAAATATCAAAACAAACTCTGAACCAATGACATTAATTTAGGGACAGGTCGAAAAGCATAAAACATGTATGGCAATTTAGCTAGTTATCTTGCACTTGCTAGCTAATTTGTCCTATTTAGCTAGCTTGCTGTTGCTAGCTAATTTGTCCTGGCATATAAACGTTGAGTTATTTTACCTGATATGCACAAGGTCCTCTACTTCGACAATTAATCCACACATAAAACGGCCAACCGAATCGTTTCTAGTCATCTCTCCTCCTCCCAGGCTTTTTCATATGGTGATTGCATCTAAACTTTCATAATATTACCACGACTATTGGCAAAACAGTTAGTCTTTTAATCACCCACGTGGGTATAACCAGTGAGGAGATAGCACGTGGGTACCTGCTTCTATAAACCAATGAGGAGATGGAAGAGGCAGGACTTGCAGCGCAATCTGCATCAGAAATAGAAAGGACTTCTATTTTAGCCCTGGGCATCGTGGTGCGAGCAGTGTGGGTGCAATAATTAAATAACATGGATTTCTACATTTATTTTGCGACTCTCGCGCACCCGACGTGTCCAGTCTGGTCAGCATGTAACATTTACCATAGCAAATTTCAATTTACAAAAAAAAATTATGTTTTTGTCTTTTGAGCTTCTAGTCATGAAATCTATGCAGCCTACTGAACTTTTTATAGCTACTGTTTACAGGCCTAGGCCATGTACAGCGTTCCTCACTGAGTTCTCTGAATTCCTATCAGACCTTGTAGTCATAGCAGATAATATTCATATTTTTGGTGACTTCACATGGAAAGGTCCACAGACCCTCCAAAGGGCTTTCGGAGCCATCATCGACTCTATCACCACGAAAACAAGATGTTTATTTTTTCAGTGAAATACGGAACCGTTCCGTATTTTATCTAACGGGTGGCATCCCGTTAGATAAATATTCCTGTTACATTGCACAACCTTCAATGTTATGTCATAATTATGTAACATTCTGGCAAATTAGGTGGCCCAAACTGTTGCATATACACTGACTCTGCGTGCAATGAACGCAAGAGAAGTGACACAATTTCACCTGGTTAATATTGCCTGCTAACCTGGATTTATTTTAGCAAAATATGCAGGTTTAAAAATATATACTTCTGTGTATTGATTTTAAGAAAGGCATTGATGTTTATGGTTAGGTACACATTGGAGCAACGACAGTCCTTTTTCACAAATACGCACCGCATTGATGATATGCAACGCAGGACATGCTAGATAAATTAGTAATATCATCAACCATGTGTAGTTAACTGTTTTTTTATAAGATAAGTTTAATGCTAGCTAGCAACTTACCTTGGCTTACTGCATTCGCGTAACAGGCAGGCTCCTCGTGCAGTGCAATGTAATCTGGTGGTTAGAGCATTGGACTAGTTAACGGTAAGGTTGTAAGATTGAATCCTCGAGCTGACAAGGTAAAAATCTGTCGTTCTGCCCCTGAACAAGGCAGTTAACCCATCGTTCCTAGGCCGTCATTGAAAGTAAGAATGTGTTCTTAACTGACTTGCCTAGTTAAATAAAGATTAAATAAAGGTGTAAACTTTTTTTTTTTTTAATCGTTGTCCAAAAATACAGATTTCCGCTTGTTATGACAATTTGAAATTGGCCCTAATTAATCGGCCATTCCGATTAATCTGTCAACCTCTATTTTAGACCCCATCATAGCACTGAGGCGGCACTTGTGATGGTGTCAAATTACCTTTTAATGGTGTCAGACTGAGGCTCTGCATCTGTCCTTGTGCTCCTAGACTTTAGTGCTGCTTTTGATACCATCGATCACCACATTCTTTTGGAGAGATTGGAAACCCAAATTGGTCTACACGGACAAGTTCTGGCCTGGTTTAGATCTTATCTGTCGGAAAGATATCAGTTTGTCTCTGTGAATGGTGTGTCCTCTGACAAATAAACTGTAAATTGCGGTGCTCCTCAAGGTTCCGTTTTAGGACCACTATTGTTTTCACTATATATTCTACCTGGGGATGTCATTTGAAAACATAATGTTAACTTTCACTGCTATACGGTTGACACACAGCTGTACATTTCAATGAAACATGGTGAAGCCCCAAAATTGCCCTCACTGGAAGCCTATGTTTCAGACATAAGGAAGTGGATGGCTGCAAACTTTCTACTTTTAAACTCAGACAAAACAGAGATGCTTGTTCTAGGTCCCAAGAAACAAAGAGATCTTCTGTTGAATGTGACAATTAATCTTGATGGTTGTACAGTCGTCTCAAATAAAACTGTGAAGGACCTCGGCGTTACTCTGGGCACTGATCTCTCTTTTGACGAACATATCAAGACTGTTTCAAGGACAGTTTTTTTCCATTTACGTAACATTGAAAAAATCTGACATTTTCTTTACAAAAATGATGCAGAAAAATGTATCCATGCTTTTGTTACTTCTAGGTTAGACTACTGCAATGCTCTACTTTCCGGCTACCAGGATAAAGCACGAAATAAACTTCAGTTAGTGCTAAATATGGCTGCTAGAATCCTGACTAGAACCAAAGAATGTGATCATATTACTCCAGCGCTAGCCTCCCTACACTGGCTTCCTGTTAAGGCAAGGGCTGATTTCAAGGTTTTACTGCTAACCTACAAAGCATTACATGGGCTTGCTCCTACCTATCTTTCCGATTTGGTCCTGCCGTACATACCTACACGTACGCTACGGTCACAAGACGCAGGCCTCCTAATTGTCCCTAGAATTTCTAAGCAAACAGCTGGAGGCAGGGCATTCTCCTATAGAGCTCCGTTTTTATGGAATGGTCTGCCTACCCATGTGAGGGACGCAGACTTGGTCTCAACCTTTAAGTCTTAATTGAAGACTCATCTCTTCAGTAGGTCCATTCTGGCCCAGGAGTGTGAAGGTGAACGGAAAGGCACTGGAGCAACGAACCGCCCTTGCTGTCTCTGCCTGGCCGGTACCCCTCTCTCCACTGGGATTCTCTGCCTCTAACCCTATTACAGGGGCTGAGTCACTGGCTTACTAGTGCTCTTCCATGCTGTCCCTAGGAGGGGTGCGTCCCTTGAGTGGGTTGAGTCACTGATGTGGTCTTCTTTTCTGGGTTGGCGCCCCCTTTGGGTTGTGCTGTGGCGGAGATCTTTGTTGGCTATACTCGGCCTTGTCTCAGGATGGTAAGTTGGTGGTTGAAGATATCCCTCTAGTGGTGTGGGGGCTGTGCTTTGGCAAAGTGGGTGGGGTTATATCCTGCCTGTTTGGCCCTGTCCGGGGGTATCATCGGATGGGCCCACAGTGTCTCCTGACCCCTCCTGTCTCAGCCTCCAGTATTTATGCTGCAGTAGTTTGTGTCGGGGGGCTAGGGTCAGTCTGTTATATCTGGAGTATTTCTCCTGTCTTATCCGGTGTCCTGTGTGAATTTAAGTATGCTCTCTAT
Organism: Oncorhynchus keta; assembly: GCF_023373465.1. Lineage (NCBI taxonomy): Eukaryota > Metazoa > Chordata > Actinopteri > Salmoniformes > Salmonidae > Oncorhynchus > Oncorhynchus keta. Next base: position 71,346,652 of record NC_068422.1, on the reverse strand, counting down.
AATTCTCTCTTTCTCTCTCTCGGAGGACCTGAGCCCTAGGACCATGCCTCAGGACTTACCAGGCATGATGACTCCTTGTTGTCCCCAGTCCACCTGGCCTTGCTGCTGCTCCAGTTTCAACTGTTCTGCCTGCGGCAGAACTATGGCACCCTGACCCGTTCACCGTGATTACTATTATTTGACCATGCTGGTCATTTATGAACATTTGAACATCTTGGCCATGTTCTGTTATAATCTCCACCCGGCACAGCCAGAAGAGGACTGGCCACTCATAGCCTGGTTCCTCTCTAGGTTTCTTCCTTGGTTTTGACCTTTCTAGGGAGTTTTTCCTACCCACCGTGCTTCTACACCTGCATTGCTTGCTGTTTGGGGTTTTAGGCTGGGTTTATGTACAGCACTTTGATATATCAGCTGTGTCACGCCTTGGTCTTAGTATTTTGTGTTTTCTTTAATTATTTGTTCAGACCAGGGTGTGACATGGGGTTATTGTATTGTTGTATTGGGGTTTTTGTAGACATTGGGATTGTGGTTGATTAGGGGTGTGTCTAGTATAGGCTTGGCTGCCTGAGACGGTTCTCAATCAGAGTCAGGTGATTCTTGTTGTCTCTGATGGGGAACTGTATTTAGGTAGCCTGGGTTTCGCTTTGTATTTCGTGGGTGATTGTTCCTGTCTCTGTGTAGTGTTCACCAGATAGGCTGTAATAGGTTTCACGTTCCATTTTTTGTTTTTGTATCTTTCAGTTATTTTCATGTATCGCTATTCTTTCATTAAAGACATGTGTAACCACCACGCTGCATTTTGGTCCGACTCTCTTTCAACAAACGAAGAACGCCGTTACAGAATCACCCACCACACACGGACCGAGCAGCGTGTTAACAGGCAGCGACAGCATGAGCAGCGAAGGGAGGACGTTATGGACAGCAGAAGTATGGAGTATACTACGTGGGAAGAAATAGACAGGTGGGCGGTCGACCCAGAGAGAGTGCCGGAGCCCGCCTGGGATTCGCTGGAGCAGTGCGAAGAGGGCTATAGGAGAATGGAGTCGAAGAGAAAGACACGGCGACGCGGAAGGAAGCCCGAAAAGCAGCCCCAAGAATTTATTGGGGGGTGGCTCAGAGGGAGAGTGGCTGAGTCAGGAGTCAGACCTGAGCCAACTGTCCCTGTTAATCGTGAGGAGCAGCGATCAAAGGACTTCTGGACTTGGGAGGAGATATTAGACGGAAAAGGACCCTGGGCTCAGCCTGGTGAATATCGCCGCCCCAAGGAGGAACTAGAGGCGGCAAAAGTGGAGAGGCGCTGGTATGAGGAGGCAGCACGGCGACGCGGATGGAAGCCCGAAAAGCAGCCCCAAAAAAATATTGGGGGGCTTACAGGGATTATGGCTACGCCAGGTAGGAGACCTGCGCAAACTCCCTGTGCTTACCGGGGGGCTAGAGAGACCGGGCAGGCACCGTGTTGTGCTATGGAGCGCACTGTGTTTCCAGTGCGGGTGCATAGCCCGGTGCGGTTCATACCAGCCCTTCGTATTGGCCGGGCTAGAGTGGGCATCGAGCCAGGTAAGGTTGGGCAGGCTCGGTGCTCAAGAGCTCCAGTGCGCCTGCACGGTCCGGTCTATTCAGAGCCACCTCCACACACCAGTCCTCCGGTAGCAGCTCCCCGCACCAGGCTTCCTGTGCGTGTCCTCGCTCCAGTATCACCAGTGCCAGCACCACGCATCAGGCCTACAGTGCGCCTCGCCTCTCCTGTGCTGTCGGAGTCTCCCGCCTGTTCAGCGCTATCAGAGCCTTCCTCCTCTACAGCGCTGCTGGAGTCTCCTGTCTGTTCAGCGCCATCAGAGCCTTCCTTCCCTCCTGCGCTGTCGGAGTCTCCCGCCTGTTCAGCGCTATCAGAGCCTTCCTCCTCTACAGCGCTGCCGGAGCCTCCTGCCTGTTCGGAGCAGCCTGAGCTGTCAGTCTGCATGAAGCAGCCAGAGCTGTCAGTCTGCATGAAGCAGCCAGAGCTGTCAGTCTGCAAAGAGCTGCCAGTCTGCAAGGAGCTGTCAGTCTGCAAAGAGCTGCCAGTCTGCAAGGAGCTGTCAGTCTGCAAGGAGCTGTCAGTCTGCAAGGAGCTGCCAGTCTGCAGGGTGCTGTCAGCCTGCATGGAGCAGTCAGAGCTGTCAGTTTGCATAAAGCAGCCAGAGGTGTCAGTCTGTATGAAGCAGTCAGAGCTGTCAGCCTGCATGGAGCAGTCAGAGCTGTCAGTCTGTATGAAGCTGCCAGAGCTGTCAGTCTGTATGAAGCTGCCAGAGCTGTCAGTCTGTATGAAGCAGCCTGAGCTGTCAGTCTGCATGAAGCAGCCAGAGCTGCCAGTCTGCAAGGAGCTGCTAGTCTGCAAGGAGCTGCCAGTCTGCAAGGTGCTGCCAGCCTGCATGGAGCAGTCAGAGCTGTCAGCCTGCATGGAGCAGTCAGAGCTGTCAGTCTGCATAGAGCAGCTAGACCCACCAGTCAGCCATGATCTTCTAGATCTGCCAGTCAACCAGATTCTTCCAGATCTGCCAGTCAACCAGTCTCTTCCAGATCTGCCAGTCAACCAGAATCTTCCAGATCTGCTAGTCAACCAGAATCTTCCAGATCCGCCAGCCAGCCAGGATCTACCGGAGCCTACTACCTGCCTGGGCTTCCTCTCAGTACTGGGCTTCCTCTCAGTACTGGGCTTTCTCTCAGTACTGGGCTTCCCCTCAGTTCCGGGCTTCCCCTCAGTTCCGGGCTTCCCCTCAGTCCCGGGCTGCCCCTCAGTCCCGAGCTGCCCCTCAGTCCCGAGCTGCCCCTCAGTCCCGAGCTGCCTCAGTCCCGAGCTGCCCCTCAGTCCCGAGCTGCCCCTCAGTCACGAGCTGCTCCTCAGTTCAGTAGGGTTCTGGGTGAGGACTATTAGGCCATGGTCGGCGGCGAGGGTGGATTATCCCAGGGGAGCGTAGGGGAGGAACTAGGGGAGGAACTAGGACATTAGTGGAGTGGGGTCCACGTCCCGAGCCGGACCCGCCACCATGGACAGACGCCCACCCGGACCCTCCCAATGGTTTTGAGGTGCGTCCGGGAGTCCGCACCTCAGGGGGGTTCTGTCACGCCTTGGTCTTAGTATTTTGTGTTTTCTTTAATTATTTGTTCAGGCCAGGGTGTGACATGGGGTTATTGTATTGTCGTATTGGGGTTTTTGTAGACATTGGGATTGTGGTTGATTAGGGGTGTGTCTAGTATAGGCTTGGCTGCCTGAGGCGGTTCTCAATCAGAGTCATGTGATTCTTGTTGTCTCTGATGGGGAACCGTATTTAGGTAGCCTGGGTTTCGCTTTGTATTTCGTGGGTGATTGTTCATGTCTCTGTGTAGTGTTCACCAGATAGGCTGTAATAGGTTTCACGTTCCGTTTGTTGTTTTTGTATCTTTCAGTTATTTTCATGTATCGCTACCACGCTGCATTTCGGTCCGACTCTCTTTCAACAAACGAAGAACGCCGTTACAAGCTGATGGAAGAAGGGCTATATAAATCAATTTGATCCAACATTCGCTATTTGATGCAAACCAGTCTTGCTAGCTATCTAGGTTAGCAAACCAGCCTGTGTTATTGGATTAATACGTATAGCCATAGTCCTCCAGTCAAGAGGCTAGTTAGGTAGGACAATATACCTTAAATTACCTATCATATGAATCGACTGATGTAGGTACAATAGGCCTAATATATGACCTAAACAATCATCATAGTGTGAAAAGGAAGCTTGCTAACATTACTGTAGACTTTCTGATATGTTATGGTGTTTGATACAGTTGAATCCCTCATGAAAAAGTACTATGGAATTACTATACAAAACCTATGCTTGTTGTAGAAGTGACTATGTAGGGACTTGTAGGGATTGGGTAGTGAATGTGTAGTTCATGCACTGCTCCAGATACACAAGTAGAGTTCAGTAGGAAAGCCAGTGTTTCAAGTAGTAATCATGTAGAGTTTTACTACTTGATGTTGTTAGTAAATAATTATTCAAAACACTACAGCTGTACTACACAGCTTTTCATTAGTAACCAGGTAGAGCTTTTACAACTTGATGTTGGTATTAAATAAGTGTCACAACAGTACAGCCAGATTACAAGGTTTTTTCGCGATCGCAGAAAAAGACCTAACGGGAAGTATTTGGTTGTTGTTGTTAGATAGCTAACGTTACTGTTTTTGACAATCCCGAATGTAATCATCTTCCATCCTTCCTCATCCTGGCTTTTATGACCCTTATGCTGGTACCATCTGTAAATGATCTTTCCATTGTGATTTATGAATACTTTCACGTCGTTGTTTAGTCGTTGATTTAACTTCTCACCACATCAAAAAGATTGCTAGCCAAAACGGTCGTTAGCCGTTGTCATAGAGATACAATTGAGTTTATCCTCGCTCTTTGTTAACACCATTGAAATGTAGCTACAGTATGCAGCCTCATGATACATAATAAGTGTGTTTGTGTGCAAATGTACAGTATTTTCATATTGATGTACTTATCCATTCCACTTACCTCTTTTGACATGTTCCCAAGGAGGCTCTCGACATAAAAATACTGGAGGCCATTGTTGGTAAGATTTAACATTGTTTATCAAATGTTTTTCTTTGTTGTCTTATGTGACCTATGTTAGCAGATGACAAATAATGGCTTATAATTGTATTACTACACAATGCCTACATATTACTGCTGCATATCTTTCTTTTCTAAAAGTTACATGGTGGAGAAATGTGACTGCAACAAAAAAAGAGGATCTGAAGATAGTTAAGTCAAAGACCTCAAAGGGTTTAACAAAAATGTGTAAATATGCTATTTAATATGTAATTAATGTAATAATTATAAAAAGTGCAATAACGTGCACCAGTCTAGTAGTGACAGTAGTGAAACATGAAGATGTCAGTAGTGATTTTGAATAGATATACAGTAGTAAATGTTTTCAATAGTAATTCTAAAGGGTTTATGTAGGAAATTTAAAAGGATCAGAAGCAATTCAGTAGTGACACTGCACACACAGATGGCACTGGCAGTAGTAATTAAATAGGGATTGAATAGGCATACATCAGTAATGTGCAGGCGTTGTGTGGTAATCCAATAGTGAACATGTAGGAATTATGTGGGTATGTGTAGATTTTAAGTAGTAGATACCCAAAAGCTCAGTAGCTGCACAGTAGTCATTAAGGGAGATTTATGTAGTGATTTGAGTAGGAAATATGTAGTGAAACATCCCAATGTATCACTCGTTATTACCGGTACTTAAATTACTACATAAATCACTACTGGTTTACTACACATCTCAATAGCAATCAAGTAGTAAAACCAGTAGGTTTAGTGTAGATCTTGAGTAGTAGGGATGAGTAGTAATTCAGTAGTACTTTTCATGAGGGATCAAGGGGACAGCGGCTAGTATCAGTAACGCAATCTCCTCATGTTTCACAGGGAAAATGGCAAGCGGTTTCTTAAAGCTGTTGTCCTCTCGGAAGTGCAACATAGGAGTCCTGTCTCTTAGTGGAGTATGGGCATTTGCTACAGCACAATTTTTTTCTGAACAGAAAGCATGTCACCACAGGAGCTCAAATCAGGAGGCTGTACCATGCCAGGTTATCCCAGTGTCCACAGCCTCCATCACCTATTCATTCGTTAGGGGTGTGCTATCACTGTATCCCCTTTTTGTCTGTACTTCTTTCAATAGTGTGACCAACCTTCAATTTCTCTCACAGTTCAGAGTTCCCTGATTTACTCAAACACAACAACTGCAAGGCCAGTCACATCATACCTTCCCTTGCCTATGGACAATGTTATCCAGACAGGATTGGACAACCCTGGACACCCCTTCATAAAGACTGTTGGCATGGTAGCCGGAGACGAGGAGTCCTTTCGGGATGGATCACAATGGCCTGTGTGGTCCGTGTCTTTTCACAGTGAATCGTTATGCCTACTACCTATCTTGCTGGAACTTCAGTGTATTTAAAAAAAAAAGAAAATCTAATGGCAGTCACTGTGAAAAAGATATTCTAAAGCTACTACACATATTGGAGCGTCACCCATTCCTTATAAATGTGTTATACAGATAAAACCTAGATGAAAGGGGATCAACTGCAGTTTTTAATTCTGCCTTGAAGTGAAGGCAAGTGCTCTGCAGACTCTTAATAGCAGAGTCTCCCAATATTCTACCTTTTTGTGTGTAGAGAGAAGTATTGAAAGGAAAGAATAACACAGAAGCTTTGTGATCGCTGTTGGTTACGAAAGTTTCATTTATTTAAGGCCATACATTTATACACAATCTCTCCCCACAGACCTGGATGCCAGCAAGGTACAGAATGATCGGAATGTCCATGGATATAAGAATGTCCATGGATATAAGTATAGAAATGTCATTGCATCAACCACCCAGTTGACTACGTACCAGACCTACATATCTACATTCTAAAGTGTTCAAGTGGGCCAGTACTTACCATAGTCTATAATCAGAACCGGGAAGGGCAGTTTGATGAGTGCTATGTGTCGTCATCGTGTGGAAGGGCCTGAGCATCTGAGTCTGCCCTCTGCCTGTTGCTGGGCGGCGTCCCGGGAGGTGGAGCTGGTGGTGGACACCCTCAACAGCCTGCAGGGGGAACTCAAGGGACAGTACAGATGACTGACGAGGAGCAGCAGCTGCCCATTGATGTGAGGAAAACACACTCTGCACCACGCATTGCGTTGGAAAATTGTTTTTGTTTGTTTCATTTCCTTATTCTATCACTGAGATGCCTAGCACTTGTTTTTGGAGTTCACGGGATCACTTCCTGTTTGATATACCAGTGTCTCCGATCTTGACCTGTGCAGGAATGGCCAGGGATTGGCCAGATTCACAGGGCATTTGTTAAGTATAATGGTTTGATAAAAGCAAAACTCTAAAACCAAACAATAGAAAGCATTTTATAAGCGCTGAAACATATGGAGATAACCCGTTGGTCTGGAAAGGCACAACAACCAGGAGAACTTCCTGTTGTGGATCAATGAGGAGGACCACACCCTGATCATCTGGATGGAGAAGGGCAGCGACACGAAGAGGGTGTTTGAGAGGTTCTACAGGGGACTCAAGGAGGTGAGCCCAGCAGAATCAGTGATTGGATTCATTGCCTACACCCACACGTTAACTGTGTCTTAAGTGACAAACCTTTCATACTTTGTTGTCTTTTAATGAGCTGTTGTTGTCATCACCACCAGGTGGAGATGTTGATCATGGAGAAGGGCTGGGAGTTCATGTGGAGCAAGAGGCTGGGTTACATCCTCACCTGCCCCTCCAACCTGGGCACTGGACTCAGGTCAACCTGTCTCGTCTCAGCAAGGTCTGGCCCTTACCACCTCACTCACCTATGGGTTGACACATGAACAGTCATCTGAAGAAACTGCTCAGGGGATCTCTGTGCTTAGCTGTCCTTCTCAAATTCCCGGATCCTAAATGCTCTGTTTTTCTGTTTGTTTTTTACTGGGATGCTTGTTTTCAGAAGATACTGGACAACCTGCTTCTGCAGAAGCGAGGTATGGGTGGCGTGAAAGCCGCAGCTGTGGGCACAACCTTTGACATCTCTAATCTGACCAGACTGGGTGAGTCAGAGGTAAGACACTGCATCACTTGATCACAGAATAGAATGCACAAGTGACAATCATAATATTCAGCTTTAATAGGCCGTTGTAGAGAGTGTTGAAAGAGAATGCTATCTGGGTTTGTGTGTTGTATATAGGTCCAGCTGGTTCAGAATGTGATTGATGGGGTTAAATACCTGATTGTGTGTGAGAAGAGACTGGAGCGAGATCAGGATATCCAAATCCCTGCACCCATCTCAAACCCAACTCAAAATCATGCAAACAAAAATGATCACTGAGGAAACATTATACTGGTCACAAAGACAACACACAACATTCACAAACAATATACTTCAATAAAGCTATATAAATCCAAATCATTAACTGGTCCTCCAAATACTTTACCTGAATAGCAGCTATAAACTCTTCAGCTACAGTGGGGAGAACAAGTATTTGATACACTGCCGATTTTGCAGGTTTTCCTACTTCCAAAGCATGCAGAGGTCTGTGATTTTTATCATAGGTACACTTCAACTGTGAGAGACGGAATCTAAAACAAAAATCCAGAAAATCGCATTGTATGATTTTTAAGTAATTAACTTGCATTTAATTGCATGACAAGTATTTGATCACCTACCAACCAGTAAGAATTTTGGCTCTCACAGACCTGTTAGTGTTTCTTTAAGAATCCCTCCTGTTCTCCACTCATTACCTGTATTAACTGCACCTGTTTGAAACCGTTACCTGTATAAAAGACACCTGCCCACACACTCAATCAAACAGACTACAACCTCTCCACAATGGCCAAGACTAGAGATCTGTGTAAGGACATCAGGGATAAAATTGTAGATCTGCACAAGGCTGGGATGGGCTACAGGACAATAGGCAAGCAGCTTGGTGAGAAGGCAACAACTGTTGGCACAATTATTAGAAAATGGAAGAAGTTCAAGATGACGGTCAATCACCCTCGGTCTGGGGCTCCATGCAAGATCTCACCTCGTGGGGCATCAATGATCATGAGGAAGGTGAGGGATCAGCCCAGAACTACACGGCAGGACCTGGTCAATGACCTGAAGAGAGCTGGGACCACAGTCTCAAAAAAAAACATTAGTAACACACTACGCCGTCATGGATTAAAATCCTGCAGCGCACGCAAGGTCCACCTGCTCAAGCCAGCGCATGTCCAGGCCCGTCTGAAGTTTGCCAATGACCATCTGGATGATCCAGAGGAGAAATGGGAGAAGGTCATGTGGTCTGATGAGACAAAAATAGAGCTTTTTGGTCTAAACTCCACTCGCCGTGTTTGGAGGAAGAAGAAGGATGAGTACAACCCCAAGAACACCATCCCAACCGTGAAGCATGGAGATGGAAACATCATTCTTTGGGGATGCTTTCTGCAAAGGGGACAGGACGACTGCACCGTATTGAGGGGAGGATGGATGGGGCCATGTATCGCGAGATCTTGGCCAACAACCTCCTTCCCTCTGTAAGAGCATTGAAGATGGGTCGTGGCTGGGTCTTCCAGCATGACAACGACCTGAAACACACAGCGAGGGCAACTAAGGAGTGGCTCCGTAAGAAGCATCTCAAGGTCCTGGAGTGGCCTAGCCAGTCTCCAGACCTGAACCCAATAAAAAATCTTTGGAGGGAGCTGAAAGTCTGTATTGCCCAGCGACAGCCCCGAAACCTGAAGGATCTGGAGAAGGTCTGTATGGAGGAGTGGGACAAAATCCCTGCTGCAGTGTGTGCAAACCTGGTCAAGAACTATAGGAAACGTATGATCTCTGTAATTGCAAACAAAGGTTTCTGTACCAAATATTAAGTTCTTATTTTCTAATGTATCAAATACTTATGTCATGCAATAAAATGCTAATTATTACTTAAATATCATACAATGTGACTTTCTGGATTTTTGTTTTAGATTCCGTCTCTCACAGTTGAAGTGTACCTATGATAAGAATTACAGACCTCTACATGCTTTGTAAGTAGGAAATACTGCTGATTTTGCAGGTTATCAAATACTTGTTCTCCCCACTGCATATATCAATACATTCAAATTAAACTTGGGGATCGACTAGTAATTGTTGTGTACTATACAAAATGAGGTTTCTTGCCGTCACCATATTGCATCTAATTCTCTGAATTGTGTCCTACTGCCCTATTTTCCGACAGGTGCTTTTATATTGAATTTAATGAATGCCCTCCACACTGTAACCACATTAACAGAGTAGCATACTCCCAAACACACAGACGCATCAGAATGATGCATGCAGAGTATGTCAGGCTTTAGAATAGCATGAGGTGAAGGGTTCATTCCAGGATACAAATGGAACACAGTTCAAAATGTTTGGTTTATTTTTAAGTACAAATGTTACAATTCAATAAAAGGTCAAAGAACAAATAAATACAAATGGGTTACTGTGTGTTGTACGATAGTTGCCATAACATACAGCATAGAGACAATAAGCACACAGTGAGGCTGTCAGCTGACCGTGTTGCCGGGGCCACATTCCTCCCTGTGGACGCAAACAAAACACATCATACCATATAGTTACTGTTAAACATGACATTATGTTGATATTGGTATGCTATTACCTCTGTGCTCTAACAGGACATCCCCCTCATACTGTGCCAGGCCCAAGGCATGTCTCTGCCCACTGTTCAGCTCCGCCCACTGCTTCTCTGTGACCACCCACGCCTGCTCCACATTCAGCCACGACAACTGGACCGCACTGAATACCACCTGACAGACACACACACATCGTGCATCAACTAACAAAATGGGATGTGGTTTGGAGAGCATTATGTAAACAGCATTATCCAAATCAGCTCTTAAGTATCCTGAGGTGAACCAGAGAGAGACTCACAGCCATCTTTGTGGGGGGAATCAGGGCGATAGCATCGGGTATGAGCCCCTCCACCTGCTCCTGTACCAGAGCAGATAGAACCATGTCCTCCAGACCCGCTGGACAGAGAGAGGGAGGGAGAGAGGACTCATGAAATGAGTGTGCGTGCGAGAGGGGTGGATTCACCGGTCACTACTAACTAACTATTCCTTAGATTTAAGGATCAAATATACTGAATTTACAACAAAGATTTCTGAGTTTAAACCCCTGCCCCATTTGAACAGCTATACCTGCTAGTGTGCCGATCTCAGTGAAGACCTCTGGGCCCCAGGTACTGACGGGGCCAAAGGCCTGAGGACTGGAGAGACGGGCGGTCAGAGCCTCCATCTGCTGCTCTGAACACGGCAGGGCCAGCTCCCTCAGGAACAGAGTAGCCATGCTGTCAGTCAAACAGCAGGAGGACTCATTAGGACTGGGTTGATGGAAGCATTATCACCAAGTGGAATCAGACAGCATAAAATGACATTTTTGCCTTTTTCACTATAGGCTGAGCTTTATTCACAAGGTATGTAATCTAATATTTCTGTGGTTAAAATAAAGTGTGTATTTCTAATACATGACTGACCTGAGGTTGTAGGGGTCCAGTCTGTTGATCTCTGACAGTGTGAAACCACAGAGCAGGTGTCCTAGAGCAGCCACTTCTACAGCTCCGAGCTGCTCCACCTTCAACTTCTGCTTCCGCATCACACCAACAACTGCTGCTCTCATCTGAAACGAGACACAGGGTTGGAGAGTCAAACAACTTATACCAGAAGTGGGCAACCCTCCACACTACAAATATCACACGTGAGATTGGAATATGGGAGCCTCGTCACCTTTTTTGGACTCCAGTCGGTCAGAGCCCCCAGGTAGGCCAGGACACCCAGGTCAGTCAGGTTAGTGTCCTGGAGCTCCCTCTCCCCCAGCTCAGTGACCAGACAGCCCAGCCCCAGGACCTGCTCTGGCCTCAGGCCTCTAACTGGACTGTAGGCCTGGAGGAGGGTGAAGGATAGTGCACAAGATACACAACACATTTCCACATGTCCAATCTTTAGCAGGCAGTGATGAAAACCAAAACGTCTCCGATGTTCTAAAACTAACCTGCCTGAGCTTTACCCACAGTGCTCTGCGCCGGTCAGGGCTCAGTGAAGCGTCCTGACCTATGACCTCTGCGCACTGCCTCAACTCCTCCCCCGCCATCCGGCTCAGCTGATTGGCTGTCCATGCTGAGGGGAAGGTGCCTCTTATGTCACCACAGCTTGGGACTGGCACTGGATAGATGACATGAGACCGTAATGAGTTTAAAACCACAATGCATTATCATCAAGCTTTCCCTTCAGAGCTAGTGGGTATGATACATTTGTGATATAGAGAGTGGATCAATGATGACCTTTTCTCCTCCTGCTCTGTGCTCTGACGACCCCTCGTATGAGGCTGTGGATCCTCTCTCTCTGGCCATGCTGGTCCACACACTGGGACGCACAGACCTGACCCACATCACTGTTCTCCCAGCGCCACTGACCTGCCAGAACCTCCTCCACCGTGTCTGCACTCAGCACCACCTGATATATGGTAGTAAAACACACTTAGCACATCCTGCTAAAAGTACACACATACAGTACTGTAGGGCTTTATTAGTCATCTCCCAATGATAAAGTGATAGTCATTATAATTTGATGTTTCGCCCATTGGAGCCCTCACCAGTGGGATGGAGTTGATCTGTTTTGGAGAGAGAGTAAATAACAGTCTGCCAACAAGCTCCACATCCCCAACCGTCCAGGCCGATGCCTCTCTACAATAAACACACACATACACACACCAGATTTCTGTTATAAATGCATACATGACATACCCACAAGCCCAGTGCTGCCATAACCAACTCACAACCACCCCAGGTCTCCCACTCTACCATCTCCTAAAACAGACCCAGCTGTCTCTCACCCCAGCAGGTCTCTCCCAGTAAGCAGAGCAGCCATGTCCTTCAGGATGTCCCAGGGCAGGCAGTACCCCCTCAGCTCATCCAGCCGCAGCCCCAGGGCCCATCTGTCCACCAGCCCCAGGGTGTCCCTGTCCAGGAAGGGCAACAGGGGCCCCAGGAGGTCCATAGAGGCCCCCCTGAGCTCCCCCTCGGCCAGGCCCTGAGAGTTGCCCTGGGTGGACACACCATAACAGTTACTAAGGTATAATTACTGCAGGTAATGACTACAGATGACAACAAAGCACAATCCGTTTAGCTGATTATTAAGTATTGTAATGCCATGCAACCCTGTATCATTATGTTTGGATGAATTGTGTGTATATTTTATTAATCAGGAGGATTTTGTGCTAATAATATTATAGTCTCTCCTCACCAGCACAGTGATGGCCTTTTCTGCTAAGGCCATCTGCTTATGACGGGGCAGCTTGAGGAAGTCCACAAAGTGCAGCTGAATGTGAGCCAGGACGGCTGTCAGTGAAGTATTAGACAGGCTCTCAATCAGGTTCACCCTGGGACAGCAGGAATCTGGTTAGATTCATCTTGTATAGAGAAATATTAAATGTTGGACCACTTCTACAATATATTTTGGAGTGAATGATATCGTACGGTAATTCTGCAGCAAACCAGGGGCTTATACCATCCAGGTCTTCCTCTGGTCTTTTCCTCAGCTCCTCTACAACGCATTTCCTCTGGTAACAAAACACAAAACATCTGAACAAACTAGTATGAAATAGGAAGCTCTGAAGAATTCCATGAATACTTTTCTTGATATTTGAAATGGTAGATAAAATGCTGTAGACAAAGAAAGATGTATCTAAATATAGATGAAAGAGGAGGGGAGGGTGACACGAGGGATACCATGTGGGTTGCTTGTGGTTCCTCACCAGAGCTGGTCTCACCCCTCCTGGCAACTCACTGACAAACTGAAGCAACTCTGAAAAATCAGTTTCATTGGTCCAAAGCTTTAGCCAATCACAGCTCATTCCACCAGCAATATGACCCAAGTCCCTAAAGACCAAATAGATGATTGGGTGAATAAATTGTATCTGGAAGACTGCATTGCATTTGTAATCCAGGTGAAGGAAACCTAATGAAACTGGGTACTGACTGAGTCTCCAATTTTGTCATGTAATGATTTGTATGAATATCACATGATATTCAATAACACAGCACATACTCATGACACCTAATAATATTTGACTTACTCTACAGTGTCTCTGGTAATGATTTCAGATTGATGGGTCCTCTTGAAAAGGAGCTGAGCCTATATATTTCAGAAAGACAGAGTGTGTGTGAGAGAGAAAACAGGTGGTGAAAGGAATCTAATCTATTTAGGGTAGGCATTACTCATTTATATTCCCCCTCCTGACTATTGTACTACATCCAAACCAATTTGCTTGATGACGGCTGAGGCGTATGGGGTATTAATATCCTGAATGGCTCATCTGAAGCAATACCAATGGTTTGCAGATTAATGGGAGCCCAGGCCCACACTGGCAGCATGGCTTTCCCTCTAGAGCAACAACAGTAATGATGCTATACCATAGCCAAAGGAGTGGGTGTTTAAGTAGTGTTGTATGTTCAGACGGAGCATAGTGGAGATGGATGTGCACCTGTTGGGGGGACCAGGGCAGGTCTCTGTACAGGCTCATATCTCTCAGCAATGTCTCTCCATCCAGAACCTCTATCAGCTCCCTCAGGGGCACAAACGGCAGGAGACATTGGAGCTGCACTGTGAAGTTCCTTGAGTTGCTGGCCAAAGCCTTTTTTTTTTAAGCAATGGAATAAACAATTGAATATGTGCCTGAGTAATAGTAATTGGTAATAGGTTAAGTACTGTACTTATGGAATTACTTCCAGGTAAATTCACAATGACTAGCCGTTTAGGCGTATAATGATTGACAGCATAATTGGTTTGTTAGCATTTACATTCCACCATATCTTTACTGTGTCATCATTTGCTCTCAGTGTGGTAAGAAAGACAATGTAGAGCCACTGGAAATGATGAATAAAGAACCGTTTGGCAGAGAGGAGAAAATAATCTCCCCACAGAGAAACAAGAGCACCTTACCTCCTGCAGTGCCCTGTGGAGCATGGCTCTATGGGCAGGCTTCAGGTCAGGCAGTAGAGTGCTCCAGCATTGGCAGTGAGTGGTTCCACTGATCTCAGACCGGTGTATGCCTCTGAGCACAGCAGGGGACAGGCCAGGCAGTAAGGGCTTCAGCCTGCACAGTGTATCCATGGTGAGCTGACAAGGAGAGGATCACCATGGAAATATGGCCTCGTAAGAATGCACAACAAGCTGTGTAGATTAAAACATAACTGAAGAGGTCACTAATAAGCCTTTACTTACATTTGTGTCTTGTGAAATTTTGGATAATATCTGGAAAGCCTGGGGGAAGTTAAAAACAACATGTAATGGTCGCTTAGCAGAAAACAACATACCGGTAGATTCAGTGTGTAGGCATAGTCCATGCAGTGCTGACCTGTGCTGGGGAGAAGCTGGGCAGACCTGGTTGTGTTAGCAGGTCCAAGAGCTGTAGTGAGGGCAGTGACTGCAGGAAGGAAGCCCCTAGCTGGGGCAGTAGGCCCCTGAGGGTGGCCAGTGCTGGAGTAGGTAGAGTGCTGGCGTTCAGAGGCCGCACCGCCTGGACCAGCCAGAGAGACAGCTGAACATGGCAAGAGCAGGATCGACAGGGTCAGAGCCCCTCACATATGATATGGACTGTATATAATGGCAATACTGATATTTTACTCATATCCTAATAGGTGTGTTGGAGGAAAAAATTGTCA
The DNA here is from genome assembly GCF_023373465.1 of Oncorhynchus keta. Classification (NCBI taxonomy): domain Eukaryota; kingdom Metazoa; phylum Chordata; class Actinopteri; order Salmoniformes; family Salmonidae; genus Oncorhynchus; species Oncorhynchus keta. The sequence goes on along the minus strand of NC_068422.1, from coordinate 71,331,416 downwards.
AAATGAACTTGGAACTTTTGGAGTACATCCCAATTTTTTACATGCAATTCTCTCTCACCCTGCCTGAAGCACTGATGAGTCCCTCAGACACACAGAGAGCTAGCTGTTGCCAAAGAGCAGAGGACACAGGAGAAGCCAGCAGAAACGGACGCAGCTCCTCTGGTTTCAGGTAACAAACCAGAACTCCCAGCCTGTTGAAAAACAATGCCCTCGTCTCTCTGGTATAATACACTGGTAACTGCACAAAGGGACATTGTGACTCTGGTCAGAACTAGAGCACTATATGCGGAATAGGTTACAACTTGAGACAAAAGACCCTACCTCGATATGTTATCACTGGTGAAGTTCCTTTTTTTAATGAATAGAGTCCGTAGAACATGACGACCCCTTGTTCCATCCAGACTAGTGTTTCCCAGAAACTCCACCAGGGGACTCAGCTTAAGGAGGGACATGATGACAGAGTAATGCCAATGCAGTACACAATACTAAATGAAAATATCTATAGAGTAGATAAGGAATGAGATGTGTAACCTGGTCTGATGTCAGCTGCTGAAATTGGCTGACTGGGAGGTGTGGGAGCAGTGGGAGGATGGAGCTGAGGAAGTATGGTGGCCAGGAAGGGACATCTCCCACCACACTGGACTGCAGGAGCCTCTTCACAAACGCCTGTTTCTGTGGAGACTTCATCTCTGTGCTGTGGTCACGGATCGCCATCAACCTATGATTCAACACAGAACCAGTCAACACGATTACCTTTGGCCTTTGGCTTAAAATGGCAGCTCAGGCCTAGTAACTCACACGCTGGTGTTGACCATCAGGGAGGTGGGGAAGCTCATGATGTCAGAGACGGACATGAAAGGTATAAACTGTGATAGGTCGACGAAGAGGTCAGGGGTCACACGAGGGAACTTGTGGATGAAGGCGGATGTCATGGTCTCCATGGCCTGCAGTTCTCTCTGAGAGGACTGGGGGAGACAGTGGTCTTTATTGACAGTAGCAGTAACATCCCTACTTTCCAGCATCCATTGCTAAACTGAGAGTGTTGAGGACAAACCTGAGTGGTCTCTACGTGCAGCTGGTCCCAGCTCTGGTGCATGTGAGACAGAAACCTCTTCACTGCATCTTTCTCTGCTGACATCACCAGTGTGCGGATACTCTCCCTGGGCATTTGGAGGTACTCCTGGAGAGAAAACAATGTTCACCTTAATACAGGTAACCAGTCAATCTGCATCTAAGATCCCAACTAACCGTTTTATAAAGGTGTACAGTACCTGCATTAGGACGCTGAGGGCAGAGGAGTTGTCCTCTCTCTCAATGAGGTCCCATAATACAGGCTGTCAGAACAGAGGAGGCATTCACATTACCTTTATGTGTCTATGTTTATGTGTATGTGTTCTGTGTATAAGGTATGTGGCTTACACTGAAGCAGCTGAGCAGGTCCTCTTTGAGAGCTGCGCTCTGCTCCCTGCGCAGGAACAAGCCCACGGTTTGGAGCACGCTCAGTGAGGCGTCGGGACGCAGAGTCGCCCAGAATGAGGCGTTGTCAAGGAGACTGGAGAGGAGGATGGCCTGACCCAGGCCCTGCCTCACCTCCCCCTCCCCCTCATCCAGCCCTGCCGAGAGTCCCACCACAAAGTCCAGTACCCTCAGCACGTACCCCACAGCCCCCACCCAGCTTCCTCGCTCACCCCCATCCACCTCACACACACTCAGCCTGTGCAGTGCCTCCACCAGCAGCGGAGCAGGACTCACACATAGCTGTGATGTGTCAAAGTCGTACGGCGCCGGGAGCATGTCAAAGAACCACTGGAGGAAGCACTTCCTGTCCTCTTGTTCTACATCCAAGTCAATGCAAAGGTCAGAGAGCTGAGGATAGGCTGAGAGTAGCCGGCGGTAGAGGGTGGCATTGCTACAAACATACTCCCTCAGCCCCTCTGTACTGCCACAGAGCTCCAGTAGGGTGGCGTTGGTGAAATGCTGCAGGCTCCACTTCCTGTAGTTACATGTGTCTTCTATGGATTCAGGGTGGGAGGAGTTGTGGAGCCTGGAGCAGTACTCTGCAGCCCAGCTGCTCTCCGAAAGGGATGTGTAGGAGGGATGGGCTTCAGGGGACTCGCTACCACACAGAGCTGAGACCAGAGCAGAAATGTTGGGCAGGAAGCAGCGTCTGAAGTCCTGGGCGCTGAGGGACCTGGTGCCCAGTTGGGCCAGGCAGGCTTCGTCAGGCCCTGGGCTGCCTCCGCCCTCCACCACCTCCCCTGACAGCTGCACACACAGGTCACCTATACTGGACTGGTTGAAGTAGTGGTAGTCCTTCATGTCTGCAGCCTGCAAACATCACAGTCAGAATGTAGTTAGACATTGTGGAGAAGTTTAAAAAGTGAGTTGAGAACCCAACTCTTTTGCATTCAGAAGTGGGGTTTAATCATGGACTGTACCTGGTGTGCTCTCTGCAGCCAAAAGGAGGAGTTGGCACACACAGTGTTGTTGAACTGGTGGGTGAAGAACTCGCTGCAGACGTGGACCCACAAGAAGTCATCCTCGGCTGCAGACAGGTACCAGGCAGCGTCAGAACATGTGGCGTGTAGGTCGGGTCCCACCTGACCAACCTCCGGGTTCACAGACCCATCGTCCCCGTCAAACAGGTTACAGTAGAGGAACACAGTGAAGTTGGACACACCTGTAAGGCCTGGGATAGAGGCGTTACACACTGCTTCCAGGATCTCTGCTGAGGCAAAGTACCCCATCTCTCTCAGGTGGCTGTGGCCAACTTCTACTGCCTCAGACTGGGGCTTGAGGAGACGGGAACGGCGGGGTACTGGGGTTGAGCTGGGTGGTTGTTTCTGTTTGGGCACCCTGCGGGGTGACAGGGCTGGTCTAGGGCGAGAGGGGCGTGGTGGGGGTCTGGGGTCCCCTCTCTCACCCTCTATGGAGGGGCAGGAGAGGAAGGATGGGGTGCTGGGAGGGCCCTGCGAGTTGAAGCCCAGAGCCTGAGCATTCCACGTGATATTATGTCTGATCCCCCTACAAGTCACAGACAAGGGGAGAGAGAATGGTGAACTATGATATGACAAAAAACATATTTTCTATTAACCTCATATTCTTTGTGAGGGAAAATTATCAAATGAAACCATCATGATGTATGATATATGTGTCCATACTGTAGTTTATATTATAAGCTTGGTTTTTTTCTCGATTACTTACCATAAGATTAGCTGTCTCAGGTCACCTTTGCAAAGATGGATAAAAGGGACTTTAATGGAAAATCACAGACAGTGTAAGAGAGCTAGTGAATATTATGGTAGATCAATGGTGGAAAAAGCTATTTGCACCATACAATCAGGCCTGATGTAACAGCATAGAGTAACAGCACAATGCCCAGGAGATAGTGTTACTGGCATCAATGAGAGGACAAAGAGATTAGCTAGGGCATGGGATGCAGGGTAACACCGATCCTCTCAATGACTAACATGGCCATTATGATTTTAAAGCAGTGTCAGTCCAAACACTCGTGTGTCATATGTTTCACTCTAAATCATTCATGACTAATGAGTAAGAGCTGTTTGAGACATATTATCAGCTTAGTATGAATGGAAATGAAATTCAAGAGACTTTGATCAACATGTATGACCCGTCTCTGACGTGTTTTATAAGAACAGTAAAAGTAAGAGCAGGTATACTGGACAAAGATATAAACGCAACATGTTAAGTGTTGGTCCCATTTTTCATGAGCTGAAATAAAAGATCCCAGAAATGTTCCATATGCACAAAAAGCTTATTTCTCTCAAATGTTGTGCATACATTTCTTTACATCCCTGTTAGTGAGCATTTCTCCTTAGCCAAAATAATCTATCCACCTGGATAGATGTGTCATATCAAGAAGCTTATTAAACAGCATGATCATTAATTACACAGGTGCACCTTGTGCTGGTAACAATAAAATTTGCAGTTTTGTCATACAGCACAATGCCACAGATGTCTCTTTTGAGAGAGTGTGCATTTGGCATGCTGACTGCAGGAATATCAACAGAGCTGTTGACAGATAATTGAATGTTAATTTATCGACCATAAGCTGCCTCCAACATAGTTTTAGAGAATTTAGCAGACCATCCTGAGTGGCTCAGCAGTCTAAAGCACTGCATCTCAGTGCAAGAGTCGTCAGTACAGTCCCTGGTTTGAATCCAGGCTGTATCACATCCGGCCATGATTGGGAGTCCCATAGGGTGGTGCACAATTGGCCCAGCGTCGTCTGGGGTAGGCCGTCATTGTAAATAAGTATTTGTTCTTAACTGACTTGCCTAGTTAAATAAAGGTTCGATTAAATCCAACCGGCCTCACAACCACAGCCCACACCCACGTGTGACCACGCTAGCCCAGGACCGCCACATCTGAGATTATTTCTGTCTGTAAAAAGCCCTTTTGTGGGGAAGAACGAATTCTGATTGGCTGGGCCTGGCTCCAATGTGGGTGGGCCTATGCCCTCCCAGGGCTGCGTCCCTGCCCAGTTATGTGAAATCCATAGATTATGGCCTAATTTCATTTTTTTCTTCTTTTTTTTATGAATTTATTTCAATTGACTGATTTCATTCAATGAAGTGTAACTCAGTAAAATATTTTAAATTGTTGCATGTTGAGTTTATATTTTTGTTTAGTATAGCCCACCAGGGTCGAGGCACAATTCCAGTTGAATTCAGTGAAATCTCAAAATCCTCAAGGAAAGAAATAGGAACATTGAATTTAATTTAATTTAAAGCTCATCCACTGAATTAACTAAATTGAAATGGAACTGACCCCAACCTTTTGGTGATGGTGAGCATCATGGACTCACCTACGGAGCATCTGCCCTTATGTTTGGGCTGTGGCACGTCCACCACACTGCTGACATCATCAAGCAGCGCCATGGTAACACGGGACACCTTTCTCCTCAGGTTGCCATACACTGAGCTGCCCACCCTGTGCAAGAATCCCCTTCTGAGGCCGTCCAAACCCTGCAGCAGGGCAGGGTTTTGCTCTGCCAGCTGCCCCGCCCTCTGCCCCCCATCGGAGCGTGATAAAGCCTGCAGGAGCAGTGTATGAAGGGAGTCCAGGTCTCCCCCCATGCCCCTTCTGTCCCCAACGTTGCCTTGAGTGGCATTCCCAGACAACCCCTCCTCTCTCAGGGCCTTGGGGGGCATGCTGAAAGGTTTCAGGCGCTGAAAAGCAGCCGAGCCCCCTCTCTGACCGGCCCCCATCCCCGCAGGGTGCAGGTTCACCACGGGCTTCCAGTTGCGTGTCTCCATGAAGCGGAGAAACTGTGTTAGCCAGCTGACACTGAAGGCACATTCATTGTGGCCCCTCAGGGCACAGATGAAGCCCTGCAGCCCGGCGCTGGCCTGGCCATAGGTCCCGCTGACCAGCGCCTGCAGGGCCACCTCCAGCAGAGCACTCACTGTCCTCCAGTTCTGGGACAGGAAGTCAAGCAGGGGCCTGTGGGTTTGCCGCTCAGACAGGGACATAAGGCTCTGCAGAAGCCCCAGTAGCCCGTCCAAGTGAGGGCTGCCTCTCAGGGACAGGAACCAGTCCTGGAGTCTGACGCTGGGCCTGGGGGGCTCCCGGCTGTCCCACTGGCTCAGCGCAGCGCCCCCCTCTGACTGGATAAAGGACTGCAATACCTTCTCCCACAGTTGTTCCTCGTCAGAGACGAGCTGTCGCTCCTCCATCTCAGCACCCATCTCCTGGAGGTACATGGAGATATTGTAGAGGAAGCCTGACAGACGGTGCCTGTCCACAGGCTTCTGGAGGGAGGGGAGGCCCATGCTTTTACTGGGCAGGAGGCCCAGGGTCTTCAGACTTCCCATGATGCTCCTCACCACGCTGTGGACCTGCTGGTCTTGGGTTCTCTCTGGGGAGGAAGACTCTTTGCTAGGATACCACCACCCTCCTTTATGCAATATTGATACTAACTCCTTGAAAATGGGCTCTCTTTGGTCCTCTTTTGTACTTGCTGGAAGTGATGTTGAAAAGCCATATTTTGAGCATGATACAGCAAACATGATTAATATCAAGGCATCATCACACCATTAGACTACATCATAACAAGAAATTGTAAGATAGTCTCCTCACCTGAACTCTTGGTTGATGTATTTCCCAGTAAAACAACCAACAATGCGATGCGCACGACCCTAAACACTGCCATCTTCTCTATCACCTCCAAGCCAGTGCTGATGATGTCACAGTGATGTCACGTCTGTGGCCTAAGCCTGAGTGATGTCATATCCCTGAGTTTGGACTGCATCCCCTGTTACAGCCTTCCTCTGGCAATGGGTTGGGGTCAGTGGGGTGGACACAGGGAGTAGAGTGTTTCATTGTAGAGTGGACATTAAACCTTAATGACAGGTCACCGTCACCTGAGCACCTTCCCTCTCACAATAGAGTTGTATTTCCATGGATTTCAATCAACTGAGGTATATTCTTTATCCTTTCTATGAACTTGAAGCCATTTTGAGTGAGACTTTGAAATATGCACAGAAGGATTTCAAATACTGGCACTAAATAAGTTGTTTATCTATCCAGAAATATTCTCTTTTCAAACAGGTCTTAGACATTATGAGAATATGAAGATAGGTTAACATTTGCCACCTATGCATCTCTATCCATATACTTGGGATTTGTTTGATGTCCCAAAAATACTAAACAGCAGACATCTACAATAGGAGTTCAAAAGGAGTATAAAGAGAATTATAATTGTTTGTACTCACCAATGACGCTCCATTCAGTTCTTCAAATCCTTGAAAATGTGTTTATTAGGCTTTAAAAAATATTATATAAGTTCCAGGTATAAATGTGCGCTAAAACAACGTTATATTACCTCTTTTCTCTCTCACTTTCAACTTCTCTCCCTCTCTGTGTTTCCCTGTCAGCCCCTCCCACTCCTACTCTCCCTCTCTGTGTTTCCCTGTCAGCCCCTCCCACTCCTACTCTCCCTCTCTGTGTTTCCCTGTCAGCCCCTCCCACTCCTACTCTCCCTCTCTCTGTTTCCCTGTCAGCCCCTCCCACTCCTACTCTCCCTCTCTGTTTTTCCCTGTCAGCCCCTCCCACTCCTACTCTCCCTCTCTCTGTTTCCCTGTCAGCCCCTCCCACTCCTACTCTCCCTCTCTGTGTTTCCCTGTCAGCCCCTCCCAGTCCTACTCTCCCTCTCTGTGTTTCCCTGTCAGCCCCTCCCACTCCTACTCTCCCTCTCTGTGTTTCCCTGTCAGCCCCTCCCACTCCTACTCTCCCTCTCTGTGTTTCCCTGTCAGCCCCTCCCTCTCCTACTCTCCCTCTCTCTGTTTCCCTGTCAGCCCCTCCCACTCCTACTCTCCCTCTCTGTGTTTCCCTGTCAGCCCCTCCCACTCCTACTCTCCCTCTCTCTGTTTCCCTGTCAGCCCCTCCCACTCCTACTCTCCCTCTCTGTGTTTCCCTGTCAGCCCCTCCCACTCCTACTCTCCCTCTCTGTGTTTCCCTGTCAGCCCCTTCCACTCCTACTCTCCCTCTCTCTCTGTGTTTCCCTGTCAGCCCCTCCCACTCCTACTCTCCCTCTCTGTGTTTCCCTGTCAGCCCCTCCCACTCCTACTCTCCCTCTCTCTGTTTCCCTGTCAGCCCCTCCCACTCCTACTCTCCCTCTCTCTGTTTCCCTGTCAGCCCCTCCCACTCCTACTCTCCCTCTCGGTGTTTCCCTGTCAGCCCCTCCCACTCCTACTCTCCCTCTCTCTGTTTCCCTGTCAGCCCCTCCCACTCCTACTCTCCCTCTCTGTGTTTCCCTGTCAGCCCCTCCCACTCCTACTCTCCCTCTCTGTGTTTCCCTGTCAGCCCCTCCCACTCCTACTCTCCCTCTCTCTGTTTCCCTGTCAGCCCCTCCCACTCCTACTCTCCCTCTCTGTGTTTCCCTGTCAGCCCCTCCCACTCCTACTCTCCCTCTCTCTGTTTCCCTGTCAGCCCCTCCCACTCCTACTCTCCCTCTCTGTTTTTCCCTGTCAGCCCCTCCCACTCCTACTCTCCCTCTCTGTGTTTCCCTGTCAGCCCCTCCCACTCCTACTCTCCCTCTCTCTATTTCCCTGTCAGCCCCTCCCACTCCTACTCTCCCTCTCTGTGTTTCCCTGGCAGCCCCTCCCACTCCTACTCTCCCTCTCTGTGTTTCCCTGGCAGCCCCTCCCACTCCTACTCTCCCTCTCTGTGTTTCCCTGTCAGCCCCTCCCACTCCTACTCTCCCTCTCTGTGTTTCCCTGTCAGCCCCTCCCACTCCTACTCTCCCTCTCTGTGTTTCCCTGTCAGCCCCTCCCACTCCTACTCTCCCTCTCTCTGTTTCCCTGTCAGCCCCTCCCACTCCTACTCTCCCTCTCTCTGTTTCCCTGTCAGCCCCTCCCATTCCTACTCTCCCTCTCTCTGTTTCCCTGTCAGCCCCTCCCACTCCTACTCTCCCTCTCTCTCTGTGTTTCCCTGTCAGCCCCTCCCACTCCTACTATCCCTCTCTGTGTTTATCTTGTTTTGTGCACCTGCTCACCCAGACCCTGAGATCCAGTTGGATGAATTAGGACCATAGTTTAGCCTCATATTTCAGTGGTATCCCCCTATCTTGTGCCAGCTAACTGTTTTCTAAGGTGAGTTTAACACAATGGAGGACAGGACAATGGATTAAGTGTTGTCTGTACGACGCTAAGTTTGCATGTGTATAAACAAAATCAACTTTAACAAACCTCTATGACTATGTCATACTGTAGAGGTGGTCCCTTCTATCAGGGCATTTACTATAAAAAGGTTTAGATTTCCCCATGATATGTGAAACAACCCACTTTAGGAAAGAATAAAACAAACTTGTTTTGCTATATTTCAATAGTTCTTTGCATCTAATATGTTAATCAAATCAAATCAAATTTAAAATCAAATGTATTTATATAGCCCTTCGTACATCAGCTGATATCTCAAAGTGCTGTACAGAAACCCAGCCTAAAACCCCAAACAGCAAGCAATGCAGGTGTAGAAGCACAGCATGATTTCAGTGTTGTTTTGAAACAATCCCAGGGTCAGGACTGTCACCTTGACGCACAAGCAGGGTGAAAATCTGCATGGTATTAATCACACCCAGGTTATCTCTCCCATTCTCTAGCTGTCCCACGTCTCCCACTGACTAATTCTCTGTTGAGCTCTCTCTCAGCTAGGGCTCATCCTGTGTTACTCTGGGTCTGTGGAGTACAGGTTTATCCAGATGGCCAAGCCAGCGCGTCTCTGTGGGCTGTCACAGCAGACACATCCATCCTCCGGTCACTGCAGCCACACAATCAGGCCCTGTACTGGGCCACAGCGGCAGGCTCCCTGGTATCAGACTGCTGTCTGCAGGCCCCGTAACCTGAGTGGGGCAAGTGAAAGGATCCCTCCCTGCCCCCCTGGCCCTTTAATTCTGTGTCACTGTGGCCTGTGGTGGAACAATAACTCCCTCTTGTATTATTGATGCTGTAGGGAAACAGCAGTCAGTCAGCGCTGTGGGGTTCAGTTGGCTAAAGGAATATATAATGAGAAACAGGATAGCGCCAGCCTCTCTATCTGTGTGCCTGCAGAACACATAGCACACTGGGGAGACCTTCAAAACAGAGGGTGCTGGAGAGACAAGGGACCTGTTTGAATACTTGAAGAGGGCATCCTTCCCATAGAGATAGAGATAGATATATACTCTATGATCCATCCATCCTCCCCTCTTGAAATAATCACTGGTTGGACGGGTGAAGGCAAGGATTCCACCAAATATCTTTCACCAATCTAGTCATGTCAGATCATGGATTATTTCAAGGTAGGGATGATTTAAGGATGCATTTTCAAAGTGAACAAGTGTTCATGAAATGTAATCTCAAAATGACTGACGAACAGGTGGAAACAATTGACTTAAAGAGCTCACCGTTTTGGTGGCAGAGTAGAGCGAAGGCCCCGTCTGATCGTAGCTATGCTTACCCACTACCAAATGAAAATTGCCTTTTTACAACAGGGTAGGGAATTGAAGAACACCCCCCATTCTCTATTAATGAACAATTTCCTCGTGAAATAGTGGAGAGACGACGTGCCCTGTACCCCACTTTCAAAAGGCTCCAAGCAGAAAAGCAGAATGTTCGTCTAGTGGTCGATAAATTAGATGGAAATAATCAAACATGTTCAAGGACTCGAAGATTACAACGTGGCTGTGAGTGAAAGCTACCTCCTGTTGAAGTAGTCCCCGATACATATTTGCACCGCATTACACAGTACAAATATGGATTCATAGATTTTTTAACAAAAACTATTTTTTGCATGAACAACTTTTTTTGTTTTTATTCATTCATTATGGAACCGTGGACTTAAAATAAGGTTGGATTTATGGTAATGCAGAATGGTTGTGATGAACTTATCCTTTTTCTATTTAGGCAATATGGAACTTTGGACTATATGGACGTAATATCAGGTTTTGATTTAGGGGAAGGCGAGGATGGTTAAGGCTGACCCTTTTTTTTCTTTAGGTTTAGGAGGCCATGTGCTCCAAATGAGAACAAAGATCTGCTATGAAATGTAATCGCCACTAGGGGACAGTACACTCAAAATAATGAAAATGGTACTTTGGTCCTTGGCAAATATTGTAAATCACAATTGTTATCAACGATGGAGTCAATTGTGGTCTCAGTCTCAAAACCATTGGAGACCACAATGCCTAAATGTGTTTTGCCTAGATCTGTGAAATGTGGTATTGGTCCAACCCTCGCTGGCTGCAACCTCAGAGCATTTCATATTATTCTTTATGTAAATGTAAGGCACTTCATTTAGTATGATATGTTATGTTTCGTATGGTATGTATTCATTTGTGGATGTTCATCATCCATTTTGTATGATACTGTGTGTTACAAATTACAATTTGTAATGATATGTTATGAATTGCAATTTGTTGTGACTAACGTTAGCTAGCTGGCAAATGTTAGCTAGGCTAGGAGTTAGAGGTTAGGATTAAGGTTAAAGTTATGGGGTAAGTTAAAGGGTTGAGGTTAGGATTAGGGGAAGGGTTAGCTAACATGCTAAGTAGTGGAAACATAGCTTAAAAGTAATACGTAGATGACAAGTTGCTAATTAGCTAAAATGCTAATGTTGTCCGTGATGAGATTCGAGCCCGCAACCTTTGGGGTTATATGCCCACTGATTCACCCCAACCAAAGTAACCTTCTGTCTTATGTAACAATACCAAACTTAACATATCATACTAATTTGAATGTCCTGGATTTACATTTACTATGCTACGTCTATTCTATGAGACCAGGCTGGACCCTCTTACACCTATGTTAAAACAGCTCTATTTTCCAAATCATCTGTATGCTAATTCCTGGTGATTTTATGAATCCTTATATTACCTTTATTGTGTCAACAATGTTCTTGGACCACATGAAGAAGTTGGTAGAGACTAAATTCAAATGTGCTGAGCTCTGTCATTTTACTAATAGGACCTACAAAGACAATGTGGGTAGAGTCTGAGCTTCTCCTTGTGAACTTGACAGGTTATGTGATGTTTACCTTTTCAGGAGCTTAATTTGTTTAGCAGGAAAAGAGGTAATTTGGCTTCAGCTATCTTTCACAGATCACAAAATAAAGCTTCCTCATTGGTGGGCTGAACAGGCACAGGTACTGAGAGACCTCTCTGATTGGTGGGCTGTACGGGCACAGGCACTGAGTCAACTGATTTGTGGGTGTGTACACGTACTTGATGTCAGGTACATGATAGACAGAAGCAGCAAAGGCTTGAGATTCCATCCACCGGGACTGAGCACTGGGGCATCATACAGAGGAAGACCAGCTTCACTGGGCTCCTCATTACTGCTCTGTTTGCAGTGGTTTCCAGTCTGGAGAAGGAATACATCTATGTGAAACAAGAAATGACCTGGCAGCAGGCTTAGAAGTACTGCAAAGAGCACTACACTGACCTGGCCTCCTTCAAGAAGCTGTATGATGATGAGCTTGAATCCGTAGGGGGCAAATATGGCACCTATACCTGGATTGGCATATACAGAGATGACTTGACTACAGAGTGGAAGTTGTCTGGAGGGGAAAGTTTACTCTTTAAAATGTAGGCTCCTCAGCAACCAGATGGGGGCAAAAATAACTGTGTTGTAATGCAACATTTGCACAGTTATGTGAGAACTATGCTGAAGTACACCCTTTCTTCTGATATAAGGAGAAACGTGACAGTGATCTGGTCCTGGTAAAGGAGAAGAAGGCTCTAAAAAGATTTGCCATGGGTCCTGAGATCCTCAAAAGGTTCTACAGCTGCAACATCGAGAGCATTCTGACTGGTTGCATCACTGCCTGGTGCGGCAATTGCTCGGCCTCTGACCGCAAGACACTACAGAGGGTAGTGTGTCTGGCCCAGTACATCACTGGGGCTAAGCTGCCTGCCATCCAGGACCTCTACACCAGGCGGTGTCAGAGGACGGCCCTAAAAATTGTCAGCCACCCCAGTCATAGACTGTTCTCTCTATTACCGCATGGCAAGCGGTACCGGAGTGCCAAGTCTAGGACAAAAAGGATTCTCAACAGTTTTTACCACCAAGCCATAAGACTCATGAACAGGTAATCAAATGGATACCCGGACTATTTGCATTGTGTGCCCCCCCCACCCCCAACCCCTCTTTTTACGCTGCTGCTACTCTCTGTTTATCATATATGCATAGTCACTTTAACTATACATTCATGTACATACTACCTCAATTGGGCCGACCAACCAGTGCTCCCCCACATTGGCTAACTGGGTTATCTGCATTGTGTCCCACCCACCACCCGCCTATCCCTCTTTTACGCTACTGCTACTCTCTGTTCATCATATATGCATAGTCACTTTAACCATATCTACATGTACATACTACCTCAATCAGCCTGACTAACCGGTGTCTGTATGTAGCCTCGCTACTTTTATAGCCTCGCTACTGTATGTAGCCTGTCTTTTTACTGTTTTTTATTTCTTTACCTACCTATTGTTCACCTAATACATTTTTTGCACTATTGGTTAGAGCCTGTAAGTAAGCATTTCACTGTAAGGTCTACCTACACCTGTTGTATTCGGCGCATGAGACAAATAGACTTTGATTGAATCAACACAATATTAGCCACTTTCAATGCAACATACAGAAACAAAACAAACGATGCAAGACTTAGTATGCAAAACTAACTATGCACCTGATTTTGTTGTAGGCAGAATGCATCGGAGTATGATTCCATTGCATTGACAAGCAGGACTCAACCCATTCTCTACACAGACCGGTGCGGCATAACCAATCAGACCTGCAGTAGACCTATTTTGCAAATAGAGCAGTGCCATATATGGATCAGTGCCATTTACTTTGAGCTGGACTGTGTTTACAGCATGAGCGGTCGTGAGTAGATGCACTTGTTTTGAGATCAAAGCGAGAGCTGTATGTAGCCAAGTGTGCACATTTTGCTCATATCCTTTGCTAGTTAGTGAGTTGTAAGCCCAGTTATAGATCATTTGTAGTCAGCAATAGGGGAGTGATTGCTTCCTACAACAGCAAAAAAATGTGTACATTTCCAAATATAGCTAATATGTAGAGGGTAGCATAATTTGTCTGATTCTCTGTAATAATTATATGGGAATAATAATGCATTTTTATTTTGTAAAACATTGAGGATGACTTGTAACATTGTATGTTTCTTGATAGCTTGGTAGTGTAAAACGATTGGATAAATCATGTAAAAGTACTCTCACTTATGCACAAGTATTGTCTTATTTTTTGTATATATTTATTTATTTAACCTTTATTTAACCTTTATAGACCAAGCTGAAAGACTGAGTGTCCGTTCATCTCTTGCCTTCCTCCACTGGGTCATAGAAGTGGCAGATTCAGCAGACTGCTAGCACTCCATGAATGTCTGAAAGTCTACCGTAGATCTGCAGGAATTACTTTTATGGAGAATTTTGATACCTTTTGGCAACAAAAAGTCACCGAAATCACCTTGGCGCGTGGACACTATCTAATCACTACAAGGCAGCTCTAAGAAATTGACACTTTTACAAAGGTGTATTGTACAGTGAAGCCGCTGCTGTCACAGGTAATCACCATTACGTCTCAACGCCCCCAGCAAACAGTGATAGATAAACAACATGTAGGGCGGATTGGGGTCAATTTTGGCAATGTAATTCCCATTGCTATGCAGCCTTTGGTTATGAATAATAGATTGGCAGGTAATTATACGGCTTTTATTGACACCCCAGGTGATTTCAAACCCCTAAAAAGGTTAGAAATTCATGCACCTAAACGTTCGCAGCCTTTTGCCAAACATGGACTAGTAGAGGTGATGATGTGACAGCGTGGTATGGCAAGGCTTGTCCCATGAATTAATCACAAAAAATGAAAATTAGCTGATAACTACGATACAAACATTCTGGATAATATAGAGAATCTGGAACGATTTATTGATCATCGTTTTGAAATGCTCGAGAAAGAAACGGATACATCGAAGCGAACCAGACAATACCTTTCATTGAGTTCTGCGAGTGAAACGGGAGGAAAGCCGCCGTCTAAAATTCCAAACGTAACATTGGAGGGGGACGTTTTTATATTTATGTCTCCAGAAGATAGAGAGCATTGCTTACAAGCATGAACGAGCAGTTTAAAAAATCGTGATCTATTGCCTGGGCTACTGGGGGAGGTTGAGGCCTTAAAAACAGGACTGGATTACAGTAAAAATGATGGAAAAAATACGAGCGGAAAATAAGATATTGAAAACTACAGTGGACTCCCTAAAAGGCACTACAGAGAGGCTACTGTATGATTTTTTAAATGTATTTATTATTTATTGTACATTAGAAAAAACAAGGTCGTTTTTTTTTGTTGTTTAATATGATATGTCCTAATTGTAAAGGTCGGGTATATTATGACTTAAAAAGCCGTTATATAGTGCGGCCCTTGTTCGCAGATGTGAATCGGAATGATTAGCTTTTAAGATATAACCTAATAAATATGAATATGTATTATAGGGATAGGATAAAGGATTATATAATTAAAAACCGGCCTAGGTTCTCTATTGGAATAGGCATATACGATCATAAAATAATTGGTATTAACCTTTTACATTAATTTTTTTTTATCTCAATATAAAAATGTAAAGGATGATTATTCTTCCGATACACACCGGCAAATGGATGGATTGGGTATTGTCAACAGGGTTGTTGTCTCTAGTATGTGTGGGCTGGTTAACACTGGGATAAAGTGATTAAAGTTGACGGTAGAACTAATACAATAATTGGTTTAGTTTATGGAAGCACTTCTCTAAGCGCAGCCCAATCTCACATTCAATTCGCGCATACATGTACATAATGTATTTCACAGCCAGTCCATAATGTTGACCCTGAGGACTTTCGTATTTTCACTCCAAATGGAGCCCAAAATGAGAAAGTCTCTTACTGTAAGTATTTGGGTATTTGGCTTGATGCCAAGTTGTCTTTTGAAACACATTGAAAACTTGACAAAGAAGCTGAGAATTACGATTGTTTTTTATATAGAAACAAATCCTGCCTCAGTTTTGAAAATAGAAGGAAGAATGTTCAAACAACGCTTTTCCCTGTAATAGACTATGGTGACATTATTTATATGCAAGCGGCGGCCTCTGTTTTGAAACAATTGGAGTCAGTATTCCATTCCATTCAGCAATCCGTTTTATCACTGGGGATGGTTTTAGGACTCATTATTATATTCTGTACAAACATGTGGGATGGACCTCGGTCTGTAAGAAGAAAACTGCACTCTATTTGATTTTTTTAGTCTTGCAGAAACGTTCTTTGTACATTACATAATTGATTCATTTTAGACGTACAAATGACCAAACCCGTTCTCAGGGATGGTTAACTCTGGAGATCCCGTTGGTCTCCACAGAATTGGGAAAATATGCTTTTAGTTTTTATGCACTTATGTGTGGACCAATACACAAAATGCCTTGCAATGGGATGTTCTGGTGCCTTTCAGGAATTTTAAATGATTGATTGGAGACTTTTATGTTACAGAATTCGATTGCTTTTCTTATATATTTAATGTTGTGTATTATGCATTTAATTATAGTGTGTTTTGTAGTGCTGTTCTGTCCCTGTACAGGCAGTTAACCCACTGTTCCTAGGCCGTCATTGAAAATAATAATTTGTTCTTAACTGACTTGCCTAGTTAAATAAAGGTAAAATAAATTAATAAAAATGTATTGGGTTTTATTTGTAAATTTATGCAAAGCTCTCTTGTACATTATTACCTCAAATAACCCGTGCCCTCGCACACTGACTCTGTACCCGGCCGTACCCCCTGTATATAGTCTGCCTATTGTTATTTTGCTGCTGCTCTTTAATTATTTGTTACTTTTATTTCTTATTCTCATCCGTATTTTAAAAACTGCATTGTTGGTTAGGGGCTCGTAAGTAAGCATTTCACTGAAAGGTCTACTACACCTGTTGTATTCGGCGCATGTGACTATGACCATTTGATTTGTAGAAGAGTTTTATCTCAATGTGACTCCTGTTAAATAAAGCTTAATATCAAAAATAAAACGTGAATAGCTACTGTACTTGTGCTTTGAAAAAACGAACATTTATTCATATAGTTTGATCAAGCCCTTAAAAGTTACTTTTACACACCGTTGTATTTACTGTTTCTACAGTCAGCTAATATTTTGTATGTTCAGAGGGCTATTTGCATTTTCTTTTAAAATGAATAAAATAAAGAAATAAAAATACCTAAATGGTTCTTTTGTTTGAGTGTTGTTTTTAGGATTTTTACATGTAATTATATTCTCTAGTTTCATTCGAAATGTTTGTATCGTGTCTGGGTCTGTTTACTGTGTCAGTATGGAATGTGGTTTGAAGAGTCATGGGTGGGAGAAGAGGAAACACAAAAATCACTATCCAATTTATTTCTGGACTGACTGCAGAATATGACATAATTTTACATGTTATGTGATGTTTACCTGTTGAGGAGGTTAATTCATTTAGCATGAAAAGAGGTGCTGAACCTCAGCAAGACGGAGCTCCTCTTCCTCCCGGGGAAGGACTGCCCGTTCCATGATCTCGCCATCACGGTTGACAACTCCATTGTGTCCTCCTCCCAGAGCGCTAAGAACCTTGGCGTGATCCTGGACAACACCCTGACGTTCTCAACTAACATCAAGGCGGTGTCCCGTTCCTGTAGGTTCATGCTCTACAACATCCGCAGAGTACGACCCTGCCTCACACAGGAAGCGGCGCAGGTCCTAATCCAGGCACTTGTCATCTCCCGTCTTGATTACTGCAACTCGCTGTTGGCTGGGCTCCTGCCTGTGCCATTAAACCCCTACAACTCATCCAGAACGCCGCAGCCCGTCTGGTGTTCAACCTTCCCAAGTTCTCTCACGTCACCCCGCTCCTCCGCTCTCTCCACTGGCTTCCAGTTGAAGCTCGCATCCGCCAAAAGACCATGGTGCTTGCCTACGGAGCTGTGAGGGGAACGGCACCTCAGTACCTCCAGGCTCTGATCAGGCCCTACACCCAAACAAGGGCACTGCGTTCATCCACCTCTGGCCTGCTCGCCTCCCTACCACTGAGGAAGTACAGTTCCCGCTCAGCCCAGTCAAAACTGTTCGCTGCTCTGGCCCCCCAATGGTGGAACAAACTCCCTCACGACGCCAGGACAGCGGAGTCAATCACCACCTTCCGGAGACACCTGAAACCCCACCTCTTCAAGGAATACCTAGGATAGGGTAAGTAAGGGTAAGTAATCCATCTCCCCCCCCAAAAAAAAGATTTAGATGCAAGTGGCTGTTCCACTGGATGTCATAAGGTGTATGCACCAATTTGTAAGTCGCTCTGGATAAGAGCGTCTGCTAAATGACTTAAATGTAAATGTAAATGTCATTTCGACTGTCCATCACAGATAACAAAATGTGTTATCAAAAATTATAAGGCACTCAATGGAGGGTAGGTATAGCATTGTTTAATGTGCTGCTTTAGTGATATTGTCGCTCAGTGAAAACTGTCGGTAGTTCACCATCACTGGCTGCTTCTCAGACGCACTCACAGGCGGTAGGGTTTTAGCGCCTGTGCAATGCCAAAAATCTGGCGGAAGTCAGGCGCACCTTCTTGTTCAGGCGAGACAAATTGGACATGTCGAAGCAAGGTTACCAGTATCAGAAGGAGCTCCGTGCGCGCTAACCCTTATCCCAGGCATACACGAGAGCCTGTGGAACACAAACACAGTTATTTATGTTGACGACACCTTCATACACATGCTGTAGTAATTTAATAAACACAAGAAACAGAAATACCTTATTTACATAAGTATTCAGACCCTTTGCTATGAGACTCGAAATTGAGCTCAGGTGCATCCTGTTTCCATTGATCATCCTTGAGATGTTTCTACAGCTTGATTTGAGTCCACCTGTGGTAAATTCAATTGATTGGACATGATTTGGAAAAGGCAAACACCTGTCTATATAACGTCCCACAGCTGAAAGTGCTGGTCAGAGAAAAAACCAATCCATGAGGCCGAAGGAATTGTCCGTTGTCATGCCCTGACCTGAGTTATCTTTGTTTTCTTTATTGTTTTGGTTAGGTCAGGGTGTGACGAGGGTGGTATGTGTGTTTTTGTCTTGTCTAGGGTTTTTTGTATATCTATGGGGTTTTGGTTTGTCTAGGTAAATGTAGGTCTATGGTGGCCTGAATTGGATCCCAATCAGAGGCAGCTGTTTATCGTTGTCTCTGATTGGGGATCCTGTTTAGATTGCCATTTTCCATTTTGGTTTTGTGGGTTATTGTCTATGTGTAGGTGCATGTCAGCATGCGTGTTTATAGCATCACGTTCGTTTTGTTATTTTTTTAAAGTTTGTTTAGTGTTCTTCGTTTGTTTAGTGTTCTTCGTTTAAATAAAGAAGAATAGATTTAAATTGCGCTGCGCCTTGGTCTCCTCTCTATGACGAACGTGACATCCGTAGAGCTCCGAGACAGGATTGTGTTGAGGAACAGATCTGGGGAAGGGCACCAAAACATTTCTGCAGCATTGAAAGTCACCAATAATACAGTCGCCTCCATCATTCTTAAATGGAAGATGTTTGGAATCACCAAGACTCTTCCCAGAGCTGGCCGCCAGGCCAAACTGAGCAATCGGCGAAGGACGTTGGTCAGGGAGGTGGCCAAGAAGCCGATGGTCACTCTGACAGAGCTCTATAGTTCCTCTGTGGAGATGGGAGATGGGAGAAACTTCCATAAGGACAACCATCTCTGCAGCACTCCACCAGTCTTTTATGGTAGAGTGGCCCGACAAAAGCAACTCCTCAGTAAAAGGCACATGACAGCCCGCTTGGAGTTTTCCAAAAGGCATCTAAAGACTCTCAGACCATGAGAAATAAGAGTCTCTGGTCTGATGAAACCAATATTGAACTCTTTGGCTTGAATGCCAAGCATCACATCTGGAGAAATCCTAGCACCATCCCTACGGAGAAGCATTGTGGTGGCAGCATAATTTTTTTTCAGTCGTTTTTGACTAGTCAGGATCGAGGAAAAGAGCAAAGTACAGAGCAATCCTTGATGAAAACCTGCTCCATAGCACTCAGGATCTCAGAATGGGGGTGAAGGTCTAGCCTTTAACTCAGTGTGGATGTTGCCTTTAATCCATGGCTTCTGGTTGGGATATGTACGTATAGTCACTGTGGGGAAACCATCGTCAATACACTTATTGATGAATCCGGTGACTGATGTGGTATATTCCTCAATGCCATCGGATGAATCGCGAAACATATTCCCATCTGTGCTAGCAAAACAGTCATGTAGCTTAGCTTCCATGTCATCAGACCACTTATGTATTGAGCGGGTCACTGGTACTTCCTGCTTGAGTTTTTGCTTGTAAGCAGGAATCAGGTCAGATTTGCCAAATGGAGGGCAAGGGATAGCTTGTACACATCTCTGTGTTTGGAGTAAAGGTGGTCTTGAGTTTGGTTTCCTCTGGTTGCACATGTGACATGCTGGTAGAAATGAGGTAAAACGGAATGAGGTTCTCCTGCATTATACAGCTCGTTGAGTGCGGTCTTAGTGCCTGCATCAGTTTGTGGTGTTAAATAAAAATGTTACTTTTTGTCCTGAATACAAAGTGTTATGTTTGGGGCTAATCCAATATAACACATTACTGAGTACCACTCCAATATTTTCAAGCAAAGTGGTGTCTGTATCATGTTATGGGTATTCCTGTAACAGTTAAGGACTGGGGAAACTTTCAGAATAAAAAATAAACAGAATGGAGCAAAATCCTAGATGAAAACCTGGTTCAGTCTTCTTTCCACCAGAAACTGGGAGATGATTTCACCTTTCAGCAGGATAATAAGACAAAACACAAGGCCTAATCTACACTGGAGTTGCTTACCAAGAAAACAGTGAATGTTCCTGAATTCTAGTTTTGACTTAAATCGACTTGAAAATCTATGGCAAGACCTGAAAATGGTAAACAGCCAATTTGACAGAGCTTGAAGAATTTTGAAATGAATAATGGGCAAATGTTGCACAATCCAGGTGTGGAAAGCTCTCAAAGACTTACCCAGAAAGACTCAGTTGTAATTGCTGCCAAATGTGCCTCTACAAAGTACTGACTCAGGGGTGTGAATACTTATGTAAAATAGATATTTCTGTATTTCTTCTGTGTATTGTTTTGTATTGCTAGGTATTACTGCACTGTTGAAGCTAGAAAAAAAATCTCTGAAGCTGGAGTCTTATATCTCCCTCTAATTTTAAGCATCAGCAGTTTACCGATCACTGTACCTGTAAACAGCCAATCTGTAAATAGCACACCCGACTACCTCATCCCCATATTATTACTTACCCTCTTGCTCTTTTGCACCCCAGTATCTCTACTTGCACATCATCATCTGAGTATCTATCATTCCAGTATTAATAATACATTTGAATTATTTTCACCTCTAGGGCCTATTTATTGCCTACCTCCCTACTCTTCTACATTTGCACACACTGTACATAGATTTTTCGATTTTTCTTTTGTGTTATTGACTACGTTTGTTTATGTGTAACTCTGTGTTGTTGTTTTTGTCGCACTGCTTTGCTTTATCTTGGCCAGGGGCCTGTTGCACAAAACTAGGATAAGGGATTAAGCCAGGATATCTTGGTGATCCTGGCTCAATTGATCCGTAATCCGGTTGCACTAAAGATGGATAGGGGGCAGGAGGATATGTTATGGTATAAATTACCATGGAGATTTATTCTGTGGAGCTAGCCTGCTCCAGACCAGGCTAAATTCCAGGATCTATTTAATCTCATCCCTAATGTCAGTCAGCAGTCACCACAAATGGAAACCAATAGTTATTTCACTGCTCACTATACATTGTTATCACATATAACTAGACCCACTGTCATTATTTAAACGTTTGTGATCATTAATTTCAATGATTTTGGATAAAAAATGATTTTTAGATGTTGCTATCATTAGATAATTTACAGTTTCCCATAGACTATATATAAAATGATAGAATATTAGGGCCACAGAGGGAAAAAAAAGACAAGTCATAATATTGTCACATTGTCATAAGTATCAAAACTGTAAAAACAATGTAGCTTTTCTGCAGAAAGAACCAGCCTCATAAATTTATGACTTTATCCTTTTTCTTCAGTGTGGCCCTAGTACTCTGTCATATAAACAAATACACATTCCATATGAATATAAAAACACAATGTGTAACATTATGTTCCTTTATTGAATAAGGACTAAACAAAGCAGGTAAACCATCAGCTCCTTTCGAAACTGAAGTCACAGTGACTCTACAAGATGGAAAGCACAGAATCCAAGCATATTATACAAAATGATACATACACATTCAAAGGTCTGTATATAACACACCCTGCATGTCTGCACACTAAAATAAATGCAGGACAAATCCATACACATCAACTGAACAGACAAATGAATGGATGCAGTAGCCTCCCTGCAGCCTTGTATTACACACAGTATACCGCACAAACATCATAAGAGGCCAAATTCGTAAAAAAACGAACCCAAAAAAACCCAAATTCCTCTGCCACCGCAGGACATATTTAACCAAAATTGAAAGCACACATACTAACTAAAATAAGTCAACACATATTGGTCCCTCAGCAGCCGACCACTGTCGTCATCAGGGAAGATTGCCGGATTGTCCCAGTCCATGGCTGGTGGCACTCTGGGGGCCCTCTCCTTCCTCAGGCAGGCCACATTGTGGAGGACAGCACAAGCCACAGTAATATCACATGCCCTAACAGGGCTGACCCTTAATTTGTGAAGGCAGTGAAAGCGTGCCTTCAGGAGGCCAAAGGTCATTTCAACTCTGGCCCTGGTCCTGGCATGGGCATGGTTGTAGGCCTGCTGTGCTTCCTGGGGGTCTGTGAAAGGTGTCAGGAGAAAAGGCTGGCAGCCATACCCCTGTCTCCCAGCAACACACCAGAGAATTCACCTGTCAACACAAAATCTCATCATTACTACCTCATAAACACAGTGATATTCTTGACACAGCCATGATGGTTATAAATAGGGGTTGTGTGGCTTACCTTGTGATAGGCACTGATAGATTTCAGAGGCCCGAAAGATTCTGGAGTCATGGACTGAGCCAGGCCATTTTGCCACAACATTGCTGATCACACAGTCAGCATTGCAGACCATCTGAAATCATAAGATGAGGAATATTACACCAATCAATGCACATCACTGGCAGATTTTTTTTTGCTTATTTTCCTAGGTAATTTTGCTCAAGAAAATATTCAAGATGTTTTTAGATATTTTTTTTTTTTTACTGAAAACAAGACAAAAATACTAAGTAAGAAAGACATTTTTGCAGTGCAGTGAGCAACCGACCTTGGGTCCTTTGAAAGGCGCTATATAAATTAAAGTGATTATTATTATAGCTCATCTATTTATTCAATTAAATTTTATTTATATAGCACTTTTCACAATTGTTTCATTCTGTCAAAGCAGCTTTACATTAATGAAAGCAGGAGAAACACAAAAAAACGGTGGACAACATAAGAAGCAGAGTACAACGGCTAAGATTAAACCGTACTGAGCGTAGTAACGTTAAATAATAATGTAAGGCTTTAATAATAATTTATCATAGCTTTATACAGTGTGATGGACTTACTTTACACAATTTCACTCATATCTGCAGTGCATTTCAATTAAAAATTTAACCGTTTCATAATTACAGTACAACTGCGTTTTTGGAGATGTGAATTAAATATTTGAATTGTAATTGTGATGTTTCAGCGGAGCGGTGAGTGTGTAATTGTGCACTACTTACGCATTCAGGCGGTCTGCAATACTTTGCCACGCTTTTTCTCTTTGCTTTATCACTGTGGGGGTGTTGCCTTTCTTCTTAATTATATCTTTTACCTCCTCGTATGCCTCCATGAGGATTTGTGCTTCCGACGGGGAAAAGTACGCGGCTCTAGTTGCCATGGTAAATCAGTTAATCTGTGATCTGTGGCGGGGTCTATTTGAGTGAGCCGTGAGCGCGCACCTATCCAGGATTGGTTTCACCCGGCTTAATGAATCCGTGTCTGCTCATCCTGGCTTGGTCTTTGTGCAACCAATTAAGCCTGGACGCACATGTTTTGGCTTCATTGAGCTCAGCTTAGTCATTTATCCCGGATGTCTTAATTCTACTTTTGTGCAACAGGCCCCAGGTCGCAGTTGTAAATGAGAACTTGTTCTCAACTGGCCTACCTGGTTAAATAAATGTGAAATGAAAAAAAATGAAACACAAGCATTTCGCTGCACCTGCGATAACAACTGCAAATATGCGTACACAACCAATAAAATGTTATTTGATTTGACTATGGTGAAAACGTGAAACATTTTGGGCTTCCCTAGAACTTGGAAAAACATGACATGCCAAAATGGGGATTTCCAGAGAAAACAAATAACTTATTTTAATGAAAACACTGCTATTGTATTGTTTTTACATTGATTAGTTAAGTTAGAGCATAGATGTATGTGATCGAACTGTTAAATAGAGTGTTTCATAAAAACATACACACATAATGTCTGGGGGACATAAAATGGTGGAACGACCCTGGTTTTCCATTATGATTTTTTTCCATTAGGATATATATTATTATTATTTTAATTAAAGGTAGTGGAGTAGCAGCAGTCGTAGTGATTATAGTGTTATGTACCATGACCCATGGTCCGATAGCAATTTTGGTTAAATCCTGTATCCTACTGATGAGGGTGAGGAAGACTCGGTTGTCGTATCCAAACCTTTCCCCGTAAATCAGTGAGGAGATGATGTTAGACGCTGCTTAATGGAACAGGTGCTTGAGGGTCCATCGAACTGCCTGCCAGGACACAGCAACGATCACCGCACCACGCAATACACACAGACAAGATAAGAGCACCAATCATAGAGCTTCCGAAATTGAACACAATGATAGGATAGATATGGTAAAAATGACCACATTCTTTATACCCAATGTTAATACAATATTGTACATATTGTAACGCTAATTGGTTGATATTGGGTAACTTTAGTCTGGATACTGAGTATGTGGTGATAATGACATGAATAGGAATGGTGATGACTATGTGGTACGTTGTGTGTGTGTGTGTGTGTGTGTGTGTGTGTGTGTGTGTGGCTGTACCAGCATTGCACTCCAGCACAGAGCAGGTGTGGGAGACCTCCTCAAGGATGCGCTCTTCCATGGAGTGTTTGCCCAGATCAAAGTTTCTCAGCGTGGTCAGAGCAAAGCATCTGTGGTCCCTCCAGCTGGAGACAAAATCTTTGTTGATGATCCCTGATGAACACATGTAACAGTGTTGGTTCTGATTCCACTTGCCACTGCAGAAATATGTATTCAATGTTTATGTATTTATATTGGTTGGTTCAAGTCAGATGCCAATAAGGTTTATTGTCATTGGCTATGCTTGCTGATAGGGGAAGATTCGTCAATTCTTTACAGTCTGATATTGACATGCAAGCAGCAGGTCCCGTTCTGAAATACTGTATTCTATTACAATGTGTAAGAGTTCACTATGTATATTTCCTAACGTCTAAATGTACTTGATATATATGTATATACACTACTGTTCAAAAGTTTGGGGTCACTTAGAAATAACCCACAAATGCTGATGCTCCAGATACTCAACAAGTCTAATGAAGGCCAGTTTGATTGCCTCTTTAATCAGAACAACCGTTTTCAGCTGTGCTAACATAATTGCAAAAGGGTTTTCCAATGATCAATTAGCCCTTTAAATTGATCAACTTGGATTAGCTAACGCAACGTGCCATTGGAACACAGAAGTGATGGTTGCTGATAATGGGCCTCTGTATGCCTATGTAGACATTCCATTAAAAATCAGCCATTTCCAGCTACAATAGTCATTTACAACATTAACAATGTCTACACTGTATTTCTGATACATTTTATGTTATTTTAATGGACAAAAAATATGATTTTCTTTAAAAACAAGGACATTTCTAAGTGACCCCAAACTTTTGAACGATAGTATATATATATAAATATATATATATATATATATATTAGATATTGGGGGGCTTCCTGTGATGTGGTTTTGTATGCATGATTGCTCTATACGTGAGTTAGCTAGCATGCCCTAAATGTAATGGTCACATTAACTCCCTGTTAATTCACAGTTATTTCCATGCTAACAGACAAATCTCACAAATCTACAGTCGTCAACAAACTGTTGTCCAGCACATCTAATGTGCTTCCTTTTTTCTATCATCAGGTACTTACATTTATTGTATTTTGTGCTATTTTTGTCATTGTTATGATGTTTGAAAATAAAAATGCCCAGTCTGATATACAGTATGTATGCAAGCATTTACATTTACATTTAAGTCATTTAGCAGACGCTCTTATCCAGAGCGACTTACAAATTGGTGCATTCACCTTATGACATCCAGTGGAACAGTCACTTTACAATAGTGCATCTAAATCTTAAAAGGGGGGTGAGAAGGATTACTTATCCTATCCTAGGTATTCCTTAAAGAGGTGGGGTTTCAGGTGTCTCCGGAAGGTGGTGATTGACTCCGCTGTCCTGGCGTCGTGAGGGAGTTTGCGAGTAAACACTAATCAACTGGGACCGCTGGCTGGGAATTTCTTTAAGAACACAACTCAAGAGAGTTAAGAAGTATGATCCCTATCTGTTAGACACACACACATATACACACACACAGACATACAGCACATACATACCAGTGGAGGCTGCTGAGGGGAGGACGGCTCATAATAATTTCTTGAATAGAGTCAATGGAATGGTATCAAAGATGTGGTTACCATGTGGTTGATACTATTCCATTGACTCCATTTCAGCCATTACTATTAGCCATGCTCCCCTCAGCAGCCTCCACTGATACATATGCAGTTCACACAGTACCGACAAGGCGGTGTGTGTTTGTGATCTGCATTATATAAACTGATTTAAGGTCACCTCTACTTCTACCTACACCAATACAATTATATCACAAATTATAAAGCTGATCCAGGACCAGCCTAGGGGACACTAGGGGTTAAAAACACAGTACCTGTGCATTCTGTGATGTCGCTGATCATGAGATGGTTTGGTCGTCCTGCAAATTCAGCTGTGCATGTCACCAGTGCCTCACAAACCGCCTCAAGGCCATTCAGAACCATGACAGGTCGTGATCCGATGTACAGACAGAACACGTTACCATACCACCTCTTCAGCTGAAACACAGAGGTAGAGAGAGGGAGAGAGAGTTCCCAAGCTGAACATTAAGTTGTGTGACAAGTCAGACACATCTGAAGATGAAACTAAACCATAGCAAGCAACTACTGACAGTTCCAGAGGAGGACAGCACATAATAATGGCTGGAACGGAGCAAATGGAATGATGAATTTGATACCATACCACCTATTCCGCTCCAGCCATTTACCACGAGCCTGTCCTCCCCAATTAAGGTGCCACCAACCTCCTGTGAAAAGTTATTGTATTGTATCATTGACACTCCTCACTATCTGGGTTAAATTAATATGGATGAACAAACGTCTGTAACAAAACAAATCCCCATCAAGAACCTTTTTGAGGGTTGTTTGAAAAGCGGAGACAGTGTTGACATGTTGATTTAGGCCTGATAAAACCTTTTGGAACCTGACCTATTTTGGATCAAACACAGTTTAGTGGCTGTTGCTGTTCTGACATGAATCACAATGGCATTTTAAGTTAGTATCTAAAAAAGGTCTGTAAGGACGCTACAAAACCATATCTTCCTGCACACAGTTTGGGCAACTTCAAACAAAACCAAATTACTGGTAACTATTCAATCACTGACAACATACAGTGTATGACACAAAAATAAACCCAGGGTAAACCAAACTTTTCCAGGTTTGTGGATTTTTTGTAAAGTTCTCTTACCCTTTCCAGGTCTTTGAGGGGGTTGACAGGGTCCAGCTGTAGGTCCACTGCTTCAACAAAGCTCCAATGTGGTTCTATCACCTTCAGTCGGATAGCCTTAAAGAATGTGGCAAGCAGTCACAAGTCTAAGAATTGAAAATAAAAAAGAACCACAAACAAGTAGAAAGGGGTTCCGATCATAGAAAGTTGAGTTACGTTTGAGTTTAACCATTTCTCCAGCTCAACCTACTTGTAGAGCGGACTGAACAGCGTGCAGAGTGACTCTTATCTTTCATACAAATCAAATGAAACGTTATTTGTCACATGCGCCGAATACAACAGGTGTAGACTTTACCGTGAAACTCTTAATTACAAGGAAGAAAAATTAGCTAAATAAAAAAAGTTAATAGTAACGCAATAAAATAACAATAACGGGGCTAAATACTGTGCAAGGAGTACCGGTACCGATTCAATGTGCAGGAGTACGAGGTGGTTGAGGTCATTTATGTATTATGTACATGTGGGTTGGGTTTAAAGTGACTAGGCAATCAGGACAGATTAATAAACAGAGTAGCAACAGGGTATGTGAAAGTTTGTCTGTGTGGGCATGTGTGTGGAGTCAATATGCATGTGTGTGTGTTGGAATGTAAATGTAGTATGTGAGAGTGTGTGAGTAGAGTAGGAGTGTGGATAGAGTCAGTGAAAGATAGTCAGTGTAAAAATCAGGGGGTGAATGTAAATAGTCCGGGTAGCCATTTGATGAAATGTTCAGCAGTCTCATGGCTTGGGGGTAGAAGCTTTTCAGGAGCCTTTTGGTCTCAGACTTTGTGATCCGGTACTGCTTGCCACGTGGTAGCAGAGATAACAGTCTGTGACTTGGGTGGCTGGAGTCTTTGACCATTTTTAGGGCCTGGCAGGGAGCTCGGCCCCAGTGATGTACTGGGCCATATACACTACTCTCTGTACCACCACTACCACTACGTCATGATTGGCAGGCGGCCAAAAACACTTGTTTCATTTCTTCAATTGTGAAACAGCTCCGCTACTTTAGTTACACTGCTTCAGCCAAGCTCAAATGCCAGTCTGTCACCTTCAGTCAGACAGCCTTAAAGAATTTAGCAAGCAGTCACTTACAACTCTGACAATTGAGCGGGTCATGAATTAATTGAAAGATTGAACTCCAACAGTGGTAGAAAAAGTACCCTTGAGTAAAAGTAAAGATACCTTTAAAGAAAATGACTCAAGTAAAAGTGAATGATCCAGTAAAATACTACTTGAGTAAAGGTTTGAAAGTATTTAATTTTAAATATACTTAAGTATCAAAAGTAAATGTAATTGCTAAAATGTACTTAAGTATCAAAAGTAAAATGATAAATTATTTCAAATTGCTTATATTAAGGAAACCAGAAGGCACAATTTTCTTGTTTTAAAAAATGTACAAATTGCCAGCAGCACACTAACACAGACATAATTTACAAACAAGGCATTTAAGTTTAGTGAGTGCGCCAGATCAGAGGCAGTAGGGATGACCAGGATGTTCTCTTGATAAGTGAGTGCATTTGACAATTGTTCTGTCCTGCTAAGCATTCACAATGTAATGAGTACTTTTGGGTGTCAGGGAAAATGCATGGACCAAAAGTACATTATTTTCTTTAGGAATGTAGTGAAGTAAAAGTTGTCAAAAAAACAACTTAAATTCTACTTTAAATAATTTTTATACCACTGAACTCCAAGGTTGTATCCTTGACTCAATCTAAATTGCCTACCTGTTTGGAAGCTACTGACCACTTGCCAGCAACATACCATAATAATATGCCCTCATGGTGTCAACGAAGTAGACAAAAGTGTGTGTTGTGTGATGCAAAAAAAATACAAAATTCAAAAAAGTTTTCATATATTATTTTTAATTCATACAGGTAATCAGGAGTGACTTCCCATTTTTAAAACAAATATCCTCCGAGCCTCACATATGATAACAAAGACGGGTGTGTGAGTGTCAATCTGCAACTTATACATTGTAGAGATAGGGGGATTACAATTAGCATATGTCTGATAATATAAAAAAGTTAAAACATATACAACCAATATATCACCTGCAGAATAGTTCAGCCTCTCTATTTATCTCCCACAATAATGATGCTTATTTGCTGCCGTCCCATTTCACAGACACTGACCAAAAATATACGGTCCCGAACTGATAGGCCGGGGTGACAAAAATTCCCATGCTCATTTCTGGTTCCCGTTTGCCACGATGTGAACTTAACTCGTCAGAACATGAGCAGGTTACAAACATAAATATGCAATAAAACCAAACACAAATGAAACAGCAGATTTGACACTAAATTTGAAAAATATTTACTGCTCAACGAACACATATCATCATAGTTGAATCTGGATGTTAAAAAAAGAGACAGACAAAATATGTATGTACTGTCCTTGACAGTGTCAGTTCACTAGAAAAATACACCAAAATAAAGAGCATTTTACAATAGAATTCAAAGTTGAGAATTTTGAAAATTACACCCCAAAAAATGTGCTCCACATGCACACACTGAGGGAGAAACAGACAAGATATAAAATGCACCAGCAACTGAACAGAACTGTAAGCCTCATCAATAGTGTCAAAAGATTAGGACTGGTAAAGGTTTTGAATGGATTTACATGTTGTCAGTGTTGTGGCTGGTCTTGTGTGCCTGACTCATAGGAGACTAGGTTGCAGCAGGTGAGGGAGCTGATTTTCTCTTCCCGCTGTGACTCTAGCACCACTATGTGGGCAATGGAGTAGCTGCACTCCTCACTGCTCATTGACAGTAGAATACAAACAATGCAGCTCCTCACAGCACCTTTCCCTTCCTACCCTTAGTCACCATGTAGATCTGAAAGGATCAAATATGTCTGCAATATGGTAATAGCTCTACCTAGCCCTCTAAAAGACTAGATGGAATTTTCACTATATTGCTTACTATCCAACCGTTTCAGATGTACATAAGTACCTAGGTATAGTGGTTGATTTTGCCTTGAGGAAATGAATGGGTTGCTATCTTTACCTCAACCCAATCCATATTTACTCAATCCAAATGGAGCACAACTCAACTTTTAAAAACACATCCACTGTTACTTCAGTAGCACAGATAAAAAAATATATTCCATGACATCATTAAAGCTTATAATTCCTGTAGTCGAGGGCTGCTCTCCAGGGTAAGTTGCATCATCTCCCTGTTCAAACATCAACAAAGGGGACGCGACAAAAATAAAGTATGAAGGTATGATTATGAAAAGTATCAAAAACAGTTTCTTCATCAATTCAGCTTATATTACAAGACTCCAAAAATAGACCTGTTTGTTAGTACTCAAACAAGTGTTTAAAAAAGTGTTTTTGGGTTTCTTTAAAAAAGGGTCTCTTCATGTGAGCCTTGTGGCAGGGTTCATAGGTCAAAGGTTGAGGATGGAGACATCGAAGAGGTCACAGAGGCCCTCGCTCTCATCCAGGTTATAGAAGTAGTCATGGTCACCCGGGGGAGGAGAAAGGCGGAGGAGTGGAGAGAACACTGATAGAGAGAGAAAGTGGGATATAAACATGAATAACTGGAATCATCTAGTCAAAGTAAAAGGTGTTTATAACATAATCCATTTTAGACTTACCTTCTGAAGCCATAAGTTCCTCTAGTAGATCTGCACTCACCATCTCTACACACACACACACACACACACACAGCGAGGTGAGAGAGTGTTTGCTGTACACAAAGTCACAGTCTATGATGCGTTTTATTTCAGGAAATTAAGTTCAAGGGTCTGTTCGGATACATTTAAATAAAGTTTAAGACATGATACACATGCACACGGGGTCAAACACAGTACCTTTAGCGGGGTCAAACATGTCAGAAAAGTATTTGGGGAAATCCAGCACTGAAAAACACAAGGCACAATAGACACCATACAAGTACATTAGAGATGGTTTTTATAAAGTAGAGCCAAGTTACACACCGTTTTCCTGTGTACATTTATTAAACAACCAAAAATAATACAGCTTGCACGCACACACACACACATTTCTATAGCAGGCAGGCATTGTACATCATTTGTTGCCACACAGATGCTTCCTGTTACAGTGCATTGGGGATAGCCAGGGTTTTAATGTAAAAAAAACACTGTGGTCGGAAGTGTGTGCTTACGAAACAGATAAACAATGTACGCAGAGTACCAGTCCAAAGTTTGGAGACACCTACTCATTCAAGTTGCATTTCATATTTTAAATGTTTTATTTTTTAAACTATTTTCTACATTGTAGAATAAAAGTGAAGACAGACTATGAAATGACACAAATGGAATCATGTAGTAACCAAAAAAAAGTGTTAAACAACTCAAAATATATTTTAGATTCTTCAAAGTAGCCACCCTTTGCCTTGATGACAGCTTTGCACACTCTTAGCATTCTCTCTTTTCTAACAGTCTTGAAGTAGTTCTCACATTTGCTGAGCACTTGTTGGCTGCTTTTCCTTCACTCTGCAGTCCAACTCATCCCAAACCATCTCAGTTGGGTTGAGGTCGGGCGATTATGGAGGCCAGGTCATCTGATGCAGCACTCCATCACTCTCCTTCTTGGTCAAATAGCCCTTACACAGCCTGGAGGTGTGTTGGGTCTTTGTCTTGTTGAAAAACAAATGATAGTGGGACTAAGCCCAAACCAGATGGGATGGCGTTTCGCTGCAGAATGCTGTGGTAGCCATTGTGGGATTCTATATTTTACATTATAGCCATTACCATATATATATTATCTGATGTTGGTTGTGTGAGGTATTTGCATTTGTGCACTGGAGCATCATCATGAGAGTAAACAACTGCTTGCTACATCTACTTGCCTGTTTGTGTGTGTGTGACAAGAACTGAGTACCATGGTGTGACCTGCATGTTGCAAAACTGTAGATAACAGCCCAGCAGATGCTTTGTCCTTGTGTTTGTATGTAACAATATTGAGCACATGGTGTGACTTGCTGTATCTTACAAAGTTGTGATAGGGAGGGGTGGTCATCACGAGGTTTAACTGAGATGGAAAAATACTGAACACAATAGTAGGAACTGAGCAACTGTTATAACTAGGGGGTGATACCAGAACAGTAAGCATCTATACATCGACGGAGGAAGGACTACAAGAAGCGCCAAGAGGCGGGTACCCGCCTGAGCGCCTGCGATAGGCTGAGCAAGTTTAAACCACGCCCAGCCTTTACTGTGATAGGCCAACAGACAGGTTGGAACTATGTCTATCCAGTATAAGAACACTGTTAACATACATCCTGTCAGTTCTCTGTTCTGCCCTGCGTGGTATTACAGTGAGCCCGTATATACAAAAGTTGCATTTGCCATTTATTACTTAGCTAATAAAAAATACATAGTATACAATCGGTGACTCATTGTTATATTTATCCTGATACCAGATTCGAATTTACGCAACTCTAACACCATGCTGGTTACGTGTGGTTTGAATTCTAAATAAAATCACTGATTTCATGCTTTGGGAACCACACAAATGTGGAGATCATCCATTCACCTACTCTGCATCTCACAAAGACACAGTAAGAACCAAAAATCTCAAATTTGGACTCATCATACTAAAGGACATATTTCCACAGGTCTAATGTCCATTGCTCATGTTTCTTGGCCCAAGCAAGGCTCTTCTTCTTATTTATGTCCTTTAGTAGTGGTTTCTTTGCAGCAATTCGACCATGAAGGCCTGATTCACACAGTCTCCTCTGAACAGTTGATGTAGAGATGTCTGTTACTTGAACTCTGTGAAGCATTTATTTGGGATGCAATCTGAGGTGCAGTTAAAACAAAAGATAAAGGTTAAATAACTCTTATGAACTTATTTAAATAAGCAAGTTACGTAACAACAAATTCTTATTTACAATGACAGTCTACACTGGCCAAATCCGGACGATGCTGGGCCAATTGTGCGCCGCCCAATGGGACTACCAATCACAGCCGGTTGTGATACAGCCTGGATTCGAACCAATTTGTCTGTAGTGACACCTCTAGCACTGAGATGCAGTGACTCTGCGCCGCTCGGGAGCCCATCTTGCAGCAGAGGTAACGTTGGGTCTTCCTTTCCTTTGGCGGTCCTCATGAGAGCCAGTTTCATCATAGCGCTTGATGGTTTTTGCGATTGCACTTGAATAAAGTTTGATATTTTCCGAATATTGACTGACCACGTCTTAAAGTAATGATGGACTATCGTTTCTTGCCATAATATGGACTTGGTCTTTAACCAAATAGTGCCATCTTCTGTATACGCCTAACTTGTCACAACAACTGATTGGATCAAAAGCATTAGGAAGGAATGAATGAAATTCCACGAATTCAGTTAAGAAGGCAGACCTGTTAATTGAAATGCATTCCAGATGACTGCCTAATGAAGCTGGTTGAGATAATGCCAAGGGTGTGCAAAGCTGTCAAGGCAAAGTGTGGCTACTTTGAAAAATCTCAAATATAAAATATATTTTGATTATTTTAACAGCTTTTTTTGGATATAACATGATTCCATATGTGTTATTTCATAGTTTTGATGGCTTCAGTATTATTCTACAACGTATAAAATAGTTAAAATAAAGTAAAAAACCCTTTATTCCTCTAGGTTGGAGCTTTGGCACGAAAGACGTGTGTTTAGGTCAGGGCGACATGGCCTAAAAATCATCTCCCGATCCTTTCAAACCTATGGGCGATTCACAATATATATTTCTTGATTTTTTGTTGTTGATGTTTTCACTAAATAAGCTTTGTTGTACAATTAAAGGGCAGATATACTGCATTTCAACAACTCAGTAATAATCCAAATGGATTCAGGGCTTGTGAAATTATACCTAGTCTAAAAATACACCTTCCACAACCATAAAACCCAATATTAACTTAATCTAAATAATTTAACCAGTTTTTTTGCAATAATCACTGATCTGGCTTTCAAGTCAGTCTATGAAAATTGCCTTTTTGTACTAATTTAACCAGAACCATGTATAATGCACATTCACTAATAATGACTAACTTCTTGTAGCAGGCATTATAGAACATTAACACAGGTCTCAAACAAATTAGACAGCTAGGATAACAATCTTTTGACTAAAATGCTGCTAGCTGTACGTGGTATCGCAATGCGTGCATGACAAACAGCATTCATTTTCCAGAACCAATGTTCATTGAAACTCCTGCTTTAGTACTGTTCGCTCTGTACACAACTTGAGGAGTAGAGAGATAAAAAGGTATCATTTAGAAAGGTTAACTCCCTCTATTACAGTAAAATAATGTCTCAATGTGTTTCAGTCTCCATATGACCCATTCTGTTGGATCAAAATTCAAATAACGAGTTGAAACCTGTTTGTCAGAGAGGAAGAAGTGATCTCTCATCTTTGATGTTCTGAGTGGCAGGGGGAGGGGCTTGGTGTGTGTGTGTAAATAGAGAGGAAGAGGCGAAGTGAGAGGTTTGACAAATTTTTCTCCCGCAAAAATCTGTCCAAAATAAGCCCAATGCGTTTCTATGGGCTTATTTTGGACGTAAGCTTGTCGCATGCCTTCCCACCTTTGGGACAACGACTCCCATTGTTAGGGCAGAGACATGAGAATCTTGTCATTATATATAGATCTCTGGTGTAAATGGGAAGGTGCACACAGGACAGAAGGAGTGAAGGAGACGGGTCCAAAAAGACATGAGAACAAGCGAACATACACTCCAAAAAAAATATTCCGCGATACAGGCATTTGAAATATCGTGCAAAATTTTATTTGATATCGCCCTGCCTTAGTCTGTGTGCCAAAGTGCAAGTGACAGTCAAGGATCCTCGCTGGCTGTGTGTCATGTGATGGGTTGTAAATGATCAACGGCTCAGCTGCAGAGCATGAAACTCCGCTGTCTCCATAACTGGATAATTATTAAATGAGTCACATTTTTTTTGCCTAATCTTCCTCCCTTATTAGGCCTAGGCTTCTTTCTATATGTTGTATAGGTAGGTTGTAGACTACATTGCTAATTATAGGCTATAGAAATTGACCTACTCTACACATAATTTCTTTCATAAGCTTTGATAGGCTGTAAGTTCTTTTGACTTCATTACATTTTTCCATCTTGATATTGTTTCCTAAATTTGACTTCTTGTTGCCTGTAACATTTGTTATTTAAAATAAAGCTGTGATAGAGACTCGCCTATAGACTGCCTTTCACAGATGTGCGCATTTGAAAGCTGCAACTTTAGGACTTTAAAACACTTCATTAGAATAGCCTATTTGGTTAATTGTATTCATAATTTTAACTTCATGCTTTTGATAGGCTATTTTAATTAGTGGGATTTGGCTTTTAGCCATTTAGTTCACAACAGAAATAGGGAGGGTTGCATGCATTATTTTATAATAGACTAAGCTTTGTTCAACTGTAATGTTTGTTCAAACTACTCATTAGATTTTTCTATCTTCTTATTGTTTGTTCTACCTCTCATTATTACCTTAGGCCTATCATGTTTTAAGGTTATTCAAAAACAACCTAAAACATAGAGATAAATTATCTAACGGCATTCTAAGCTAATTGTTTGATCATGAAGTAGCACGGAGGGAGGTGCAGGGGAAAGCCAGCATGCATAAAAACTTAAGTCATATTCATATCAAATTGAATTCTAACTCACAGTCAGATGAATCGGATTTGATTGGTTCAAAGACAGTCAAGTTGTTGTCCAATGAAGCAGAAGACTGGAGGGATCGAGTGTCCAATGATGGTGGTTGCTGAGCAGGTTTTTCAGTGCTGGAGGTGTCTGGTAGGTAGAGAAATAGATATGAATACAGATGTAAACATGGGACAATTCAATGATATTGTATTGAGAGTTTAGCAGACAAAACACTTTCATAGACCATGAGAGATATAACAGTGAGGTCACCTGATGGCTTAGCTGCTGTATGTGCTTTAGGCTTGCCGGTGGCCAGACTCTGGGTGGTCTTGACAAATGTGTGAGTGGGTGTGTTAATGGTTGTGTCTGCAGAGGCTGCAGCAGACTTGGTGTTCTGCAGCATTTCCTCAGGGGGCGGGACTGGCAGCACCACGGGGGTTGAGTTAACTGGGTCCTTGTTGATGAGCAGAACATCAATGGGCCCAGCAGCGCTCTTCAGATGGATCTGATACGTCCTCTGACCATTTTGAACCTAAAAGTGGAGACAAACACACACAAACACACACACACACACACACACACACATACTTTTCACCCTGAGAAGACTGACGGACTGACTAGGGGGGGCAGAAACAAATCGAACTTACAGCTTCAGGTATGGGCACCTCCAGCTGCGTACCAGAGGGAGCACGCACCGCCAAGAGAGTATCACCTTTGAAGCAGTTGCAGATGTCCTCATGATTAACATAGGCCAGAGTTGGTCAGAGTTAAGGTCAGACACACACCTTAACAGAGTATTATAACAGTGTTAATGCTGGCAAGTGTATCCTCTGCTATTGTACAGACAAGACAGAGCTGCAGCTCTTTTTCTATACTTTTCTACTGGTGTGGACTGTCATGGACACCTATCTAAGGTTAGGTTGGGGGTAACAATTTAGATGTTGGTGTAGGTATGAGTATGTGAGTACACAGTAAGGATATGGACTATTGTCTGTGTCCTCGGTCACGTTCTTGATGCTTTGTTGGACCCACACCCTTTGCTGGTCCAGCTCACTTTCCCTCATATCCAGATCTTCAAGCTCCGACTTCAGGTCAATCAGCCTGTCACCAATCTCCCTTGAGTTACAGCCTGGCCCAACTCCCCTTAGACAGATAGTGTACAGAAATGTAAGCACATACTGTGTGCATACCTATACACATACAAGCGCGCGAACGTACACTCACTTCCACTGAATACTATTCTTGGATTTCTTCTCGATCAGGCCGATGCCCTCCAGTACATTGGTGATGTCATAGATTCGCCTCTTCTGTCTGACGGCCAGGGTGTCTGCTGCCTACAAGAGCAAAAGAAACAACATTACTCACAACACAACTGTTAAAGTACACCCTCTTTCATCAGAAGCAAAATAACTTAATGAATGATTTTAAAATGCAAGCACTCAAATGTCCCTACCAAGGCTATTTTCCTTAGAGGGAAATGCATATCCAGCGTGGGGGGGTTAAATAACAAAATCACAAAGCCTGTGAGACAGGGGCCTGTCAACCAATCACTGGATGGGTCATAGCCCTGGTAGCCAATAATAGGAGAGGTCACAACCCTATGAGCCTATCAGAGGGGGGACTAAACAATGCAGACAATAATGACAGACCGTGACACAGCCACCCACTGAGCGATGAGACATGGATTGTCTCTTTTACACACACACTCTTTCTGTGTTTTACCCTCTTTTATTCCTTGAACTCCTTACTGACAGTAACCTAGATAATATAACAGTTTTACACTTAGTTTTATATTAGAGTTTAAGCTTCTATTTTAGAGTATAAATCACATCACAGGGCATGTGTAATTGCTGGCTTTTGGCCAATAAAAAAATGTTGCTGGTCAATTTGACCGTGAGAAAAAAAACAATCCCATTACAAATAATAATTTTTATCCGTTGATGGAAATACATTTGACTGTCATGCTTATCGGTCTATAGGCTAAAGCTGCAATATGTAACTTTTGGGCAACACGACCAAATCCACACAGAAATGTGAGTTACAGATCGGTCATTGTTGAAAGCAAGTTTAATATGCGGTAGATCTGTTCTATGTGAGCTATTTCTATGCTTACTGTTTCGTTTTTGCATATTTTACTTTCAGTTTTGTACACCAGCTTCAAACAGCTGAAAATACAATATTTTTCATTATGGAAAATATATATATCACAGCTGTTTAGACGGTACTTGCTTGTTTTGTCACAAATTCTAATTGTTTGCCTAATTTCAGTTTATGCAACCAGGAAACGGGAGATTGATTTCTGCATAATGCAGCTTCAATTTACAAAATGTTGTGTAATTAAATTGGGGCGTGTGTATTTTCGTTAGTCGACATGCATTTTATTTATTACACATGCACAGCATACAGAGCCAATTTTTTAACAGAATATTTCTTGTCAGACAGCGCTAGACCTGCTGCTGCAGATCCTCAGCTCGTTGCTTCTGGAGTGTCATTGCGCAACAATTCCAAATGCAATCCCATGTTAAAAAAGGTTTTGATGGTCATGATTAAAAATAGCTACTATTGCTTTATTTCTCAACTGATAATTGAAGCATGCCTTGCATTTGCCATTTATTGAGATACTTCTGGATTTTGGCAATGGGGCCCTTTATCTACTTCCCCAGAGTCAGTTGAAACCATGGATACCATTTTAATGTCTCTGCTTGCAGTTAAGGAAGTTGATAACAGATACCATAGACTTCCAGGCATTGCGCTAACACTAGTTAACATTGGCTCGCAAAACTACATCCAACTTCCTTCATACTGGACACAGTGACATACAAATGTTATCCACGAGTTCATCTGACTCGGGGAAGTAGATAAATGGCCTCATTGTCAAAATCCCGAAGTATCCCTTTAAGCATGACAGTGCTAGTCAACACCTACTAGATTGTAATTAAGATCTTCCCGGACACATTTTTCTAATGGAAACCCTGGTGTGGTTGTCTGAGTGCATGTCATATTCCACATGCATCTCCTCGGAGTATGTTGCACATCTGTTACAACACAATGTAGCAATCAATATCAATCAAACATGGCAGTGCTTAGACTTATATAGGTTATACAATTGGAGACTGCGATTATACTAAAACATAAACAAACCATAGCTAACAATTCTTACACAGACAGACAGTCAAAAGAGATGCAGCCCATCACTCACTACTTTAAGATCGAGCACCCCGTCCTCCGCTTCCTGCAGCAAAGTAACGAACTTCGTGGTGAGAAGTCCGAGGCTCCTCTCGTGTCTCTGAGACTGGGGAGCGTCGGAACCTTCCAGCTCGGTTCGGCTCACCTCCAGCTCCATAACAAGTCTGAATCGGTTGAATGATATAGTGAATGGGAAGTTTTCCTAAATGCTGTAAAGCACTGGGCCTATGCCCTCGACCGTCCTAGTCCAGTGCAACCGTAGGGATAGTTGCAACCCTAGAAAGGCTGTGCCGACACCGGGTCAGTGGTCGGTCCAGTTCGTCTCCCCGTGAGCCAAAACACAGTAAGCAGCCACCCAGCAATGAGGCCCTGTGCTCGAGCCGTTGGAGGCGGGCTGAAAGCTGGGATGGTTTCAAGCGTAGGGAGCGTCTGCAAAGTGAGGACACCACGGTAAAGTTAAACGAAAAACACACAACTACTCAGTGTACCATAACCTGCTGTATGCATTGCATACGGAGACGAAGCTACAGTGGAGTAACTAGTTATATATTTTAGAGTCCCTACTCCAAATTGATTTGATCAGATTGTGTATGAGTGCAAAATAACAAGTTAGCAGTAAATGCCGGTTTCGATTACACCTCCGCCACTGGATTGGCTTGGCAACTTTGGCCAACCACCCATAGTTACGTTAGCTAACTACAGTAGTTAGCACAACAAGGTAGCTAGCTAGGTAGTGTACATTAGGTACATGTACAATAGGTATATGCATATAACTATAACTAAAACAACGATGGCTAGTGGCTAACTGGCTCTAGTTAACTAAACGTTCACTTAGGTGGCAAGATAACTAACTCAACCGATTAGCAATAGACTAGATAACGTTAGCTAGCTACAGTACAGTACCTAGCTATCTCCTGTCACGAGTGTCCCGATGAATGGTCGTATGTACTTACCAATGAGTTGTCCTCAAAGCAGCGTTGGAATACTATTCAAATTGAGTTTGTTTCATCGATATATTGTAAGCAAGCAATCACTCAGGGCATTTACTTAACTAATATTCGAAAGGCAGTTTAAAAACTCCCTCCTACTGCATCTTTCATCCAACAGAACCAATGCATTTTTCTTCCTGTTCACGAATATCTCGCTTACAGCGAACTTGACAGCGAACAGGGCATGGAGCGACGCAGGAGATAGCCAATGAAATCACGTTAGCGCTAGGGAGCGTCACATATAGAAGAGTATCACGATACAGCGCAAAATGAAACGATATTGTAATATACACTGGGTGTACAAAACATGCAGGACACCTACTCTTTCCATGACATAGACTGACCAGGTGAATCCAGATGAACGTTATGATCTCTTATTGATGTCACTTGTTAAATTCACTTCAATCAGTGTAGATGACGGTTAAGTAAGTTTTTTTAAAGCCCTGAGACAATTGAGACATGGATTGTGTATGTGTGCCATTCAGAGGGTGAATGGGCAGGACAAAATATTTAAGTGCCTTTGAGCAGGTTATGGTAGTAGGTGCCAGGCACACCGGTTTGTGTCAAGAACTGCAACCCTACTGGGTTTTTCACACTCAACAATTTCCTGTGTGTATCAAGAATTGTCCACCACCCAAAACACATGCAGCCAACTTGACACAACTGTTGGAAGCATTGGAGTCAACATTCGATACCTGGTGGAGTCCATGTCCCGATGGGGGGGAGTTTTGTACTCTCAGTGTATATTGACCCAGTGTCTTGAATGAAACACGATATTAGAATGTCTTTCAAAACAATGTCAAGATGACATTCACATTTTTGGAACAATATAGAGAATGAACAATAAACCATACACCCACAAAAAAGTTTATTAGCAGAAATAATTTTGACAAGTCAAGGACTCTTTTCCACTACTCTGCAAAGCCCCTACCCTCTATGAGTCACTCATGTGTAAGTAGATTCCCTAAAAACATGCCACTTCGATACAGCTACGACTTTTCCGTAACAGGTTAGGAGAATTAATGTAGAAGTTTAGGAGAATTAGGTTAACGTCAGGAAAAGGGTTAGGGTTAGCGAAAATGTTCTCCATACATTCTACAAAAAGTCACTTGTACTGAAGTGCAGTGTTTTTAGAAAGTACCCAAGTGTAAGATTGAAATGACCAGAAATCATGGATACCAGAAATCTCCAAAAGTCCCCACAAGGACAGTAAAACAAGGAAAATTCTCCCTCGTACGGATATTTCCCAGGTCCCTATGAGGAAAAATACTATTTTAGGCATAGGGGTTAGCTTTAGGATTAGAATTTTGTGTGTGTGTGTGTGTGTGTGTGTGTGTGTGTGTGTGTGTGTGTGTGTGTGTGTGTGTGTGTGTGTGTGTGTGTGTGTGTGTGTGTGTGTGTGTGTGTGTGTGTGTGTGTGTGTGTGTGTGTGTAACAGTCTTGGTCTTTTACTTGAACTGACAGTGTGGCCTTTGGATTGTAATGTATTTTGTGGATTCAAATAAAGTATTTAAAATGTGTGTGTTTTTGTGTGTGTAAGTGTGCGTGTGCATGTGTGTGCTTTACTTCTGCATCCTACCACTGGATCAGAGGCTAAAGGTGTGATGGTTAAACACAAAGGGGCACAAGGTGGGGAGGGGCCAAAAGGGGCATCTCCCTTCCAAAATTACAGCCTGACCTATTTCTGTCTACAGTGGTTATAAACCCACAAAGAAGCCTTCCCAGGCGGCCCAGCCCAGACAGAGAAGACTGGAGTAGGACAGTCAATTGGGGTAGCATCCCTCTCACCCCAATTCAGCATGTAGCAATGCTTCAAGATGCAGGGGCAGCACAATAAAATACTATGGTACTATTTAGTTCAGTTTACTACACGCCACTTAACAGATTATTTTTTATCCAGAGTGACATGTATGACAGTGTGCCTAATTTTTATTTTTTTAATTTATGTGATCTTCGCAGGAATTGAACCCACGTTTTTCACAAAACATGGACTAGTTACGGTCAGAGTATTGGATCAAGCCAAGGTCGAAATGATTTAAACCCTGGTCTGATGGTCACATTGGAGAGACAACCCCTGATGCATCAGTTGTGTGGAAATGGGTGCATCGAGGGTCAGGGACAGCCGTATGCTATGAATGCACAATGAACAACATGAAAGCCCAGGCCGCTGTGCTGTCCCTGCACTGTTGGGGGCATTGTTTGACAGACAAAAGGCTAACGGTGCCCAGGACAACCCACAGAGCATTTGGCCCCTATGGGACAGAGGATGAGAGACTAAGGGGGAACAAGAGTATCTGGAGAGTACACCCAATCAGATGCCCCCCTTCTCCTTCCAAAACCAAAACTAGAATTTCCCACCTCACATCCCCATCCAAAAGAGACAACAACACAATGAGAGGGCCTCTTCCTCATAATAAAATAAGAATGAGCCAGTATATAAAGAAGGATAACATTTTGAGTGCGAGTATGAGGGAGGGGGTTAAAGGACTGAATATGATTTCTATGATCTTGTAGGAGCTGATGATGAGTGACTAATATTCCAAGACTGAAGAACACAACACACCAATTGTCATACTAAATATGTCATACCCTCTCCCCAATTCCGTTTAGATTTTTCCCAAATTGAGTTTCTCTGTTTTATTTTTTCTAGTTTCAGATTCAGTTATTTACTCTCAAAATTCCAATTATCTATAGAGAAACATCAACATTGGATGTTCTGAGTCCATGTCAATGCATCAATCAAATCAAAAGGAAAATAAATAACAATTAAAAATTTAGTTTTTTTTTGTGTAGATTCCTTTAATTGCGCACCTAAGGCATGATTCCGGCTTGAGTTAAGCCATAAATTGAATGTTATTTATTTTTATGCACTTTTCTCCATATGCATATTCTGACCTTGAACTTAAACATGAAAATAGCATGCTGTTCACCCCCGCTTTTCTTTCAAGGTGGAGATCTAATAAATTAAGGTGTGGCAGACCTGTGTGTCTACAGATAAGCCATATTCTGACCTTGACCACCTTTATGCGCGAGGAAGCCATGAATTAGGTCGAGCGAACTGGCTAACTGGCTACACAAAGTGATGGACAAGCAAGCACCACACAGACAGGCATTCCCATGCTGTTGCTTATTCAAAAAGTTACTAGAAATACCAATCACTGATGCATTATTTTCATATTATTTTCTCATATTGTGAGAAACTTGTGTAGGTCAATAGATTTTCTAATAAGTTCAATACATTTAATGAATCTTCTAAATTCAAAACATTTTGAACATGGTTGAATTCCGTATTAATGTTGGGACCTACTTGATAGTCTGATAAAGTGCCACCCAGATTCACCCCCTTGCACAGTTATTACAATTTGTTGTTTGGAAAACTATTCCAATCAAAAAGTTTTGTTCAAACACAAGTCAGTACAGACTATCAAGGCTGTAGGGGAGACCGGGACCGGGGTTGAAGTTGTCACGCTTTTTACTCTTGTGTGTATTGTCAGGCATCCCTTACAATAATCTTTTCAACATCAATAGAAATACCAAGTTCTTGGGTTGAAATGGGGACCATTTTTATCCTCCTTATTCAAACATGGAGTTATTAGCAGGGTTGGATGTCACACAGAATGTGGTTGGTTGTCACAATGTTGCTGGTAGCGTATTCCTTTTGTAACAAGAAATGAACCTCTACGGGGTTAGTACATATCCTTGATTCAGGTCCTGAGCTACAGGCAGTTAGATTTGCGTATGTCATTTTAGGCGAAAATTGAAAAAAAAGGGTCCGATCCTTAAGAGGTTTTAAGCAATAGCCTATACCATACAGTCTTATAAATAGCCTTTCTTTGATCGAAAAATATTCCTTACAAAATTCAGCATTTTATTCATTGAGAACAGCGTATTACATTTTGAGTAAATTCGTGTGTGAATGTGTGTTTGCACATGCATGTTTGCGTGTGTAGGTGTGTGACAGAAAAAATATGTGTGTGAGAGAGAGGCAACTGAGGGAGCTCTTTAAAGCACAAGCCCAGAATGGAGCTCAGGATTTATTATATACTGGCAATGTCCACTAATAATGTTGTTATAATGGGTTAGATTGTGACAACCAACCCTCCAAATAGTTATAATGGAGTTGATAGTGACATTGAACGCCAAATTCAATGTGACAACCATCCTTAACTGAGCAAAAATGCTAACTATGATGCTCGTTACCACATGGCTTGACCTAGCAACTCAGAAATAGGTTTGAAATATAGTTATCCTCTTCCTCTTTTCAACAAACATAAGTGTTC
This sequence comes from Oncorhynchus keta, assembly GCF_023373465.1. Taxonomy (NCBI): domain Eukaryota; kingdom Metazoa; phylum Chordata; class Actinopteri; order Salmoniformes; family Salmonidae; genus Oncorhynchus; species Oncorhynchus keta. The sequence continues at coordinate 71,286,942 of NC_068422.1, read as the reverse complement.
ATGGATACGGCCATAATAACATTTTCACCGATGAAAAACACATAGATTTCCCTCACCTCAATGTTTTGTCACGCTGACATGAATTGACGAGCAGGTGGATTAATTATTTTAAAGAATTCATACAAAGCAACCTCTAGATTGGGAGTATAAGCACTGTGACAACCAACCCCCGAGTCAGCCAAACCTGGTCTCCCCTAACTGTCATGTGTGCTTATGACTCTAATTTAGTCATTTTCTTGATTCCCTCATGTGTGCTTTATTTTGAATTTATTTACTTAGAAGTGCTTTAAATATTGATTTACTCCTAATGTCTGCTATATTTAGGTTTACACCTTATTTACTTATTTGAGTGACTCCTTTTAATTTGAATTGGTTAAACCCCTTTTGAGTGTTTGTCTCTTTGCGTGAGTGAGGAAATTAGTGTTAAAGGTAGATTCAACTATAAAAATAAATAAAGAGAGTAGCACGCTCTACATACAAGCTCCAAGTAGTTTATTGGGTAAACTACCAATGCTTCAGCATCACCATGCCTTCTTCAGGATAGACTCAGCCAAATGATGTTGCCGCGAGCTGCATCTTAGTTGTTGCTGAAATTGATCCACTAAGCTGTTTACTTTCTGCATCTATGTCACATCACTGAGTCTACCTTTAAAAATGCTGCATTCACAACCTTCTTCTTTGGTGGAGTTTTAAGGGGGACTACATCCTGAAAAGTTGTATTGGATTAGGGTCAAGCTTACTCAGAAAACAAATCCAAAACGGAAATGGGAAAACAAAACTTTTAATGCCCTCTAACGTCCGAAAACAGCATACAAAACAAAACAAAAAATACTCAGTTTCCTACACAGATCCGGGGACCTGAGAGGATACCATGCTCCTGCCAGTACTTCATGCAGCCCTTCACCCTTTACATCCCTCACTCCAAGATTCTTTCAGCTTCCGCTACGATAATAGCAAACCTTACGAGTTCTTTACCATTCCTGAAGTGCAGTTTATCACCTTAACAATAAATGCCCAAAAGTCCATCTTTGTCATGATAAGGATATCTGAATCCTGCAGCTGACTGCGTTCATAACCAAGTGGGAAGGTGGTATTCACCACAAGAGGCAATCTATCAATATGTTTTTTTAACACTATAATTGTTTACAAGCATGATAGCTGTATTTTTAGTTTATGGTTGATGCAGCTTTTTGGCCATTAACCAATCGCCGTTTCTCAACGAGTTCAAAGCATGTGAATGCATCCAACCGGTATTCACAACTTCACAACTAGTAATTAGCACCTTACCGCTTGGTTATGAACACAGATTTGGGGACCAGAGCCACGTCCCTCACATCTGAGGAGCATTGGGGTTAATGAGTTGCTACTCCACAAAGGCAGACCTGAGACAATGTTCTGCAGATTCAAGCCAGCAACAGGGTGCCACAGCCGTGCGGCATCCCAAGCCGCGTCCTCAGAGCATGTGTAGACCAGCTGGCTGGAGTATTTACGGACATATGCAATCTCCCCCTATCCCAGTCTGTTGTCCCCACTTGCTTCAAGATATCCACCATTGTTCCTGTACCCCAAAAAGCATAGGTATTCTAACTAAATTACTTCTGTCATCATGAAATGCTTTGAGGGGTTAGTTAAAGATCATATCACCTCCGCCTTACCCGACACCCTAGGCCCACTACAATTTGCATACCGCCCCAACAGATCCGACACATTCACCATTGCACTGCACACTGCCCTATCCCACCCGGACAAGAGTAATATCTATGTGAGAATTCTGTTCATTGACTATAGCTTAGCCTTCAACACCATAGGGCCCTCCAAGCTCATCACTAAGCTCACGGCCCTGGGTCTGAACACTTTCAACTTGGTTCTAGACTTCCTGACGGGTCGACCCCAGGTAGTGAAGGTAGGCAACAACACCCCCGCCACGCTGATATTCAACACGGGGGCCCCACAGAGGTGCGTGCTTAGACCTCTCCTATACTCCCTGTTCCCCATGTCTGCGTGTCTCCAACTCAATCATCAAGTTTGCTGACAAAACTACAGTGGTAAGCCGGATGTGGAGGTCCTGGGCTGGTGTGGTTACACGTGGTCTATGGTTGTGAGACCGGTTGAACATACTACCAAATTCTCCAAAACGACATTGGAGGCAACTTTTGGGAGAGAAATTAACATGAAATTCTCTGACAACAGCCAATTGCACGCTCCCTCAAAACTTGAGACATCTGTGATATTGTGTTGTGTGACAAAGCTGCACATTTTAAAGCAGCCTTTTATTGTCCCCAGCACAAGGTGCACCAGTGTAATTATCATGCTGTTTAAATCAGCTTCTTGATATTCCACACCTGTCAGGTAGATTAATTATCTTGGCTAAGGAGAAATTCTCACCAACAGGGATGTAAACAAATTTGTGCACAACATTTGAGAGAAATAAGCTTTTTTGTGTGCATATGGAACATTTCAGGGACCTTTTTATTTCAGGTCATGAAACATGGGACCAGCACTTTACAGGTGGTGTTTATATTTTTTGTTCAGTGTAATTAGAGCCTATTAAGCATAATCTCTCAGACACACAGTGCATCCCCAAGGGGTCACAACCTTTGTGACAGTTGTTGCTGAAGCAGATGAAGCTGAGAAGGATCAAAACATTAAGTTTGTCAATTTAGTTGAAACCTGCCCATTTGCAACAAGCATGGTAACAAGCATTCATTGTTACACCTTTGTAATTACAGACCGCAATTACTACCAGTTACATGTTGTTATTACACTATTGGTTTTTACAGTGTAATTACACATGTAATTACACTGTAATAAGGACCCTGTGAAATTAAGTGTTACTGATTTAACCACAAAGACCAGGGAGGTTATCCAATTATTTGCAAAGAAGTGTTATTACTATTCAGGTTCAGAAAACGTTAATGTCCTCAGAGAGGCAATTCATTTTGCAGCAGTCATAAAACATATCACATAACAAAACTCATTTATATAAAAAAAAATAGCAAAGGATGTTTACAAGCAACTAGGCTGGGTAAGTGGATTTTCATAATAAAATGTAAAAATGGACTACATGTTAAAGTGCAAGTGCTAAAGTGCAATTAGTTCAACATTTTGTTAAATTACAGAACTGCATTCAGAATAAAAGAGTACTTGGCCCTGTCTATTTTTTTTATACCTTAGGTAGTCTGTACTTGCGGCCAGAGGCAAGGAGCTGGAATTCGGGGTGGAGTAGATGAGAAGAGTCAACCTCTATATCATTCGCAGTCTGGAGAGCTCTGCCCAGGTAGAAAGATGACAGTTCTTGCTGTTGCTGCTCCTTGCTTTTTCCGCAAGTCCTGACTATCTTACCCAAACTATTTTTTGGTGCAACCTTGATATTCCCAAACCAGCAGTTCAAGCAGTAGGACAAAATGCTCTCAAATAATGATTCATAAAAGAGAACCACAATGGTTAGGCCAACATTACAAAAGTGCAATTTCCGTGGGAAATACAGTCCCTGTTGGCCTTTCTTTAAAATAGTGTCAGTACACGGATCCCAGGACAGCTTGTTGTCAATGACTAGCCCAAGATATTTGTACTCCACTATTTCAATGGGCTCACCTTTTATCAGTGATTGTGTGTGCATGGTAGTGTTCCTTCGAAAGTCAATCACCATATCCTTTGTTTTGTATGTTTTTTTTAGATGGGATGACTCACACCAGCCAGTAAAATCATTTAGAGCTGGTCCGTGTTCGGTCTCATCCCCTTCGAGGAGACTGACCAAAGCAGTGTCGTCAGCATATTTGATCAGGTGGCACCCTGGAAACTTTCTCCAGCAGCTGTCTGTATACAATATGTATGTAACTGGTGAAAGAACGCTGGCCTGTGGGGTTCCAACTGAAGAAGTGCACTTCTCAGAGAGTGTGTTGCCAACTTATACCTGCTGAGACCTATCAGTGAGAAAGTTGGTGATCCATTTGATAAGCATAGAATCAAGTCCGAAGTCTCCTCTAAGTCTGTCCTTGAGGATAAAAGTATTGATTGTGTTAAATGCAAAGGAGAAATCTTCAAAAATTATATGCACATTTTTGCTGCCCTTCAAATGCATGTCCATCTTTTCCTCTCTCCGACCAGTATGCAAACTGGAGGGGGTCAATGAAGTGTTGGTAGATGAGTAACAAATACAGCGAACATTGAATATCCCTTTGAGCATGGTGTGGTTATTAATGACACTTTGGATGGTGTATCAATACACCCAGTCACTACAAATGTTCCTAACTCAGTTGCTGGAGAGGGAGGCCAATGGGGATTTTAAAACAGTTACAGAGTTTAATGGCTGTGATAGGAGAAAAATGTGGATGGATCAACAACATTGTAGTTACTCCACAATACTAACATAAATTAAAGAATACAAATGTTCCAAAACAAGCATTCTACTTTTTGGGGTTACTGTATTGTTTCTAGATGTTACTGCACCGTTGGAGCTAGAAACATAAGTATTTCGCTGCACCTGCTATAACATCTGCAAATATATGTACATGACCTATAAACTTTGATTTGATTTGGCCTTTCCAAGCCACTGTTTTTCTGCACCTGGATTGCTTGCTCTGTGGGGTTTTTAGGCTGGATTTCTGTAAAGAAGTGTGTGACAACTGTTGATGTAATAAGGCTGGCATGAGGATGGAGTTGTCCCAGATTTCAGCCTCTTCTTTGGCAGGAAAGTCTCAAAAGCATTTCGCACTAGGAACAGCGAGTGAGGGTGAGCTACCCATAGTCTCCACAAGGGCGCACTAGTTCTGCCAGAGCTAGGGAGATCTTATTCTGTAATTCATTCACCTTCAGCAGTTACTAGGTCATGAAAAATAAAACTACAGCAGTAGTTTAACAATGCTTTACCCACAATTTAATTCCTTATCATCTGTGATATGGGAATGATCATTCAAGAAGTAGATGATTCAGTATGCTTTATTATGTCTTTATGTCCTTCAATGTGATGTCTTAGAATGGTCTCCAACATTGATTTCAGGGGACAGTCTTGGGCCTTCCAGGTGAAGAATTTGTCGCAGGTCGGATCTATTGTTGATGCTTTGTAATTCCATTTTTAAAATCCTTCGATTGGTGTTTCTATCACAGATAAATCAAACTATATTATTTCAAAGTGTTTGTAAAGAAAATAACAATGGTTAAAAACTTGACTTCGATTTTTTAAAAATGTTCCTCGGATCCCTTTGCATCCATAACTCTTGTTTGAGGACAGGAGTCCCCACACCCAACAAAACATATATATAAAGCTCAATATGAGCTTACTCAAAAGTCTTGCAGACTGACATTCAGCGTAGAGAAAAAAATCCAAGTTTGTTCTTACTTAGTATATACATTTATTGCATTCGATATATTTTTGGCCTCCGTTTAACAAGTAGAGAAACATTAGATGCAGACACAGGTGGAATTTAAACATTTAAGAGAATGGGTTGAAAGACAATTTAACAAGAAACTCGTAAACATCTCCACTCATAAAACTTTATATGTGTCCTTATCAGAGAAGAGTGACTGGCCTCTGACATAAGCAGCAGTAATCATGTCTGGATCTTTTCTGGATTTCTGTCCCAGCCAGCAAGAAAGGCTAAGCACATGGGGTAATGAAAGCTGGAGGATGACCTGCCTAAGCAGCTGGCTAGGAGGCCTCAGATGGCTTGTCCTCTTCTGACTGTGATGATTGTACTATTATTGAAGGGTGTGTAGAAAAGGACTGTGAAATCCTAGTGGCAAAGACACACCCCTTTACACATTTGCATCAATGAGACACTGATCGAAGTCACCTGAGGGAAAAGAGAGAGATGCAGGGCACTATTCAATCACATATAAGTACATGATCTGTGTTACTGTTCTGTCAGATACTGATACATACACACATACTCAAACATGGACACAGTAACACACAGAGGGAAGATAGTGGGATGGGGGTTAGTAAGGTTCACTGTGTCTCAGTTCTCCGCAGGCTACAGAACAAGCACAGCCAAGGAGAGAGAGAGAAATTCTGTAGCACTACAGCGTAACCCCAGAGGTCACACACAGACCCAGGGGCTTAATAATAGTGCACACGCCCACTTTAATAAGACAATTATACACACACTGAGGTATAACATTCAATAGTCAATGGACCATATTGAAACTTTTCCCATTTAGGCTAGGGCTTAGGCTATGTATTGTTAGTGCTTGACTTGGCCTGAAATAGGTGCTGGTAATCACTTTGGGTGCCAGTACTTTTATATTTAGGTGCAAGAGCTCCACAATACTTTTGAGGAAATATTCTATAAGATATTCTAAAATATTCTATTTTGGGGCGGCAGGTAGCCAAGTGGTTAGAGCATTGGGCCAGTAACCGAAAGGTTGCTGGATTGAATCTCTGAGCTGACAAGGTAAAAATCTGTAATTCTGCCCCTGAACAAGTCAGTTAACCCATTGTTCCCCGGTAAGCCGTCATTGTAAATCAGAATTTGTTCTTAACTGACTAGGTTAAATAAAATAAGAGGTGCAGGAGCTCAAGCAGTAGCAACATTGAGGTGCAAGTACTCAGCTCCAGTGAGCTCCTGCCCAAGTCAAGCACTGTGTATTCAAATCAAATCACATTTTATGTCACATGCACAGAATACAACAGGTGAAATGTTTACTTACAAGCCCTTAACCAACAATGTAGTTTTAAGAGAATACCCCCCAAAAATGTAAGAGATAAGAATAACAAATGATTAAAGAACAGCAGTAAATAACAATAGCAGGGCTATATACAAGGAGTACTGATACAGAGTCAATGTGTGAGGGCACAGGTGTCGAGGTAATTGAGGTAATGTGTACATGTAGGTCGAGTTATTAAAGTGACTATGCATAGACAACTATGTATTGTCTAACTGTTGATGTAAAATGTATAATAGTCAATGTATAACATGCAATAGTCAATGGATCATATTTCAACTTAAATGTAGGCCTTGGGCCTAGGCTATGCATTGTCTAACTCTTGATTTCCTAACATGCATACATATGCATAATGTACATGCATAGCGTCACCTTAAACATGCATTTTCAGGGATCTTTTGCCAGAGACCCTTATAAAAACGCATGACTGATACTCACTTGTCATTTTTGTTTTTACTCTTTTTACTGGCCTTTTGAAAACTCAGGTCGACTAATAAGCTACCATTTTCTCTGGCACTCACCTATCTAATACACATTGCCACCTAATTATACCACCCTCACATTCTTCACTGTCATGTTATATCAAACGTTGATATGTTAAATGTTACGCCATGATGGAACAATGTTGGCAATTGTAGCCAATTCTTGGTAGGCCTAGTTGTCATATTTTCAGCTTTATACTTTTCTCGATGACTCAGACAGAGCTCGCCATAGTTGTTTTGCTACCTGCTGGCATTTCGACTGATTAACATATTGAGTAACTAATACATCGAATTGCCCGTCCTTGATATAACCGAGACGCAGGCAGTAATTATTAAGGCAAAAAAATGTAGCCTATCAAATGAAACGCAATCCGGTGATGAACGTCAAAGCAAAAGATCAACCACGTGACTAGAGAGCTCAGTTAGTAGTCATATGACCTGTAGTGCTTCTATATACAGGGCATAGACACGACAATTGTTCCGCACACAGGACTTCGAGTTCAGCATTTGAGGTCAACATTGTTGGCGCATTAGGCTAGTTTCGTCCTCGACATGACCAGTATGTCTTTTGTTAGTTTGGTGGTGTGTTTCCTTACTGGTTCGTGTCTTACATGGGCTAACTACGCCCCTGACGAGGTAACCGAACTACCGGGAATGTCGTTTAAACCAAACTACCGACAATGGTCGGGCTATTTGAAAGCCAGCCCTGGAAAGTTTCTCCATTACTGGTGAGTATCAGTAATGCCATATGTCGCTACCCTGACTAACTAATAACTTAGTGTTTGTTTTGGTTGGGGATGCTTTCAGAAACTCCAGCTCGTGCACAACATTAGTTTAATGTACAATATCTATATATCGGTTTATTCCAAATGGGTCAAATAATAAATGAATGGCATAAATAACCGTATCATCTTTTTAAGTCCTCAAATAAACTTACAAGATTGACTATTGCTCAATAGTAAATTAATACAGAAGTTAGTACAGAGACCACTGAAGCTTGTTTAACAACTCTTCAAATAGAATGTCAAAGGCAGAAGACAACGCTTCTGAAGCTGGACTAGATAATGATTTATACTTACTCTTTTGCTACTTCCTCCAGCATTGGTCATGCGTTGTGTTGTAGCTTGTACCTTTCATTGAGACGTTTAAGAGCTAGAACATCCTTTGCCAAATGCTATGAGAAGTTCATGATTGACAAAATAACACATGACACTTATTCTAGTGTTCTATAGACCACACACATACTGTACACACACACACACAGGTCCACGTACGCGGACATAAACATAATCCACAGACACCGTTGTACCTGGGGTCTAGAACAAGGTGCGGAGTGCACCAAGTGTGTCTTTGGGTACTCTCTATCTCCTGTTAACCTGGCCCTCTACCTCCCTGCTTCCCTAGGTTTGTGACCTCACAGAGGGACCCACTGAAGGACCCTGTTGTGCTGTGGCTGAATGGAGGGCCTGGCTGCAGCTCGCTGGATGGCTTTCTGTCAGAGAACGGCCCCTTCCATGTTAGTTCTCCCACATGTTACCTTTTCAGCATGAGCTTAGCAGGACCTGTGATTTCAGTTTGTCTCCCAGCGTAACCTTATTGTATGCAGTGATTCTGAGTCCCACAGAATAACATCATCATTTTGTCTCCCTCAGGTGAATGATGATGGGGCCACTCTGTATGAGAATAATTTCAGCTGGAACAGGATTGCCAACGTTCTGTACCTAGAGTCCCCTGCAGGTGTGGGATACTCCTACTCTGACGACCAGAAGTACAAAACTGACGACGACCAGGTGAGATCAGGGTCTCATTCGGGAGAGTGGAATGCATTTAATAAATCGGACAATTATTTACCTCTTTGTCACAGGCATGTCTGTTATACACACTGTATTTCTATCTGAATGTTCCAGTGTTGTGCTCCACTGACAGTGGCTCAAATCATGCAGTTCACTCTTCCTTATTGAATACTAAAGTAATAGTAACTGATTTATTCCCCTTACTATTAGGTGGCTGACGACAACTACTTAGCTCTGCAGAGTTTCTTTGCCAAGTTTCCAAACTTCACACAGAATGAGTTCTTCATCATCGGTGAGAGTTATGGTGGGATATATGCCCCGACACTCAGCCAGCGTGTGGCCACAGGGACCGCAAAGATTAACTTCAAGGTGAGTTGATTCACACACCGACTTAATTGTTTTGAGTGGATTACACTCTTATGCTCTCTGAAAATCTAACGCCTGAGCGTAAATTCAAAGCAATGCCATGGAATTCAATCCTATCCAACCTCCTGTCAATGATTATGTAGGAGAGGATGGTATGACTCGAATATGTATGACAGTTATAAAATAACTCCTTTAATGTGTTTTTCAGGGCTTTGCAGTGGGTAATGGCCTCAGTAGCTATGCCCTGAATGACCAGTCTCTGATCTACTTTGGTTACTACCACGGCCTCTTCGGAGAACAGTAAGAACTCACAACACATTCACTCATGTGGGCTCTGTCTGTTTAGTTATGTTTACATGACTAGGGATGATTCCTTTTGAAAAACCGACAATATGAATCCAAGCTTGTCTGATGCTTCTGTTACAAGACATTGTTTAAGTAAACTATCTTCTTGCAGACTGTGGACAGATCTGAACACAAACTGCTGTGATAAGGGAACATGTAACTTCTTCAACAACAGCAAGGAGGCCTGCAAGACACTGGTACACGTGGAAGCACTTTTACAATCGGATAAGAAGTATTATATATCAAATACAAAAATTGCGCTATTACATGCACAGGTTTAACATAGAAATGGATACTTGTACCTTTTGTTTCTCCCTCTCATTCATTCTTGCCCTCTCAGTTGAGCCAGGCCTTTAGTATTGTGTATGATTCTGGGCTGAATGAGTATGCACTTTACATGGACTGTGAGGGTGGAGTCGGGGCCAGAGCCTATAAGAGGAGCATGAGCCACCTCTTCAGGAACTACAGGAAGCATTGGGACACCTTCCAGGTAAGTCCCCCCCAATGGAGGAATAGTGTTCAAGTCCATTCTGGCATTAGATTTTGTTAGTCTTGTGTTCAGAAGGGTTGTTCTGGTTATTCTCAAATTGTTTGAAGTGGTTATGATGGAAGATATTGGTGTGATATGTAAGTAATGTGTCTCGCTGTAGCTGCTGAAGGTGCCGTCCGTCACTGGCCAAACTCCTTCTGTGGGTGAGGTCCCTCCCTGCATTAACAGCACAGCGCAGATGAACTGGCTCAACCGGGCTGATGTGAGGAAAGCCCTACACATCCCTGATACACTTCCACCCTGGGATATCTGCAGGTATTACACTCGTGAAGTCTAAATGCAGCGACAGGACATCTAAAACTTGACAACAGTAAACTACCTAAAGGACATCTTTACAGGGCCTCCCTGGTGGCGCAGTGGTCTAGGGCAGGCTCTGTCACAGGCGACCGGGAAGTCAATTTGGCCTAGCGTCGTCTGGGTTAGGGAGGGTTTGGCCGGTAGGGATATCCTTGTCTCATCGCACACTAGCGACTCCTGTGCCAAGGTCGCCAGGTGCCCGGTGTTTCCTCCGACATTGGTGCGGCTGGCTTCCGGGTTGGATGCACGCTGTGTTAAGAAGCAGTGCGGGGTTGTGTTTCAGAGGACGCATGGCTTTCGACCTTCGTCTCTCCCGAGCCCGTACGGGAGTTGTAGCGATGAGACAAGATAGTAACTACTAACAATTGGATACCACGAAATTGGGGAGAAAAGGGGGTAAAATTCAACAAAAAAAGGACATCTTTACCATAACTCTGTAGTGACGTGGTGGGAGGACAGTACACCAACATCTACCCGACAGTGAAGGATGTGTATCTGAAGCTGCTGTCTCTGGGTGTCCGGGCGCTGGTCTATAACGGCGACACTGACATGGCCTGCAACTTCCTGGGAGACAAGTGGTTTGTGGAGCAGCTCAACCAGAAGGTAAAGCTCTTGAAGTCTGGTATTTGTGGCATAGAGATTTGGATGCTGGGTATTTGGGTATTTGGCATGTTTGTAACTCACTGTTTTCTTTAATTTCCAGACAACCAGCAAGTACCAGAGCTGGATATCTGATGATCAGATTGCTGGCTTCTACGAGCAGTATGGAAACCTCACCCTCCTGACTGTGAAGGTAAGCACTACTTACTTAGTTAGCACATTAGCATTGATTCACTGTCTTCAGACTCATTAACACACCACAGACATAACAATATTTAGAGATTAGTGGATGCAACAGGGGTGAGGCTGCTGCGTTCTAATCCCATCTTCTGTTTCAGGGCGCTGGTCACATGGTGCCGCAGTGGGCTCCAGGCCCCGCCTTAGACATGTTCCAGTCCTTCCTGTCAAACAAACCCTACTGAGCATGCTCCTGGGGCTGCCTCCAGTGTCTGTAATGGAACTTGTTAGTGGGTCAGGATGATGGTCCATTTTTCTCAGGGTGTGTTGGGTGGAAAGGGGGAAACAATGTTTTGTTTTTGTGATCAAATGAAATGTTTCTGTTGCACTTTAAGTTCAATAGATCAAAGCGAAACTCTGGAGTTGGGGTGACAGGAGTGTAATCGGACTAAGCCATTTCTTAATTTCAGTAAATGTCTAATTTTACTTGACGCAAACTGCATAGTAATAGCCTTACAGAAATGTTTAGGTGCATCACATGTAAATCTTCCTTTGGTGATGCTGTGCAATTACTCTGGTTGGCTTTCTAACTGATTAGCAGCTTATTAATCACATCAGAGCTGTCTTTTGAGTTTCCTCATGCAGTTTCTGTATCTGGGTTTTCAATTGTCACCACTTGGGGGAGCTGAAATGCCATGGAACTCAAATTGCCACAAGGCCAATCAGCACTTTTAAAGAATCCAACATTGTTTGTCTTTCTAATAAATGCTTTTTATGAAACCATTTATCTTATTAATTTATAATTTCAAGAGCTTTTTTACTGAACATGATTACAGAATGTGTAAAAACATCCACGTAATCTTAAGTGACTTCCGTAGACACTTAAAGATAATGGTGGTGAATTCCAGGGATGGTGATTGAGCAACAAATCTCCTCAGCCATTATACTAACGATTCAGTACACAACAGGCCAATCGGTGTAGCAGAGATTAACTGGAAATGACTAGTGATTCCTGTGTTAACTGAAATTAAGCTATATATTAGTTGCTTCAAGACTTACAGGTAGGCCTTCTTGCAGAAGTTAGGATACATCAATGTCTCTAGTGCTTCCTACATCTGCATTGCTTGTTTGGTGTTTTAAGCTGGGTTTCTGTATAGCACTTTGACATCTGCTGATATAAGGGTTTTTATAAATAAATTTGACTAGTCCATGTGTTTTCCAAATGTGGTACTTACTGCCGGGGTCTGCAATTGTTTGGAGGAAAAATATTGGTATTAAACACAATGCCATGTTTGAGAACTAACAATTTAAAAGCCAGACAGAATAAAAACAGGTATTTGGAACACATTTTTTTTTTTTGAGCAGAGGCGCAAAGTATCAGTCATGGTAAAATTGTCTCACTGTAGAATTGCTGGACATTAGCTTCAACTGCTACATTTTCTTCCAGCTCAATGGAAAAAAAAAAAAAAAAATTGCAAAAGTCTTTTACATTTTCTCTACACCACCAGTGACAACCTGTCATTTTGCAAAAAAATATATAGAGTTAATAAAGCCACATACAAACATGGTCTTTCTTGAGGAAGGCAGCACCAAAATGCAGGTGTTTCAGCCTAGCTCAGTGCTTCCTGTGGTGGCGGGGTAAGCCAGCAGAAAACATGGAGCTTTGCGCTGTGATTGGCTACTACATCACCGCCAAGTCTAAGGGTAAACCTCAAATTCTGGCCCCGCCATAATTACATAAGTGCCCATCCAAGAAGGCTCAAGGTCATTGGTCACAGATAAAATGAAGTCAAATCACGTCGACAATCTACTGGCTAATCCTTGTCATATGAAGAGAAATAGATAAAACGTATCGGTGCTCATCGGCCACTGGACATAAACATTACACAAGTTGTAAATCGCATATTCAATGAGTGTGTTGGTATGGAATCAGTGACAGTGGCTGTGTGGTTCCATTTCTGGGATTAAGGGGCTCTTTTCCAAGTTTAAAATGATAAACATTGGCCATGCTGTCAATGAGGCATGATTTATTCCATGCTCAAAACAACTCGGAACAGTGAAAAATGGGAAGTCCGGAATAAATTAGCTCCGACTGGGAAAGTATGTTTTGAATGGTCATCCAACTCGGAATTGTAAATCCATCCTTCTAGAGCTACAACCTGAAGATCAATGACAGCATTATGATTTGACATTGATTTTTCTCCCAGAGTTCCCAGTTGTTTTGAAAGAACCATACATTTAAAAAATGGCAGACTTTGATGACAAAATTCAAGTGAGCACAGCACAAGGTGAGTCCATGTATTGTATGCTGCAGCATAAATGATGTAATATGCCAGGGAGATATGTATGCTGTAGCTATTCACCTGATAAGACAAGATGTTTTTACTAACATGAGAGTTTAGGACAAAACTATGACAATCTGAATTCAATGACAAAACCATCATGTTTATTAAAATGTAGATTGATAACAGGAGAATTCATGATACTATAAGACTGCTTATTGTTCAACCAGATTACTAAATTGGTTCAGTTCAGAAAAAAAACGATTTCCCTTGGCTCCAATTATAGAATACAAATAAAAACAAAAAGTAATTGAATTTCAAGCATTTCCAATCTCATTCAAGTCATTGTAAAATAGTAATTGCTGCCCTGTGGAACAATCCCTTCAAACATGATAGATTTTTGTTCTTTACCTCTATGTAGCCTCGAGCTAATCTCTCTCTGTCGGTAAAGCACATTTAAAATATCTGTCTGTTTAAAGCTAGGCCCAATACAATCTTTTAACCACAGGAATCAGCCTGAGACCCCAGACTTCAGAAATCTCAAAGGCATTCAAAATCGATTAAAATTATAATACACTTGCCACATTAAACAGGTTTCAGAACTACAGTTGAAGGATACGTCTTTAAACCACTTAAACATTGGAATTGTAAAATTACTATAAAAATGGATGGAAATGTTTGGCCACATTCTTAAAAACAGTATGTTCATTACTCATCAGTAACAACACCCATCAGAGGTAGGTACCCTCTCTCACTGCCCAGTTTCTTGAGGGATGGGATGCCACCTGTAGTGCAGTGCTTGGTGTATGCTGGATTTAGTACTGCAGCCCACAACGGGGTGAAAACACCGAGGACTGTTCCCACAATAAAATGTAATAAAAACAACATAACATTTGCATAATCTTTTTAAAAAAAAGTTAGGTCATTGTCAGTGGTTGCGCTCGGGACTCTCGTCCAATCCTAGAGCATCGCTCCATGTGTGACACGAGTGCTTGCTATGGAGCGGTTTCATCGTCAGGGAGACAACGAGACGTGCGGCATGCAGGAGATGTCACAGGAGGGAGTGTGTTTGCATGTGTGTGTTGGATCCTCCACATCCTGATATAAGTCAATAAAGTTCAGAATAGCAGCATAGACCTGCATCCTCCTCCAACAAAGAGTCTTCCTGGTCAGAATTCTATTGGCTGTCCGGATAGTGGATAAAGTCTTGATAGATTGCATTGACGGTGGTCTGGCCAAAGACGAAAGTGCCGATGGTTACCATGATGACACCATAGACCACCAACCCATGCCAGCTATGGAGAGAGAAGATCAGTGTTTAGTAACAGTTGCAAGAGGAGATTATGTACAGGTAGTGAGCCTAGTCTTACCTAGCAGATCGGACCTCTGTTTCTGAGAGCTTTGCCTGAATCAGACACAGACCTGCAGGGAAGAGCAGACATTATATACAGGCATTATGCTTATTGCTGTTATAAACACACACAGAATCAGGACAAACTGGTCATACCTGGGAAGACAAAGATGAAGCAGGCTGCCAGGCCTCCAATGAGGGAGATGACTCGGCCAATGTCGGGGATGAAGAGTGCGAGGACGAGTGTGATTGTGAACCACACAAGCGTCTGCAACACCCTGCGTCTCCGCTCACGCCTCACACACAATTCCACCTGCTCGCCACGGAAACGGAGCCATAGCCCCTCCAGCACCGCCCTGAAGAAACAAGTTACACAACAATGTAGTACTGAAATGACATGGGTGGCACACAGTGCTTTGTGTAAGGTTAGTGTCTCACCGGCCACAGAAGTGTAAAATGGGATAGGAGGTGATAACACAGATGACGATGAAGGCCCTTGCGATCGCCACGGCGATGTCATTAGGAGGATATGACATCAGTACATCCTGACTGACGTTAGACCCAAACGACAGAAAGCCACAGACACCTGACACAAGGAGTATGCACTATTAACACATCAACGAATCACACAAGAAATGGGCAATGTCATTAAAAAAAACACTGATGCTTCAAAACTGACTATAGAGCCACACAATGTACAAACAAACACATACCCGTGCCAGTGTAGACAAAGAGGCAGATGATCATGCCGACGGTGACCACACCTCCCCAGGGCTTGAGTTCACTCCTTCTCATGCTGTTAAACACTGGCACACTGCTCACATGACACTTTCGAGAAAGTGAGAAAGAGAGAGAGATTGTGAGAGGAAGTAACTTCAAGCATTTTCAATCAAGTAATAGAAATAGCCATATGCACACCCCTGCACATTCATACACACACACTCACAAACAGATACCTGGAAGCCAAAGCATATGGTGGGCATGGCGTTCAATACTGCACTCCAGGAGGACGGGCTGTAACAGACACACTGGCTGATTAACACAAACAAAGCATGATGGGAACAGTAGTTTGATGTAGACTGAGCTTTAATGAAAGTCAGTGGGCTGAAATGCCATTTCTGGACTCTATGTCCTGTCTGGCACCATGGGTGTAGGAAACGGGTCTGAATGAGTGGGAATTGTATATGTACAGTACCAGTCAAAAGTTTGGACACACCTACTCATTAAAGGGTAATTCTCTCTTTTTTTTTTACAATTTTCTACATTGTAGAATAATAGTGAAGACATCAACACCATGAAATAACACACATGGAATCATGTAGTAACCCCCAAAAATTGTTAAACAAATCTAAATATATTTTATATTTGAGATTCTTCAATGTAGCGACCCTTTGCCTTGATGACAGCTTTGCATACTCTTGGCATTCTCTCAAACAGCTTAATGAGGGATTGTTTTCCAACAGTCTTGAAGGAGTTCCCACATATGCTGAGCACTTGTTGGCTGCTTTTCCTTCACTCTGCGGTTCTACTCATCCAAAACCATCTCAATTGGGTTGAGGTCGGGTGATTGTGGAGGCCAGGGCATCTGATGCAGCACTCCATCACTAATTGGTCAAATAACAATTACACAGCCTGGAGGTATATTTTGGATCACTGTCCTGTTGAAATACAAATGATAGTCCCACTAAGCGCAAAGCAGATGGGATGGTGTATCGCTGCAGAATACTGTGGTAGCCATGCTGGTTAAGTGTGCCTTGAATTGTAAATAAATCACAGACAGTGTCAGCAGAAAGGCACCCCCACACCGTCACACCTCCTCAACACATATGGATATAATCTGTTCACCTACTCTGCGTCTCACAAAGACACGCCGGTTGGAACCAAAAATCTCAAATTTGGGCTCATCAGACCAAAGGACAGATTTTCAGATGTCTAATGTCCATTGTTCATGTTTCTTGGCCCAAGCAAGGCTCTTCTTCTTATTTATGTCCTTTAGTAGTGGTTTCTTTGCAGCAATTTGATCATGAAGGCCCGATTCACGCAGTCTCCTCTAAACAGTTGATGTTGAGAGGTGTCGGTTACTTGAATTCTGTGAAGCATTTATTTGGGCTGCAATATGAGGTGCAGTTAACTAATGAACTTATCCTCTGCAGCAGAGTTAACCTTGGGTCTTCCTTTCCTGTGGCGGTCCTCATAAGACTCAGTTTTATCATAGCGCTTGATGGTTTTTGCGACTGCACTTCTTGAAATCTTCCAGTTTGACTGACCTTCATGCCTTAAAGTAATGATGGACCGTCGTTTCTCTTTGCTTATTTGATCTGTTCTTGCCATAATATGGACTTGGTCTTTTACCAAATAGGGATATCTTCTGTATACCAACCCTACCTTGTCACATCACAACTGATTGGCTCAAACGCATTAAGAAGGAAATAAATTCCACAAATGAACTTTTAAGAAGGCACACCTGTTAACTGAAATGCATTCCAGGTGACTACCTCATTAAGCTGGTTGAGAGAATGCCAAAAGTGTACAAAGCTGTCATCAAGGCAAAGGGCTACTTTGAAGAAGAAACATATTTTGATTAGTAACACTTTTTTTGTTACTACATGATTCCATATGTGTTATTTCATAGTTTTGATGTCTTCACTATTATTCTACAATGTAGAAAATAGTTCAAATAAAGAAAAACCCTGGAATGAGTAGGTGTCCAAACTTTTGACTGGTACTGTAGTTCAGTTAGCATACCTGGTTGCAATGTAGCCGGGGGTCATCTCTTTATCAGGCCAGATGTATTTCAGTATAACCACAATGGTGACATACCAGGTGCCAACAACACTCAGCGCACTACAAACAGGAGAACAGCACTATCAGACTGACCTGTGTTCATGTAGACTACTGATACAAAGCAGGCTTCAAATTCTAATTCAATCATCAGTTGTAGACTAAAGGGTGGTGTGGGAAGGTATACCTGGCGTATTTCTGGAAGCCAATCTCTTTGGGGATGGAAAGAGGCAGAATGACCAGGACAGCAGTCACACAAATGGTGAACTTACGGTCAATGTACCAGTGACCACCGACCACATCGTCTGGCAAATGAGATATTGCAGCTATCACTACAGAAAGACAGAGATAGTGAGTAGAGGAAGTGAGAGAAATAGAGGAAAGGCAGCAGAGCAAACAAAACATTCCATTGACTACAGTCTTATTTACAGTGGAATTGTTTTAGTGCTGGCTATCTGATAGCAGGGTCATCGTCCATCTGAGACTAACCTACGGTGGCTTTCCAAAAATTTTTTGAAGATATAAAGGAAACGGAAACCTGGTGAAAAAGGCCAATGCTACAATCTGCAACTTTGAGTGATACTCCAGGACCCTGCAAACCATGATCTGTATTGTATTTTACACAAGTCAAACGTAATGGAGTCTATGGCATGTTGTTAAATGGTTGCCGTTCATTCAAGAACTTATACATGACCGCCTCATTAACCTGATAGCAAGTGAGGTGAGACAGACAGTACCACCATCAGTGCTTATTCACAAATATTCCCATCAGAGGAGGCTGGTTTGATGTTGATGTGTTTTCTTGTATACGGAATATGCCAGATATTGTTGTTGTGGGGAAAGAGCTCATTCTGGAAGTGGGTTACTCTTTTGACTCCTACATAGAGCAGACCTTTGCTGACAAGTTGCTGAAATACCAGCCCCTTGTGTGTCAGCTGTCATAGGCAGCTTAGCGGTTTGGAGAAGTTGGTAGGCAATTCTACGGTAACAGAGTGATGTGAAAAATCTAAGTCTTCTCTTTAAAATGTCAAACAAGAAACAATGATTGCAAAGTTAAACAACCCAGAAAACTCTACGCACAAGGCCTACTTTTAACAATTTCCAAAAACACATTTATCTGAAGAACTGTGCAGATGCAAAGTTTAGTAACCCGCGTGCCGTCATTCTGTTACCAAACTTTGCATCTGCACTGCTTTTCAAGTAAATGCATCCATAAGCGTCCAGATATCCGTGTCTTTTTGAATTCTTCGACTGTAATGTGATTTGTGGATTCAAATAAAGTACTTAAACATGTGTGTGTACACATGTTCATTATCTATGTGTGAGAAACACTCACAGCGGTCCAGCTGGTCTCCAATGACGATAAAGAAGGCGATGCAGGTGCCAAAGGTGTAGACGGCGATGGCCACCTCACAGATTACCCCAGTGACCTTCCCACACGAGGCCCGCACCACCTCCTGGTAGGTGCTCTCGTTACTGACCTAGACAACCAGCACAGGGTCACTAAGATGAGTACTGCTGGAAAAGACAGTCTTAAAATTGTAGATTGTGTGTTTATAAGGCGGGTATTAACTTACTAACCTGGGAGCAGTATGCCAGGATCACCAGACCGCTGATGATGAAAATCAGCATGGACTACAACACGCAAAAAAAGGAAGTGTTACCGAATACATCCCTGTATATATATGCAGTATTTCTCACTTCTGCTCCTGGAGTGCCAGAGTGTGCAGGCTTCGGTCTCAAAAGTGTGTATGTAGCGCTCACCATCTGTAGCACCACCCCTGCAATCACGCCTCCGGCCATGTTGAAGGCGGCAGGGAAGTTGAGTAGTCCTGCACCCAGCGCAGCGTTCACCACAATGAAGACAGCGGCTGTGGCAGACACCCCTCCAGTCCTCTCCCTGTCTGACAAAGGGGGGCGAACGGACTCCACACTGGGGCTCTGCAGTAGCCACGCCCTCTCACCAGCATCTTCACTCCCAGCCTCGGCCCAGTCCCTCGCCTCACTGTTAATCGCCATGGGACACCACCCGGCTGGCACAGCCCCAAAAACACTACCTAAAACACCCCCAAATTCACTCTACTCTGTTCAACACAGACTTCAACACTAAAGAGCTGAGTTGAGGGTATTCAGCGTTTGGGTTGAGGGGTCAGTCTGAAAGTTTGTGGTGGCTCTTGTGACATTCAGGACACAGATGACTGCTTGTCAGTTTATCCTCAAATCGGATGTATTGTCACCCAGCAGTGAACCCTTAGTTCAATCTGCAACAAGACAAACACACATTACAGCTTTGGCCTTCTCAGCTCTCTCTAAGTGCTTACTACAACCTGCTTTCCCAGTAGCCTACACGTTCTTGTCAGTGCGTTCTCCCCCCGGTCCCCTGCCTTGTGCTGTCGGCTGACCTTCCTTTACGCACCAACACCAGAATGTGACCAAAAATAACAAATAAAAAGACTGGTCAAAAAATGACTAATCACCAGGAATTCGTCTAAAAATGAGTTTAATTTAATAAATCTGTTCCCAAGTATTCCCACAAATAAATTTTTTAAAAAGAGACATGATAGTGTCTCAATGTAATCAAGGTATGAAATTGTTATTTTCAAATACAGTCTCTTTTTGGGCCTAGTTGTGGTCAACTTTCCCGACCAATCGCTCAGACAAAAACAAAAAAAGCTCCTAGGCTGAATCTAGTTGCCAACCCCTGCTTTACAGCTTCCCTCAGAAACACATTCGAAAGAGACATGTAATCATTAGGTTTAGATAATCTCTTGGGATCAGACCTTTCACTTCATATCCCTGAGAAGGATCAGAGTAAAGTAGACTTCAGTGATCAGGGTCACTGTTCTCATGATAACACAGTGTGTCACAGTAGATAACTGTTGTAAACCTCACTCTGTCAGGCGTGTGACCTGCACACTAAAAAGGCTAATTATTAGTGCTTGTCAGAGGCTATGCATTTTGTAGGCATTCATGTAGGTAAGCTATGTCATGGACATGTTGACTGTAAGTCATAAATAAGAATAGGTTATATTGATATACAAGGTGGATAACAACTTAATCTCACTTCATTTAGTCAAAGGGAAATAGACTACATATCTTACCTCAATTATTTTGTCATTTTGTTTGTGTTCACAAAATATCTTGTCTACATACTAAAAGATGACAAGTGTCTGCAACGAGTCATCCTCAACCACCTTTAGATTTTTCTTGAAGTTGAGGTGACTTGGGAGTAATTAATTATAATGAACATTTTCAAACCCTCTGAAGGGGAAATATATCCCCTGCAGGACTTTCTTCAAGACCTATTTTAAAAAGTGATAGTTTACCTACATTTATTATAATTTTTTACCAAATTCTTAAAAAGGTATGCAGCAATATGCAGAAATCGCTCCACCATTTCCTGGTTGCAAAAATTCTAAATAGTTTGCCTAACTTCAGTTTATGTGACAAAACAAGCCCTCAGTGTAGAGAATCACTATCATCTAAACACCTACTCATTCAAGGGTTCTCTTTATTTTACTATTTTCTACATTGTAGAATAATACTGAAGATGTAAAAACGATGAAATAACACACATGGAATCATGTAGTAACAAAAAAAAATCTAAATATATTTTACATTTGAGATTCTTCAAATAGCCAACCTTTGCCTTGACAGCTTTGCACACTTTTGGCATTCTTACAAGCAGCTTCACCTAGAATGCTTTTCTAACAGTCTTGAAGGAGTTCCCTCATATGCTGAGCACTTGCTGGCTGCTCTTCCTTCACTCTGCAGTCCAACTCATCCAAAACCATCTCAATTGGGTTGAGGCTGGGGGATTGTAGAGGCCAGGTCATCTGATGCAGCACTCCATCACTCTCCTTCTTGGTAAAATAGCCCTTACACAGCCTGGAGGTGTGTTGGGGTCTTTGTCCTGTTGAAATACACATGCAGAGATCATCCGTTCACCCACACTGCGTCTCATAAAGAAACGGTGGTTGGAACCAAACGTCTCCAATTTGGTCTCCTGACCAAAGGACAAATTTCCACTGATCTAATGTCCATTGCTCGTGTTTCTTGGCCCAAACAAGTCTCTTCTTTGTATTGGTGTCCTTTAGTAGTGGTTTCTTTGCAGCAATTTGACCATGAAAGCCTGATTCACACAGTCTCCTCTGAACAGTTGATGTTGAGATGTGTCTGTTACTTGAACTCTGTGAAGCATTTATTTGGGCTGCAATTTCTAAGGCTGGTAACTGTAATGAACTTATCCTCTGCAGCAGAGGTAACTCTAGGTCTTCCATTCCTGTGGTGGTCCTCATGAGAGCCAGTTTCATCATAGAGCTTGATGGTTTTTGCGACTGCACTTGAAGAAACATTCAAAGTTCTTTAAATGTTCCGTATTGACTGACCTTCATGTCTTAAAGTAATGATGTACTGTCATTTCTCTTTGCTTATTTGTGCTGTTAGTATACGGAAAATAGCCCTATTTGGTAGCCCTATTTTCCTACCTTGTCACAACACAACTGATTGGCTCAAACACATTAAGGAAAGAAATTCCACAAATTAACTTAAAAAGGCACACCTGTTAATTGAAATACATTCCAAGTGACTACCCCATGAAGCGGTTGAGAGAATGCCAAGAGCTTGCAAAGCTGTCATCAAGGCAAAGGGTGGCTATTTGAAAAAAACTCTCATCTAAAATATATTTTGATTTGTTTAACACTTTTTTTGTTACTAAATTATTCTATGTATTATTTCATAGTGTTGATGTATTCAGTATTACTCTACAATGTAGAAAATAGTTTCAAAAATTATAATAATGTAAAAACCCTCTGAATGAGTAGGTGTTCTAAAACTTTTGACCGGTAGAGTATATATTTAAGTTCTTGGAAGCTTCTGTACAAAACTGAAAGCTAAAGAAAAAAAAACGATACTTAAGCATAGAAATGGCGCACATAGAACATATCCCGCTTCTTAGACTTCCTTTCAATGAGAATGACCGATCTATGATTCACATTTCTATGTGAATTTGGCCAGCCACCCAAAAAGTTACATGTTGCAGCTTTAATAATTATAATCTCTCAATGTTAATCTCAAAATTAACCAGATTGATGCATTTAGCTATTGAAACTAAAATGTTTTCTTCCAGCGAGGATGCCCACGGACCCCCCTACTAGTGTTCCCCTTGTGTAATCAAATCATAGAAACGCCACTGGAGCTACCTAAACAATAACAATGACTAGAAACATTAATAAAATACAGAAATTTGGTAGCTTTACTAGTCAACTTTGCATATAAAGCAGCTGAATCTTAGATTCAGATCTAGCAACAGGCCTAGAAAATCCCAAATCACAACAATGAACCTGATTGGTGATGTTATTATAGCAATCTGGACACCGCATCATCGTCAGTTGTTGCTAGCTGGCTGATAGTTTCCGAAAGCTGCTACCGACCTCCCCATCTTCATATTCTTTAACCTATTCAGTTGAAAATATGAAAATGCATATAATATACTCAAATATTCGATAAATACCTCTCTATTACATCGCCGATGCTTGTTTTTCTCCAACAACCGCAAGCGCTGTGAAATTCCTGCTGAACAAGCAACGATGGCATGTGACTTGATTGGGATGTGATCATGTGACAATGTAAAATTACGTCTTTAAAACAAAGTGCGTGGTGGGAATTGTAGTTTACTGCCACGAGAACAACACAAATCATTCCAGAGAGGGTTTTAAGCAGTGTAGATACTGCAGCAGAGGAGGCTGCTAAGGGGAGAACGGCTCATAATTAATGTCCAGAATAGAGCGAATAGAATGGCAACAAACATATGGAAACCATGTTTTTGATGTATTTGATACCATTCCACCTATTCCTTTCCAGCCATTATCACAAGCCCATCCTCCCCAATTAATTTGCCACCAACCTCCTGTGTACTGCAGATACATCTTTATAAAAGAGAGTATATGGGAGCCGACATGAGTAAAACATTTAAACGTGTTAACCCTCGCAAGGCTGCAGGCCCAGACGGCATCCCCAGCCACGTCCTCAGAGCATGCACAGACCAGCTGGCTGGTGTGTTTACGGACCTATTCAATCAATCCTTATCCCAGTCTGCTGTTCCCACATGCTTCAAGAGGGCCACCATTGTTCCTGTTCCCAAGAAAGCGAAGGTAACTGAGCTAAACGACTACCGCCCCGGAGCACTCACTTCCGTCATCATGAAGTGCTTTGAGAGACTAGTCAAGGACCATATCACCTCCACCCTACCTGACACGCTAGACCCACTCCAATTTGCTTACCGCCCCAATAGGTCCACAGACGACGCAATCGCAACCACACTTCCCTAACCCATCTGAACAAGAGGAATGCCTATGTGAGAATGCTGTTCGTCGACTACAGCTCAGCATTTAACACCATAGTACCCTCCAAACATCTCCTGGCTGATCCTCAACACTGGGGCCCCACAAGGGTACGTTCTGAGCTCTCTCCTGTACTCCCTTTTCACCCACGACTGCGTGGCCATGCAAGCCTCCAACTAAATCATCAAGTTTGCGGACGACACTACAGTGGTAGGCTTGATTACCAACAATGACGAGACGGCCTACAGGGAGGAGCCCTCTCCACCCACAACCGTAAGGCTCTCCAGCGGGAAGTGAGGTCTGCACAACGCATCACTGGGGGCAAACTACCTGCCCTCCAGGACACTTACACCACCCGATGTCACAGGAAGGCCATGAAGATCATCAAGGACAACAACCACCCGAGCCACTGCCTGTTCACCCTGCTATCATCCAGAAGGCGAGGTCAGTACAGGTGCATCAAAGCAGGGACCGAGAGACTGAAAAGCAGCTTCTATCTCAAGGCCATCAGACTATTAAACAGCCATCACTAACATGGAGTGGCTGCTGCCAACATACTGACTCAAATCTCTAGCCACTTTAATAATGGAAATTGATGTAAAAAATGTATCACTAGCCACTTTAAACAATGCCACTTAATGTTTACTTACCCTACATTACTCATCTCATATGTATATACTGTACTCTATACCATCTACTGCATCTTGCCTACGCCGTTCTGTACTGTCACTCATTCATATAGCTTTATGTACATATTCTTTATCCCTTTAAACTTGTGTATAAGGTAGTAGTTGTGGAATTGTTAGGTTAGATTATTCGTTGGTTATTACTGCATTGTTGGAACTAGAAGCACAAGCATTTCGCTACACTCGCATTAACATCTGCTAACCATGTGTATGTGACAAATAAAATTTGATTTGTGTCTAATAAATAAGTAAAATCAAGTCCTACACTAGTCCAGTGGTTCCCAACCAGGGGTACTCCGGCCAGAGCAAAATTTTGTTGGTGGTACAGTAACTTAAAAAGGTTGGGAAATCACTGCTGTAGTCCAACGGTATCAGTTCAGTTTATTACATTTAGTTTGACAATATTATTTTTTAGAAAGAACTACAAAATAAGCCCAGTTGTTTCAATTATAGATATTTATTAATTGTTCAGAGAGACAACTTATGCTCCATATCGTTTTATTACTTCGCTCTAACCCGAACATGGTGTCAGAGAAGATTCATCTTCATGAGTAGACAGCAGAAAGGTGATTTTACCTGCACAATCTGTCTTGCTACAATCAGAAAGACACACACAGAGAAAATGTTTGAAGGCTGACCATTAGAGCAAAACACTGGTCTATACAACTTTCATACATATATATATACATACATATACATATATAGAAGTTCTATAACCTCTTGGTTCTGAAAAGGAGGGGATAGGAGTCGCCCAGTGACCCAAATAACACTTGTGAAATGCCTTTTCTTGTGGAAATACAAGAGCACCATCATAGGACAGTCTATCCTTTCAAAGCTGCAATTTGTAACTTTTTGGACCAAATTCACATAGAAATGTTAAGTTATAGAGAAGTCATTGAAAACAAGTCTAAGAAACAGTAGATCTGTTCTGTGTTCTGCTTACCAAAGTTTCATTTTTGCATCTTACTTTGTTTGGTACACCAGCTGAAATTACAACACTTTTGGTTATTTAAGATATACTTCACAGCGGTTTAGATGGTACAATGATTCTCTACACATTACTTGTTTTGTCAAACTTAAATTAGGTTAACTATTAGAATTTTAGCAACCAGGAAATGGAAGAGCGATTTCTGTATAATGCACCTTTAAAACCTCATAAACCAAGTGCTTGGGGGGGTTAGAGGGACAATCAGTGGGCATTTAAGACTGGCTGGCTGACTGCTCACTCATCAACACTTAACAAAAACGCAATAGACCCTGCTCTTCGTGCAAAAAGCACAAAACTTGTACAGAAATATAATTATTTATATTGAATATGGGAAGACAAGATAATGCAAGAGAGGCTGAGTGAAAGGACAGAATGATCATACATTGACCATTTCTAAAGCACATTAAAACATAAATTACCGTATCTCATCTAAAAGTAGTTCCAGACAATCTTTTAACTAATTGTTATCTGGAAATGCTGAGTTTTCTGCTACAATACTGGTGTTGAGGCAAAGTTTAACTTCCACATCCTACATAAAATATGCAATGACACAAGAGTTCACAGTTCATACACACAACAGAACCTAAGTGTTGGTGAACTCATCTGTAGCCTGACAGCAATTTGGACCACAGCAGGCAGAGCAGGTTTAAAAGAGAATATTAACCTGTCATTATTAAGCCCTTTATTAAGTTCATTAATATTAAACTTTGACATATAATAAATAAGCGTAGAAGACAGACATCAGACCTTTTGTCAAATGTAGGGCAGATCATTGGACCATCACTAAACAACCTTTGACATGGTGGCCTCGTTGTTGAGGTCAAAGTTGAACAATTTACAGTCTTAAAGAATGTCCAGCTCCTCTGTAAGGGGTGGGTGGAGTGGGCATTATTATTTTGTTAAGGATTGTGTCCAGCGCCACCGTGCCCCACTGTTTCTCCCAGCACTCTCCTTTTTACTTAGTGACAGCGTGGATTCCATGCGCTAGGTATCCCACGTTACCGGAGGTGACACCTGCCATGGAGATTCTACCATCTTTGGTCATGTATACTGAAAACTCCTTAGTCAGACGCTCAACCTGGGGTAGACACACACAAACACCTGGAGTCAACGCAATTTATCATTATACTAGAACTTAATTCCAACTGATGAATATGACCAGCATGAATAGAATAAATGTCATAAGGTTATAAGGTACAGGTGTGGATATAAAGAGTGGGTGTGGTCGTTTGTGTGTACCTGTTCAGGCTTGAGGCCTGTGAAGCAGAACATGCCTATTTGGTCGATGACATGCTGCCAGTTGTGATTGGAGCCCTCACTCTTCAGGTTGGCCGCCAGCTGCTCCCTCATCTTGATGATGCGGTTGGCCATGCCGTGGACCTCCCCCAACCTGTGTAGAGAGAGGTTAATCAGGGGGATTGATGAGGAAACAGAATGGAAGTTGTGTGTAGAGACAGGAGACTACTCCAAAGAGAACTCGGATACCTTCCTAGGCAGTCAGCTAGATTATAAAATCACAGCATCATACTTACCATATTTTATAAAGGTCTGGTGTATTGAGAATAGTGGCAGCGATTCTGGCTCCATTCATTGGAGGGTTGGAGTAGATTGGCCGGATCAGAATCTTCAGCTGAGACTCCACCCTCTTAACTTCCTCGGCATCGTTACACACCACAGTGAACCCTCCCACTCGCTCACCTGTCAAAACACATGGGTAAGATACCATACCGGTGGGAGTTTTTTTTTTTTTTACCCTTCTACTATGTCATTACCATAGATTTTGTGTAATATATATATAGATTTTGTGTAATATATATATATATATATATATATATATATATAAGACCGACCGTAGAGGCCCATGTTCTTAGCGAACGACTGCGACAGGATAATGTTGTGGCCCTGCTCGATGAAGTGACGAACAGCCCAGGCATCACGATCAATATCTCCACTGGCAAAGCCCTGGTAGGCCATGTCAAAGAACACCAACAGGTCCCTTTTCTGAAGGAACAGCAGAACAGGGGAGGAGTTATTATTAGGACCGTGTGTGTAAATAGTTGACTGACATCTTTACTGTGCCAGACTTCACACAAAACACCTGTAGGCACTGGGCAGTAAAGCTCTTCAGCAGTAGAGTCCCAATACTGACAGAGACTTTAGCTAGTTAGGGCCTTTACAGAGAAATCACCATTGAGGTATTTCATATCTATGGTAAGCACACTCACCTTCACTAGGTCAGCGATCTCTTTCCACTGCTCAGGTTTGGGGTCCACACCGGTGGGGTTATGGGCACAGGCATGCAGCATGATCACACTCTTCTCTGGCATTTTCTGTATCAGATGGAAAATAGTGTTACACTAACATTCAAATCAGATTCTCATGACGGAAATAGACCCCCACACCTTAACCTTATAAAGTCAACATAATATAAAAACAGATCACAAGACGTGGTAATGGTCCTCCATGTCAGTGTGGAATCATACAACCCCCCCTTTCCCATCCCTCTCTCACAGAGATGTCATCGAGCGCCCCGTTGAAGTCGAAGCCGCAGGTAGAGGGGTCGTAGTAGCGGTAGGCTTTCAGCTGCATGCCAGCATCTCTGAAGATGGGTGTGTGGTTCCCCCAGGATGGCTTGGGCAGGTACACGTCACGGGACGCACTGTGGAAACGAGACTAGAGAAAAATATAAGGAATTAACTGACTGACACCATACACACTCCGCAGTACTACCGGTATGAAGAAATTATTGTTTCATAGAACACATAGAATCATTTGTAATGCATATATATTATAGAGAAGGCACTCGTTTCAGGCATGTATAGGCTGGTGCACTGTTCTAGGGGGCTAAGGGCCCAAATGCAACCGTGGCAGTGTAAGTGCATTCACTCTCTTCCTGTTGAGCTGCTAAGAGAGGTGGGTCTTTACCAGGAAGTTGGCTCCGATGCACAGTGAGCCGGTTCCTGAGATGGTCTGGACAGTGATGTTCTGAAGAGAGGAGAGAGATGTTAATAGCATTTCTATCGTTCACTGAACACACCGACAGCAAATGTGCTTCCAAGCTACCACCCACACATCCACTCACCCTGCCACTCTTGAGGACCTCACTGTCAGCCCCCAGGGCTAGCAGAGCGCAGGACTTGGTGAAGTCCGCCAGACCACCGATGGCCAGATACTCCTTATCCAACTGCTTGGAAGAAATCAGAGCCTCTGCCTGGAGAGGGTCGGGATGATGGTAGAGAAATAGTGAGTGGGAGGGGAAGTAGAAAGGTTTTTAATGATGACATTTTCTCAGCATCCACTTCATGACTGATCCAAAGCCCTGACAAATCAGAGCTAATAGCGTAACACACACACAGCTGGGGTTTAGCAGGGCTGTATGAGCGGAGCTCAGAACGACTATGCAGAAATAATGTTGATGTCTAACACATGGGTCTGCTGGAGCCTGCACCTCAAACTTACATACAAAAAGTATGCGCAAACACATCCACACAGTAATAGAGATTCAATATAGGTATACATTATTTGAGTTAAGCTCAGGATGATCGTGCAGAAATTAGAGGTCGACCGATTAATCGGAATGGCCGATTAATTAGGGCCGATTTCAAGTTTTCATAACAATCGGAAATCTTTTTTTTTTTCACCTTTATTTAACTAGGCAAGTCGGTTAAGAACACATTCTTATTTTCCATGATGGCCTAGGAACGTTGAGTTAACTGCCTTGTTCAGGGGCAGAATGACAGATTTTTACCATGTCAGCTCGGGGATTCAATCTTGCAACCTTACAGTTAACTAGTCTACCGCTCTAACCACCTGCCTTTACATTGCACTCCACGAGGAGCCTGCCTGTTATGCGAATGCAGTAAGAAGCCAAGGTAAGTTGCTTGCTAGCATTAAACTTATCTTGTAAAACACAAAATCAATCAATCATAAATCACCATTTAAACTAGTAATATCATCAACCATGTGTAGTTATCTAGCGTGTCCTGCGTTGCATATCATCGATGCAGTGCGCATTTGCAAAAAAGGACTGTCATTGCTCCAACGTGTACCTAACCATAAACATCAATACACAAGTATATATTTTTAAACCTGCATATTTAGTTAATATTGCCTGCTAACATAAATTTATTTTAACTAGGGAAATTGTGTCACTTCTCTTGCAACAGAGTCAGGGTATATGCAGCAGTTTGGGCCGCCCGGCTCGTTGCGAACTGTGTGAAGACTATTACTTCCTAACAAAGACAGCCAACTTTTCCAAACGGGGGATGATTTAACAAAAGCAAATTTGCGGGGAAAAAAGCAATCGTTGCACTACTCTACCTAACCATAAACAATGCCTTTCTTAAAATCAATACACAGAAGTATATATTTTTAAACCTGCATATTTAACTAAAAAAAAATATTAAAAAAATAAAAATAAAAAAAAATCCAGGTTAGCAGGCAATATTAACCAGGTGAAATTGTGTCACTTCTCTTGCTTTCATTGCACACAGAGTCAGGGTATATGCAGCAGTTTGGGCCACATGGCTCGTTGCGAAAGAATTTGCCAGAATTGTACGTAACTATGACAACATTGAAGGTTGTACAATGTAACAGGAATATTTAGACTTATGGATGCCACCCGTTAGATAAAATAAGGAACGGTTCCGCATTTCACTGAAAGAATAAACGTTTTGTTTTCGAAATTATAGTTTCCGGATTCGACCATATTAATGACCAAAGGCTTGTGTTTCTGTGTGTTATTATGTGTGTTATAATTAAGTTTATGATTTGATAGAGCAGTCTGACTGAGCGATGGTAGGCAGCAGCAGACTCGTAAGCATTCATTCAAACAGTACTTTAGTGCGTTTTGCCAGCAGCTCTTCGCAATGCTTCAAGCATCAGAAACACACAGAAACACAGGCCCGCAACTACACAAAAGCTTGTATAGTGAGAATCAGCTCAAAAACATGAAACCACCTTCTTCATGCTTCTACGTGTAACTGATCCGGTTCTTACATAAAAGGGCTAGTAGCCGTGTGACTGGATTAGCCTTTCCCCAATGCTGAGCCCAGGATTACAAAACAATAAGAGCCGGCGTAGCTACTCACCTTTCCTCTGAGGAGTGAGCCTCAATATGAATGGCTGGGTGATACTGGGGATAGTTATCTTGTCCCTGTGTGTGTGTGTGAAAGCTTGGGTAGTTACACTGGTTGTCATGGTATTCCTACCTTACGGACACAATCGAGCACAAATGGTTTGCCGTGGTCGTCCCTGTAGGCCCCCACCCCCAGGTTCATCTTCTTCGGACTGGTGTCCCTCTTGAAGGCCTCTGACACGCCCAGGATGGGGTCAGGGGGGCCCATCTGCACTCCACCCCACCATGAACTGCAACAGATGGGAGGGGGAGAAACAAACAGAAGCAGCTTAATTTATCATTTTGCAGACTTGTGTTCTTATTTGTTTCATAGTGGACAAGTTTATTTTTCTAATCACTCAGTGTAGGCTTATATATCTCTCCAAGAAACTAGACTTAAAATAAAAGACTAAAACACAACAGTAAACAGTTCTATACTCTACTCAAGAAACAGTTGCTCTCATCCAACCAGAGGAGAGTAGCACCAACCACCCACAGTAGACCAACACTCTGGACTATGACCTGGTGAATGCCTGGTCAACCCCCAGTCCCTGCACAGCGAAAAGCCACACACACACTACAAAATCACCACTACAAACAGCTGAAGTCTGTCGAGGTGAAGGGCCCGGATTGGATGGCATTAGGGGGAGTCAATAAAAGGGAGATGTACTGCACTAAATACATGAACATCTCTCTCCATCGCCACTACACTACCAGAATGACAGCTCTAAAGGGCAGGGGAGGGTGGTTGAAACAAAGGCAACGATTGGTTCTTTGAAATTCAGAACACATTCATTCATCATATCTTTGGATCCGGTCATTACAGCCTGGTCTTCCTTTCACACTGACCCCACCAAGCTGATTATCCATCCAATACTTTACACTTCCCTTTCCACAGCCACACACACGAAGGTCAGGCACTGCAAACATATGCTCTCACACACAAAACGATTCTCTCCCCTTGTATGGAATGTGTCTTATGAGGAGGAAAGAACAGAAAATTAGCAGGGGCCCAGTTCAGGAACTAATATAATTACACACACACGACCTTGCCCCTGACCTCTTCCACATGACCTCTGAAAGAGGGGCAAGCAGGGCCTCTAATCTTACACATTCCTCCCACTGCTGTACTGGAGGCTATAGGCCTGCTGGGGCTGAACTAGAGATCCATTTAGAACATTGCATGGGAAAAAAATCTAAGTTCACAGCAAGACTCCCAACATAGAATCACATGTGTTTTAGACAGCATACATTTCTATTGGAGCCTTCTGTAAGAATGAACTCACTAAAACCGTGTTGTGTCTGATGCTACTCACCAGTGCACACTGGTACAGTAGTATGTTTTGATATGTCAATGTAGTGGTGAGCCACTATGACGTGAGCAGTGACACTCTGCAGCTCAATGAAATTCAGGTTCAACGGTTGTGTTCAAACACCCTGGAAATCACAGCAATACCTAGAGCCGAATGCTTCGCAAAGGGCAGCAACGCCAAGATCGCATCATGAGAATATAGACAAGAATGATGACATGACACCCACATCGAGTTTTAGGGAACACACTGAACAGTCACCTGTCATAGAGCCTGTTTACATAGCATTATAGAACATCCTTATAGAACACCCATTGTCCAAAATCAAAAAGATTCCAGGTGACTAAAATTGAACACTCAGCTGGTCAGAAACATTGGGACTGCACATTAAAATCAGATCCTCAATCAGTAAAACTGATAACAAATATGAATACTTGTGAGAAAGTGAGAGTGAGAAAAACCTGGGCATATTATCAGCCTACCCACTGGTGCATAGTGATACTATTATCAGCAGTATGTGCGAACTACATACACACAGAACCAGTACATTTTAACATGTGAGATGTCGCGCAAACATAAATATGCTTGGTAAACACTTCATAGGCCAGGGAGTACAGTGACTGAGTCCTATTTATGCCACTATGACAGCACCAATGAGGGGCCATCCAATGTTGAGTCACAGACTTGAATTTAGCCTGCTAATGGACTAAAATGCACTTGCATACAGAACGATATAATATAATTTGAATGAGAATAATGTAACGCCGCGCACGGTCTTCTAACAAAACCCGACAGTGATGCAGAGTGTATTTGGTGATGCTTTTCGAACACAGCCTGTTTTCCAGATATGTGAAGCGGTATCTTAATACGTGAGAAACAGAGTTTGCCCTCCAAAAGGAGAGAGAAAGGACACCGGTTACTGTCGTCACATCTCAGTAGAAACCGGGACATCCCGTGGCCAATCAACGACCAGGGGCCTGCACACGATAACCAATGATCACGCTAGAATTGGGGAGTTACGGTATGCGAGGGAGATCAAACCGAGAAAATATGTCGAATCTCAAAAGGGGGCCCGCACTGCGACCCTAAAATATAAAAAATAATTGAATAATAGTGATCATTCCCGTGAAATTAAAATTATGATATGTTGACAACATACAGATTGTCTGCCACTGAAATCTGAGTAATATTTTTACAGAGCCACCAAATAACAGTATCAGTATCCATAGTTGGAAAGTAACCTTGCGAAGTTCGACTGTCAGTGAACTGGTTGAGCCTTGAAGTCTACAAAGTATGACTTGACTAAACCCAAAGATATGAACGGGAAATGTCAGTCACGACAGGCGACGGATGGATGAATGCGAGTTTCAGTCAGTTAGCAAATGCAATTTAAATATTAGGTAGATAGCTAAACGACGGTGAGAGACGTAAGTGCATGACCGCTTCGGACCCCATTCAGTAAACTTGAAGTTAGGCCACTTGAGTCATTGCGGCATGGCTAGCTAGCTAACTAAGTGCTGCTAGCTATTCATTCAATGGAAAACTACCAAAGTAGCTACGTGTCAGACACGACAGTGCAGATATTGCATGTCTGGTATTACCTGTTACGTGTAGACAAAACTCCCAGGGACGGGGAGAAAGTCCCAATACTGGAGATCACCTTGCCGGACTTCAACAGAGACATGGTTGAGTCGAGGCGCAAAATGGCAGGAAAAGCAAAGAGTGAGCATATGAATCCGAGGGATAACAGGCACACAAGCTTCTTTCTTCTTCGATGAGGTTTAACTGCGGTTGGCGTCGGATAAATGTTGCATTACCGCCACCTACTAGACTGGAGTATAACTCCTTTATCCTTCAAAAAAATATATATATAATAATAATAATAATATATATACAATGCTCAAACAAATAAAGTGAACACTAAAATACCACATCCTAGATCTGAATGAATGAAATATTCTTATTAAATACTTTTTTCTTTACATAGTTGAATGTGCTGACAACAAAATCACACAAAAATGATCAATGGAAATCAAATGTATCAACAACCCATGGAGGTCTGGATTTGGAGTCACACTCAAAATTAAAGTGGAAAACCACACTACAGGCTGATCCAACTTTGATGTCATGTCCTTAAAACAAGTCAAAATTAGGCTCAGTAGTGTGTGTGGCCTCCACGTGCCTGTATGACCTCCCTACAACGCCTGGGCATGCTCCTGATGAGGTGGAGGATGGTCTCCTGAGGGATCTCCTCCCAGACCTGGACAAAAGCATCTGCCAACTCTTGGACAGTCTGTGGTGCAACGTGGCATTGGTGGATGGAGCGAGACATGATGTCCCAGATGTGCTCAATTGGATTCAGGTCTGGCGAATGGGCGGGCCAGTCCATAGCATCAATGAATTCCTCTTGCAGGAACTGCTGACACACTCCAGCCACATGAGGTCTAGCATTGTCTTGCATTAGGAGGAACCCAGGGCCAACTGCACCAGCATATGGTCTCACAAGGGGTCTGAGGATCTCATCTCGGTACCTAATGGCAGTCAGGCTACCTCTGGTGAGCACATGGAGGGCTGTGCGGCCCCCCCAAAGAAATGCCACCCCACACCATGACTGACCCACCGCCAAACCAGTCATGCTGGAGGATGTTGCAGGCAGCAGAACGTTCTCCACAGCATCTCCAGACTCTGTCATGTCTGTCACATGTGCTCAGTGTGAACCTGCTTTCATCTGTGAAGAGCACAGGGCGCCAGTGGCGAATTTGCATATCTTGGTGTTCTCTGGCAAATGCCAAACGTCCTGCACGGTGTTGGACTGTAAGCACAACCCCCACCTGTGGACGTCAGGCCCTCATACCACCCTCATGGAGTCTGTTTCTGACCGTTTGAGCAGACACATGCACATTTGTGGCCTGCTGGAGGTAATTTTGCAGGGCTCTGGCAGTGCTCCTCCTGCTCCTCCTTGCACAAAGGCGGAGGTAGCGGTCCTGCTGCTGGGTTGTTGCCCTCCTATGGCCTCCTCCACGTCTCCTGATGTACTGGCCTGTCTCCTGGTACCGCCTCCATGCTCTGGACACTACGCTGACAGACACAGCAAACCTTCTTGCCACAGCTCACATTGATGTGCCATCCTGGATGAGCTGCACTATCTGAGCCACTTGTGTGGGTTGTAGAGTCCATCTCATGCTACCACTAGAGTGAAAGCACCGCCAGCATTCAAAAGTGACCAAAACATCAGCCAGGAAGCATAGGAACTGAGAAGTGGTCTGTGGTCACCACCTGCAGAACCACTCCTTTACTGGGGGTGTCTTGCTAATTGCCTATAATTTCCACCTGTTGTCTATTCCATTTGCACACTAGCATGTGAAATGTATTGTCGATCAGTGTTGCTTCCTAAATGGACAGTTTGATTTCACAGAAGTGTGATTGACTTGGAGTTACATTGTGTTGTTTAAGTGTTCCCTTTATTTTTTTGAGCAGTGTATACTCAAAATTATTCAACAAATACCTTGCCATCTAACACTACACTCACAAAAAGTATTAATAAATACCATAGTCCACTATTTAAATATATTTAGTGCGACTTCAGGCCAACAGCCTGAAAGGATGGGACACCACCACTTAACACACCATGTAATTCTTCTGATGTCATAACTCGCACACCCAAATACCTCTCTACAGCTGCTACCACAATCTCTATTTTGTGCAAATTACGTTCTATCCCTGCAGTACAGTGGATAACCATTACTATAAAGGGCAAAAATCCAATCTTACTGAAACATATATCACTTGTTGTTTTATCCCGCTATACTGGTACACATCTACTACTCACACCACTCTTCTCAGGATCCCTCCCCCTTGACCGCTCTTCCTCTACTTTCTTCACTGCCTCACATGCCCATGAGCTTGACACCTGTAACAACGTAATGTAGTCGGCACAAAAGCTAGTACAGGATAACTCATATATCCTAACATCACTTGTCGGGCAAAGACTCAACACCAAAACTCAAAAGTACAGACAATGACTCCCTCACGCCACGCTGTCTGCGACACACCAAACAACGAGCATCACATACACCGGGAATCTTCCCCTTCAGTTGGTCAGCTTTCACATTTACTGCTACCCCAGAAATCACTACTTTCAATGGCACCCTTTTCACAATTCACATCTCTTGCCCCCATTCGTTTAACACGGAGCGCCTGCTCCCTCTGGCCAGCAGAAGACCACATCTGGTTACCCTCACCAATTCCACAGCACCCAACTCTGTTTTCACCTACCCTGAAACATCAAATGGATCAGCCAAAAAGCAAGGGCCCACTTTTTCCAAAAACTTCACTCCTACTGTCACAGACTCATCTTTATCCTGACCATCGGTGCAAGCCTCAGGCTCCGAGAACTTCCCCACACCTACCACCTCCAATACTTCACCCTCATTCACTTCCATTTCTCCTCCTGTCTTCAACTCACTCTGCTTACACTTTCTACCATTCTTCTTTAACATTTACATTTACATTTACATTTACATTCTTTAACAAACCATCTCCCTTTTTCCTCCATTTTTAACCGACTCAAGCTCACCCTCTTCCTCCCTCTCTCTCTTAGACCTCCTCTGGCTCTTTTTTCCCCTCCATTCCTCCTCCGTATTCCAGGTATAACTCTCCTTATGATAATACTGCACTTCTCCTGACATACATCTTGTTATTGCCTTGTCAAGTGACGCCATTTAACCGGCTGTCACAATCTTCATACAATCAGCATGAACTCCTCAGGATGTAGAGCTCAACAATGCATCCCACTTGTAAAGCCAGGGGGAAAGTGCTCAGGTCTTCTTCTTCTATGGTATTTTAGCGGTCCGCCAACAAATGTTAGAGTTGTATGCCGCCACCAAATGGACGGGGGTGAATAAATTCAATCGCCACTGTAGAAGAGTAGTGTGTTTGAAGTGGAGGGAGTACATGGCTTAGCATGTCTCTCGAGGAGGCTAAAAAGAGATTCTGGCTTGAAAAAGTTGTATATTTTCAGAAGGAGTCAGGTAATTGGTCAAGGGAGGAGGATTGGAGGTAAAGAGAGAGGAGGTTGAAAAGACTGAGGGTGGTGCAGAGAATGGGCTTGAATCTGTTGAAGCTAGCAATAACAAGGGAGAGGGTATGTCGATGAAGATTGGTGCCAAGTTCAAACAGAGTGAGCCGGACGCCACTTCGAGCTCTGGAGGTGAAATGAAGGGAGTAGAAGGTCTTCTGACAGGCTCGGAGCCTACATTAATGGACATGGTTATGATAAAGATACGTTTTGTCCAGTAGGAGTGATATTTTTGAAGAGGGCGGAACCAGGCCTTTTGGCTGATCTATGGGTGGTTGCAGGTTGGGTAGAAAAGTTAGTGGGTGCTGTTGAGCTGGTGAAGGTGACCCAAAGTTGACGTTTAATGTTTGTTTATGTTTCATCAGAGGGAACAAGCGCTCCGTGCGAGGCAACTTGGGTAAATATATGTTTTTTGCTTTGCTCTTAGGAACAGGGCATCATTGAAAGGAGTGATTTCTGGGGTGGCGTTAAGTGTGGAGGTGGAGCAATTGAAGTTGAATATTCCTGTTGTTTGTGACACCCGCCGATTGGTGCGATGCAGACCCGGTGGTAAGCGTGGTGAAATAGAGGAGTCACTGTCAACCTTTTGAGTTGTTTATGCAAAAAGGTCAGGATATATCAGTTATCAGTTATGGGGAGCGTTGCTGCACAGCTATATTCAGGTCTCTCCAGAGATGTTCGATCGGGTTCAAGTCCGAGCTTTGGCTGGGCCACTCAAGAACATTCAGAGACTTGTCCCGAAGCAATTCCAGCGTTGTCTTGGCTGTGTGCTTAGGGTCGTTGTCATGTTGGAAGCTGAACCTTAGCCCCAGTCTGAGGTCCTGAGCGCTCTAGAGTAGGTTTTCATCAAGGATCTCTCTGTACTTTGCTTCGTTCATCTTTCCCTTTATCCTGACTAGTCTCTCAGTCCCTGCCACTGTAAAAAATCCCGCAGCATGATGCTGCCACCACCATGCTTCACTGTAGGGATGGTGCCAGGTTTCCTCCAGACGTGACACTTGACAATCAGGCCAAAGAATTCCATCTTGGTTTCATCAGACCAGAGAATCTTGTTTATCATGGTCTGAGAGTCCTTTAGGTGCCTTTTGGCAAACTCTAAGCAGGGAGTCATGTGTCTTTTACTGAGGAGTGGCTTCCATCTGGCCACTCTACCATAAAGGCCTAATTGGTGGAGTGCTGCAGAGATGGTTGTCCTTCTGGAAGGTTCTCCCATCTTCACAGAGGAACTCTGGAGCTCTGGCTCTGACCATCGAGTTTTTGGTTACCTCTCTGACCAAGGCACTTCTACCCCTATTGCTCAGTTGGGCTGGGCGGAAAAGTCTTGGTGGTTCCAAACTTCTTCCATTTAAGAATGATGGAGGACATTGTGTTCTTGGGGACCTTCAATGCTGCAGACATTTTTTGGTACCCTTCCCCAGATCTATGCCTCAACACAGTCCTGTCTCTGAGCTCTACGGACAATTCCTTCAACCTCATGGCTTGGTTTTTGCTCTGACATGCCCTATGAACTGTGGAACCTTTTTAGATAGTTGGAAGCCTTTCCAAATCATGTCCAATCAATTGAATTTACCACAGGTGGACTCCAAT
Source organism: Oncorhynchus keta (assembly GCF_023373465.1). Lineage (NCBI taxonomy): Eukaryota > Metazoa > Chordata > Actinopteri > Salmoniformes > Salmonidae > Oncorhynchus > Oncorhynchus keta. Next base: position 71,248,150 of record NC_068422.1, on the reverse strand, counting down.
CAAGTTGTAGAACAATCTCAAGGATAATCAATGGAAAAAGGATGCACTTGAACTTAATTTCGAGTCTCATGGCAAAGGGTCGGAATACTTATGTAAATAAGGTTTTTCTGTTTTTTTATTTGTAATACATTTGAAAACATTTCTAAAAACCTGTTTTCAATTGTCATTGTGTGTAGATTGATGAGGAAAAAACGTATTTAATCCATTTTAGAATAAGGCAGTAACGTAACAAAATGTGGAAAAGGGGAAGGGGTCTGAATACTTTCCGAATGCGCTGTATATGCTTCAGTAAGGTTGGCTTCTTAGCGTTCATAGCAATGTCATCAACTGTACTGCAGAAATGGAATGTAAAATCACAGAAAATATATGTTGTGATGGCAGCTGCAGAGAAGTACTTGGGGGTATGAGATTTCACTTCAGAAGAGTTACAGCGTGTGTTGGGTGGTAGTGTCCCGTCCTCTCAGGCCAACGGTTAAAGTAGTGGAATAAGGTGATTGTCACACCCTGACCTTAAAGAGCCTTTTTATTCTCTATTTGGTTAGTTCAGGGTGTGACTAGGGTGGGCAATCTAGGTTTTCTATTTCTTTGTTGGACGGGTATGATTCCCAGTCAGAGGCAGCTGTCTATCATTGTCTCTGATTGGGGATCATACTTAGGCAGCCTTTTTTCCACCTTAGTTTGTGGGATCTTGTATTTGTACCTTTGCTTTACAGCCCTACAGAACTGTGCGTTTCATTATTATTATTTTTTCTTTCGGTGTCATCAATAAAAGAAAGATGTACGCCTTGCTCGCTGCACCTTGTTCTACTCCTTCCGAAGACGAGTGTTACAGTGATGGGTTTTAATTGGGTATAGGGTTAGTTGGTATGATAATTAAAATATATGCATATTTAGATTTTTCCATGCTCCATGCTCACGGCCTCCAGTGTGTCTCTCCAGCCTGGTAGGTCCTGTGCCAGCTCCACACACGAAGCCTCCAGTGATGATCCGTAGCCCGGAGCCTCCAATGGTCGTCCATGGCCCGAAGCCTCCAGTGATGATCCATGGCCCGGAGCCTCCGATGATGATCCATGGCCCGGAGCCTCCAGTGATGTTCCATGGCCCGGAGCATCCAGTGATGATCCATGGCCCGCAGCCTCTAGTGATGATCCATGGCCCAGAGCCTCTAGAGATGATCCAAGGTCCGGAGCCTCCAGCGACGGTTCCCAGTCCGGAGCCTCCAGCGACGCTTCTCAGTCCGGCGCCTCCCGCGACGATCCACGGTCCGGAGCCTCCGGCGACGATCCACGGTCCGGTTCCTCCTCCGACGATCCACAGTCTGGAGTCTCCGGCGACGATCCACAGTCTGGAGTCCCCAGCGACGATCTGCGGTCCGGTTCCACGGAAGCGGAGGGATCCGCGAGCCGAGCGGTGTCTATGTCACGAACCGGAGCCGCCACCGAGGCTAGATGCCCATCCGGACCCTCCCCCATAGTCAGGTTTTGCGTACGGACTCCGCACCTTTGGGGGGGGGGGGTACTGTCATGCCCTGACCTTAGAGAGACTTTTATTCTCTATTTGCTTCGGTCAGGGTGTGACTAGGGTGGGCAATCTAGGTTTTCTATTTATTTGTTGGCCGGGTATGGTTCCCAGTCAGAGGCAGCTGTCTATCGTTGTCTCTGAATGGGGATCATACTTAGGCAGCCTTTTTTCCACCTTAGTTTGTGGGATCTTGTTTTTGTACTGTTGCTTTCCAGCCCGACAGAACTGTGCGTTTCATTTTTTATTTTATTTTCGGTGTCATCAATAAAAGAAAGATGTACGCCTACCTCGCTGCACCTTGGTCTACTCCTTCCAACGACGAGCGTTACAGTGATGGGTTTTAATGGGTATAGGGTTAGTTGGTAGGATAATTAAAATATATGCATATTTCGATTTTTCTCCCGCTTCCCCTTTCCCACTTTTTATCACAAAGTGTAATGTATCTATATTGTAGTTCAGTTTGGGGCAGTAATGGATCATATTGGATGCCAAATACCAAAATAAATTACCTAATAAATGACCTAATGACTCTGCCCCCTCACAGCAGAATCTGCAGAGCTGGGAAGATTGTATCCCCCATATACAGTATATAACATTCTATTAGTTGCAAGAATTTTTTGTAGTAATTTAAATTTAAAAATGTGAAGTTTTGAATCCGGCGTTGTTTTGCGTATCAATTCATTAACCATGTGCCATGGAATGGGTACATCGAAAATCTCTTCCCAACTATTTTGCAATTTATATGGCACAGCTGTCAGTTTTTTGGTCCTTAAATGAAATTTGTATATGTCTTTCTGTACAGATATAAATTTTACATTATTATTAGGGAAAAAAATCCATACAATTAGTTTCAGTTAATGGAGATGGAGGAGCCTGAAATGAAACCATATTCTTAAAGTACTTTGCTTCCTCTTTCAAAATATTTAGTGAATCATGCGTGACTCCATCATTTGTAACAAGTTTTAATAAAACATTTTAGGTAGCATTTCTATATTGAAGATTAAAAAAGAATTTGGTGCATTTTCCCCCATATTCCATCCAGTTCGATGTATTATTAGAATATATTACACTAGCTCTTTCTTGAATAAGTTCCTCCATTTCTTTTTGTTTTTCCTCTAACTTATTCTGTGCCTCTATCGTACCGTTTTTATTGCTATCTAACTCTACTGTTAGTCCTTCAATTTCCTTTGTTAATATGGACTCTTTTGATCTAAATTGCTTTTGTTTTATAGATGAGTACTGTATTGCATTGCCTCTAAAGGCACATTTAAAAGTGTCCCATACAGTAAGGGGATCTGCTGTACCTATGTTATGTCTGAAAAAGTCAGTTATAAATTCTTGTGTCCTAGTTCTAAACAATTTATCATCTAGTAGGCTTTGATTAAATTTCCAATATCCTCGCCCACATGGAAATTCTGTAAGAGTAATATATATATGCCAATTATGTGATGATCCGACCGCATTCTGTCCCCTATCAACACTTTTAAAACTTTTGGTGCAAGAGAGAATGGTATAAAAAAGTAGTCAAGGCGACTAGCTTGATTAAGCCTCCGCCATGTATATCTCACTAGGTCAGTGTATTTAAGTCTCCATATATTCACTAATTCCAATATATCCTTGACATTCATGATTTCCTTAGGTGTCTGAGGGTGATAGTTTGTAGTGTGATTTCCTTTCCGGTCCATAGAGGTATTTAAGAGGTCATTGCTATATTAGTAGATAAACTGTAGCCTATTTACTCATTGTGTCTTCTGTACGTCTCTGTGTACTGTGGTGGAAGAATCAGAATTAGTTGTGTAACATAGATAATTAAGATGTCTTATCTGCATAATATGCTTATGTGATATACTGTACTTGTTATTAGAATGTATCCCTTTGGACTCTGGTGTTGGCAGTTGCACTTCTTCCCTTAGCTGGGGCTCAGTCATCTGGGGCCCAGAGAGGGGAGAGGTCAGGCTTGTCTTTCACATGTCCCTGGTGCTATGCAGAATATCAGAAAGGGAAGAGGACAGGAGGGAACATTGTCTTCATATGTGAATCTGTCTACTTATTCTTAAACCATGTGAAGGGATGGCATGATTAATGGGGAACCAATTACTTGTCTCCACAATGTCTGTGCACAAGTCACTCCCTCCTTTGACGTTGGGGGATGTGTGTATGTCATCTCTGATGTTGCACTTAACCTGGGATAGTGTATGACCTAGAGGCTCACTCCGCTCAGTGAGCTTGTCCAGGAGTGGGGTCAAGAAGGGGTTTTACTTGAGATGGGAGTATCTGGAGTTGATCATTGGTTTATGCCATTGGATGAGTTGGTGTTTTTGTGCAATGAAGTACCAGGAACGAGATTGGAACCTCGTCTTAGGGACCAAACTGAACGATAATTTATAGCGAATGCTATCTGGCTACGGGATACTCCTTTCTCATTTAGAAGTCTCACCTTGTGACCCCGTTCAAAACATCTGTGGTTTGTTATGTCGACTAGGGGGTGGATCTTGGCTATAAAAGACCTTTGTACATTTGTCTCGCCGCTTTCAACAAATCATCAGAGACGGTGATTCGTCGACCAGCCATCGCTATTGCAAAGCTCTCACTATTAAAGATTTAGTTTAAGTATAACTCTGACTTGTGTGATAAGTTTGCCTCTCCTCATTTGATAGTAAAGAAATGAACCACCACACTACACATGGACAGTTTCTGCATTTCTTTTCTACATGTTCTGATTCTACTTTCATCCTATTCCCCAACGACCAGCTGAGGAACCTCCACAGACAGAACATAGAAGTCCATGAAACATCCTTCTTCTGGCATATGACAACAGCTTCCACTGGCACACTAATATAGTGTGTGTGTCTGTGTCTGTGTGTGCTTGTGGGTGTGTGTATGTGTGTACATGCATGTGGTCATGTGTACGTGCATGATTCATATTTATGCACATTGTACTGTCCTGTTTACATACAGTGGGGCAAAAAAGTATTTAGTCAGCCCCCAATAGTCTGTAAACTATTGTTGGAAAAATTACTTGTGGAGTGGTTAAAAAACAAGTTTTGATGACTCCAACCTAAGTGTATGTAAACTTCCGACTTCAACTGTATACTGTATACACACCATCATACACATATATTTATATTCTGGCTCGTTCTAATTCATTTAAAATGTTTTGATTTGCGTGTATTGTTTTGTATTGTTAGGTATTACTGTGCTGTTGGAGCTAGGAACATAAGCATTTCGCTACACCCCCAATAACATCTGCTAAATATGTTTACACAACCAATACTATTTGATTTGATTTAAGCAACATTTTGCATACTGTTTTTGTGCATGTAACATCCAAGACTTAGAAGCATTGGTGCAAAAGTACCCAATTGTCATACTTGAGTAAATGTAAAGATACCTTAATAGAAAATGACTCAAGTAAAAGTTAAAGTCACCCAGTAAAAATCAACTTGAGTAAAAGTCTAAAAGTATTTGGTTGACAATATACTTAAGTATCAAAAGTAAAAGTATAAATCATTTCAAATTTCTTATATTAAGCAAACCAGACGGCACCATTGTCTTGTGTTTTTTTTAATTTACGGATAGCCAGGAGCATGCTCCAACACTCAGGCATCATTTACAAACTAAGCATGTGTGTTTAGTGAGTCCGACCAGATCAGAGGCAGTAGGAATGACCAGGGATGTTATTTTGATAAGTGTGGGAATTTGACAATTTTCCAGTCCTGCTAAGCATTTGAAATGTAAAGAGTACTTTTGGGTGACAGGGAAAATGTATTGAGTAAAAAGTAAATGATTTCCTTTAGGAATGTAGAGAAGTAAAAGTAAAAGTAGTCAAAAATATAAATAGTGAAGTAAAGTACAGATACCCCCAAAAACGACTTAAGGAGTACTTTATAGTATTTGTACTTTACACCACTGCTTAGAAGTATGTTGTGGCTGTGTGTATTTGCTCTGGGATGAAAAACACAGTAGTTACAGGAATGGAGGTCTGCTGTAGCAGTTTGTCAGGGGAGAAGCTGATGACAGGACAGGATGGAGAGAGAGAAGGAAGAATAATTGAAGGAGGGACAGAGTGACAGAGAAAGAGAAGGAGGAAATGAGAGGAAGAGAGGAGGAAACAATAAATGAAGAGATGGAGGAGGAGTGACAGAGACAGAGAGAGGGGATAGAAGCAGGAGAAAATGATGAGAGAGCAGTGTTACTGACTGTAATGCTGAATGACATTTGAAAGCCTCCCCTGATTAGGGGTTTCCTTGAGCACCATGTCAGACAGGCTTTCATAAAACCCACAGTGTGTGTGTGTGTGTGTGTGTGTGTGTGTGTGTGTGTGTGTGTGTGTGTGTGTGTGTGTGTGTGTGTGTGTGTGTGTGTGTGTGTGTGTGTGTGTGTGTGTGTGTGTGTGTGTGTGTGTGTGTGTGTGCGTGTGTACGTGTGTGTGTACGTGAGTATTTGTGTGTGTACGTGTGCAAAGCCAATTGCTTGCAGGGAATGCAGCTGTCAAAAAGGGGAAAGGTAATTATAGGGAACGATATAAGATCATGTTTTGCCCCCATCCGACACACACACACCCACACACAGACAAACAGTTCCCCATTGTTCCTCCACACCCAGAGGTGCAGTATTTCTCATGGAGAGATTCAGGCCAGTTTAATTACACTGTAATGCGTTGCTGTGGAAATACGTTACCGTGGAAATAAGAAGTTGTGGCATTGTAATTGGACCAGGGAGAGTGGGACACTCTTTTGCAGGAAATCTTGTGTGTGACAAAGAGAGTTGATTGAGAGACTGTGGCTACAGTATATACATTTTATGGGTGTATTTCTTTCAGTGTATCCTTGCTAGTGGGGTATTTAAACAAATACATGGATTTTCACAGAGGAAGCACAGCCAATGACAAGCATTTACGACTCCAAAGAATAATAGATAATCAAAGCAACAAAAGAAGATAACATATTACTACTACTGGTACTGACAGCTGTGAAAAATCATGCATCCATGTGTGTGTGTGTGTGTGTGTGTGTGTGTGTGTGTGTGTGTGTGTGTGTGTGTGTGTGTGTGTGTGTGTGTGTGTGTGTGTGTGTGTGTGTGTGTGTGTGTGTGTGTGTGTGTGTGTGTGTGTGTGTGTGTGTGTGTGTGTGTGTGTGTGTGTGTGTGTGTGTGTGCGTGTTAGTATCTTTGACTCTCTTCGTCTCACTCATTTTCCGAAATGGAGATTAATTTCTCTGCTGAATAAATGGATTAGAGACAGAAACAATGGAGGGAGAATCCAACGAGTGTTTTTTCTTTTGCCACCATTTCAGAAATCAGGGATTAGTGGCACATTGGGACTGTGCTGAGCAGGAGAGGCCTGTGTTCCAAAACCCATCAGGGATTTGACAGCATCTGTTCCCCTCTCTGCTCCGGCCATGTCCATGACTCACAGAGAACATTTCTGAAAAGCTTTACAACTGTTTGCCTTATCCAGCCATGGCAGAGCTGTCCAACAACACTTAGTGGTGTGTGTGTGTGTGTGTGTGTGTGTGCGTGTGCGTGCGTGCGTGGCTGTGTCTGTATCTGTACTGGACCAAAAAGACAGCAGACTTTATAAGCCCAAACTCATTTCTAAAAAGACCCAACTTTTCTACTTTGTGTGCCGATAACTATTTTAAATATGTTTGTGCTACGAGGCTGCAACCTTGCCTCATCCTCTGACTCAGCTGAAGCTGTTTTGGTATGTTTGAGACAGAGGAGCATCTGACGTTTTCTGTTATTAAAATCTGTTTGTTTGTGCCTAATACTGTTTCTAGCTACATGCACCTCTCGTGTGTGTGTGTGTGTGTGTGTGTGTGTGTGTGTGTGTGTGTGTGTGTGTGTGTGTGTGTGTGTGTGTGTGTGTGTGTGTGTGTGTGTGTGTGTGTGTGTGTGTGTGTGTGTGTGTGTGTGTGTGTGTGTGTGTGTGTGTGCGTGCGTGCGTGGGTGCGTGCGTGCGTGCGCACCTATCCCTTTTGTTTGAAGCAATAGCTAAATATGGACCCCAATCTTAGAAGCTTGTCTTTCCCCCCATCTCTCGCTTCCCTCTCTTCCCTTTTTCTTTCTGAGTGAGGAACCAATGTGTGGGAATCAGAGCAGACTCTATTTCTCCTGTACTGTTGTCAGGAGAAATAGTGTGTGTGTGTGTACATGTGTAAGTGCGCGGTTTGGTGTTTTTTTGTGCTTTAAGAAAACTAATGCGAGTTTAATTAAAGATTAAAGTGCGGATGATTAATTGATAGAAGTCAGACTCTTCCATTTGGTACTAAACCAGGGGTGTCCAGACCACTCCATACAGTGAAAAATATGGACAGCTCCAAAAGCTTGTACATAAAATTAGATGAAACTGAAGGTTCTCACAAAAATATATATTTAAAAAAAATGTGCAACAACGTAATGATTACTGTGTTGTGTGGTGTTGTTCTCTTAAATCTATAAAGACCAAAAACAAGCCTGGTGCATATTTGTCATTCTCTTTCAGGACTCTGGACATTCCCATGTATATACTGTATATTACACAGGGAAATGTGTCCACCAACTGGAGTGCCCTAAATTGCTCTGTCTGCAAATTTGGGATGTGCATGTAAGTAGTGAGGCTCAAAGGCTCAGATGGAGCTGCTGAGGCAAAAAAACATCAGGAGTTTTTCTTGTAGTGACACAGTAAGTAAACAAACTTATTGAGAGTTTCAATTCCTTTGTGATCTAAAGGTTTGTTAGGCTGTTATGGTAGGACTAGTCTACTAGCAGGTGTTGGAGAATGGCTGTTTAACTCCACTCATATCCTTCCCCTCGGTCACTCATCTCCTCCAGCCTTGACCCACTCAGTGTTCGTAGTGTGCCATAGAGACAGATAAGTACCTCTGAAAGTTCTCATCTATGAAAAATGGAGTGTGCAGGCTCCCTTCATCAAGCTGGCTTTCAACTGGAGATTAGAACAGCGAGAGTGGAGTGCTCAGGGAGATAACGCGCCTGCTCCCAACATCTGTATTGGAAATGTTATCTTCACAGGAAACACATTATGCTGGCAAAGAAAAATAGCTCTCCTTTGCCTGGCCAAGATTAAGTCTTCATAGAAACAGATTTAACTATGCATTTATAGAGATGTATAGGCTGATATAGAAGTTTAGCAGACTGAGATCCCATGGTTAGGATAGAGACAGTTTGGCCCTGTGGTTGTGAGTAAGGCAGAGACATAAGTGATCATCAGCTATATTTATTGATGCTCTCAATAATATCTCCACTAAAACAGTACGAGCCTAAACCCAATTCAAAAACAAGGCAACATACTGAAACGAATAGTGCGGGAGTGGGCATTGAGATTACAGGTAAATAGAAAAAGAGAGAGAGAGAGAGATTTACAGGCGAACTGTAAAAAAAACAAAGAGTAGGCTTAGGGAGTACAGTATAAAGGACATTCAGGCAAAATGTATATGCATTCAAATAAATAGTCATATCATATATTCCTTCTATTATTTCCATATGTATTGGTTAACTCACTATAGAATTGCATGTAAAAAAAAAATTGAACAAAAAAGCTGCGGACGCTGATGACATCATCAGGTAGCGCCACGCTGCGATAAGGGGGAGGTGAGGTGGGGCATAGTAAGGGACAGGTAGTTAAACAGAGTGGGGCAGTTGGGCTGAGGGTCTTGCTTATGCCTTCAAGTGTACATTCACTTTCACTCTACAGATGTTGGAGTGGAGGAGGGGGCATACATGCACCTAGTAATGCCAGGATGGGGGCAGTGGGGGGTTGTCAGGGGTCAGAGGTGAAAGATCACAGTGTGGAGTCGCGACAGAGGACGATCTCCAGCTCGGTGCGGTAGAGTTTCCCCGCATCGGACAGAGCCATGATGCTCTTCTTATAGCCCACCAGACCGGTCGAGTCCAACTCCTGCAGCAAACAGGGAGAGTAACAGGGAGAGAAACAGTGAGTGCGAGTGCCTCAACCAATGATATCATTAACTATAGTGTCTACCCTGTAAACAATAATGAGCCATTAGGACGTCCCCAGGACTTCACAAAATGGTCGCCTGAAGTCATCAGGACATTGTCTCATGGTCCCATAGTTCCCGGTTGGTCCCAGGGACGTCCCAAGGACTTTTTTTTAGGACTTTCTTGGGATTTTGTGTCATGATCCCCTAAAGGCTTTTGCCTAGTTCCCGGTCACAAAGAAACATTTCCTACCCCCCCCCCCTCTGATCTTGTAAACACTGCAGGTGCAGTATGACATAATCAACCAATCAACTAATCAAAAGATGAGTCAGTATATAAGTGAAGTCTCTTGTTCTTTACCATTTTGTTCTTGTCATGTAGGTCCTTCAGCAGTGCGTCCAGCTCCTGCTCATCGATGTAACCGTTTCCATCCTAGTGAAACAATGAAAAACAGTGAAACAACAGAAAGGGGCTGGGCATCTTGTATCATATTCTCATTAAAAGAACAATCAAACACTCAGATATCCTCCCACTCAGAGTATACACAGGTAAGATCAATCATTCACAGACCAACTGCCAATTCAGTCATTACAAAGGCATTAGTATGAGACTCCTGTACTGTACACATCTTCCCTACTGTACTGTTTTCTTTGTGGAAGGTTCAGTGGCATGAATTCATGGATGTCAAGGGAAGCCAGGCTTCCCCAAAAAGTTGACCAAGAAAAAATACATTTTTATTTTATTTTTATTTTATTTCACCTTTATTTAACCAGGTAGGCTAGTTGAGAACAAGTTCTCATTTGCAACTGCGACCTGGCCAAGATAAAGCATAGCAGTGTGAACAGACAACACAGAGTTACACATGGAGTAAACAATTAGCAAGTCAATAACACAGTAGAAAAAAAATGGGCAGTCTATATACAATGTGTGCAAAAGGCATGAGGAGGTAGGCGAATAATACAATTTTGCAGATTAACACTGGAGTGATAAATGATCAGATGGGCATGTACAGGTAGAGATATTGGTGTGCAAAAGAGCAGAAAAGTAAATAAATAAAAACAGTATAAAAACAGTATGGGAATGAGGTAGGTGAAAAAGGGTGAGCTATTTACAATAGACTATGTACAGCTGCAGCGACCTGCTCGGATAGCTGATGTTTGAAGTTGGTGAGGGAGATAAAAGTCTCCAACTTCAGCGATTTTTGGTTCCAGTCACAGGCAGCAGAGTACTGGAACGAAAAAATGAGGTGTTGGCTTTAGGGATGATCAGTGAGATACACCTGCTGGAGCGCGTGCTGGATGGGTGTTGCCATCGTGACCAGTGAACTGAGATAAGGCGGAGCTTTACCTAGCATGGACTTGTAGATGACCTGGAGCCAGTGGGTCTGGCGACGAATATGTAGTGAGGGCCAGCCGACTAGAGCATACAAGTCGCAGTGGTGGGTGGTATAAGGTGCTTTAGTGACAAAACGGATGGCACTGTGATAGACTGCATCCAGTTTGCTGAGTAGAGTGTTGGAAGCCATTTTGTAGATGACATCGCATCGAGGATCGGTAGGATAGTCAGTTTTACTAGGGTAAGCTTGGCAGCGTGGGTGAAGGAGGCTTTGTTGCGGAATAGAAAGCCGACTCTGGATTTGATTTTTGATTGGAGATGTTTGATGTGAGTCTGGAAGGAGAGTTTGCAGTCTAGCCAGACACCTAGGTACTTATAGATGTCCACATATTCAAGGTTGGAACCATCCAGGGTGGTGATGCTAGTCGGGCATGCGGGTGCAGGCAGCGATCGGTTGAAAAGCATGCATTTGGTTTTACTCGCGTTTAAGAGCAGTTGGAGGCCACGGAAGGAGTGCTGTATGGCATTGAAGCTCGTTTGGAGGTTGGATAGCACAGTGTCCAATGACGGGCCGAAAGTATATAGAATGGTGTCGTCTGCGTAGAGGTGGATCAGGGAATCGCCCGCAGCAAGAGCAACATCATTGATATATACAGAGAAAAGAGTCGGCCCGAGAATTGAACCCTGTGGCACCCCCATAGAGACTGCCAGAGGACCGGACAGCATGCCCTCCGATTTGACACACTGAACTCTGTCTGCAAAGTAATTGGTGAACCAGGCAAGGCAGTCATCCGAAAAACCGAGGCTGTTGAGTCTGCCGATAAGAATTTGGTGATTGACAGAGTCGAAAGCCTTGGCGAGGTCGATGAAGACGGCTGCACAGTACTGTCTTTTATCGATGGCGGTTATGATATCATTTAGTACCTTGAGTGTGGCTGAGGTGCACCCGTGACCGGCTCGGAAACCAGATTGCACAGCGGAGAAGGTACGGTGGGATTCGAGATGGTCAGTGACCTGTTTGTTGACTTGGCTTTCAAGACCTTAGATAGGCAGGGCAGGATGGATATAGGTCTATAGCAGTTTGGGTCCAGGGTGTCTCCCCCTTTGAAGAGGGGATGACTGCGGCAGCTTTCAATCCTTGGGGATCTCAGACGATATGAAAGAGAGGTTGAACAGGCTGGTAATAGGGGTTGCGACAATGGCGGCAGATAGTTTCAGAAATAGCGGGTCCAGATTATCAAGCCCAGCTGATTTGTACGGGTCCAGGTTTTGCAGCTCTTTCAGAACATCTGCTATCTGGATTTGGGTAAAGGAGAACCTGGAGAGGCTTGGGTGAGGAACTACGGGGGGGCGGAGCTGTTGGCCGAGGTTGGAGTAGCCAGGCGGAAGGCATGGCCAGCCGTTGAGAAGTGCTTATTGAAGTTTTCGATAATCATGGATTTATCGGTGGAGACCGTGTTTCCTAGCCTCAGTGCAGTGGGCAGCTGGGAGGAGGTGCTCTTGTTCTCCATGGACTTCACAGTGTCCCAGAACTTTTTGGAGTTGGAGCTACAGGATGCAAACTTCTGCCTGAAGAAGCTGGCCTTAGCTTTCCTGACTGACTGCGTGTATTGGTTCCTGACTTCCCTGAACAGTTGCATATCACGGGGCTATTCGATGCTATTGCAGTCCGCCACAGGATGTTTTTGTGCTGGTCGAGGGCAGTCAGGTCTGGAGTGAACCAAGGGCTGTATCTGTTCTTGGTTCTGCATTTTTGAACGGAGCATGCTTATCTAAAATGGTGAGGAAGTTACTTTTAAAGAATGACCAGGCATCCTCAACTGACGGGATGAGGTCAATGTCCTTCCAGGATACACGGGCCAGGTCGATTAGAAAGGCCTGCTCACAGAAGTGTTTTAGGGAGCGTTTGACAGTGATGAGGGTGGTCGTTTGACTGCGGCTCCGTGGCGGATACAGGCGATGAGGCAGTGATCGCTGAGATCCTGGTTGAAGACAGCGGAGGTATATTTGGAGGGCCAGTTGGTCAGGATGACGTCTATGAGGGTGCCCTTGTTTACAGAGTTAGGGTTGTACCTGGTGGGTTCCTTGATGATTTGAGTGAGATTGAGGGCATCTAGCTTAGATTGTAGGACTGCCGGGGTGTTAAGCATATCCCAGTTTAGGTCACCTAACAGAACAAACTCTGAAGCTAGATGGGGGCGATCAATTCACAAATGGTGTCCAGGGCGCAGCTGGGAGCTGACGGGGGTCGGTAGCAGGCGGCAACAGTGATAGACTTGTTTCTGGAGAGAGTAATTTTCAAAATTAGTAGTTCAAACTGTTTGGGTATGGACCTGGAAAGTATGACATTACTTTGCAGGCTATCTCTGCAGTAGACTGCGACTCCGCCCCCTTTGGCAGTTCTATCTTGACGGAAGATGTTATAGTTGGGTATGGAAATCTCTGAATTTTTGGTGACCTTCCTGAGCCAGGATTCAGACACGGCAAGGACATCAGGGTTAGCAGAGTGTGCTAAAGCAGTGAGTAAAACAAACTTAGGGAGGAGGCTTCTGATGTTGACATGCATAAAACCAAGACATATTTCGTCGCTCTGTGTTTTATAAATTTCCTTCAATTCACAAGAGGCTGAAATGAATATATCTCACCGGAGAAAGCATCCGAGCAAACCAAACAGCCCCCCTCTGTCTCAGTATGTGTAGAGTATCTATCTGATGCTCTCTGGTCAAAAACAGTATGACATTGTTGCCACCCATAGCATTGAATTCAAGGGAAGCCAGCGAGCATTTGGCCTCCCTTGATAAAAAAATACATTAAATTAGGGATTTGGACTTGTGGTTTTACTTAATTCTCTGTACTGGCCAATGATTATAATGGGGATTCTGATCCATCCATAAATTCATACATTGTGCACCTGACCTGAGAGGATGGAAGTTCAACATGTAGCTCGATGTAAACTCTTAGAAAAAAGGGTTTCAGAAGGGTTCTTCGGCTGCCCCCACAAGAGAACTTTGGAAAGGATTCTACATGATAGGTTCTACCTGGAACCAAAAATATATATGCCATTTAGCAGACGCTTTTATCCAAAGCAACTTACAGTCATGTGTGCATACATTCTACGTATGGGTGGTCCCGGGGATCGAACCCACTACCCTGGCGTTACAAGAGCCATGCTCTACCAACTGAGCTACAGAAGGACCATGGTTCTTCAAAGGGTTCTCCTATGGGGATAGCCGAAGAACCCTTTTAGGTTCTAGATAGCATAATTTTTTCAAAGAGTGTAGTATGCTAATGTTAACTAGCTGGCCTGGTGTATTGTTGTCTATGAAAGGAAGCTAGCGAGCAAGTATTTTAGCAAGATAGCCTAGGACAACAAAAACTAAAAGTGTGTACTGTATGACAGAATCATAGACCGTTTCGGCACACACACACACACACACACACACACACATAAATCAGTAACATTGACAGGCAGGTCCTGTTTTCTTTGTATCTTGCAATAACTCTCTGTGGTTCTAAATCGATAGTTGTTTAGTAGTCCAAAAATGTCAGAAACAATAACCTGCTTGACCCTGCTGTAGGTCATGTAACTGTTATATGTTCTGTGGACAGATGTTGCTCTCCGGTTTTGTAATGAAACAAATGTGTGGTTGAATTTATTCTGCCACTGTCTTATTATTGTCTTGGCATTTAGGCCTATATATCACGATGTCAAGGCATATGAACTAACAGGTTATAGAGCAAACAACGCAGTTATCACAACACATAGGTTGTAATATGGCTTTTTTTTCTGGATTGGCTTCCCCCTTCATTTAACCCATGCACCGCTACTGGGAAGGTTACCAAGGTAACACTAACAAAATAAATGATACAGACGCAGGTGTGTCTGGAGTATTTACCTGTGCAAGTGACCATTTGCATGGAGCTTGTAGCTTGAGTGACAGGGATACAAACAATCTCTCTCACACACTCTCCCACCCATACACCCTCCCTGTAAATATGTCTACTGTGCTCATTTACCTTGTCATAGAAGGTGAAAATTATGTTGAACTGCTCTGCTGAAAGCTTGCATCCCTGGAGAGACGGAAAAAACAGTGAAAGGAAAGGAAAAAAATAATATCTATTGTATATGATATATATTCACTGAGTTCACCAAACATTAGGAACACCTTCTTAATATTGAGTTGTAGCACCCTGGGAATGCCTGCATCTGTTCCTCACAAACTGGAGTCTAACTGGTTTCATTAACGGGCCTGCAGAACTGACAGACAGGTGTGTGTGTGTGTGTGTGTGTGTGTGTGCGTGCGGGCGTGTGTGTGTGCGTGCGTGCGTGCGTGCGTGCGTGCGTGCGTGCGTGCGTGTGTGCGTGTGTGTGTGTGTGTGTGTGTGTGATAAACAGTTTAATCCTCGTACAGTGAAAGCAGTAAAGCTGAATTGTACCATAGATCTGCCTACATACATATTGTATGAGCTTTACCTTAGGGTTATAGTCAAGACTGCTTTAATTCACATAGTGACCGACTCTTTCACAAATGACTACATTGCCCCAATTCCTAAAGGATTTTGTGTATGGGGTGGGGTGTGGGGGTGTGGTCTCACCTCGAACTTGAGCAAGAAATTTTCCTGAACTGGCAGCAGCCTTAAATGAGATAAAAGAAAATCCTTCACATTCAGATTCTTTACTTCAAAATGGATTTAAGTATAACACAGAGAGTCTCTCAGTGAACAAGACACACATACACTCACCTGGCCATTTCAGACAGGCCCAGTTTCCCATCACCATTCAGATCAAACATCTTCAGCTGGAGAGTGAAATGCAACAGTGAGTGGCGTAACATTACTACACGGTGTTAAACCTGTGTGTTTGTGTACACATGTACAGTATGTGTGTCACACTCACGATTGTCTGTGTGTATTCGTTGAGTTTCTTGTCATCGTAGTGTCTGTTGGCCTTCTTCAGAAGATCTGACAGGAAACCCTGAGGAAGACAGATCCTCGTTACCCCACTAACTGGCTCAATGACCCAACATTAAAGTTTAAGGATGAGTGCTCAGGGGTCCTCCTCTGACAACAAGCACAAGTCCTTGGAAATTGACTAATGAAGGTTATGAATGTTTAAAAGCTTGACACATTTGTTTACCTTCAGTTCATTGGCTTCGATGTATCCACTGCGATCAGTGTCATACCTTCTCCATGCCTGTAGACAGAGCATTTTTAACATCTCATTACAACACAGTACACATGCATTTAAACAGAGATTAAGAACTCTAAAGCCTTAAAACCCTCTTTACTTTAACAACAAGTGGAAAAGTCATGATGCTATAATCGGTAGAGAGAATGTAGCCAGACGGAGATAGAAGAGGATGAGAGTTAGACAGAAAAGTATATAATTTGTGTTGTAATCTACCAGCTGACCCGTGTCTAGAGTGAAAACCTTATCAAAGATGGATGCCCAAACTACATCACCCCTCCCCCACCCCCCACCCCCCACCCCCCACCCCCCCACTCTCCTGCAGTAAGCCTGCAACCAATCCATAATGTATGGCAGTCTGAGAATAGCTTCTGTGTTCCCCTCCCCCCTCCACTTTTAACACGGGGTAGCCAGCACACTGGACCACTGCAAAACCCCTTCCTTCTGTCTATCCTCTCTTCTCCTTACTTTGCGTGTCTCCACCAACAGAGAACAGTTAAAAGGAGCCCCCCTCCCTCTCTCTCTTTCTCTCTCTAGTTATTTCTAGATATAAAACACTTTAGACAAGGAGATGCCTGTTTCCCTGATATTTCTAAGCTCTCTTGGAATTGATTCTGTGTGTGTGTGGATGGATGTGTGTTGGTTTTTGTGTATGGGACGAAGTGATCAGACTTAGCAATACACCAAAAGGTTATCTGTATCGGAGAGCAATGATAGCAGGAGTCATCTTTGGTGATAGATATACTGTACAGTGCAGTGGGCTTACACACACACACACACACACACACACACACACACACACACACACACACACACACACACACACACACACACACACACAGACAGACACAACTTACCGCCATGAATTCTACACTGGATCCCACAAATGTTCTGAAACAAAGCAGGAAGTTCTCCTCTGTGGGCAGAATCTGAGCTAACTGGAGAGAAAGAGAGAGAGAAAATATATAGAGAGAGGATTAGTACACTTGGCTAGCAACTCAATATTAAAGCGGATTTCAACAACAACACTGTGTACAAAACAAATAACATATATGCAGATATAGCATCAGAGGTAAACATAAAAAGTAAGCAGACATTTCAACAGAGGAGTTTGAATGTGCTTGTGTACAGTATGAGTCTTACTTCTGACATCTCGATTCTTCCGTCTGCATTCTTGTCAAATTTCATCATGAATTCCTTCATTTTCTCTCTAAAGGCAGCATGTGTGGGATCCTTGAATAGGCAAACACACACACAAACACACAGAATAAATCAAAAACGACTAAAACAGAGACTTCCTACCTAACGACTCTCTATGATGATGAGTTGTTAGAGCATATTATATCAAATTGTCTAGTCTATTAGCCTATCTAGAAGCCTGAATATATCATGGATGATGACAGTCAAGTAAAGTGGACCATTTTCTCATTTAAATACAATGTTTACGGTTGCCTCGACTAGGATGGAGTCAGTCACTCACTTTAAGGCAGGAAGGAAGGATGCATTTTCAAAGTATTCAAACCCACTCACCACGCCTGTTCCTCTCCGCGCAGTCTCTAGCTGCCGGAAGAAGTTCTCCAGCTCCTTTCCCTCGATGTAGCCATTTCCTGTAGAACATACCCAAGGGTTAAAGGTCATTCCTGGGATCAGTGTGATGGGGATTACATTGACTTTTGAACCTGTGGAAAACATAATAGTTACATGGCACTTTCTCAATTTATCTTTCTTGATTCCTCGCATCCTCTCTCCTCACCTCCTTCGCAAATCCTATTGGAGAAAAAAGTAAAGGGAGGGACCTTGGACCTTCTTCTCCAATACAGCTGATGTGAATTGAGATAGAACCCTGGTATGTAGTGTGTTTCATTACTGTAAAAAAAAACAGGGTTCAATATGGAGGCATTTTTAAGCCATTTACTAAACAAGTAGCTCAATGAAAGTCCAGAACAACGAGTCCACAAGGAGTCCAGAGATTCAAGTGTTGTATAGCACCACCATGACTGTTTGCATACTCTAAACGATATGGAAACATTTTGACAAAAACACTCTCATTATCTAGCCTAATGCTACAGTCACACGATATTGTCCATCTGCCCAACACGACTCCCACAGGAGTACAGTAGCATAACATTGAGTCACGTATTTATATCCAACACACACACACACACACACTGCTGAGCTCCCTGGTCCTTACTAGGATTAATCTGATATCCCAGCAAAACCATCAGGCCCAGTATCTGATGGGAGGATGAGATTGAGGGAAGAGGAGAGAAATGGAGGGAAGGTCGGAGGTAGGGATCTGAAAGGGCAGGGGCTTAATGTGACTTATTGTGTCATAGCACCATAGGAATAAAATGATAGCGGAATTCACGGGGAAGAAAATGATGGAGAGGGGAAAGAGATTTGATACTTGATAAGTGTGTGTGTGTGTGTGTGTGTGTGTGTGTGTGTGTGTGTGTGTGTGTGTGTGTGTGTGTGTGTGTGTGTGTGTGTGTGTGTGTGTGTGTGTGTGTGTGTGTGTGTGTGTGTGTGTGTGTGTGTGTGTGTGTGTGTGTGTGTGTGTGTGTGCACACTGTAGGTGCAACCAACATGCTGTGGATACTTAAGGTTGATTGAGAATATAACAGGCTCCTAATTGTCTTGGCCGATCAGATCTCTAACGGTTTGTACTCTGTGAGTTCCCCCAGGTCTGTGCTCTGTGAGTTCCCCCAGGTCTGTGCTCTATGAGTTCCCCCAGGTCTGTGCTCTGTGAGTTCCCCCAGGTCTGTGCTCTGTGAGTTCCCCCAGGTCTGTGCTCTATGAGTTCCCCCAGGTCTGTGCTCTGTGAGTTCCCCCAGGTCTGTGCTCTGTGAGTTCACCCAGGTCTGTGCTCTATGAGTTCCCCCAGGTCTGTGCTCTATGAGTTCCCCCAGGTCTGTGCTCTATGAGTTCCCCCAGGTCTGTGCTCTGTGAGTTCCCCCAGGTCTGTGCTCTGTGAGTTCCCCCAGGTCTGTGCTCTGTGAGTTCCCCCAGGTCTGTGCTCTGTGAGTTCCCCCAGGTCTGTGCTCTGTGAGTTCCCCCAGGTCTGTGCTCTGTGAGTTCCCCCAGGTCTGTGCTCTGTGAGTTCCCCCAGGTCTGTGCTCTATGAGTTCCCCCATCGGGGAGATGAGAGAAACACTCAGAGGCCATCAAACACACGGGAGAAAAACACATCACACACCACCCTACAGGCAGATAGAAAAGGAGAAACAGAGAGAGAGAATGGGAAGAGATAGCTAGGAGATGCAGCAATAGAGAGGGGGGGGGGTAAAGAGAGGGAACTACATTATTGTAGTTAGCTCAATGTTGGGAGAAGGTAGGGGTTCTGCATTAGTCACATGACCAAAGCACTGCTCGCATCTGGAAACTTTACGCAGATCAGGGTGGCATTTACAAATGGGAAGTGTGGAAATTCTCTGGTAATGTTGCCACAGAATGATATTTAAAAACAGGTATCGCCTGCAGCTCAGAAGGCATTAGAAACATATTCACAGTGGAATGGCTTTGTGCCTGGGGGATTGACAGTGGGGGGTCAGGTAGATGTTTATTGGGGCACTAGATATTCTGTAGCAACATTCACAAACATGACAGGCATGTGACTGGCTACGCATGGTGTACAGCAAGTTTGCTGACAACAAAATAGTTGTAGGCCTGATAACCAACAATGACTAGTTCACCTATAGGGAGGCGATAAGTGAACTGGCATTGTGGTGACATCATGACAACAACCTTTCCCTCACTGTCAGCAAAACAAAGGAGTTGACTGTTGACTTCAGGAAGCAGAGGAGGGAACATGCCCTGATCCACATCAACGGGACTGCAGTAGAGAGAGTCACTAGTTTTATGTTCCTCAGCATCCACATCACAGAGGACTTTTCTTGGACCAACAACGCCACCACTCTTGTCAAAATGGTGCAACAGCACCTCTACTTCCTAAGGCAGCTGAAGAAATTTGACATGTTGCTCCAAATACTACCGCTGAACCATCAAGAGCGTCCTGAGCGGTTGATTCACGGCCTGGTATGGGAATTGCTCCGTTCACGACCGCAAAGCCCTCCAGCGGGTGGTGAAGACGGCTGAGTGCATCACTGGTACCATGCTTCCACCCATCCAAGACGTCTACTTGAAACTGTGCCTGAGGAAGGCACTCAGCATCATCAAGGACCCCACACACCCCAGCCACGAGCTGTTCTCTCCCTTACCTTCAGGCAGACTGTTTCGAAGCATGTGGTCTAATATCAACAGGCTCACTTTTTTGTTTTTATTCTTATTTTTTTACTGTTTTTTTATCGTTGTTGCATTGTAGAAAAGGAACCTGCAAGGAAGCATTTCGTTGGACGATGTATACAATACGTATCCCGTACAACTAATAAAACTTTCAACGTAAAACTTTTAACTTTGTGTTTTGTATTTGCTAGGTAAATCACCATCTGTGCATCGGCTCGGCTGGTCTTTGAGATGTAAGCAAATCACTGCAGAAACACAAAGCTTTGTGTATGTAAATAAATCAGCCCATCAGGTGGAGGGACTGAGGGCTGTCTCCTCTCTATATCAACATGTCATCACTCCACAGAAGCACAACTAAACATATTCCTGTACTGTGTGGGAGGGAAGTGAATGAGTTGGCTGGTTAACTGTGTAAAGAAGTTTCACCAGAGACGTGGATATTATGCTAGATATGTGCAGACCATCACAAACAATTCTAATTGCTCTTCCCAATGTGAGGATTTAATGTGAATTATGCCCATGTCTTTACACAGGGCCGGACTTGGGCATAGGCGGTTTGTCTACGGGACGTAGGGGGCCCCTGACCCAAAAAGGAACTAATTCTTACTGTTGAGAATTTGAACAGCAGAATACACAAAGCGCAATTTCGAAATGTGGTTGTGCATCAGCATTTTTCCTCTTGTTATGTCAGTCACTGACAGCACTCAATTAGCCCGAGAAGCTACACATTTTTAGATTGGTAAATTAGTCTACCCTGCTATCTAAATTTGTGGTAATAATAAATAAATTACCGAACGGGAACGAAGGGCATGTGCATAGGGGCCCTGCCCATTGATTTTGTTTGCCACTCTCACTCACAAATAAAATTGCATGAAATTAGTTAGATATTTGCTATAGTTTATTTTTCGTCCTATGGCAAAATGTGTATAATTGCAGAAAACTTGCTTTAAAACGGCAAAATGCCTATGCCTTATGGCAAAATGTGTGGAATTACAGGAGAATAACTTTAAAAATGTATGAATATTTCTGTGGTCAAGTGGGGAGCCACTAAAATATTTTACCAGCGAGATGGTAGGCCCCCCAACCAAATCTCGTATAGGGCCCCAAAAGGCTTGAACCTGTTCATACATTTTCCAGTTATGTTAGACAAAGATGTCTTGTTTCCTTGCATGTAATAATATTTGGTGTGAAGAGTGGAATAATGCATGCGCTTCCCAAATATCATAGGCCTATTCTCTAGTCCACACACAGACACATTCTGCACACACCATAACACACACACACCATACAAGGCCTGTCCTAAGAGTGAATCATCTGAAGTTTTCAATCCCACTTTATCATGTATGAGACTATGGACACAGATTGGCACACGGATTCGGCTTGACAGACCGACACAAACCCGCTTGGCCGCAATATGTTTCTGTTAACCACCTCTGCCTCTCACAGATGGATCACTGGCACGACATCCCTGAAAAGCCTTAGATGCATTCATGTATTCACAGCGAACAGTGAGACCTATTTTTACATTCCACAAACTATAATTTGTGGAATTAAAGTGTGTGTGTGTGTGTGTGTGTGTGTGTGTGTGTGTGTGTGTGTGTGTGTGTGTGTGTGTGTGTGTGTGTGTGTGTGTGTGTGTGTGTGTGTGTGTGTGTGTGTGTGTGTGTGTGTGTGTGTGTGTGTGTGTGTGTATGTGTGTGTGTGTGTAATTGCACTCATTCCTCATCCCTGGCTCTACTACTTCTAGGTCCATTCCAGTCCAGTGCACGCCAGGGATGCGTATGGCTTAGTTGACCCGATGGGCGGATTTAACCCTCGGCTGGGGCAGTGGAGTGTTTGAGCGGCTCGGAGAATCCATGCGCTTGCTCAGGTGTGACTGTTTACACGCTCTAGGTGAGAGGCTGCAGAGCTCAAAGTGAGCGCTATGGGGCGGAAACATGGCAGGCCTGCACAATGTCACAGACTTTTTCACACATCTTTACACACTTCAACAGGCGCTTGTTTAGCTGAGCCCTCAGTAAGTCTAAACGGGCCTAGCCCAGCGTTTTGTTGCCAAGCAGAACGTCTCCAACGGCCCTAAGGGACCACCATGGGATGGGGGAGAAGGATTCAACATGCTTTGCGCAGTGCAGAAATGAATGCATGGATGGATTAAAGAAAGAAAACGCAGTGCTATACCATGCAATATATTCAAATCCAAAAACGTAAATGAGAGATACTGAGTCATGGGATTTAGCAACTCGTATAGCTGCTGTTATAATCACTGTTTCGATTTGCAGTCAGTCACACCCATAGCCGCCCAGTATCTAGTGCGTGCACTCCCCCTCCCTTCTCTCTCTCTCCCGCTCCACTCCTTCCCATTCCCAGACCGGACACGGCAAGCTGCCTGTCAATACACCGCGCCTGGCAGAAGCCCCGGTGATGACATAGGCTACTGTAGATTCATTCATAGGAGACGCGCGGATCCGGTTGCCTCGTTGGGGTCGCTACAAGCCAGGCACATATATAATTCCAGCGATCAAACAGCGCTAAAAACATCCACTCCGTTTTGCACACACGTCACCACTCTATATAATAAATGATCTAGCAAGAACAACGCATGTTTACCCACAAAGAATGTAGTGCTGTATTAGACTTTCGTGTTTTACGCACAGAAAATAGTGCCACAAATGTGGTCCAAAGCAGCGCCCTTCTGTTCCACAGCTTGGCCCGGTTTGATGCGTAAACTGAGGAAATAAAATAAAATGATGAATAACAAATATGGTTATAGGGGATTATATGTAGCCTACGTGTCGACTGAAATCTCATATAACGCTCGTGTGGGAAAAATGCACAAACTGAACTATTTGAAAATGCTTTTCTACTTTGCTACTTCAAAATATGTTTCCTTACCTGACAGTTCTGCAACAAATATCGACAAACCCCACAAATGCCCCTTTATACAACTTCAATATGCTAATTGTGCAATTAAAGTTAAAAAAGGAGTGTCAGGTTAAAAACCTTTCCATTAGTGCATGATCACGGAACAGGGTACAGGGCACAGGGACCTCTGACTGACAATCACAGCCAAGATTCCCAAGACGCTGTTTAAATAACAACCCATATGCTCCTCTGTCCCGCAGTACAATACACAGGACTTCCTACCCTCATCTATCACATCTGCTCACTTTCTCTGTCCCACCAAGCACTAGCCTATAAATTTAATAACTATCCAACCATTCTGAATTTACAACCAGCCTACTCCTATGATATGCCCATAGTCCAGTCCTGCCCAAGTTTAACCCCTTGGCCGTAGCAGTACTGACCGTCTGCGTCGAAATGTTTCCAGATGTCGAGAAACTGCGCCGCGGTGAGCTCTGCCAGGTGGAGATGAGGGGGCTGTTGTGCTTGACTCGCCATCGTTGAGTCGCTGCTGCTTTTTCTTCTTCTTCAGGAGTTAACTTGTTCCCAGTCTGATCCAGATCCTCTCCAAACTGTCAGCGGCTCGCACTCAGCCGGGGCTTTTAAACCCCCCCGCGGCGCATGCACTTTTCACGCTGACAGAACGGGGGCGCAGCGGCTCTGAACCCGCATGTACTCTGAGCCAAGGAGTGTGAGAGCCTGCAGGAGCTGTACTGATCTGTCACTGCCTCCAGAGGGATGAGAGATACTCAATGGCACTGTCCATGCAGGCTCTGTCCATACAGAATAACACGGGCAGTTCTCTCTGGTGATTGGAATTATGGAAATATAATCATACAGAGAAAGGCCCCATATACTGGCACTCATGAGCCAAAAATTACATCAAAGCATTCCATCACATAGTCTGTCCCATCAAACAGGCCAACACCTCAGGAAGACAGTAGGAATCCAACTAAGTGTGTGTGTGTGTGTGTGTGTGTGTGTGTGTGTGTGTGTGTGTGTGTGTGTGTGTGTGTGTGTGTGTGTGTGTGTGTGTGTGTGTGTGTGTGTGTGTGTGTGTGTGTGTGTGTGTGTGTGTGTGTGTGTGTGTGTGTGTGTGTGTGTGTGTGTGTGTGTGTGTGTGTGTATGCTCTGGTAATGAGTATTTATCTCTCTGCTCTAACAAATTCCTCACCATTGATCTTACTGTACTTATCAAGTATCACTTTGAAAAAAGACTGTACTATCCCCTCTCTCACCATTCCTAATTTACTCCCATTTTATCCCCCCATCCATCAATGCATCCCTCTCTCACTGCCTCATCTCCTGTGCTCTTCTATCGGGTCTGTTTAGATTTAAGTTCCTCCTCAGACTCCTTGGCCATTCAACCTGATAGCTGGCACAAATCATATCCCCCAGTAGGACGACTATATTGTACTGCCACTAAAGTATAATAAAGCGTCTTTAGGCTCTGGTATGGGGGATATCCCCACTCCTCCTATATCAATTTCCTTTTCACTTTTCTCCCATTCTTTCTATTTGAGGCTCCAGCAGCTCTGATAAAGCCAGAAGGTGCGTGTGAGAGAGAGAGAGAGAGAGAGAGAGAGAGAGAGAGAGAGAGAGAGAGAGAGAGAGAGAGAGAGAGAGAGAGAGAGGAATTTCAAGGGGGAAATGGAGAGAGAAAAGCATTTTATAGCAGTGTTGTGTATTGATGAGAGTGAAATTAAGAGAGATAGAGCGAGAGAGCGAGAGAGAGAGTGTGTGTGTGGACCCCTGTTGTGAAATCTATACTGTATGAATAATAATTACAGACCGTGTATATAGGAGTGTTTCCCTCTGCTCTGATCTCTCTGGGGAGAGGAGAGAGAGAGGGGGAGAGGAGAGAGAGAGGGGGGAGAGGAGAGATAGAGGGGGGAGAGGGAGCGATAGAGAGATTGGAAGAGAGAGTATGGTGTAGTAGTTAGAGTAGATGGACCACTGATCAGCTCTCATGTGAATATGTCCATTAAATCCTCACGCAAGGTTTACCTGAACACAAAAATATCCCCACACACGCATGTATGCATGCACTAACACACATACTGTACAGTGATCCTCAGACCTACTCCCTTTATTTAACCATCCGGTCATCAGAAAGGCCATTACATTTCATCTGCTGATAAGGTGAGGGTATTATTTTAGCATGCCACTCTCACTGCACCCCCCATGGATCATTTGAAAGTAAATTTTCAATCAGGGTAACGTCCTTAAAAAAAAATGTCACCTGCATATTTAGCATTTAAATGTAAATTAGAGTGAGGATGAAATGGCTAGAATGAGATAGATATTAATAAAAAATGATGTGCATATTTTAACACAATAGGGGACACGGGGGAGGGGCATAAAGGAGGTGGGCAGGTGTATAACAGGCTTTTCAGACCATTTTAATTTCTTTTTTGAAATAGATTTTTTTTTAAACTCCATAGCTGGGGCAGAGCTACGTGGGATGAGAGTATGTGTGACATGTGTGTGTGTCCATTAGGCGGGTGGGTGTTCAGGGAGTTCATCCTAAAGCAGGAGGTCATATTGCTTACAGTAGATCCTGCCCGTCATCCCCTCTATGTAACTGCAATACTCTCCTTTTCTCCCTTCATCATTTCTCTCTAGTTCCTCACTATCCTTCTAACTCCCTCCCACTCTCCATTTGGTTATTGATCCATGTTATTGATGACAATACCTTTCTTGTCTTCTGTAGTTTCACCAGAACATCTCCTGCTTGGATCAATGAGACTTACTCTAGCATCTTTCCATTTCCCCATTCCCACTCTTCCTCTCTTCCTTTTCTTTCGATGTAGCATGATCAGAGAAGCAATACTGGTTTAACTTACCAAACCATTTGATTAATAGATTGAGGAACTTAAAAGCAGTTGAACATGGAGGTAGACACACATGATTGGAATGGTGCCTTTTATTTCACAAGAGTGTTTCAGAAGAGATGCAGGGTTATAAGCAAGACAACAACAGCAGAAAGAGGCATTATGTTCATAGAATAAAAACTTTTATATGAATCAATTAAAACTGTCAATACTGTCAGTACAATAACAGATAACAGTACTATAATATAATATATTCATTTATTTTTAGAAAGATAGTTACAAAAAGGACTTTCAACTGAATGGAATATCAGTGTCAGCTTTTTCAAGAAAATAAGATATTACTTAAGAAAGAATAATCAGTTGTGGACAATAATAAGGTGGAGTTGAGTTCCATGTCCTCTCAATCTCAGGCACATATTAATAACTCACAAATACTGATTTGCAAAACAGGGTGTGGAATCAGATACACTCGTATCTCTCTGATTCAAGCTGTCCTTAGTTTTTATTATACTGACAGTATTGGATGGTTCTGACTTAGAATATGTGGACAACTACAAATACCTAGGTGTCTGGTTAGACTGTAAACTCTCCTTCCAGACTCACATTAAGCATCTCCAATCCAAAATTACATCTAGAATCGGCTTCCTATTTCGCAACAAAGCATCCTTCACTCATGCTGCCAATCATACCCTCGTAAAACTGACCATCCTGCCGAACCTCAACTTTGGCGATATCATTTACAAAATAGCCTACAACACTCTACTCAACAAATTGGATGCAGTCTATCACAGCACCAATGACTGGAACGAACTGCAAAAATCACTGAAGCTGGAGACTCATAGCTCCCTCACTAGCTTTAAGCGCCAGCTGTCAGAGCAGCTCACTGTACCTGTACATAGCCCATCTGTAAATAGCCCATCCAACTACCTCATCCCCATACTGTATTTATTTATGTATCTTTCTCCTTTGCACCCCAGTATCTCTACTTGCACATTCATCTTCTGCACATCTACCATTCCAGTGTTTAATTGCTATATTGTAATTACTTCGCCACCATGGCCTATTTATTGCTTTACCTCCCGTATCCTACCTCATTTGCCACCACTGTATATAGACTTTTTCTACTGTATTATTGACTGTATGTTTGTTTATTCCATGTGTAACTCTGTGTTGTTGCATGTGTCGAACTGCTTTGCTTTATCTTAGCCAGGTTGCAGTTGTAAATTAGAACTTGTTCTCAACTAGCCTACCTGGTTAAATAAAGGTGAAATAAATCAAAAAGAAATTGAACATCACTATCAGATAGTGTGTGTATCTATATTCGGGCCAGGAGGTTAATGATGAGTTTCTGCAGGTCCTGTGTGCGTCGCTGCGTGATTTCCAGCACCTCCTCATGGTTAGCGCGGTCCTGGCTGCCATACTCTGACACCACGCGGTTGGTGATGAGAGACAGGCCAAACACACGCAGACCACAGTGACGAGCCACAATCACTTCTGGCACTGTACTCATACCTGAGTGAGAGGGAGCGAGAGACAGGGAGCAAGACAGAGTTAAAAAGGAGAGGTCAGAGGGAGACAGAGGGAGAGAAAGAAAGTGATATAGGAGGGTGTGGGTGTGTAAAGACAGGGGATAAAGAGGGGAAGGGAAAGATAGGGGGAGGGGAGACCTAGAAAATTAGATATGTCAAAGGATAACATGTACAGCTTCCTCCCTGTCAACCTGTTACCCTCTAACTGACACCACTCAGGGTTCAGATCAATTGAATTGTGACCCCTGAAGCTGACCCCATTGGCATAGATATCACACTGGACACAGACGTCAATTCAACGTCTATTCCACGTTGGTTTCATTGAAATTACATGGAAACAATGTTGATTGTGTGTGCCCAGTGGGATGTCACCTGATGTTGTGTGTTAGAGAGAGAGGAGTACCTGACGTTTTCTGTTAACATCCGTTTGTTTGTTCCTAATACTGTTTCTAGCTGCATGCACCTCTTCATGTGTGTGTGTCTGTGTTTTATTGATGGTGTCATTGGTTAGATAGTATTACAAAATCCAGTGACTGGTATTAGCACCTCCCAACCCTGAGCATCACACTCCACTCCCCATCACCCACAACTGGAGCCTTAGAGTCTAGGGGGCCCCATAAACCTGCCTTTCAAACTCTCCCTGACCTGTGTGAGATGTGCCCTGGTTGGTTGCTAGGGAGGTTAGTAGGTGGCCGGACATTTGCCCATCCTCTTGATTATACAGGTCACACAATACTTGCAGTCTCCCTTAAGTAGGTCTCTGCCCATCAACAACTGGACTCAATAATATCTCTGGACTTGTGGGATGGTGCGCATGCCCAAAATCCACTACCATTCCACAACCTCTCCCACTTTTCATCCCCATGTACATCCCCCATATGCATCCCCATATTCATCTTCCTCAGTGTGTTTAAATAAAGTTCCTGTGTGTTCGCTCTTTGGCTGCTTTACTCCCCTCTACCCGGGGGCGGTGTCAGTGAGTCACAAACCAGTAAAATATGTAGAGCCGGGTCACTCTCTTTCAGATGGAGTGCTCTTGGGGAGAGCCTTCTCCATTTACTCAGTCAGAAGACCGTATACACATCAGAGGCCTGATGTGCTCCCTGAAGGTACAAGTTTCCCTTTAGCACAGATCTGAAAGCTGACCATAAATCAGTGTTTTGTACTCACCCACAGCGTCTGCCCCCAGGCTCAGCAGTATCTTGCTCTCTGCCACTGTCTCGAAGGCGGGGCCGCCCACATTGCAGTACACCCCCTGTTGGAGGAAAGAGGAACAGCCCTGCTCCTCCGCCACCTCTCGAGCCAAACGGCCCAGGTCTGCATCATACGCATCCGACATGCAGGGGAACCGCACACCAAACCTACACTCGCGCACACACACACACACACACACACACACACACACACACACACACACACACACACACACACACACACACACACACACACACACACACACACACACACACACACACACACACACACACACACACAGAGCAGTAGACTTAACACACACACTGAACCCTCTCAAACATACACCCCAAAACCTCACATGCTAAAGTGTACTTTTTTAAAGTCCACACATACCTTCAACAATCAAAGCACCTAATGATGGGAATAAGAGCTCATCACAGCGAAATGACTCATTATCGTCATAACTCCATTTAGGTTATCGACATCTCATTATCAGTGGCATAGTGATGACTGCTTAGAGGCACTTGAATTGCTAGTTCAGACTCAAACATGACAAATCTCAAATTACACTCTATTCTCAATATAGTACAAAGTGCATAGGACAGAACCCCATAGAATAGGGTGTCATTTATGGTCATTTGGCCTCAGTGTTTTAGTGGCTCACTGATGATCAAAGGGACCTGTTTGACTGTCTCATAGTTTAGGTGTCTCACCTGTCATCGTTGTGTCCCCTCAGAGGGTTGATGCCGGCCAGGCCAGGCATATTGATGTGGTCTCTGATCAACATGATGTCACCAACATTGAACTTAGGGTTCAGTCCTCCTGCAGCGTTGGTCACTATCAACGTCTCCACCCCAAGCAGAGTAGACACACGCACCGGGTACGTCACCTGCACAACACACAGAATATACAGTACTTCAGCAGTCAGAGTGGACCTACACCATTACAATGTCTTGGAGTGACAGAGAGCATCATCACATTAATCAGCTGTCTTTACTTAGGACTCATCAGCCCCACTGCTGTCCCAACTATAATGTCATCTGCCAGCCCTGTGGTCATAGTCTAGGAGCTTCATGTTGGACAGCGACACAGCAGAATCCAATACAGTACTATGTAACAAGCTCATGTAACTGATACTGTCTAAGCAGGACCTATGTTTACTGCATGTCTTTATTTTACAGCAATTTATCTTCAAAATACTTTTTATGGGAAGCATAGCATACACAGCATGGTATGTACTGTATGTGTGTTGCCTTGTGTTTCAGAGCGGAAGAGGCAGTCTAACCATGGCGATGCTGTAGCCCTCATAGTAATGGAACCTGCCCTGCATACAAACACAGGCCTTCCCTTGCAGCTCCCCAAACACCAGATTCCCAGCATGGCCTGGCACTGATAGAAAGAGGGAGAGAAAAAGAGAGCGATACACAAATACGTGCACGGCACAGGAGGCTGCTGAGGGGAGGACGGCTAACAATAATGGCTGGAATGGAGTGAATGGAATGGTATCAACAACATGGAAACCATGTGTTTGATGTGTTTGATACCATTCCATAATTCTGTTCCAGCCATTACTAGGAGTCTGTCCTCCACAATTAAGGTGCCACCGGCAGCTTGTGGTGCACTGGCACATTCACACTAAAATACACCAACTTCCTTGCCAGATTTGGGTCCGACGAGGTGTTGCACACATACACGCCCCCGCAAACACAAACACACACATACACAGGTATGTTACCCTACATGGGATGGGATTAAGGCAGACAGATGAGGAAAGGGGGTCAAGTTGCAGGTCAAAGCATTAACAGACCAGTCTACCTGGTGTGCAGTATGGTGGAGTTTGGTGTGTGTGTTTAGTAGGTGGGCCTCTCCCTGTGTGTCTCAGTGGCAGGGCCAGTTCCCCTACCCCCTGAGGGGTGATTAAGCCCTGTACCCCAGAGCTTACGTCTGAGTAGGAAAACAACCCAGCTACCCCCCAACTACTCACCATGTTCCCTCATTAATGATGTCACCTGGGACCAATGCTGATGACATGGCTTTAGAACTTTATTATGCAATGTAGTCATGTGAGGTGAAGAAGATGTTAAGCTACAGACTCACAACACAGTGTCAGAGATAAGAAGTCCTCAAGGTCGTGTGTGTATACTGTACCTGTGCTCTGAGGGAAGTGAGGGATGTCTTTATAAGGGAAGGCTACACTATTCTTCAGTAAGTCTGCCAGCCCTCCCAGTCCAGAACCACAGATGATGGCCACCTTGGGCATGTGCAGTGTACGCTCCAGCAGCCAATCAGCTGTCTCCTTGTACTGCTCATAGGTGTACCTGCGAAGTGGAGAGAGATAGCGAGAAAAAGAGAGAGCGAGAGGGAGAAGAAAGAAAGGGACAACAATGAAGGGTTAGGGGCAAAGGGAAGGATTTGGGGGGTGTAAATGCAGTTTTGTCCCACTCCTGCAGTGGAGCGTTTTGCTCAGGCTCTGGGCAGGGTAACTTGGCAGGATGGTGATGAATCACAGTCTGAGAGGCCTCCATAAGCAAATCCACTGGAGCACAGCAAGCAAGCCATCCATTACACACACATCAAAATGCAATACTCAACACACACGCGTGGGTGGTGATGTATGAGTGTGTGTGCATACACACACATGCACTTCCAACAAGTGGGCCCTGAAGCCTGATCGGAGGGTTAGAATGCGTAAATAAACCCCCATCCCTCTGGCCCCGTCAGCCAGCAGGGATAAACGCACTTGTGATAGCCTTGGTCATGGGGGGTGGAATGGCTTGAGAAATTCATCAAATTCGATCAATTCAATTCACTGGGTGAGTAGACATCTCTCACTCTGTCCTGAAGGCAAGGACACAGAGAGAGAGAGAGAGAGAGAGAGAGAGAGAGAGAGAGAGAGAGAGAGAGAGAGAGAGAGAGAGAGAGAGAGAGAGAGAGAGAGAGAGAGAGAGAGAGAGAGAGAGAGAGAGAGAGAGAGAGAGAGAGAGAGAGAGAGAGAGAGAGAGAGATGGTCTGTGGGCAGTAATGCAGTAATGGGTCAGTGTGGTTAATGCTCTCCCTCTCTCTCGGTGTATAGAGCTCTTAAAGGCAGTAATGGGTCAGTATGGTTAATTCTCTCCCTCTCTCTCAGTGTATAGAGCTCTTAAAGGCAGTAATGGGTCAGTGTGGTTAATGTTCTCCCTCTCTCTCAGTGTATAGAGCTCTTAAAGGCAGTAATGGGTCAGTGTGGTTAATTCTCTCCCTCTCTCTCTGTGTACAGAGCTCTTAAAGGCAGTAATGGGTCAGTGTGGTTAATGCTCTCCCTCTCTCTCCGTGTACAGAGCTCTTAAAGGCAGTAATGGGTCAGTGTGGTTAATGCTCTCCCTCTCTCTCAGTGTATAGAGCTCTTAAAGGCAGTAATGGGTCAGTGTGGTTAATGTTCTCCCTCTCTCTCAGTGTATAGAGCTCTTAAAGGCAGTAATGGGTCAGTGTGGTTAATGCTCTCCCTCTCTCTCAGTGTATAGAGCTCTTAAAGGCAGTAATGGGTCAGTGTGGTTAATTCTCTCCCTCTCTCTCTGTGTACAGAGCTCTTAAAGGCAGTAATGGGTCAGTGTGGTTAATGCTCTCCCTCTCTCTCCGTGTACAGAGCTCTTAAAGGCAGTAATGGGTCAGTGTGGTTAATGCTCTCCCTCTCTCTCGGTGTATAGAGCTCTTAAAGGCAGTAATGAGTGAGAGGTTGCAAGAAAAGGTAGCTAGAGGAAGGGCTATAGGAAAGGGAACAATGGCCTACTAGGTTAAGGTGAACTAAACAAGCAAAAGAAGCAAGTAGTATATTCTAGTATAGTTCATCCTATAGAATGCAGGAATTGACATTCAGGCCTCAAAGACATTTGCCCATTGGGCAAGTCAGTAATATATTTTTGTTGCCCAAAGATTATGATGACTTCCCGAAAATGTAAAATAGCTATTTTCCACTACACACAGGGGATGCACACACACAAATCATCAAATCAAATCAAATGTATTTATATAGCCCTTCGTCCATCAGCTGATATCTCAAAGTGCTGTACAGAAACCCAGCCTAAAACCCCAAACAGCAAGCAATGCAGGTGTAGAAACACACATACACTCACACACATCACCACTCACATGTGTGTTGAACCAGAAAGACCAGACTACTGGAATTCTTTGCATCTAGTTATCAGTAAAAAAAATCACCTGCCACATGGGGCATCCACAGGCTCAACTTGCACGACTGCTCATGTCTGAGAAACCAGAAAAGTACTAAGAAACTAGAAAACAAACAATGAGCACAGAGTGCGCAACAGGGGAAACTAGATTTCCCAAGATCGCCCCATGCCTTCCTTCCTACACAGAGCTGTCGAAGGTCCTGACGGTCGCTCTGGCAAAGTCCCTGTCCCTTGCGCTATGAATACAGAAGGACTGACCACAGCACAGCAGCCTCGTTCAGAGCATTTGAATACCAAACAGGCCTAGCCTAATGTAGGCTACAACGAAAAGTCCTGATATACAGTATTTCCTCTCAGGAGCAGCCTAGAGAGGCATGTACTCTGAATTCTAACCTCTCCCTAGCCTAGTCCCTCATGTAGCTGTGCAGGAAAACAACTCCAGTGACTGATGAGTTTTCAAGTTGGCATCTTGAAATTATGCAGCGGAATTCTGCACGTTTTAGCATTGTTTTTTGTCGGGTGAGCAGCCTCTGTAGTTTGTATGCTAAATAGACAGTTACACTTTAATACGGTCCATATTCAACTATTTAGAAGGTATTTACAAAAAGATTGCACACTATTAAGGATTATGGTTAGGTTAGGGTAGGTAAGGGTTCCAAATAGAACCGGTTTGGCTTCCAGGTAGAACCCTTTCTACAGAGGGTTCTACATGGAACCGGCAAGGGACAGTGGTGGAAAAAGTACCCAATTGTCATACTTGAGTAAAAGTAAATATACCTTAATAGAAAATGAGCCAGTAAAATACTACTTGAGTGAAAGTCTACATGTATTTGGTTTTATATATACTTAAGTGTCAAAAGTTAATTTAATTTAAAAATAAAAATATATAAGTAAGTAAAAAGTATAAATAATTTCACATTCCTTATATTAAGCAAACCCGATGGCATAATTTTCTTGTTGATTTTAATTTATGGATAGCCAGGGGTACACTCTAACATCATTCACAAACGAAGCATTTGTGTTTAGTGAGTCTGCCAGATCAGAAGCAGTAGGGATGATCAGGGTGTTATCTTGATAAGTGTGTGAATTGGACCATTTTAAGTCGTACATTTAAGTATTTGTACTTCAGTACTTTACACAACTTCCTATTGGGTCCCCCGAAGAACATGTTTGAAACCCTTTTTCTAAGAGAATATGTTTATAGCCTAATATTGTGCCTGCATAGCCTGCAGTGTTTTGGCTGCAGCGTGGTTTTATTGTGTGCAATATAGGTAAACTCTCATCGAATTCAAACTGGCTATCTGTAGTCTATTTCCTTCCATCCATCTTGTATTATATGGGAAGGACGCTTTGGCTATCTTCCTGTCACTTTGACCGGGGGCGTTATCAGAAACGAGAGCTACTGCCGCCACATAATTCTTGCGCTTTCTCACTGAAATCTCAAATTCTCTACCAGGATTGATCGCCGTTGCTATGGCAATGATCTGGTTGTGCCCGAGTTAATGGTTAATTCGAATAGGCGAAACATGTTTATGAGGTGATAGATTAAGGTTTATTCCTTCTGACCCAGCCTAATATCATGTAGTCGTTTATTTATCGTACCTGCTCTCGCTGGTGGATGACATGTCGGCGGCAGTTGAGGAAATTGTTAGATTTATTTCTCTCGCTGTCTTGATGCGAAGTGATACAGCTTTCTGCTTGAAAGATGGGGGTGGAATGATTTGCTCACGGGGTGGATTGACAATAGTGCAGCACGTGGACTGGTTTGAGGGCCAGAGCCGGCTTAATGCAAGGGTTTACCGGGGCTGAAGCCCCTTGGCCCAGGCCTGTGGGGGGCCCAAGAGGCCACAAAAAATATAAATAAAATAAGTATATATATATATATGTATGTGTCGAACTGCTTTGCTTTATCTTGGCCAGGTCACAGTCGCAAATGACAACTTGTTCTCAACTAGCCTACCTGGTTAATAAATAAAGGTGAAATAAAAAATAAAATATATATATGGTTCATACACTGCTCTTAGAATGCAGGAAAATACGACTTCACTCAAGAGGATACTACTTAATCAATATTAAAAACACCCTTTTCTCGCCATCGTGACATTAAAATACACGACAGTGTTCATGTCACGACTTCCGCCGAAGTCGGTTCCTCTCCTTGTTCGGGCGGCGTTTGGCGGTCGACGTCACCGGCTTTCTAGCCATCGCCGATCCACCTTTCATTTTTCCATTTGTCTTGTCTTGTTTTCCTACACACCTGGTTTCAATCCCCTCAGTATTAGACATGTATATAACCCTCTGTTCCCCCCATGTCTGTATGTGGAATTGTTTGTTGTTTCGTGTATGTGCACGCTAGACTGGTTGCGCTGGGTTATGCCAACCCATATTGTGTTTAGTGTTCTTAGTGCCGTGTGTTTTGTTCGCCGAAATAAAAGGCTCCATTGGCTACCCAACTTCTGCTCTCCTGCGCCCGACTCCCTTACAGCCAGTTACGCATACCTAACAGAATTCCACACCACACCATGGAGTCAGCAGGAACAGGTACCCCGGGTATAGGAGTTGAGGAGCGCATCAGAGAACACGTGGCGATGCTACAATATCTCGGCTTTGCGATGGACTTGGTCATTCAGACCATGGACCGCTGGGAGAGAAAGAGAGTCACTGCAGCGCCTCCACCAGCAGAACAGGGGTTACCACAACTCGTCCCTCCTGTACCCGGTCCCAGTGGGATGCGTCTCGCCCTTCCCAGGGAGTATGATGGTACGGCGGCACGGTGCCAGGGTTTCCTGCTACAGCTGGACTTATACCTGGGCACCGTTTACCCGGCTCCCTCGGGAAGGGAGATGGTGTCCGCTCTCGTCTCATGCCTCTCGGGGAGAGCTCTGGAGTGGGCTAACGCCGTGTGGGGAGAAGTAGATGCAGCATTGGACGACTTCGAGGAGTTCACCTGCCACTTCTGGGCAGTCTTTGACCACGCGCCCGAGTGTAGAGCGGCGGGTGAATGTCTCTTCCACCTGAGGCAGGGGACAAGGAGCGCCCAGGAGTTCGCCCTGGAATTTCGGACCCTGGCCACAGGAGCGGGATGGAACGACAGGGCCCTTATCGACCACTACCGCTGCAGCCTGCGCAAGGATGTCTGTCGGGAGTTGGCCTGCAGGGATACCACCCTCACCTTCGACCAGCTGGTGAACCTGTCCATTCGGGTGGATAACCTGCTGGTCACCCGCAGACGTCCAGAGAGGGCTCTGTCGATTCCCCCTCCCAGCACCACCTCTCCGGTGCCCATGGAGTTGGGAGGTGCTGCGCTCAGGGAGGCCGGAGGAGGGGCTTTCACGTGTACCATCTGTGGCCGCAAAGGTCACACTGCTGGTCGGTGCCGGGTTGGTTCCTCTAGGGGTCGAAGCAGCAGGCAGGGCACTCTGGTGTTGCCCCAGGTGAGCCTGCACCACTCTCATCCAGAGCCCTCTGTTGTACACCTGTTTGTGCATGTTTACTTTCCTGAGTTTTCCCCGCATTCCCAGCATAAGGCGCTCGTCGATTCAGGTGCAGCTGGGAATTTTATCGACAGAGCATTTGCCCATAGGTTAGGGATCCCTATTGTTCCAGTGGTTAGGCCTTTCCCGGTTCACGCTCTGGACAGTCGACCATTAGGGTCCGGGTCGATTAGGGAGGCTACCATTCCCCTGGGCATGGTGATGCAGGGAGGTCACAAGGAGAGAATCAGTCTCTTCCTTATTGACTCTCCTGCATTTCCCATGGAACTAGGCCTTCCCTGGTTAGCTCGTCATGACCCCACCATTTCATGGCAAGAGAGGGCTCTCACGGGGTGGTCGCGAGAGTGCTTAGGGAGGTGTTTAGGGGTTTCAGTTGGTGCTACTACGGTGGAAAGTCCAGACCAGGTCTCCACCGTGCGCATTCCCCCCGAATATGTCGATTTGGCTCTCGCCTTCTCCAAAAAGAAGGCGACTCAGTTACCACCCCATCGACGGGGGGATTGTGCAATAAATCTCCTGGTAGACTTCGCACTTCCCAGGAGTCACGTATATATCCCCTGTCACAGGTGGAGACGGCGGCTATGGAAACATTTGTCTCCGAATCCCTGCGTCAGGGGTACATTCGGTCCTCCACTTCACCCGCCTCCTCAAGTTTCTTTCTTGTGAAGAAGAAGGAGGGAGGTCTACGCCCGTTTATTGACTACCGAGGCCTAAATCAGATCACTGTGAGGTACAGTTACCCGCTACCTCTTATCGCCACTGCGATTGAGTCAATGCATGGGGAGCGCTTCTTCACCAAACTAGATCTCAGGAGTGCTTACAACCTGGTGCATATCCGGAAGGGAGACGAGTGGAAGACGGCGTTCAGTACAACCTCAGGGCATTATGAGTACCTCATTATGCCGTACGGGTTGATGAATGCTCCATCAGTCTTCCAAGCCTTTGTAGATGAGATTTTCAGGGACCTGCATGGACAAGGTGTAGTGGTGTATATGGATGACGTTCTGATATACTCCGCTACATGCACCGAGCATGTGTCCCTGGTGTGCAGGGTGCTTGGTCGACTGTTGGACCTGTACGTCAAGGCTGAGAAATGCCTGTTCTTCCAACAGTCCATCTCCTTCCTAGGGTACCACATTTCCACCTTGGGGGTGGAGATGGAGATGGAGAGTGATTGCATTTCAGCCGTGCGTAACTGGCCGACTCCCACCACGGTAAAGAAGGTGCAATGGTTTCTAGGGTTTGCCAATTACTACCGGAGGTTTATCCGGGGTTTTGGTTAGGTAGCGGCTCCCATTACCTCACTGCTGAAGGGGGGACCGGTACATTTCCAGTGGTCGGCTGAGGCGGACAGGGCTTTTGGTCACCTCTGTTTACCTGGGCTTCCATGCTGGCCCATCCAGATCCCTCTTTGGCATTCATAGTGGAGGTGGACGCGTCTGAGGCTGGGATAGGAGCCGTGCTCTCTCAGCACTCGGGTACGCCACCGAAGCTCCGCCCCGATGCCTTCTTCTCGAGGAAGCTCAGCCCGGCGGAGCGAAACTAAGCGAAACTATGACGTGGGGGACAGGGAGTTGTTGGCTGTCGTCAAGGCTCTGAAGGTGTGGAGAAATGTGTGGAGAAATGGGCCTTTTCTCATTTGGACTGACCACCGCAATCTGGAGTACATCCAGGCAGCGAGGAGACTGAACCCTCGCCAGGCAAGGTGGGCCATGTTTTTCACCCGTTTTGTTTTCACCCTTTTGTACAGACCAGGTTACCAGAACGTGAAGGCAGACGCACTGTCCCGGCTGTATGACACAGAGGAGCGGCCAATATATCCCACCCCCATACTCCCGGC
This sequence comes from Oncorhynchus keta, assembly GCF_023373465.1. Classification (NCBI taxonomy): domain Eukaryota; kingdom Metazoa; phylum Chordata; class Actinopteri; order Salmoniformes; family Salmonidae; genus Oncorhynchus; species Oncorhynchus keta. The sequence continues at coordinate 71,209,968 of NC_068422.1, read as the reverse complement.
CTCCTGCCTGGTGGCACCGGTAGTGTGGGAGCTGGACGTTGACATTGAGCAGGTGTTACGTGCAGAGCCCGCTCCCCTCCCCTCCAGTGTCCCGCTGTTCATGACCGGCTGATCTATTGGGTCCACACGTCACCTTCCTCTGGTCATCCAGGCATCGGTCAGACAGTGCGCTGTCTGAGTGGGAAGTACTGGTGGCCCACTTTGGCTACAGACGTGAGGGTTTATGTTTCCTCTTGCTCGGTGTGCGCGCAATGTAAGGCTACTAGGCACCTGCCCAGAGGGAAGTTACAACCCTTTCCTGTTCTACAATGGCCATGGTCACACCTGTCGATTGATTTCCTGACCGATCTCCCCCCATCACAGGGAAACACCACGATCCTGCCATCTCCTTCGGCTCACACCCTCATATCACATACAGTCCTGTGTTTTTCAAGATGAACTAAGTTGAAACTGTAACTAGGCCAGTCCCTCCAGTGTATATTTGTCCCCTGTGTTTTAGGTTATTGTCCTGCTGACGGGTGAATTTGTCTCCCAGTGTCTGCTGGAAAGCAGACTAAACCAGGTTTTCCTCTAGGATTTTGCCTGTGGTTAGTTCTATTCCGTTTGTTTTTATCCGAATAAAACTCACTAGTCCTTGCCGATTACAAGCATACCCATAACATGATGCAGCCACCAACATTCTTGAAAATATGAAGAATGATACTCAGTGATGTATTGTGCGGTATTCAGGACATAAAGTTAATTTCTTTGCCACATTTTTTTTCTGTACAGGCTTGCTTCTTTTCATACTTTCAATTAGGTTAGTATTGTGGAGTAACTACAGTGTTGTTGATATCAAGGCTCAGGAGAAGACCCAGATGCAGAGAGTTTCGAAGTAACAAAAGATTATTACTAAACAGCAGGGCAGGCAAACGACAGGTCAAGGGCAGGCAGAGATCAGTAATCCAGAGCAGAGTACAAAAGGTACAGAATGGCAGGCTCAGGGCAGGCAGGGGTCAGTAATCCAGGGTGGTGTGACAAGGTACAGATCAGCAGGCAGGCTCAGGGTCAGGGCAGGCAGAATGGTCAAAACTGGGAAAATTAGAAACAGGAACGAACGAGAGAAAAACCGGAGCACGGGAAAACCGCTGGTAGGCTTGACAAAACAAAACGAACTGGCAACAGACAAACAGAGAACACATGGGGAAGATGGGTAACACCTGGAGGGGGGTGGAGACAAGCACAAAGACAAGTGAAACAGATAAGGGTGTGACAGTTGATCCATCCTTTGTTTTCTCCTATCCCAGCCATTAAACTCTGTAACAGTTTTGATGTCACCATTGGCCCCATGATGAAATCCCTGAGCGATTTCCTTCCTCTTCGGCAACTGAGATAGGAAGGATACCTGTGTCTTTGTAGTGACTGGGTGTATTTTTTAAAATAAATTTGTATTAAACCTTTATTATTTAACTAGGCAAGTCAGAAGAACAAATTCCTATTTACAATGACGGCCTACCAAAAGGCAAAAGGCCTCCCACAAAAACAGAGATTAAAAATACAAAAATGATAAAATATGAATATAGACAAAACATACATCACGACAAGAGAGACAACACAATACTTCATAAAGAGAGACCTAAGGAAGCAACATATGACAACACAGCATGGTAGCAACACAACATAACAACAACATGGTAGCAACACAACATGGTAGCAGCACAAAACATGATACAAACATTATTGGGCACAGACAACAGCACAAAGGGCAAGAAGATAGAGACAACAATGCATCACGCAAAGCAACTACAACTGTCAGTAAGAGTGTCTATAATTGAGTCTTTGAATGAAGAGATTGAGATAAAACTGTCCAGTTTGAATGTTTGTTGCAGCTCGTTCCAGTCGCTAGCTGCAGGGAACTGAAAAGACGAGCAACCCAGGGATGTGTGTGCTTTGGGGACTTTTAACAGAATGTGACTGGCAGAACGGGTGTTATATGTGGAGGATGAGGGCTGCGGTAGATACCTCAGATAGGGGGGAGTGACGCCTAAGAGGGTTTTATAAATAAGCATCAACCAGTGGGTCTTGTGACAGGTATACAGAGATGACCAGTTTACAGAGGAGTATAGTGCAGTGATGTGTCCTATAAGGAGCATTGGTGGCAAATCTGATGGCCGAATGGTAAAGAACATGCGCTCGAGCGCACCCTTACCTGCAGATCAATAAATGATGTCTCTGTAATCTAGCATGGGTAGGATGGTCTTCTGAATCAGGTTTAGTTTGGCAACTGGGTGAAAGAGGAGCGATCAAGTCTAGATTTAACTTTAGCCTGCAGCTTTGATATGTGCTGAGAGAAGGACAGTGTACTGTCTCGCCATACTCACAAGTACTTGTATGAGGTGACTACCTCAAGCTCTAAACCCTCAGATGTAGTAATCACACCTGTGGGGAGAGGGGCATTCTTCTTACCAAACCACATAACCTTTGTTTTGGAGGTGTTCAGACCAAGGTTAAGGGTAGAGAAAGCTTGTTGGCCACTAAGAAAGCTTTGATGTAGAGCATTTAACACAAAATACAGGGAGGGGCCAGCTGAGTATAAGACTGTATCATCTGCACACAAATGGAGGAGAGAGCTTCCTACTTCCCGAGCTATGTTGTTGATGTAATTGAAAAGAGCATAGGGCCTAGAATTGAGTCTTGGGGTACTCCCTTGGTGACAGGCAGTGGCTGAGACAGCAGCTTTTCTGACTTTATACATGGCACTCTTTGAGAGAAAGCCAGTCAGTTGATTATTGACAAGTTTTTCGAACACTTTTGATAAACAGGGAAAAATAGAAATAAGCCTATAATAGTTAGGATCCGCTTGATTTTCCCCTTTAAATAAAGGACGAACCGTAGCTGCCTTCCAAGCAATGGGAACCTCCCAAGAAAGGAGAAACAGGTTAAAACGGTCGGAGATAGGATTGGCAATGATAAAGGCAGCAACCTTAAAGAAGAAAGTGTTTAAACCATCTGACCCATATGTTTTTTGGGGGTCAAGTTTCAGGAGCTCCTTCAGTGACTGCTTGCAGGGAGAAACTTTGTTACTGGGCAGGGGAAAAAGAGGGAGAAGCATTGGAGATAGTCTCATTAGACGGGGTGGGAGATGAGGAAATGTTGGACGGGCAAGGAGGCATGGCTGAGTCTAATATGAATCCTGACTTAATGAAGTGGTGACTAAAGAGTTCAGCCATGTGCTTCTTTTCAGTAACATCCACATAAAGCTGTGAGGAGGAGGGTTTATTCTCCAGGTCTTTAACCGTTTTCCAGAACTTCTTGGGGTTAGACCCACAGAGAGAAAACTGCTCCTTAAAGTAACTTACGGATCGCCTGAGTGCACTTACTTCTCATTTGCCTGAACGAGAGCCAGTCAGCATGAGTGTGCGTGTGCCGAGCATTTCGTCAAATGCAATTCTTGAGGTGGAGTAACTTTGCAAGATCACCGTCGAACCAGGGGCAGAATCTGTTTTTAATTCTCGTTTTCTTTATGGGGGTGTGTTTGCTAACAATACCACTGAAGATATAGAAAAAAAGAAGGTACAAGTGTCTTTGACAGAGGGGATCAATGTCACGTTCTGACCTTTATTTACTTTGTTTTGTATTTATTTAGTATGGTCAGGGCGTGAGTTGGGTGGGCAGTCTATGTTTGTTTTTCTATGATTTGGGTATTTCTATGTTTCGGCCTAGTATGGTTCTCAATCAGAGGCAGGTGTCATTAGTTGTCTCTGATTGAGAATCATACTCAGGTAGCCTGTGTTGCACTGTTTGTTTGTGGGTGAATGTCTATGTTGATGGCTTGTTTCAGCGCAGCTCGCATTAGCTTCACGGTTGTTATTTTGTTTACTGTTTTTGTATAGTGTGTCAGTGTTCAGTTCTTTCTTTAATTAAACATTCAACATGGACACATATCACGCTGCATTTTGGTCCTCCGATCCTTCTCGCCTCTCCTCTTCAGATGAAGAGGAGGACGACCGTGACAATCAAGCTGATTCTATACCATTTTACAGAGGCCAGTTCATGAAGGAAGGCTTGCTAATTAAAGTTTTTTAGCAAGCGTCTATGACAAATCAGGACAGGTCGTTTCACTGAGCAGCCATTACGAACACAGGTCATTACAGAAAACACCAGACAGATACCTATCAGGATTATTTGTGAGGAGTAGCCTTTTCTGGGTGTTTGGAGTAATACCTTGTAGGATCGGTAATAATCTGAGAAAGATTATGGGAGTCCCATTGCTTTAGGTCTTGGTCAGGTGGTTTAAGCATGTCCCAGTTTAGGTCACCTAGCAGGACGAATTCAGACTTAGTGTAAGGGGCCAGGAGAGAGCTTAGGGCAGGTAGGGTACAGGCCGGTGCTGATGGAGGACAATAGCACCCAGCAACAGTCAACAAAGAGCTATTTGAAAGTTGAATACTTAAAACCAGCAAATCAAATTGTTTGGGGACAGACTTGGTGGAGACAACCGAGCACTGAAGGTGATCCTTGGTAAAGATTGCCACTCCCCCACCTTTGGAAGATCTGTCATGCCGAAAAAGGTTATAACCAGAAAGGTTAACATCAGTACTCAAAACACTCTTCCTTAACCACGTCTCAGTAATGACCAACACATCTGGATTGGAGCTGGGAACCCACACTTTCAATTGATCTATTTTATGTGTAAGCTTCTAGTGTTAACATGCAGAAAACCCTGGATTTTACGAGAGCAGAAATCAGTGAAGCAGATATCAGAGCACAAGTCACATTTGGGGCTAGGAACTGTAGATGGGCCAGGGGGTACATGCACATTTCCAGATATCATCAACAGTAATACCATCAAGGCATGGCATAGTACAGGGAGAGCTCTGCAGTATTGATTTATGACATCTGAATGTGCATCAGATGGCAACAAGATCATATTGTACAGCAATTTCATCAGGTAACATGAATGCAAAGCCGGCGAGAGGAGGTTAAAATGGGATGGGAGGCAAAAGAATCTGTGGGACATTACAGATATTTGTGTGTGTGTGGGTTACAGAGACGAGGTAGTCATTCAGAAACCATGTTAAACAATTTTATTGCAAACATACTGAGTCAATGCAATTTATTATGTGGCTTGTTTTTACTCCTGAACTTATTTAGGCTTGCCATAACAAAGGGGTTGATTACTTATTTCAGCTTTTCATTATTTAAAAAACAAAAACACTTTGACATTATGGGGTACTGTGTGTAGGCCAGTGACACAACATCTCTATTTAATCCATTTTAAATGCAGGCTGTAACACAATAAAATCTGTAAAAAGTCAAGGGGTGTGAATAGTTTCTGAAGGCACGAAGACAATAAATACTATTCACATATTAATACAGTTGAAGTCGGAAGTTTACATACACCTTAGCCAAATACATTTAAACTCAGTTTTCACAATTCCTGACATTTAATCTGAGTAAAAATTCCCTGTCTTTGGTCAGTTAGGATCACCACTTTATTTTAAGAATGTGAAATGTCAGAATAATAGTAGAGAGAATGATTTATTTCAGCTTTTATTTCTTTCATCACATTCATAACATTCCCATTCCCAGAAGTTTACATACACTCAATTAGTATTTGGTAGCACTGCCTTTAAACTGTTTAACTTGGGTCAAATGTTTCAGGTAGCTTTTCACAAGCTTCCCACAATAAGTTGGGTGAATTTTGGCCATTCCTCCTGACAGAGCTGGTGTAACTGAGTCAGGTTTGTAGGCCTTCTTGCTCGCACACGCTTTTTCAGTTCTGCCCACAAATTTTCTACACGATTGAGGTCAGGGCTTTGTGATGGCCATTTCAATACCTTGACATTGTTGTTCTTAAGCCATTTTGCCACAACTTTGGAAGTATGCTTGGGGTCATTGTCCATTTGGAAGACCCATTTGCAACCAAGCTTTAACTTCCTGACTGATGTCTTGAGATGTTGCTTCAATAAATCCAGATAATTTTCTTTCCTCATGATGCCATCTATTTTGTGAAGTGCACCAGTCCCTCCTACAACAAAGCACCCCCACAACATGAGAACTTGGGAAGGTGAACACCAGACGGGCTGCCACCAGGCCCCAGCCAACAGCGAGTTGCTAATCAAGACGGTGACAAGTGCCTGGATTAGGTGCGCCGCTTCCTTGTGAGGCAGGGTCTTCTGCGGATGTTGTAGAGCTTCCCACCGCCTTTTTAGTTGAGAACTCCAAACGCCATTCTTAGCGCTCTGGGAGGAGGACACAATGGAGTGTCAACCGTGATGGCAAGATGGAACGGGCAGTCCTTCCCCGGGAGGAAGAGGAGCTCCGTCTTGCTGAAAGGTGGTGATCAGTTCTAGACATGCAGAGATTTTGGTTTTAATTGTGTGTCATCAATGATACCAGACAGAGCCAAGTGACTTGGTGTACATTTCTCCAAATGAGAGCAGAGGAGAGAGAGTTAGCTTTAGCAGTGCGGAGCGCTCCGTGATACAGAGAAGAGCAGTCTCAGTTGAATGACTAGTCTTGAAACCTGTGATTTGGATCAAGAAGGTCATTCTGAGAGAGATAGCTGGCCAAGGACGGCACGCTCAAGAGTTTTGGAGAGAAAAGAGAGAAGGGATACTGGTCTGTAGTTGTTGACATCGGAGGGATCGGTTTTTTCAGATGCAACTCTCGCTCTCTTGAAGACATGATGCTGCCATTGCTTCAAACAGTCTTCGGCTTGCAAGCTTTTTTTTTTCTCCAAACATAGTGGACATTCCCAGAGGACATTTCTCCAAAAAGTACGATCTATGTCCCCATGTGCAGTTGCAAACCTTAGTCTGGCTTTTTTATGGCGGTTTTTGAGCAGTGGTTTCTTCCGTGCTGAGCGGCCTTTCAGGTTATGTCGATATAGGACTCGTTTTACTGAAGATATAGATACTTTTGTACCTGTTTCCTCCAGAATCTTCACATGGTCCTATGCTGTTGTTCTGGGATTGATTTGCACTTTTCGCACCAAAGTACATTCATCTCTAGGAGACGGAACGTGTCTCCTTCCTGAACGGTATGACGGCTGCGTGGTCCCATGGTGTTTATACTTGCGTACTATTGTTTTTTTTCCAGATGTACGTGGTACCTTCAGGCATTTGGAAATTGCTCCCAAGGATGAACCAGACTTGTGGAGGTCTACAATTTTTTTCTGATGTCTTGGCTGATTTATTTTGATTTTCCAAGGATGTTAAGCAAAGAGGCCCTGAGTTTGAAGATAGGCCTTGAGATACATCCACCGGTACACCTCCAATTGACTCAAATTATGTCAATTAGCCTATCAGAAGCTTCTAAAGCCATGACATAATGTCCTGGAATTTTCCAAGCTGTTTAAATGCACAGTCAACTTAGTGTATGTAAACTTCTGACCCATTGGAATTGTGATACAGTGAATTATAAGTGAATTATAAGTGAAATAATCTGTCTGTAAACAATTGTTGGAAAAATTACTTGTGTCATGCATAAAGTAGATGTCCTAACCGACTTGCCAAAACTATAGTTTGTTATCGAGAAATTTGGGGAGTTGTTGAAAAACAAGTTTTAATGACTCCAACCTAAGTGTATGTAAACTTCCAACTTCAACTGTATGTCTCATGGACATAAATTATTATGTATTTTTGTATTATTTATTTTTCCATCTGATACTGTTCCATACAGTTCACTCCAACCTTTATGATGATGAACATTTTATTTGCAATTAAACTCTACTTGCCGCCCCTGCATGTCATACACTACGTGGCCAAAAGGATGTGGACACCTGCTCGTCAAACATCTCATTCCAAAATCATGGCCAATAACATGGAGTTTGTCACCCCTGCTACAAAAGCCTCCACTCTTCTGGGAAGGCTTTCCACTGCATGTTGAACATTGCTGTGGTAACTTGCTTCCATTCAGCCACAAGAGCACTAGTGAGGTCGAGCACTCATGTTAGTCAAATAGGCCTTGCTCGCAGTCAGCGTTCCAATTCATCCCAAAGGTGTTCGATGGGGTTTAGGTCAGGGCTCTGTGCAGGCCACGCAAGTTTAGGCCGTCATTGTAAATAAGAATGTGTTCTTAACTGACTTGTCTAGTTATATAAAGGTTAGATTAAAAAGAAAGTTATTTCACACCGATCTCAACAAACCATTTCTGTATGGACCTCATGTTGTGGCCGGTGGCATTGTCATGCTGAAACAGGAAAGGTTATTCCCCAAAGTGTTGCCACAAAGTTGGAAGCACAGAATAACCTAGAATGCCATTAAATGCATTAGCATTTCTCTTCACTGGAATTAAGGAGCCTAGCCCGAACCTTTGTCCCTTTGTCCCAGCCCCAGACCATTGTCCCTCCTCCACCAAAATGTACATTTTGAAACTCATGAAACTCCTGACGAACAGATTTGTGCTGATGTTGCTTCCAGAGGCAGTTTGGAACTCGGTAGTGAGTGTTGCAACCGAGGACAGATGACTTTTACGCGTTACGTGCTTCAGCACTCGGAGGGCCCATTCTGTGAGGTTGTGTGGCCTACCACTTCGCAGCTGAGCCGTTGTCTCCTAGATGTTTCCACTTCACAATAACAGCAATTACAGTTGACCGGGGAAGCTATAGTAGGGTAGAAATTTGATGAACCGACTTCCTATGATGGTGCCACATTGAAAGTCATTCTACTGCCATTGTTTGTCTATGTACATTGCATGGCTGTGTGCTCGATTTTATACGCCTGTCAGCAACGGGTGCTGAAATAGCCGAATCCACTAAGTTGAACAGGTGTCCACATCATTTGAAGGGTTGTTCATCGGACCTATACGAACCTACCTATCTGGCCGTCTGGATCTATCTATCTGGGTGGCCAGTCGACTGAACATACCTCTTTGGCCTGCCGGCCAACTTGGCCTACCTATCTGGCCGGCCAGCCGGACTGACCTATCTGGCCAGCCTGACCTACTGTTCCCAGGCCGTCATTGAAAATAAGAATGTGTTCTTAACTGACTTGCCTGGTTAAATAAAGGTAAAATAAAAATAATTAAAATAAAAATAAAATATGGCCAGCCTGACCTATCTGGCCGGACCTACCTATCTGACTGACCCGACCTATCTGGCCGTCCGGCCGGCCGGCCGGCCAACCGGACCCTTCTGGCCTGACCTATCTGGCTAGACCTACCTATCCGAAAGGACCTATCTGGCCTGACCTATCTGGCCGGACCTACGTATCTGGCCGGCCAGACCTATCTGAATGAAATACACATGTATTTATTGATGCATGCTTCATGCTTGTTAAAACACTATGATGAAGTGTATATGTATTTAAGAATGGTTGATTTAATGCGGGAATAGGTTTATTGTGCATTTCATGCCTTTTTTAAAGTTAATTCTACAAGTGATTTCTGATTGGCTGAGAATTGTATGGTCCAGGTGAATGCCATGTTTGAAATGTATTTAAACCTTGTCATTTGTGTCTTGCCAGACAGAGATAAGGTGCCATGCTGACAGTGGCATGATTGAGGCCTGGTTAATTTTTTGAGCTCTACTATGTTTAAATGTACTTTCAGTTTTCCCCCAGTTTATGTTACCTGTCCAGTGTATGTCCTGTTTGTTATTTTGTTGTACATACATGTACATAGTGTACAGTCTTTGATTCCATGATTTCACTTATAAAAGCCCTCATCACGTGTGCTGCACTGGATCCACTTGTATGCCTTCTCACTGAAACGTCCACTGCAAGGGTGACTTCATTTACTCTCATTTAAAGTTTCAATGGCGGCCAAAAAATACACGTGTTAATGTCTGTTTTTATATTTGTTGCATGATTTAATAACCTACGTTGCTCTCAAGGCTGACTACTATAACCTCCTCCCCTTTATTGAATTATGGCGGCCATTATGGATATTAATTGTACAATTTTCACTGTGTTGGTATTTCTGTTTTTTATTTTGAATACATTTGCAAACATTTCTGTTTTCACTTTGTCATTATGGGGTATTGTGTGTAATTTAATCCATTTTAGAATAAGGCTGTAACGTAACAAAATGTGGATAAAGTCAAGGGGTCTGAATACTTTCCGAGTGCACTGTATATTGGTCATATGGCCTATGCCATTGGATTAGTCCTATTCCTGTCATGAAATAACCAACCATGTTTCAGAGTGTATATTCAAGAATTTAGGACAAGTGATGTGCTTCGTAGGCCATAAAGCATAAGCTATAGGGAACTTTACGCATAGGCCTATTGAGCGCATTGATCTGTGTGAGCAAGGCCTCACATCAAAGGGGATTACTCACCCCAAACCATTTTTGGATCAGAAAATACCCTCTCTATAAATAGGTGCCTCTGCATAAATGGTAACGATTTCTCATTGTCACGTGCGCTTATAGAAAAGGGCGAGAAGTAAAGGAGTGGGTGTATAAATGCAAGGAAATTAAAAGTGTTGTGTCTCCATGGAAACTGAAGTAGTGTCAATTAATGGAGCCCAATTGCAGCTCTTAAAAGCATTAAAAGCATATGAATAAAAGACATGGGGTCAATGAGCGCACTAATGGCCATACTGTAATGCATGAGAGAGGCTTCATGGCATTAGTTTACACTTTACAGTGACAGGAAGAGAAAAGCGACATAGTGGCCCCGACCCACACACCCTCACTCTGAGCTGGGCTGGGGCCTATACAATCATCACTCCCCTTACTGCAAGGGGAGTGTAAGGCCGCCACTTACAAAGAGAAATGGAAATGCAATCCAGCCATACAACAACACAATGAACACACACAACACAGGTTGGGGAAAGGAAGAATTGGAATTTACAGACACATTATCAAAGCTGCACATTCATCCATTTATCACACACTGACACTGAGTTATGACAGTAAATTGTCATGTGAGAAGGAGGAGCGAGACTGCAATAAAACTGAGAGGGGTGTTTGTGTCAGTTTCTCCAGCTCACAGCACAGAAATAATAAATACAGAAGATTGACCTCAGACCAGTCCCACCAGTACCATTTCTCATCTAATCATATACACAAACACTGAAGCATCTCCATTATGTTGATGGGTGAGAGCTTAAGAGGGATGATTGCAGTAGACTATTAGAGTGTCAGACTATGCAGGCTCCACTGGGTTGTTAAGAGTGTTTGAATTTCATTCCCCAAATATTTGGCTCTGTTCCCAAATACAACCAGGACAGAAGTTCACCTAAGGCACTGTGTGTGTTATGGGACTGCTCTGTGTACCAGCATGCTTGCATGCACATACACAGTCACACATATACACACACAGTTGCACACACTCTCTCTCTCTCTCTCTCTCTCTCTCACACTCTCACTCACACTCTCTCTCTCTGTCTCACAAACGCACACACATACACACAGGCAACTCGTCACATCAGCACAGATTAGAGGAGAAATGTTAATTAAATCAGTAAACGCTTAATTCAAATCTTTAGGAAACACAAACACACACCGGCCTCATTTGTTCCATACGGCAAATGAAAGACTGTCAATTGTAAGAATGTAAATACATGAAGAAGGACAGCATTGATGAAGAACACTTTAAAGAGACAAAGGCATAGATCATCTGGAGTCAGCAATACATAGACAGTCTAGCATGATGTACATACTCAGTCCAGAAAACCAGCCGTTCAAGTAACGACAAAGATGGATATTCCAATCCATGGATATTCCAATCCAGACTAATTGTCAGTGGTTAATTTGTTGTTGTTGTTTATTGATGGAAAACATCAAGAGATTTGTGACCCCTCCATATCCTCACACCCCTTCCCCTTCTCATCTGATTGTTCAGTCTTTGATTTGGCTGGAGACCCCCCCCTCTTCCAATCACCCCTTTTATGTTTATTACCATCGCAACTTTATGAGGCTGGACAAGACTCCTTCGATAATCAATGACATGACAGGGGAACCTACTTCTCATTTACCAAACAAGCTCCTCTTGGTTAATCACATACCGTAAGGCACCTCATTAAGGACTAAAGCCTCCCTTGAGCATTGGCTTTTTAATTACTGCTGTTTGTGGCCTGACCTGATTACCAGTCTTTGCCATTGATGATTTCTATTATTTTTTATTCTATTCTATATTTATTCCTATTTGCATGTTTATTGTGGAGCGAACAGTACAGTGTCCCAGCTCCTCTCACAGCTGCTCTCACAGTTCTCTTTCAGAAGGCTCTGCCTGTAACAAGCATCTGGGGAGAACAACTGTGTCTCACAAACCTCTCCACGCGCCTCCCTTTCTTCAAACTCTCGCTCTCCCTTCCTCTCTTCCTGCATCTCCCCTACTTTCATCATCCTTCATTTTCATCTCTCTATACTCCCTCTCTCTTTCCTGTCTTCGCTCCCTTCCTATGTCTCTTCACTCTTCTCTCTCTCACTTGTTCTACCTGTTTCCTTAGAATCTATTCGATCTCTTAACTGAGAAAGTGTAGGAACAAGGAGGGTGACTGGCTCTCTGTCCTGTTGTTGTGTTTCTGCAACAGAAAACAGCTTTTCACTGTGCTTCTCTTTGGTGTTTATATCAAGCCTCTGCATCCCAATGTGTCTCAGTGTGATAGTTTGTCTCAGGAGATACCAGCCACAGAAAAGAGCTGTCATCCCCACACTCCAACATTCCCAAAATGCAGAACTTCACCAATCCATCATTTCCAAACAGAAACACACTGACACGTTTCATTCCAAAAACCCAAACACGCTGATACTGTTATCATTTGAAAACCCTGACACTGTAAACCATTTGTCTGACACACTGTCACTATGACATGTCAATGTCAGTCTGTTATTATAGCCAGGGTTGGAGACATCCCATAGAAAGTAAATACCCCCTTTCACACAATAGCTGACATCAACACACAAGTATAACTTGAGCGGCAGACGTGGGGCATGGTGGACAACATCACTGGGACGTTGGGTGGGATTTGCAGTGTAATTTCCCACACAAGCCCCTACATCTTCAATGCAACACGCTCCCCCCATAATTATTCATCATAATTATTATAGGACGACAGCCTTTCCACTCCATTCACTTCACCTTTGGCCTTTCTCTCTGGTGTTAATTAGGTGATTACATCCCTGATCTTTTGGATGGTTTTATAAAAACAAATTTAGAGCATTACAAAGAGAAAGAAGAAGCATCTCTCAGTATCTTTATTTACCCTGATTTCAGCAGCTTGTGAATATTACAGGGCACCCCTGGGGGTTCTCACTCGCTTTGGTAAACCTTAAACCCTCTTCCTGAAGTGGAGGCTCTTGCTGAAGTAGACACCAGGATTGTCCTGACAGATTCTGCTCATGAAGACTTTTCTTGGTTTTCACAAATGGCTGTGTTCCAGACTCTTTGTTGTGAATATCTTGAAAATAAATAAGCTCTCCTCTGTTTCTGTTCACTAAAGAAGACTAAAAGGCAAAACGAGGTAAAAATCAGTGAACCCCCTCAATATTTTTTTTATTAAAGGAATACAACCTGCACCAAAAAAAAAAATCTAATATTCAACAGCACATAAATATAAAAAAGTTTTTTCAAAGGCAAACAAAACCAATACAAAAGTATATATAAAACATTTTGTGGACACATTGGCTTGCAACAGCATGTTCCCAAAACCCAAAGCACAACATTTCGGTCCAACCATTTTTTTCAATAAAGTATCTGACCACATAGACGAGCTGTTCTACTGGATGCATCATTCCAAAGAAAACATAAAAATGCAGGTTAGACTGATATGAGACATTTCAAGGCCAGCTGTGGATATTATAAGATCCTACATAACCAGGTATTCATTTGCAGTTTAACACCAGGTGTAAATGGGGTCTAAATATAGATGCCGTAGAGGCAAGACTACATTTTCTTCAAACCCCTGCAGAGTGAAACAGTGCATGCACGGCTAGCCTTCACAGCAGTCCCCAGGTAAAAACACAGTCACACAATCTACTGTATTTAGTCACTTCTGGTTAGACAGTGTCAGAAAAATTACACAAAAAGGCCTTTTAACTCCTAACAAACTGCATTATTATATTTTTATTTTAATAGTGAAACTAATATGAAAAGTATTTTTTACTTTAAATAACTTGAATTAGCAGTACATGAGTTATTGTGCTGTCCTAAAAATACATTAGATCAGAGACCCAGGGAAATGTGACCAAATGTTGTCCTAATTGAAACAGATTAACGGTTGATATTTACAATCATAAAAAAAAATAAGTCAGTTAGGTCTTTAATGTCTGATCACCACAGCATCAATCAAATTATATCAAATAGATCTACTTCACAGCATTGCTTGCCTCTAATTTTCATCAAAACAGGGACCAAATGTGCCCTTACTAAATATTGAAAGTCGCAAGGTCCAAAAACAACCCCATCCCACTTCTGTGATACAGATCTGAAGGGACCAGATGGGATTAAGTTAAGGGGGAGCTTCCACCTATCCAATTCCTTTACATCTGTCAACACTGATGGGGTAGGGGCTAGAGAAATGATCTAGTCAGTGCTTGTTTTCGGGCCAGGCTATGGTACATTCCACCTGAGACACACAGAGACCCTCTGTTGACCCCAGCTAAGCCTGCATGAGCAGGTGCAGCAGTTGACGGGCGATGGCTGAGTTCATGGTCCACAGGAACTCTATCAGCTCTCCTTTGAGCAGCTCCTCCATGGGAACAAACTGCAGTACCTGTCTCTGGCCAACAGGAGGCAGAATGTCAGCATCCTCCTCCCCACTGGCCAGGCAGCCCATACGCTCCTGCAGGTCACCGAGGTGGGGAAGGAGTCGAGCAGCAGCCTCTGGACAGAACCCCACACATACCAGCACCGCCCCTGCAGCACCTGGAGGAGAAGGACACCTGAAGGTGACAGAGCGGAAGGACAGGTGGAGGCAAAGGACGGTTGCCGCTGTTACGCGGGTAAAGGCGGAGAGAATGGGCAAGAGGAGGGCGTCGCCGGGTCCCATGCGGCGCAGGGAGAGCAAGACACAGTCCAGCAGGTCTCTCTGATACTGTGGCTCCCCGTCATGCAGAGTGGTGCGGGCCGTAGGTGGTAACGAGGGCTCCGAACAGAACTCCAGCACCAACCCCACAGCCTGCTCCTCACAATCCCCCCAACACGATGCTCTGCCAAAGACAAGGCACTTTCTGTTTCCCTTGCCATTGCAGGGAGTGATGTCACATTGGGCTGCCACCTCTGAGAGGATGGAGGTGGTACCAACCATTGGGCAGGAGCTACAGGGAGGGACCAGAGTCCAGGCAGCTGACCTGTCCATGCCTGAGCCTAGGGCAGCCTGCTCCAAGGCTTCATTGAGGTGTTTCAACAGACCCCCATCACAGAATGGTGAGTTCCTGACTACAGTGAGGGCTGCCCCCACTATCACAAACCAGGTGTCCATATGGCATTCTGCCAGCGGCCCTGCCAGCACACAGCCTGCCCCAGTGCCGTCGGGGCCGTGGCCTTCCACACAGGCAGCGTAGCGGCCCTTCACAACACGCTCCTTCCAGCCCAGGGCCTGCAGCTCCCTCCGCTGGTTAAAGGAGCCCATCTGATTCTTCTGGCCCAGGGGCCTCCGACCCGTTACGCTGCAACACGCTGGGGCCACTGTGTTACGAGACAACCAGCGGGCCCGTGGCAGAGAACTCACCTACACACAGGAATAGGAAGAACAGCTCAAGCCTGGCTTGAACATTTTTATGCAGAACTTTGTATTAAACAAGTCACTGATAATAAATGACAGATCAACCAAAAATAAATTCAGGAGGTTTCCATCGTTCACTGAATATCTCATATTATACTCATCAAACATTATTCTTAAATTGTAGATAATTATTATCCTAGCACTTCATAATGTCTAACTAATGGTCAAAGGGCATCAGCAAACTTTTATCGAGCTATAGGCTTCGCTATCTACTTTAACTTTGCATATTTGCCACTCTTACCTGGAAGCGCTGCAGATACTCCTGAGCAGTGCAGTCCCTGATGTTTTCCAGTCGTTGCCTCTGCTTCTCATTCAGGCCCTCAAACATTCTCAGGTTTTCCCAAATCGTCCCTGTCTGTAGGTCATGGAAGTAGGAGCACGCCTGCTCATGTTGCGCCAGGAACGACTGTGGGAGGAGCTGGCTGGGGAATAGGGCCTCACGGGCAGCCAGGTCCGGCCCGAAGTGACGGATCAGCTTGGACAGCAGGGGCCTCACAGCCTTCTTACCATCGTAGTGAAGACAGACGACATACACCTCAGAGTTCCCTGCTTTGCTGGTTGCCGGTTTGAAGACGCTGACGGAGCGGAAGCAGCAGTTTAACAGGTAGAGCAGGCAGACGGAGGAGTGCTCGTACAGAGTGAACATCTTCAGTACAAAAGAGCCGCCTGGGCCCAGAAGGAGGAGTGCTGCCGCAGCCTCGCAGTAGTGCAGCGATGACACCAGGGCCTCCTGCTCATCAGGGTTCCCCTGACAGTCAAAGCTCCCATCCGCCGTCACCACGTCAATCCTGCGCAAGTTACCCACAAAGGTCTGCAGCTCCAACAGGTGCTTCTGGCTCATGATGTCTCCTGTGTTGTCCGAGCCAAAGAACCACCAGGGCAGAGTGTTGACGATGAGGCGGTCGTCTGTGATGGTGGTGCCCCCTCCATTGGCCTCGTGATAGGGGTTGAGTGTGTTGGCTGCCCAACTCCAGTCACAGTAGCGCGTGTGCTTGCTGGTTTTGAGATAGTGGTTCAGAGCGGCGATGAAGGCCCCTGGAGCCTCACACAGGTGAACAGTGTTCAGCTCCCCGCTCTGCAACGCCTCCTCTGGCAGAAGGTTGAAGGTGCCCAGGATCTCATAGAACTTGCACCAGGCCTGAGTGCAGATTTCAGCATTGGAGGCGGCTCGCACAGTACCAATAACCTTCCCAGCACGGTTGGTGGAATTGGTATGCTGGTGCCAGACATCCAGATCCTTATCGCTAAGTTGGTTCTTCACCTCATTTAGTGACGTCTTCAGGGTCTGCAGGAGGACGTGGTCCTGGGCCGGGTGTCTCAGTGCTTCTCTGGGGTCAGGGATACACCACTCCCCATTGGCCGGTTTGACGTATGTCCTGACTTTATTGAATAGTTCTCTGACCTCTGCAACTACTTCCAGGTCAAAGGCTTCCATATCAGTGGGCTGCTGCCTGCCAGCTTTCCTCCTCGCTCCCTGGCCCCAACTCATCCTCTCCACCAGACGCCCTGCAGCAAAAAAAAACAACCGATGTGATTTGATGATGTCCACAACGCTATACAATGCATGCCCTGCATAATGTAGATTATATCAGGAAACTGTATTTTATTTACACTCATATTTGTTGACTTTTTAGTTTATATGCATTAATGCCTAGTCCCAGGTCTGTGTAGCTACTGCCGTCACTCTATATATGCATGGGCAGTGGTTGATTACTGATTTATATGTACACTAGACTAATGGCTGGTACCATAACGAGTTCTACCAGGTTATGGTCTCGGAGTCTGAACACACTAATAAAATAGGCCTAACTGAATAAACCTTTCTAAACACATAACCATGCCTGCAATCATTCTCCAAGTCCAGCTACATTGTTGCTATCGTGATTTAACTACGATGGAATAGTAGGCTTTGCCTTATGTTAAATGAACATTTGGCAGTGTACATTAATCATTTTCTGCATCTGAATCAACAGGGTGGGTTTGTAAATTCAACCTGGAGTGAGAGTGTGCTCTGGGCGTTTGTAAATTCAGAGCGTTTCACTCTTGGAGCATTCAGAGCGCACACTGGACGCTCCGGCCAAAGAAGAGTAGGGTTGATCTGAGCGTTTTGACCTCACAACCGCAGTCAATCACCCAAGCGAACTGGCTAACGTTGGCTAGCTACTTCCAGACACAAACGAGAGAACACCTCACTCTGACCATTACTCACCCTAGCAGAGCAGGTTAGGCTGTTTTCATGTAATTCAGAGCTTTGGTGACTAAATGGGGTGCTGGCAACAAGTTAATCACGTTTTTTTTGCAGACGTTTACTGATTCCGGCCACATTGAACGGGTGTTGAGTGTTCGTAACTTCATAAAGTTATTCTGCGCTCTTGCATACTCAAGACGAGAGTGGTCTGAAATCGGAGTAGATAGAGCGAATTTAGGAACGCACTCACAGCAAGCAGGCAGGACAGCTTACTACACCTCTGACTAGCTAGCTAACCTCCTAGTAAATAAAGTTAGCCAAACGTTAGGCATTTCATACAATGTGCCTAAAGGCGAAACAAGTAAGCGAAATCATTTATTTACATTTTATTGCTGGCTATAATACATATTTAAGGCATACATAACTTAACTAGTTGTTTAAATGGCCACACATCACACGGGCTATGACATGATTCTGTGAGTTGCTAACAGCATTTGTCCCCCTCTCCTTGCAGGTGCAGCGGCTACGTCTGTGTTGCTAAGCAAGAAACTACGAGGTCGACTTTTAGGGCTAAACTAAATTCGTTAGCTAACTAAGCTAGTTTCTCTAGCGTTAAGGAACATATCCTAATGAATAACATTACATCTACTATACCTTGCTTGTTTACTGTACACACACTTCCATAATAGACACACGTTTACAACGCTTACGGTCGTTAATTTTTGTTTGTAACTCAAGCTTCCCGCCGGTCATAATGCTAACTTAAAAGGTTCATACCTAGCTAATGCTAGGCCAGCTAACATCCTCTTTCTCTCAGCACAGCTAGCTTCTCAGCAGACATTTTTTTGAATGAGACAGATGTGCGCCCCCCGAAAAAAAATAGACTTCTTCGGTGAGGTTTAATGGCGGTTGGCATCCAATATGTTGCATTACCGCCCCCAACTGAACTATAGATCCATTACACTTAAAATACTAAATGGGAATCAGAAAAAAATATATATATATTATTACCCTATCAACTAACCCTATACTCATTAAAAACCCATCACCTTATTCCACGACTTTAACCCTCTCTGATCCTACCCTAGGGCAACAGCCCGAGAAGATGGGACACCACCGCTCAACACAACCTGTAACTCTTCTAAAGTGAAATCTTGTTTACCTAAATACTTCTCTGCAGTTGCCTCCACAGCATATATTTTCTTTGATTTTACTTCCCATTTCTGCAATACAGTTGACATCTATTACTATGAACACTAAGAAGCCAACCTTACTGAAGCATAACTCACTGATTGGCCTATCCCTCTGTAGTGGCACAAATCTAACACTCACTGGGATCCTCACCCTTGACCCATCCTCGTCCACTTTCTTCACTGTCTCAGCATATGACACCTTCTGCACTACTCTTACCCTGGCCACCTCAACCTGCCTCTCTAGGCCCATAGACGTCCGATCCCCAGCAACATGAGCACCCTTACAATTGACAAACAACTTTATTCACCGAAACTTCCCAATCCTCTGTCACATGCCCTCCGGCACACTTCCCACATCTTAGAATCTCCCTCTTACGCACTGCTGCAACATGAACATAAACATTGCACCTGAAACAGAGCAGTGGATTCTGCACAAAAGCTCTAACAAGATAACTGATATATCCTAACATGACTTTGTCTGGTAGAGACTGACAATGACTCTTCTGTTTCACCATGCTCCCCACTGGGTCTGGGTCGCACCAAATGGCAGGCATCACAAACAGCAGGAATGTTCAACTTCAATTGCTACACCTCCACACTTAACGCTACCACAGACAGCTAAGAACAAAGCAAGAAACAGATCTTTACCCACGTTGCATGACACAAAGCGCCTTCTCCCTCTGGTCATAAGTAACACAAACAAATATCACAAGTCCACTATAGGTTACCTTTAATTGATTTAAGATTATTTGGGATTGGGTTGGTGGATCGCATCTGATTTAAGGTGAATACACCGCCACCTACTGTACTGGAGTGTGAGGCCAGACACAGCCAAACTACATAAAATTATGTCCTTAGTCCTGTTCCTCTAAGAAAGTGAAATAGAGCCTTAAAACACCACTTCCCTCCCCCCACTGCACCACCAAAACCCCAACCCTGTCCAGCCTCTCTAACCCTTTTACACAATCTCTCCTTATCTACGCTATATAATTCCCAAAATATCAACACATACTCCACCGTTTCCTCCACTAAACAGTCATCACACTGACCTGTTTCATGTCTCCCTATCACAATGTGGCATTCAAACCTGTGTGCCCAAACCGTAGTCTACTCCACACAACTTCCTCTCACCTACATCCCATACTCCCCACCTCTTCCTTTACTGATCATTGCATGTGAGAAAATTGGCTCCCTTGACTACTAGCATCCCACTTCCTTTGCCAAAAATCAAACCCTTTTGATCGGATCAAGGACTTGAATTCCCTGCGGCCCAGAGGGACCTCAATATATACCCACTCGCCTAACAGCACTCTTAGCCAACACATCAGCCTTCTCATTACCCTCCACACGCACATGGGTGGGAACCCAGAAAAAGCTTACTACCACTCCCATTAACAGCACCATCATCTCCAAAACAAGTCTCCCCTATCTGACCTGCCCATCTTCACATTACTCAACACTACTCAACACTGCAGCCGAATCAGAGCTGATCATCACTCTGAATGTTTCATCTCCTCCACCAATTTTAAACCTATTATCAAGCTCATCAACTTGGCCGCATACACTGACACATAATGAGTTTACTGCTTGAATGCGCTAACGTTGTTCATCTTCTTATTTAAATGTGTATTGGTGGATCGAAACCGTGATGTGCATACACCGCCACTTACTGCACTGGAGTCAAAGCCTCCCTATTCATCTATCCCTCTTATCTTGCTCTGTGTTTCCACCTACTATTCTGGAGTGTGAATTCATTACACTTCGTAGAAAAATTGCAATACCAACTTACCTTATACCCATTAACGCCACCCCAGTTATCACTCCTTTCAACAGCGCCCTGCTCCGGGGAGCAAAAAAAGTCCCAGTACTTGTCCCTAGGTGCTTGGGAAGAAGCACCCGTTTCCTCTGGGTGGTAGAAATGTAAAAAATCATCACGAGTCCATTTCGAGTTACTTTCACCAACAACAGTCTCCAACCTTTTCTCCACCCAACCTGACACCACATATGGACCTTCCAGAAGGCAAGGAAACATTCTCTTTAGAAATATCAGTCTCACTGGGCCAGAATCTTTTCTGTTCAAAATAAAAACAGATCTGATCCCTACACAGGCTCCAGGTGAACTGGGAGGGCGGGCCGTCTCCCGGCACCAGTACCCCTTCAAGTCTTCTGATGTAAACACCTGAAGTCTCAAAAACATTTCTGCTGCAGCCACAAGTTTCTTTGACTTCTTTGACACTTGAGCCATAAGGTTTAGAACTGTGGCGATGATGCCACAAACTCCACCTTATAACAAACAGGGTATCTTTTGAATGGCAGCAAACATTTACGACAAGCTGTGGTGCATCCACAACCATATCTTCATTAGCTTCACTTGTTTTGTCAACTCTTTTAATTGCCTCCGCATAGGAGATTCGATTGACCGCTCTAACTTTTGCCACCTCAATCTCTTTCACCCTTACAGGGCACTCCAGGAACTTGGGATCATGATCCCCACCACAATTGTAACACCGTTGTCCTTCTACACACCGTTCTTCCGTATACTCCATCCGTCTGCACAAACTTGAAACATGGCCAATTCCTTTGTAATTTTTTACAATGCAATGGTTTGGTGAAGAAAGCTCTTACAGCGAATCTTACATAACTAGGTTTCACATTCGTATGTAGATGCTCTTTATTAATAAATAAAACAGGACGACAGACTTTCTTATTTTTCTCCATTCACCCAGCGGGTAAGGCGCCGGACACCAACTACACCAGGAATTCTCTTCATGTGTTTAATGTTAACATCCATCGTCACCCCTGAAATGACTCGGGGCGCTCTGCTCTGAAGTTCAAAGCATGATACTTCTGTTGTATTGATTCTTTTGAGGCATACTGCAACCTTCCTCTGTTCTACAGAAACCTAATTAATCAGAATAATAGCACTTCTGGTCACTTTGATAGATTCCACTTTTCCCAGAGTATGTTTCACCATCTTCGACACCTCAAACGGGTCTCCCATGTATGCATCCTTCACATACACAAATATCTATCCTCCATTCCAACTTTAGATCATTTCCTTTTTGTTTCATTCTTTGACACTACTGTTGTCCATTCATCTTCACCAACTTTGCTCAACGCACTGCTCGATTCAACCCCAGCATTCACTTCCACCGTCTTCCTCCTAAACGACCACTTCCCATTTTAGGGCTCTTCTTTCCCAGTCCTAGTCATCCCCCCATTATTAGGCTATATCTAAGTTTACATTTTATCACTCTTGCTTTTCCACCAGATCCATCTGTATTTTGTGCATTTTATAACCAATAAATCCAGTCTGCGAACCTCATCCAGACAAACACCCACACAAAACCCATAGTTTTAATCCATGTTTGCAACATAACATTTTGAAAAGATTGGATGACAACGACCTTAAGCTGCCTGGTTGGCAATGGGCAGTGCTTGACTTGGTCTGAAATAGGTGTCGGTACTATTTTTTGGTCCCGGTACTGTTTGTATTTAGGTGCTGGAACGTTAAGCCAATATTTAAGGTGTTGTAACTCAAGCTGTAGAACATTTGAGGTGCCAGTACAGTTCTTGTGAGCTGGGGCCCGAGTCAAGCACTGGCAATGGGGCCATTAGGGAAATCCCACACTAAATAGAACTGATCCAGAACAAATTAAGTGAAGTCTGACATAAGTCCTTCTCTGACTGCACCGAACCATTGGGAAACCAGCAATCCGCAACATCACCCCCATCACCCAATGTCTCAGCCTGTCGAGTGGAGCTGCGGGTGATGTAATGGCCTTAATTTGACATGATAATGGTTCATTTATTAGTCTGAGAGAACAACATAAGAACTGTGTGCACTCTACCCATACTGCCTTGAGGCGCGTACATCTGTGCTCTGTCTCACAGTATGTTCCCAAATTACTACTGCTGTAACTGTGACAAGAGTTAGACATCTTAGAAATTACTCCCTTTAGAGACACATGCCAGTAATGACAGAATGGGTTCGAAAGAGTTGGAATTATTGTACATTTAAAAAATGTTATTCACTAACCAAAAATATATTGTTTATTTGTGACATGCTTTAGCTTGAGGAAGTCTCAGCCTTTTCTCCACACTTGAGGATGCCATTGTCCTATTCAGACCATTTTAGAAAAGTATTTGTTTAAAATTATTTTATTACGAAAGTAGACCTGCTAACAAGTTACAGTTGAAGTCGGAAGTTTGCATACACTTAGGTTGGAGTCATTAAAACTCATTTTTCAACCACTCCACACATTTTTTGTTCACAGAACTATAATTTTGGCAAGTCGGTTAGGATATCTACTTTGTGCATGACACAAGTAATTTTTCCAACAATTGCTTACAGACAGATTATTTCACTTATAATTCACTGTATCACAATTCCAGTGGGTCAGCAGTTTACATACACCAAGTTGACAGTGCCTTTTAAACACCTTGGAAAATTGTAGACCCCCACAAGTCTGGTTCATCCTTGGGAGCAATTTCCAAATGCCTGAAGGTACCACGTTCATCTGTACAAACAATAGTACGCAAGTATAAATACCATGGGACCACGCAGCTGTCATACCGCTCAGGAAGGAGATGTGTTCTGTCTTCTAGAGATGAATGTACTTTGGTGCGAAAAGTGCAAATCAATCGCAGAACAACAGCAAAGGACCTTGTGAAGATGCTGGAGGGACTGGTGCACTTCACAAAATAGATGGCATCATGAGGAAAATTCTGTGGATATATTGAAGCAACATCTCAAGACATCAGTCAGGAAGTTAAAGCTTGGTCACAAATGTCAAGGCTGTGGGTAACTGATGAAAAGAGTCAGGCACAGGAGAGCTGAGATGTGTGGACAAGGTATTTAATTCAAGAAAACAACAGTACAAACACAATACTATGGTGCTGGAAAGATACTGGTACCACGAATTAAACGGGCGTAACAACAAAACCCAGCAATAATAATACCAGCCATCAGATACAGCCTAACAATAAAACAAACACGCACACAAACATGGGGGAAACCAGAGGGTTAAATAATGAACATGTAAAGGGGAGGAATTGAAACCAGGTGTGTAGAAAACAAAGACAAAACAAATGGAAAATGAAAAGTGGATCAGTGATGACTAGAAGGCCGGTGACGTCGACTGCCGAACGCCGCCCGAACAAGGATAGGGACCGACTTCGGCGGAAGTCGTGACAGCAAATGGGTCTTCCAAATGGACAATGACCCCAAGCATACTTCCAAAGTTGTGGCAAAATGGCTTAAGGACAACAAAGTCAAGGTATTGGAGTGGCCATCACAAAGCCCTGACGTCAATCCTATAGAAAATTTGTGGGCAAAACTGAGTAAGCGTGTATGAGCAAGGAGGCCAACAAACCTGACTCAGTTACACCAGCTCTGTCAGGAGGAATGAGCCAGAATTCACCCAACTTATTGTGGGAAACTTGTGGAAAGCTACCTGAAACGTTTGACCCAAGTTAAACAATTTAAAGGCAATGCTACCAAATGCTAATTGAGTGTATGTAAACTCCTGACCCACTGGGAATGTGATGAAAGAAATTAAAGCTGAAAAAAAGAATTCTCTACTATTATTCTGACATGTCACATTCTTAAAATAACTGACCTAAGACAGGGAATTTTTACTATGATTAAATGTCAGGGATTGTGGAAAAACTGAGTTTAAATGTATTTAGCTAAGGTGTGTGAAAACTTCCGACTTAAACTGTATTTGTCTGCCACTTTCTATTTTTCTTACTTTATTGTGTTTCCCTTTCTAGAGAGATGTTTCACTCTTCCTCTATGACAATGTGTTTGTTTGCAGTTGTCTATGTCAATGATATCAATGTCTCTTCATGATGTCACTATCATTGTGTGTGTATGTGTGTGTGTGTGTGTGTGTGTGTGTGTGTGTGTGTGTGTGTGTGTGTGTGTGTGTGTGTGTGTGTGTGTGTGTGTGTGTGTGTGTGTGTGTGTGTGTGTGTGTGTGTGTGTGTGTGTTAGAGGGAGCAGTGTGTTGGAACTGTAACACACGAGAACAGAGACACTGCTACTGAATGCTGGAAACAGGGCGGAACTTTTGATGCCATCATACAACTATACACTACATGACCAAAAGTATGTGGACACCTGCTCGTTGAACATCTCATTCCAGAATCATGGCCATTAATATGGAGTTGGTCCCCCCTTGCTGCTATAACAGCCTCCACTCTTCTGGGAAGATTTTCCATTAGATGATGGAACATTGCTATTGGAAATTGCTTCCATTCAGCCACAAAAGCATTTGTGAGGTCGGGCACGGATGTTGGGCGATTAGGCCTGGCTCGCAGTGGGCATTTCAATTCATCCCAAAGGTGTTCGATGGGGTTGAGGTCAGGGCTCTGTGCAGGCCAGTAAAGTTCTTTCACACCGATCTCGATAAACCATTAATGTATGGACCACGCTTTGTGCATGGGGGCATTGTCATGCTGAAACAGGAAAGAGCCTTTCACAAACTGTTGCCACAAAGTTGGAAGCACAGAATCGTCTAGAATGTAATTGTATGCTGTAGCGTTAAGATTTAACTTCACTGGAACTAAGGGGCCCGAACCATGAAAAACAGCCCCAGAACATTATTACTCCTCCACCAAACTTTACAGTTGGCACTATACATTCAAGCAGGTAGCTTTGGTGAAATATAATTAATCACCCCAGAGAACGCGTTTCCACCTCTCCAGAGTCCAATGATGGCGAACTTTACACCACTCCAGCTGACACTTGGCATTGCACATGGTGATCTTAGGCTTGTGTGTGGCTGTTCGGCTATGGAAACCCATTTCATTAAGCTCCTGACAAACAGTTATTGTGTTGACTTTGCTTCCAGAGGCAGTTTGGAACTCGGTAGTGAGTATTGCAACCGAGAACAGACGATTTTTACTGTCCCATTCTGTGAGCTTGTGTGACCTACCACTTCGCAGCTGAGCCGTTGTTGCTCCTAAACATTTCCACTTCACAATAACAGCCCTTACAGTTGCCCGAGACAGCTCTAGCAGAGGAGAAATTTGACAAACTGACTTGTTGGAAAGGTGGCATCTTATGACGGTGTCACGTTGAAAGTCACTGAGCTTTTCAGTGTGGCCATTCTACTGCAAATGTTTGTCTATGGAGATTGCATGGCTGTATGCTCTACTTTATAACTGTCAGCAACGAGTGTGGCTGAAATACACTCATTTGAAGGGGTGTCCACTTACTTTTGTATATATAGCGTATTTGAATGTAGTGGCAACAAGAGACACACGTTCCTTCTTCAGTTTTTTTCCCCCGATGATTGTGAACATCCGATTACATCTGATTAGGAAGAACCAAGCTTAAAGTGTCCTCTAACTGTCAACTCAATTACTGAATAACAGCCTGAGAGAGGCAGAAGCAGAGGGAGAGAATGATGGAGGGGGAGAGCCAGTTAAAAACACTGCAATATTTGTTTTGTAGTTCTAGTACACACTGGTTGTGTGTGATGTCTGCATTGTGCTGTACTGTAATTGTGGCCCAGCTGGGCTCATTGGTGTGTTTCACACATTCCCATTAGGTGAGAATTTTGGCTCGGATGCAGAAAGAATTGGAGGCTGTGTGTGTGTGTTTGTGCATGTGAGTGCTTGTATGTATCCATGTGCTGTGAATACATGTGCACTGAGTATACAAAGCATTTTGAACACCGGCTCTCTCTATGAAATAGACTGACCAGGTGAATCCAGGTGAAAGCTATGATCCCTTATTGATGTCACTTGCTAAATCCACATCAATCATATGAAGGGGAGGAGACCGGTTGAAGAAGGATTTTTAAGCCTTGAGACAATTGAGACATGTTTTGTGTATGTGTGCCATTCAGAGGGTAAAACCATGTAAGTGCCTTTGAACAGGGTATGGTAGTAGATGCCAGGCTTTTGTGTCAAGAACTGCAACACTGCTGGGTTTTTCACACTCAACAGTTTCCCGTGTGTATCAAGAATGGTCCACCACCCAAAGGACATCCCGACATGCTTTTGACACCTTGTAGAGTCCATCCCCCGATGAATTGTGGCTGTCCTGAGGGGGGTTGGGAACTCAATATTAGGAAGGTGTTCCTAATGTTTGGTATACTCACTGTATTTCATGCACATACTGTATATTATGTCATTTGTGTTTACTTCCTCTTATCCCAGCTTCCAGTTATTCCATAACTCCTGATGAGCTTCCTGCAGGGACAGCAATCCCTCTCATTACCAATCAGAGCAGCAGTGAGACGATAATTGCAATATCTGCCACAGATTACAGCGTTAGCATTTTTTTCTAAATTAACCTATTAACATGGGGCGGCAGCGTAGCCTAGTGGTTAGAGCGTTGGATTAGTAACCGGAAGGTTGCGAGTTCAAACCCCCGAGCTGACAAGGTACAAATCTGTCGTTCTACCCCTGAACAGGCAGTTAACCCACTGTTCCCAGGCCGTCATTGAAAATAAGAATGTGTTCTTAACTGACTTGCCTGGTTAAATAAAGGTAAAAAATATATTTAAAATTTTTTAAAAAACATACAGCCTTCCAAAAGAAAAACACCTAGAAATAGAAGAGAGATGGTCCCTTCAATTACATAACCAATCTCTTAATCTGTGGTACAGATTAAGAAAATGTACTTTATTTAAGCTCTGATGTGTGTTTTAGATACCTCGGGCAGTATAGAGCAATGCAGTGTAGGTTATGATAGCCTGCTTGTGCTTGGATCACAGGGCAATCTGTCAGGTACTAGGGACATAATTATTGTATATTTGAAACACCTGTACAATCTTCAAATCACACAATACACACACACACTCACATGCACACTCACGTAGACACACACGTTTCAAGTTTTCTCACACAGCCTGACAGCAAGATAACAAAGCAAATGATGTGTGACTAAGAGGATTAAAGTGTTTCTGATTGATCATCTGAGCAGTGTTTCCCTCTCAGTCACTCCCTGCCAGTAAAGATCTGGGGGGGAACGCACAAACCCCCAATCTCCTCTCTTTCCATGTGAGCAATAGTAATCATTAACATATTCTACCGTCAGCTTGCGAGCTATCAGAGCTCTGTGTGTGTGTGTGTGTGTGTGTGTGTGTGTGTGTGTGTGTGTGTGTGTGTGTGTGTGTGTGTGTGTGTGTGTGTGTGTGTGTGTGTGTGTGTGTGTGTGTGTGTGTGTGTGTGTGTGTGTGTGTGTGTGTGTTCGTGTGCGTGATCTTGTGCTGCCACTGTCACATTGATTAAATGCTTGACGGTCAGTTCCTTTGTCTTCCTGTTTAATTTACATAATAGTATCCAGTAATTATTCAATTGTCTTCAAATAGTGCCACTTTATTGAATTTAAGGAATTTAATTTGCCAAGGGCAAATTAGGAGGCAGATGTAATGATGTTACACTGTTGTGAATGTGTCTAAGGTATAAAGGCTGCATGCGTGTGTGTAACGGATGTGAAACAGCTAGCTTAGTTAGCGGTGCGCGCTAAATAGCGTTTCAATCGGTTACGTCACTTGCTCTGAGACCTTGAAGTAGTAGTTCCCCTTGCTCTGCAAGGGCCACGGCTTTTGTGGAGCGATGGGTAACGAGGCTTCGTGGGTGACTGTTGTTGATGTGTGCAGAAGGTCCCTGGTTCGCGCCCGGGTATGGGCGAGGGGACGGTTTAAAATTATACTGTTACATGTGCGTGTGTGTGTTGTCAGCAGCGCTTTCAGCCTATGACTCTCTATGCATAGATACAGTACATCCCTCATTTCCCCACTCTGTCACATAACTCATTCACACACCGACTCACACACATACGCTTCACACTCTGCTAGGTTTCAGTCCGTTATATCTGGAGTATTTCTCCTGTCTTAGCTGGTATCCTGTGTGAATTTAAGCATGCTCTCTAATTCCCTCTCTCTTTCTCTCTCTCTCTCGCTCTCTGAGGAGGACCTGAGCCCTAGGACCATGCCTCAGGACTACCTGGCCTGATGACTCCTTGCTGTCCCCAGTCCACTTGGTTGTGCGGCTGCTCCAGTTTCAACTGTTCTGCCTGTGGCTATGGAAGCCTGACCTGTTCACTGGACGTGCTACCTTGTCCCAGACTTGCTGTTTTCAACTCTCTAGAGACAGCAGCAGCGGTAGAGATACTCTGAATGATCGGCTATGAAAAGCCAACTGACACTTACTCCTGAGGTGCTGACCTTTAGCACCCTCTACAACCACTGTGATTATTATTATTTGACCCTGCTGGTCATCTATGAACATTTGAACATCTTGGCCATGTTCTGTTATAAACTCCACCCGGCACAGCCAGAAGAGGACTGGCCACCCCACATAGCCGTTCCTCTCTAGTTTTCTTCTTAGGTTCCGGCCTTTCTAGAGTGTTTTTCCGAGCCGCCGTGCTTATACACCTGCCTTGCTTGCTGTTTGGGGTTTTAGGCTGGATTTCTGTACAGCACTTTGCGACATCAGCTGATGTAAGAAGGGCTTTATAAATACATTTGATTGATTGCTATAACTACTGATTCTGATGTTGGTTAACACTTAAACAGTCATATTCAGCATCTCTGCTGTCGGGCTCTACACTGCACCATCACTGATATACCAGTACTCACCGCTGGGATAGAGGTCAGTGAGGTGGGAGAGAAGAAGAGATGCAGAGATGCAGAGCAACAAAAAAATAAATACGTATAAAGGAAAAGAAAATTGAAGTCTTTCCATATGTTCTGTCATTTCGAGGTGCAATCTTTATTTACAATGTCTCATTGTGGAAGAACTCATTCAGTCTTCATGCCTTCATCCCTATGAAAGACTGCCCCCTGCCACAGCTCTGCAACATGACACTGCAAGCTGACTGGACTGTAGCTGCATATCTGTTATGATTGGTTGTGATGGCCACAAAGGAAGAATAATTTATGAATGCACATACATGTCTATGCATACATACATACAGTGGGGAGAACAAGTATTAGATACACTGCCGATTCTGCAGGTTTTCCTACTTACAAAGCATGTAGAGGTCTGTAATTTTTATCATAGGTACACTTCAACTGTGAGAGACGGAATCTAAAAACAGAAACAAAAATCCAGAAAATCACATTGTATGATTTTTAAGTAATTCATTTGCATTTTATTACTTATGTCATGCAATAAAATGCTAATTCATTACTTAAAAATCATACAATGTGATTTTCTGGATTTTTGTTTTAGATTCCGTCTCTCACAGTTGAAGTGTACATATGATAAAAAAATACAGACCTCTACATGCTTTGTATGAAGGAAAACCTGCAGAATCGGCAGTGTATCTAATACTTGTTCTCCCCACTGTACATAGATCAATTTCTCAATGCAGTGTTGATATAGCAGCACTACATCAATATGTTATTCTAGACTTGACTTCTGACTCCCATGAACCTCAACTTTAAAAACATGATGAACCTCAAACAGAACCCGTGTACAATCATAATGATGTTGTTTTATTGATAATGACGCTGGCAAAGATGACAGTGCTGGTGATTTTGGTGGTTCTGATGGTGATGGTTATCAGAATTTGTGGAAGATCTCCATAATGGCAATGGTAGTGCTCTGTCCAAAAATGAAGGCTCCAACAATTACAGTAATCACACCCCACACAGTGCACACCACCCTGCAGACAGGGAGAGAGAGAGAGACAGAGGGACAAAAGAGAAAGAAATGGGTGGAATCAGATATATTCATGAATGTTTACAATAGTAATGCAATAGTATGCAATTTAACTCATGTTTTGTGGGCATTTTGTGATTCAATTCAAAACCACCAGGTGATCTCATAACTTCAAACTACTCCACTCACCTGACTCTGGGCGACACAGGCTCTGACTGCATAGTGAATACCAGGCAAAGCCCTGCAACACGCATCTCAATGTTAGTTGACAAGTTTTACACAAACACAGGATCAGCTCAACACAGGAACGCATGTGAGTCACAAACAACCTCAGACAAATGCCTACATACACACACACACACTTTGTTTCATACCAGGAAAGATAAAGATGAAGAAGGCACTGATTCCTCCGATAACGCTGATGACCTCACTCATGTCAGGGACAAACATGGCGATGAGGAGGGTGATTGTGATCCAGATGACAGTCAGAATCACTCTGCAGCGGTTCTCAAACAAGTGTGTGACCCCACCGCGCCGATGGCGACGAATTCGCAACATCAGGTCCAGAATGACAGACCTGTGCAATGAACATAAATTTACACACACAGACTCAGTTACATGGTAACACACAGAAACAATTGCTTGTGCTGTCCAAGTGGGACCCTACCTTCCCAACAGAAGTATAATTGGATAGATGGTGATGATTGATATTCCAAATAGCAGTCTGGCAATGATCATGACCACATCATTTCCAGGATATGACATCAGAATATCAGCCGCCACTGTGCGCCCAAACGTCAGGAAGCCAAAGATACCTAAGAACAGAGAAAGGGATATGTCTGACAGCCTGACAGCTCCTACAATAGCTCCCACAATGCACTAAACAGCTGGACATCAGGTCCTGTTAGAATACTTCCTTGCATCCTAAAATCCATCCTTCTTTCCTTGAGGTATTCACTGCTCAACGCTAAAACTATCCAACTGCTTTCACCAATCCAACCACTTTTATCAGTGATTTACTTCAAGGAAGGAGGGACCATGCCATGATTGACATGCCAGCTCACCTGTAAGGGTGTAGATGAGCAGACAGAAAAACATAGAGATCACAGAGATGATCACCCAATGGGAGAGCTTCTTGTTCTCCATGCTGCTGTAGATGGCTATACAGGCCTCATGGCACTGCAACACACAAACACACATTCATATACATACTAATAATACACAAACATAGTATAGGTGTTGTAGCAGTGTAACACACACACAATCAAAATGCATAACCCTATAGTACAGTTACTGTCTCCAGACTTCAAACAGTTAAAAGATTGTTCTGTACCTGGAAGCCAAAACAGATGGTGGGGACGACGCTGAACATTGAGGCACATGAATCTTTTCTAGAAAACATAGAAGACAGGGGATAACATATTATCACACATATCATATGCACAAGTATACACAAGTAAACTTGCCGAAGAAACACGTGCACACAAACACACATGCACATACATACATACACACACTCACACAAACCAACTCACATACTCACTGACCCTTCACTGTGCTCTGGGGTAATGACGGCTGAATGTTCGTCCATCATGTAGTATTTGACAATGACAGCCACACAGAGATATGTAGCAGCCAGAGTGCCCAGCACACTGAGTGATACAGAGAGAGTCAAAGAGTCAAAGAAAAAGAGGGGAAATAGGGGGTCTGAATAACCATGTAGTATCCCAATTTTTATCACACACAGACATGCACAACACATATTACACAGGCAAGCACCCCCGCTCCAACCGACACACCTGGTGTATTTCTGGATGCCAATCTCTTTGGGGATGGAGAGAGGGAGGATGAAGATGAGGCACATGATGAAGAGGTGGAACCGTTGGTCCGTGTACCAGTGGTACGGTATCTCGCCCTCTAAGGACCCCGTCACCGTCTCATACAGAGACACACACACTGGAACACATATAGAAAACACTCATAGATACACGTTAAAACATTTTCAGGACGTTGGTGGCTCTATCGGTATATCAGATAACAGCATCCATTTATAACTGTGGCTATGGGGCCATTGTGGGAACAGCGTGATGCTGTGTCAATGCTGGTCTGGACGTTATCACTCACGTTTGTCTAGCTGGTCCTGCACCACCACCAGGAAGGCCACAGAGATCATGAAGAGGTTGAAGCAGAAGCAGACCTCACACAGCTGGCCGATGGCCCCCCCACACACCTCTCGCACCACGTCCTGATAGGTATTCTTTCTGCTGATGGATGAAGCATAGCCCAGGATGATCAATCCGCTGATCAGGAACACCAGTGATACCTGGGGGTCGGGGTTGAAGGAGAGTGTTTTGCAGTACAGATATCATTATGTCTGAGCACATAAATGGTTCCAGTGCTATTCTCCCTTCCTCCCTGAATTGAATCCTTAAAATTGTTTGGATAAGTGCTAGACGTTTGACAGGGAGCTCACACTTGGCAATTTAAATGAAAACCATGTTCCCCATCAATGATACAGTGAGATGGAAACCACTAGACTAATTGTGTGTTGTAGCCCTGATGGAGTAAATCATCCACCCATCAGACACATACAGAAAGAACCACAAATACACACACAGGCACGCCTTTGTTGTGGGTACTGCTGCTATTACAGTATACATGCATGGGCGCCTGCCTGGCTCCTGACCCATGAGCCCTTCATTAGAGTTAGCATGTGAAAAGATGCATCTCATTCACACCAAGGAGAAGAAATTCAACTAAGCAGGCCTAGGCCATGGGTGTATGCGGCCTCACACAGGCAAACACACACACACACATAGGGGCAGACTGGGACCAGAAATCAGTACTGACATTTCTAACACACCGACATATTTTTTCCTCAAGGCACCCATTATTAGCCAGTTAATGATCATTTTGTGCAACAAAAAAAACAAGCAAAACAGGCCCAGAAATGGACCAGACCATCTGGCATTTGCCCAGTATGCCAGTTGGCCAGTCCACCATTATGACACACACACAAACTAATATGAGAACATTTAAGTATTAACAGGATGAAGTAAACTAATTTTGACTTTAATGAAGGTTGCAACAAGGTGCGTGCTTCTACACCTGCATTGCTTGCTGTTTGGGGTTTTAGGCTGGGTTTCTGTACAGCACTTTGAGATATCAGCTGATGTACGAAGGGCTATATAAATACATTTGATTTGATTTGCTATGACTTCCACATATTTCCCATTGTGTATGTTTGATTGAATTGACACCAAGTTACAGCACATTCCTTGATTGTGTGGACAAAAAAATATTTTTCTGTTTTATTACTTTACTCTTTCTTTTAGAACAATCCCACTATTTTGGTTCTTGTTTTTTGATTGCGCTCACCATTTCAACGCTGATGGCTTTATTGACTCCTCCCGCCTTCTCGAAAGCCCACGGGAAGTTAAGCAATCCCGCGCCTAGGGCAGATTTGAGCATGATGAAGATGGCACCGAACGAACCGAGCCGTGGGGGATCCGCGTGCGAAGCAGATCTCGCCAACAGGCTGATACTCTCACGAGCAAGTTCTTCCATGTTTGGCCACACAGGTCACCGTCCTTGTCCGTCTTTGCAGTACAGTTTCCTGGAGTCGGGATAGCAGATGTTACGGTTGCGCTTCAAAGCGCTTCTGCCTTCAAGTGCGCCTTGAGCCTCAAATAGCTATAGAGTGTGAGGAGATTCATTTAAGTGTCGCTGAAGTTTCCAGTCCCATCGAGTCCTCAGCGTTATGGCTTCAGAAAGAAAAAGTAGTCTTTCATACATTTGTGCTATATATACTGTATATATAGGCCGACCCTAGGTGGCCGCTCTTTCTGTCCATGAGGCATCCACGCGCATCGCCATGATTACCAAAGAGAATCCGAGGTGGACTCAAATAAAACAGCCAACACATTTCACTCTAAGGTGACAAATATGACACCAGGCTGCGATCGTTACTGTGTGTGTGTAATTTTGTGTCTGACTGTGTGTCTGTGTGTGTGTGTGTGTGTGTGTGACTCGGACACCTGTAATCTCACTGGGTACATACTCAAATTCAATGTAATTTCCACGTTTGTTACACGTGATTTCATTGAAATGACGTGTAACCAACATTGATTCAACCCGGGATAATATGCCCTATTTCACCCCATACAGAACTACCCCATACAGAACAAATCAGTCGATATAATCGAGAACAATCATCAGAAATCAACCGATATGATCATTTTAATTGTGCTGTAACTGAAACTAGAATATCTTATGATGTCCTTTCCTTTCGTCAAATATACGTACTGGGTTTTTAAAAGTGTTTTTACCCCGGGATAGCCAGCTAATATGACCCATGGTAAGGAAGAACATGTATTGAGTGCAATTCGATCTACAGTACATCTACACCACGATGTGATATGTTGATTTGAACCTTCTGACCAACTAGTGGGTCTGGCTGCGCCCCACTGTCTGATTCATATCGCTTGATTTCTGATGATAGTTGTATATTATATCAACAGATTGCATTTGTATCTGCTGGCTGTTGAGTGATTATCAGCTCTTTGTCCAGTTATATGAAGAACAGTGGCTGGCAGCCGCTAGTATAGGAACAGAGGAGCGCGGTACATAAAGGCTCATGTGCGTAAAATTGATGCGAGCGACATTCGTCTAGAATTCGAGTTAACTCAGACGACACAGAGGCCCACTGAGAGTAAAATATGCTCAAAGGAATTCGGCATGCTCACATGAATTCGGCACGAGAGTGACTCGTGCCAAAAGCAAACACATTCACCTGAGCAAATAGGACAACGTGACGAGTGCTGACAGCGAACCTGACAACTGCATGGTTTAATGTGGCTTATTTATGAGGATCTAGTCTCCCGTGGCCATCCTTGCAAAATTAAATGAATTGTATGATCAGCAGGTAAACGTTTGTGAATTACAAGTACAAATGGTAATTTTGACAGATGGAAAACCCTCCTTGTTTGTAATGTGATCTTTAGGATCAGGAGCAGGTCAGGGGTCAGAGGGTCATCTCTCGGGTGGACCTGACAAATTGCATGCAGCAGAGGGCTGTCAGACAATAGAGAATACACTATCCCAGGTTCTTCCTATTTCATTGTGTGTGGTATGCAATGTATCTGAGAGAACAAGATGTAGGTGCTGTCTGGAGCTTCAACATTCACATCCTCTAGGTCAGGGAGATCACGTGGAGAGTCATGTGACCTTTAGTCAGGGGATAGGGGATACCTTTCATCAACGAGCTGTTTTCACTCATAGGACTGCTGCTGACTTGGGATCCTTCGGCGATCATTTGACGTAAATTCCGGTCACAACATGCAGGCTTGTTTTCGAGTTGCTGTGCGTTTTGTTGCCAACCTATTTTGCTACCTGACAACTTTACGGTTTTCACTTTTTAAATGACCGTTCATATATTTATTTATTTTTTCCTCAACTTTTTCACTCCGGACGCGATTCGTCAGGACCTCCAACAGCCGAAGCTAAGTAGTAACATTAACATGATGCCTTCTAATTGTAGTCGCTGTACTCGCCTTACGGCGAGGATAGCTGTGCTACAAGCCCAGCTTCAGACGCAATCGTTAGGCAAGGGTAATTTCAGTGTAGGAAAGGATGAAACAGCGTCTGTGCCACCAGTAAGTACAGATAGTAGTATAAATCCCCTGGCACAGTCCCCGCAGCCGGACAACTTTCTCACGGTTTCTGGATGGAAATGCTGTAGGAAAGCTCAACCGGTGTCGCTCATTCAGCCGACAGAAACTTTAAACCGGTTTTCCCCATTAAGCAGCGGGTCGGAGTCAGAGGCCGAGTCTTCTCTGGTCTCTACTCCTCCCGTTACGGGGTCTGAGACGCCGAAGCTTCCCACCATTAGCTCTGACAAATTGGAAACTCTAGTCATTGGCGACTCCATTACCCGCAGTATTAAACTTAAAACGAATCATCCAGCGATCATACACTGTTTACCAGGGGGCAGGGCTACCGACGTTATGGCTAATCTGAAGATGGTGCTGGCTAAAGCTGAAAATGGCGAGTATAGAGATATTGTTATCCACGTCGGCACCAACGATGTTAGGATGAAACAGTCAGAGATCACCAAGCGCAACTTAGCTTCTGCGTGCATATCAGCTAGAAAGATGTGTCAGCATCGAGTAATTGTCTCTGGCCCCCTCCCAGTTAGGGGGAGTGATGAACTCTACAGAAGAGTCTCACAACTCAATCTCTGGTTAAAATGTTTTCTGCCCCTCCCAAAAGATAGAATTTGTAGATAACTGGCCCTCTTTCTGGGACTCGCCCACAAACAGGACCAAGCCTGACCTGCTTAGGAGTGACGGACTCCATCCTAGCTGGAGGGGTGCTCTCATCTTATCTACCAACATAGACAGGGCTCTAACTCCTCTAGCTCCACAATGAAATAGGGTGCAGGCCAGGCAGCAGGCTGTTAGCCAGCCTGCCAGCATAGTGAAGTCTGCCACTAGCACAGTCAGTGTAGTCAGCTCAGCTATCACCATTGAGACCCTGTCTGTGCCTCGACCTAGGTTGGGCAAAACTAAACATGGCGGTGTTCGCCTTAGCAATCTCACTAGGATAAAGACCACCTCCATTCCTGTCATTACTGAAAGAGATCATGATACCTCACATCTCAAAATAGGGCTACTTAATGTTAGATCCCTTACTTCAAAGGCAATTATAGTCAATGAACTAATCACTGATCATAATCTTGATGTGATTGGCCTGACTGAAACATGGCTTAAGCCTGATGAATTTACTGTTTTAAATGAGGCCTCACCTCCTGGCTACACTAGTGACCATATCCCCCGTGCATCCCGCAAAGGCGGAGGTGTTGCTAACATTTACGATAGCAAATTTCAATTTACAAAAAAAAAATGAAGTTTTCGTCTTTTGAGCTTCTAGTCATGAAATCTATGCAGCCGACTCAATCACTTTTTATAGCTACTATTTTACAGGCCTCCTGGGCCATATACAGTGTTTCTCACTGAGTTCCCTGAATTCCTATCGGACCTTGTAGTCATAGCAGATAATATTCTAATCTTTGGTGACTTTAATATTCACATGGAAAAGTCCACAGACCCACTCCAAAAGGCTTTCGGAGCCATCATCGACTCAGTGGGTTTTGTCCATCATGTCTCTGGACCCACTCACTGTCACAGTCATATGCTGGACCTAGTTTTGTCCCATGGAATAAATGTTGTGGATCTTAATGTTTTTCCTCATAATCCTGGACTATCGGACCACCATTTTATTATGTTTGCAATTGCAACAAATAATCTGCTCAGACCCCAACCAAGGACCATCAAAAGTCGTGCTATAAATTCACAGACAACGCAAAGATTCCTTGATGCCCTTCCAGACTCCCTCTGCCTACCCAAGGACGCCAGAGGACAAAAATCAGTTAACCACCTAACTGAGGATCTCGATTTAACCTTGCACAATACCCTAGATGCAGTTGCACCCCTAAAAACTAAAAACATTTCTCATAAGAAACTAGCTCCCTGGTACACAGAAAATACCCGAGCTCTGAAGCAAGCTTCCAGAAAATTGGAACGGAAATGGCGCCACACCAAACTGGAAGTCTTCCGACTAGCTTGGAAAGATGGTACTGTGCAGTACCGAAGAGCCCTGACTGCTGCTCGATCATCCTATTTTTCTAACTTAATTGAGGAAAATAAGAACAATCCGAAATTCCTTTTTGATACTGTCGCAAAGCTAACTAAAAAGCAGCATTCCCCAAGAGAGGATGACTTTCACTTTAGCAGTGATAAATTCATGAACTTCTTTGAGGAAAATATTATGATTATTAGAAAGCAAATGACGGACTCCTCTTTAAACCTGCGTATTCCTCCAAACCTCAGTTGTCCTGAGTCTGCACAACTCTGCCAGAACCTAGGATCAAGAGAGATGCTCAAGTGTTTTAGTACTATATCTCTTGACACAATGATGAAAATAATCATGGCCTCTAAACCTTCAAGCTGCATACTGGACCCTATTCCAACTAAACTACTGAAAGAGCTGCTTCCTGTGCTTGGCCCTCCTATGTTGAACATAATAAACGGCTCTCTATCCACTGGATGTGTACCAAACTCACTAAAAGTGGCAGTAATAAAGCCTCTCTTGAAAAAGCCAAACCTTGACCCAGAAAATATAAAAACGATCGGCCTATATCGAATCTTCCATTCCTCTCAAAAATTTTAGAAAAGGCTGTTGCGCAGCAACTCACTGCCTTCCTGAAGACAAACAATGTATACGAAATGCTTCAGTCTGGTTTTAGACCCCATCATAGCACTGAGACGGCACTTGTGAAGGTGGTAAATTACATTTTAATGGCATCGGACCGAGGCTCTGCATCTGTCCTCGTGCTCCTAGACCTTAGTGCTGCTTTTGATACCATCGATCACCACATTCTTTTGGAGAGATTGGAAACCCAAATTGGTCTACACGGACAAGTTCTGGCCTGGTTTAGATCTTATCTGTCGGAAAGATATCAGTTTGTCTCTGTGAATGGTTTGTCCTCTGACAAATCAACTGTAAATTTCGGTGTTCCTCAAGGTTCTGTTTTAGGACCACTATTGTTTTCACTATACATTTTACCTCTTGGGGATGTTATTTGAAAACATAACTTTCACTGCTATGTGGATGACACACAGCTGTACATTTCAATGAAACATGGTGAAGCCCCAAAATTGCCCTCGCTAGAAGCATGTGTTTCAGACATAAGGAAGTGGATGCCTGCAAACTTTCTACTATTAAACTCGGACAAAACAGAGATGCTTGTTCTAGGTCCCAAGAAACAAAGAGATCTTCTGTTGAATCTGACAATTAATCTTAATGGTTGTACAGTCGTCTCAAATAAAACTGTGAAGGACCTCTGCGTTACTCTGGACCCTGATCTCTCGTTTGAAGAACATATCAAGACCATTTCGAGGACAGCTTTTTTCCATCTACGTAATATTTCAAAAATCAGAAACTTTCTGTCCAAAAATGATGCAGAAAAATTAATCCATGCTTTTGTCACTTCTAGGTTAGACTACTGCAATGCTCTACTTTCCGGCTACCCGGATAAAGCACTAAATAAACTTCAGTTAGTGCTAAATACGGCTGCTAGAATCCTGACGAGAACAAAAAATTTGATCATATTACTCCAGTACTAGCCTCTCTACACTGGCTTCCTGTCAAAGCAAGGGCTGATTTCAAGGTTTTACTGCTAACCTACAAAGCATTACATGGGCTTGCTCCTACCTATCTCTCTGATTTGGTCCTGCCGTACATACCTACACGTACGCTACGGTCACAAGACGCAGGCCTCCTAATTGTCCCTAGAATTTCTAAGCAAACAGCTGGAGGCAGGGCTTTCTCCTATAGAGCTCCATTTTTATGGAACGGTCTGCCTACCCATGTCAGAGACGCAAACTCGGTCTCAACCTTTAAGTCTTTACTGAAGACTCATCTCTTCAGTAGGTCCTATGATTGAGTGTAGTCTGGCCCAGGAGTGGGAAGGTGAACGGAAAGGCTCTGGAGCAACGAACCGCCCTTGCTGTCTCTGCCTGGCCAGTTCCCCTCTTTCCACTGGGATTCTCTGCCTCTAACCCTATTACAGGGGCTGAGTCACTGGCTTACTGGGGCTCTCTCATGCCGTCCCTGCAGGGGGTGCGTCACCTGAGTGG
This sequence comes from Oncorhynchus keta, assembly GCF_023373465.1. Classification (NCBI taxonomy): domain Eukaryota; kingdom Metazoa; phylum Chordata; class Actinopteri; order Salmoniformes; family Salmonidae; genus Oncorhynchus; species Oncorhynchus keta. The sequence continues at coordinate 71,169,605 of NC_068422.1, read as the reverse complement.
GTTGATTCACTGTTGTGGTCATCCTGTCTGGGTTGGCGCCCCCCCGCAGGTTGTGCCGTGGCGGAGATCTTTGTGGGCTATACTCAGCCTTGTCTCAGGATGGTAAGTTGGTGGTTGAAGATATCCCTCTAGTGGTGTGGGGGCTGTGCTTTGGCAAAGTGGGTGGGGTTATATCCTTCCTGTTTGGCCCTGTCCGGGGGTGTCCTCGGATGGGGCCACAGTGTCTCCTGACCCCTCCTGTCTCAGCCTCCAGTATTTATGCTGCAGTAGTTTGTGTCGGGGGGCTAGGGGCAGTTTGTTATATCTGGAGTACTTCTCCTGTCCTATTCGGTGTCCTGTGTGAATCTAAGTGTGCGTTCTCTAATTCTCTCCTTCTTTCTTTCTCTCTCTCGGAGGACCATGCCCCAGGACTACCTGACATGATGACTCCTTGCTGTCCCCAGTCCACCTGGCCATGCTGCTGCTCCAGTTTCAACTGTTCTGCCTTACTATTATTTGAACATGCTGGTCATTTATGAACATTTGAACATCTTGGCCATGTTCTGTTATAATCTCCACCCGGCACAGCCAGAAGAGGACTGGCCACCCCACAGCCTGGTTCCTCTCTAGGTTTCTTCCTAGGTTTTGGCCTTTCTAGGGAGTTTTTCCTAGCCACCGTGCTTCTACACCTGCATTGCTTGCTGTTTGGGGTTTTAGGCTGGGTTTCTGTACAGCACTTTGAGATATCAGCTGATGTACGAAGGGCTATATAAATAAAATGTGATTTGATAAGGCTTTAAATTTAAGGTTAGAATCAAGAGAAGTCTGGGGCAGTCTGTGCTTTTGGAGAAGACACTGATGGAGAGGGACAATATTTTTGCTGATAATGTAAATGAGTACATTAGCAGTTTAAAAAAATCACATTACATGTAACTATTTACATGTAATCAGTTACTCTCCAACCCTGCTCTATGATCACCTCAGCTGTCTGAGATTTTGGCTGGCCACATATTGACCACTCTCTCTAGCTTCTCTGTTTTTTTGTAGTTGCACTCTCTCGCAATGCTACCATACCTGTAGACTTCCAGTCATTGTGCTAACACTAGTTAGCATTGACTCACGAAGCTACCGCTACTTCATGCAGACAAACAAATGGTATCTATGAGTTCATCTGACTCTGGGTATGTAGAACAAGAGCTTAAATGTTGTTATCTCGTAGTATCAGTACTTTATTCTGCTGCTGTGCTTGTTCTCCCTCTGGCTGACCTCTCACCCTCTTGTTGCTAGCTCTCTAGCTGATCTCTGTCCAGTTCCTGTCTTTCCGGGTGCAAATGTATACGAGTGTATGTGTTTGGCATATATATCCTACAGTGCATAAAATTTCACTTTGCATCTTTTATTAAGGTTTGCATTTTTCATTCAACTCTCCCATTTCTGTCTCTAGTGGGATACAGGTCCCTCGGGATCGGAAGAACCCCTTGTTCACCATCTGCACGCGTGCATTATTCTTGTAGGGAGCCTCTAGGGGTTTGTCTACATGCCAGCCGTACATAGACGATGAGAGGACAGGCACCCGTCTACCCCTTTCCTGGTGCAACAGGACAAAATGCTTAATCAATCATTGACATCAATAATGGGCAGTAAGAGGTCTAAGTGGACTGGCAAAAATGAAGAGACATCTTCAGAAAGATTATGGCCCGAGAAGAAGCTTTGTAAATACTTACCTCCTTATTAATGTTCAGTGTAAGGTTCACAGCCTTGTCATCACGTGACACTTTGGGTTCATACCCCTCCCTGAGATGGAACACAGCATCATAAACCCTTCCTTGCTCCTCACGCTGTGTATACAAAAAAAACTGTGATTAACAGTTGGCTAATGCCATCATTGGAGGTAGTAGTGTCCCAGGAAGCATATTTTAGAGGAGGTAGTGCCATATAGCTTAACTACAGGAGTACTGGTTTACAACAAGCCCTGCCCCGGATGTAATCTGCCTAAATGACTACTGCCACGTAGCACTTACGTCAGTAGCCATGAACTGCTTTGAAAGGCTGGTCATGACTCACACGAACACCATCATCCCGGAAACCCTAGACACACTCCAATTCGCATACCAACCCAACAGATCCACAGATGAGGCAATCTCAATCACACTTTACACTGCCCTTTCCCACCTGGACACTTCCCTTTCCCACCAGCTCAGTGTTCAACACCATAGTGCCCATAAAACTCATCACTAAGCTAAGGACCCTTAGACTAAACACCTCCCACTGCAACTGGATCCTGGACTTCCAAACGGGCCGCCACCAGGTGGTAAGGGTAGGCAACAAAACATCTGCCACGCTGTTCCTGAACACCGGGACCCCTCAGGAGTGCGTGCTTAGTCCCCTCTTGTACTCCCTGTTCATCCATGACTGCGTGGCCAAGCAGGACTCCAACACCATCATTAAGTTTGCTGATGACACAACAATGGTAGGCCTGATCACTGACAACAATGAGACAACCTACAGGAAGGAGGTCAGAGACCTGGCAGTGTGGTGCCATGACAACAACCTCCCTCAATGTGAGCAAGACAAAGGAGATGATTATGGACTACAGGAAAAGGAGGGCCGAACAGGCCCCCATTAACATTGACAGGGCTGTAGTGGAGTGGGTCAAGAATTTCAAGTTCCTTGGTCTCCACATCACCAACAAACTATCATGGTCCAAACACATTAAGAGGGCACGACAACAACTTTTCCCCTCAGGAGACTGAAAAGGTCCCCAGATCCTCAAAAAGTTCTACACCTGCACTATCGAGAGCATCCTGACCAGTTGCATCACAGCCTGGTTTGGCAACTGCTCGGCATCCGACCATAAGGCGCAACAGAGGGTAGTGTGTATGGCCCAATATATCACTGGGTCCAAGCTTCCTGCCATCCAGGACCTACACTACCATTCAAAAGTTTGGGGTCACTTAGAAATGTCCTTGTTTTTTGAAAGAAAAACATTTTTTTTGTCCATTAAAATGACATAAAATTGATCAGAAATACAATGTAGACATTGTTAATGTTGTAAATGGCTATTGTAGCTGGAAACAGCTGATTTTTATTGGAATTACTACGTAGACGTACAGAGGCCCATTATTAGCAACCATCACTCCTGTGTTCCAATGGCACGTTGTGTTAGCTAATCCAAGTTTATAATTTTAAAAGGCAAGTTGATTTCTAGAAAACCATTTTGCAATTATGTTAGCACAGCTGAAACTGTTGTGTTGATTAAAGAAGCAATAAAACTGGCCTTCTCTAGACTAGTTGAGTATCTGGAGCAACAGCATTTGTGTGTTTGATTACAGGCTCAAAATGGCCAGAAACAAAGAACTTTCTTTGCCAAGAAACTGAAGATCTCGTACAACATTGTGTCCTACTCCATTCACAGAACAGTGCAAACTGAGTGTCTAGTTTGAGAAACAGACTCCTCACAAGTCCTCAACTGGCAGCTTCATTAAATAGTACCCGCAAAACACTAGTCTCAACGTCAACAGTGAAGAGGCGACTCCGGTGTCTGTGTTCTTTTGCCCATCTTAATCTTTTCTTTTTATTGGCCAGTCTGAGATATGGCTTTTTCTTTGCAGCTCTGCCTAGAACGCCAGCATACTGGAGACTTGTGAGGCGTCTGTTTCTCAAACTAGACACTCTAATGTACTTGTCCTCTTGATTGCAAAAGGGTTTTCTAATGAGCAATTAGCCTTTTAAAATGATAACATTGGGTTAGCTAACAACATGCCATTGGAACACAGGAATGATGGTTGCTGACAATGGGCCTCTGTAAGCCTATGTAGATATTCCATAAAAAATCTGCCATTTCCAGCTACAATAGTCATTTACAACATTAACAATGTCTACACTGTATTTCTGATCAATTTTATGTTATTTTAATGGATGAAAAAAATAGTTTGCTTTACTAAACAAGGACATTTCCAAGTGACCCTAAACTTTTGAACGGTAGTGTATATACTAGGCGGTGTCAGAGGAAGGCCCAAAAAATTGTCAAAGACTCCAGTCACCCAACTCGTCTGTTCTCTCTGCTACTGCAAGCGGTACCGGAGTGTCAAGTGTAGGTCCAAAAGGCTCCTTAACAGGTTCTACCCTGAGTGCTATAAGACTTGCTGAACAATTGTTTAAATAGACACCAGGACTATTTACATTGACCCCCCTCCCACTCGCTGTTTATTATTAATGCATAGTCACTTTACCCCTACCTACATGTACAAATTACCTCGACTAACCTGTACCCCCACACATTGACTCATATATAGCCTCCTTATTGGTATGTAATTTTATTGTGTCTTTGGTAAATATTTTCTTAACTCTATTTCTTGAACTGCATTGTTGGTTAAGGGCTATAAGTAAGCATTTCAAAGTAAGGTCTATGTAAGGCCTAAACCTGTTGTATTCGGTGCATGTGACAAATGCAATTTAATTTATTTGCTGTAGCCTACCCCCTCAGTTGCTACATGCTCACTTTTACATTGCGTTTTGTATTTGGCCATGTCTTTAGTGGGGCAATAGACCAGAATCAGTTCATTTGGCCTACAGCCTTTGACCTTTATGCACAGAAGTGAGGCTAAGGCACTGATGTTTACTGCAACTTATATCATATGAGAATAATACACTATGGTGCAATTATGTAGGCTTAGGTGGATATGTTATGTTTTATAGCAATGCATTTGATTTACCTCTGGTAACATGCGCTGGAAATAAGAGGAACGGGACACTGCGTCAAGCTCCCTTTGAGTGAAGCTTCGCGCCCGCATGCTCGTGTTGCCCCCTTCTGTCAAGCTCATGTCACTGCACTAGCGTGGAACAACGAGTTGCAACAGTAAGCCTGGATTTCGGTGTCTTCATAGAAAGCTACGCTTTTCAAATTGACCCCTCAATTTAATGGTTCACGCACCTCTCACTATGTAGCCTATGACGTCAGTTGTAAAAAAAAAAAACATGTTTAGTTGATTCTGTCACAAACGTTGTGTGTTAAAGCATAAAAAACATTTTCTGTTGACTGTATTTTAGCCTACAATATATGTAGTTTAGACGATATACTGATTCTCTACACTATACAGGGCATTGCTTGTTTTGTCACATAAACTGAAATTAAGCAAACTATTAGAATGTTAGCAACCAGCAAATGGCGGAGAGATTTCTGCATATTGAACCGTTAAAGCGGTAATCAGCATTTCAAACAATAACAAACCGCTTTCCCACCCCTGTTTCAGTAAAAAGCTGAGGGAAAGGGCTGGAGAAATGTAATCAATGTCACATTCTTAGACAGAGCTATGGAATCAAGGATTGAGCATCCATGATATCAACATTCTAGTTCTAACCATGTTTATGGGCTATATAGTGTTTATTTACATGTACTTTGTTTCCTAACATTGGATTGAAACAAGCTTGTATTTTGGGTTCTGATGGGGTATGACAGTTGAACTAAACTCATGCAGCATTTATAAGTTATCTTCTTCAAGAATCAATGGGTACATTTCATTTATTCAGATGAATGAAGCAACTTCAGATTGCCCCTTTAAGGTGTTAGCTTTGTTTTTGGTAGCCTAATCATCGTTGAAGCCTTGATAAGCTCCTTTCCTGAGGACGGCTCACCTCTCACAGTTCTGGGCGACTTTAACCTCCCCACGTCTACCTTTGACTCATTCCTCTCTGCCTCCTTCTTTCCACTCCTCTCCTCTTTTGACCTCACCCTCTCACCCTCCCCCCCTACTCACAAGGCAGGCAATACGCTTGACCTCATCTTTACTAGATGCTGTTCTTCCACTAACCTCATTGCAACTCCCCTCCAAGTCTCCGACCACTACCTTGTATCCTTTTCCCTCTCGCTCTCATCCAACACTTCCCACACTGCCCCTACTCGGATGGTATCGCGCCGTCCCAATCTTCGCTCTCTCTCCCCCGCTACTCTCTCCTCTTCCATCCTATCTTCTCTTCCCTCTGCTCAAACTTTCTCCAACCTATCTCCTGATTCTGCCTCCTCAACCCTCCTCTCCTCCCTTACTGCATCCTTTGACTCCCTATGTCCCCTATCCTCCAGGCCGGCTCGGTCCTCCCCTCCCGCTCCGTGGCTCGACGACTCATTGCGAGCTCACAGAACAGGGCTCCGGGCAGCCGAGCGGAAATGGAGGAAAACTCGCCTCCCTGCGGACCTGGCATCCTTTCACTCCCTCCTCTCTACATTTTCCTCCTCTGTCTCTGCTGCTAAAGCCACTTTCTACCATTCTAAATTCCAAGCATCTGCCTCTAACCCTAGGAAGCTCTTTGCCACCTTCTCCTCCCTCCTGAATCCTCCCCCCTCCCTCCTCCCTCTCTGCAGATGACTTCGTCAACCATTTTGAAAAGAAGGTCGATGACATCCGATCCTCGTTTGCTAAGTCAAACGACACCGCTGGTTCTGCTCACACTGCCCTACCCTATGCTCTGACCTCTTTCTCCCCTCTCTCTCCAGATGAAATCTCGCGTCTTGTGACGGCCGGCCGCCCAACAACCTGCCCGCTTGACCCTATCCCCTCCTCTCTTCTCCAGACCATTTCCGGAGACCTTCTCCCTTACCTTACCTCGCTCATCAACTCATCCCTGACCGCTGGCTACGTCCCTCCCGTCTTCAAGAGAGCGAGAGTTGCACCCCTTCTGAAAAAACCTACACTCGATCCCTCCGATGTCAACAACTACAGACCAGTATCCCTTCTCTCTTTTCTCTCCAAAACTCTTGAGCGTGCCGTCCTTGGCCAGCTCTACCGCTATCTCTCTCAGAATGACCTTCTTGATCCAAATCAGTCAGGTTTCAAGACTAGTCATTCAACTGAGACTGCTCTTCTCTGTATCACGGAGGCGCTCCGCACTGCTAAAGCTAACTCTCTCTCCTCTGCTCTCATCCTTCTAGACCTATCGGCTGCCTTCGATACTGTGAACCATCAGATCCTCCTCTCCACCCTCTCCGAGTTGGGCATCTCCGGCGCGGCCCACGCTTGTTGCGTCCTACCTGACAGGTCGCTCCTACCAGGTGGCGTGGCGAGAATCTGTCTCCTCACCACGCGCTCTCACCACTGGTGTCCCCAGGGCTCTGTTCTAGGCCCTCTCTTATTCTCGCTATACACCAAGTCACTTGGCTCTGTCATAACCTCACATGGTCTCTCCTATCATTGCTATGCAGACGACACACAATTAATCTTCTCCTTTCCCCTTCTGATGACCAGGTGGCGAATCGCATCTCTGCATGTCTGGCAGACATATCAGTGTGGATGACGGATCACCACCTCAAGCTGAACCTCAGCAAGACGGAGCTCCTCTTCCTCCCGGGGAAGGACTGCCCGTTCCATGATCTCGCCATCACGGTTGACAACTCCATTGTGTCCTCCTCCCAGAGCGCTAAGAACCTTGGCGTGATCCTGGACAACACCCTGACGTTCTCAACTAACATCAAGGCGGTGTCCCGTTCCTGTAGGTTCATGCTCTACAACATCCGCAGAGTACGACCCTGCCTCACACAGGAAGCGGCGCAGGTCCTAATCCAGGCACTTGTCATCTCCCGTCTTGATTACTGCAACTCGCTGTTGGCTGGGCTCCCTGCCTGTGCCATTAAACCCCTACAACTCATCCAGAACGCCGCAGCCCGTCTGGTGTTCAACCTTCCCAAGTTCTCTCACGTCACCCCGCTCCTCCGCTCTCTCCACTGGCTTCCAGTTGAAGCTCGCATCCGCTACAAGACCATGGTGCTCGCCTACGGAGCTGTGAGGGGAACGGCACCTCAGTACCTCCAGGCTCTGATCAGGCCCTACACCCAAACAAGGGCACTGCGTTCATCCACCTCTGGCCTGCTCGCCTCCCTACCACTGAGGAAGTACAGTTCCCGCTCAGCCCAGTCAAAACTGTTCGCTGCTCTGGCCCCCAATGGTGGAACAAACTCCCTCACGACGCCAGGACAGCGGAGTCAATCACCACCTTCCGGAGACACCTGAAACCCCACCTCTTCAAGGAATACCTAGGATAGGGTAAGTAAGGGTAAGTAATCCTTCTCATCCCCCCCGCCAACAAGATTTAGATGCAAGTGGCTGTTCCACTGGTTGTCATAAGGTGTATGCACCAATTTGTAAGTCGCTCTGGATAAGAGCGTCTGCTAAATGACTTAAATGTAAATGTAAATGTTGTATAAGCCTACTGTGAGAGTTAGTTCATATAAGTGCATAGAATTACATAACTAGAAATAAAACTAGATGTATAGGATCTCTGCCTTTTTGTGGTCGACAATACATGTATTATTCAGAATAGGATACACTGATTACATACAAGTTTTATTTTGGAATCGCTGTATGCTGTGTAAATATTCCTATTTTTTATCTCGGAGAAAAAAATAGATTGACTGTCAGTCCTTTTGACCAATGAAAATGTTTAAATTACGGCTTGGCTACATGAGTTTATATCAGACCCATCGAGTGGGTTCGATTAATCCCGCCGGGCGTTCTTGTCGGTGTGTTTTGCGTTGGATGAAAGGTGATTGTATTCGATTTGGAGGTGGCTCACCTCCTGGGAGTGAGCTAGGCGAAGTCGGCTCCAAGCACATGGCGAAGCCGGCTCAAAACAAAAGTGACTTAATTAAGCACGTGTAGTAATTACTAGGATTCTGTGGTTTGCCATGCTAAAGGGATAAAAACGGTTTATCTGCCTTCCCAATGAAAAATAGTTAGAAAAGTCGAACAATTTTATGGAAAAGAGGTGTATATTTATGGACGGTGCACCATGTTGCCTTGTTGACAAAATGACCGAGCGGCGCAGAATACTGTTCGATTTGAGAATGGCGCTCCTCCCTCCCGATATCACCCGATGACGTAACGTGCCATACCCAGTGCCCCGCGGTTTAGCATAATCGAATCCGCACATTAATACTGACGAATTTCTTAGTTTATTTATAATGTATTTCCTTTTATTTGTGTAATTCAAGGCTCATCTGTAAAATAGAACTTGGTCTCAGTATGACTCCCTGATAAAATAAAGTTTAAATGAAATATGACTCTGGCTCGCACAACCAATCATGAGAGGATTGCGGTCGTCGTTTGGTGTTCACCGTTGCTACGGAAACACAGAAAAGCTTTACCGGAAAATAGCTGATAGGGAGTTTATGACAAGTTATTACACCTGGCTAATAAGTAAACACAAACTGTTAACTAAACAAGTAAATAGTATATAGAAGTAGTAATCACTTAAAACAATCGACGATGCATCCTGAACCCCTCGAATCCGGTGAGGTGGAAGAAGAGAGTGGCGAGGAATCCAGTACGACCCTGCAAGCTGAAGATGCAGAAATATTGCTGAACGCAATGTCAACAACTTACAGTAAACTAGGTTAGACAGTTCACTATAATTTAGCATAATAGTCAGCACTTGGCAGCATGTTAAATCATCGCATGTGTCTAGCCATGTCTAAAGTTATACTCCTCTCTCACTTCAGAGGAGGCCCCCACGGCGAACTGCAGCCCCCTGCCAAACGATATCGAAGGAGACCGTTGTGTGTCCTCACATACAGAAGTCGACAAACTCATACAAGCCCAAAAACAAGAGAAAAAGGAAAAGGACTCAAGTCCAAGGTAATCTTAAAAGCTAGGAATTGGCTGTCAGTAGTCTTCCAACATTATTGTTCGTTCTGTCTAGCATTCTAAGGAGTGACGCTTTATGTTCCTCAGAATGACAAAGACATTTCTGAAGGACCACTGCAAACAAAATAAACTCTACATGACACCTCGATTGAATGACACACTGTATTTGCACTTCAAAGGTATGTGTGGAATTGTTGTTGTTGTTTATGGACGGTTTAGATATATGTTGCATGAATCATTTATAGAAATTAAAATCACAAGCTTTGTGTGGTCTATATAGAATTGTAGGTGGAATATAACTACGCTGTTAGTGTTCTTGTAGTATTCTAATGTAGTTATTTGTTTTATGTTTTGTTTTATGTTTGCCCCCTCTTAGGCTTCTCCACTATAGAGAATCTGGAGGAGTACACAGGGCTGAAGTGTCTCTGGCTGGAGTGCAACGGGCTGCTGCGCATCCAGAACCTGCATGCCCAAACAGACCTACGCTGCCTCTTCCTCCACCAGAACCTCATACACAATCTGGAGAACTTAGAACCACTCAGCAAGCTCTGCACCCTCAATGTCTGCAACAACTACATACGCACCATTGAAAACATTGGTGAGTCTGTCCTCACTCTACATACCACACCTATCTGGCTATCTCAGTGTGTGTGTGTGTGTGTAAAGGATGTGAAATGGCTAGCTAGTTAGCGGTGGTGCGAGCTAAATAGCGTTTCAATCAGGGACTGTCACTTGCTCTGAGACCTTAAAGTAGTGGTTCCCCTTGCTCTGCAAGGGCCGTGGCTTTTGTGGAGCGATGGGTAACGATGCTTCGTGGGTGACTGTTGTCTGTGTGCAGAGGGTCCCTGGTTTGCGCCCGGGTATGGGCGAGGGGACGGTCTAAAGTTATACTGTTACAACTCCATCTATCTGATTTGTGAGTATTTTCCCAGCCTGCCTCCCTGATCTGGGCACCCTGCAGATAGCCCATAATAAGCTGCAGACAGTGGGAGACGTGGAGCATCTGAGTCAGTGCCTCTCCCTCAGTGTACTGGACATGTCCCACAACCTGCTGGATGACCCAGACATCCTCACTGTGCTGGAGAGAATGCCTGAACTGGTGAGAAGACATGCTCACACAGATAAACAGTACTGTATGCTAATAGAGGTCATATCATCTTTATTTGTTAGTATGCCCATGCGCATGACACACTGGCTATAAAATGCAAATACTCTTGCTTCATGCTGATAATATACCCAAGCCTGTGTTTGTCTGTGTGTGATTACACCCTTGTTGTTCCCTCCTCCTCAGCGCGTGCTGAACCTGATGGGAAATGAAGTGATCAAGAAAATCCCATACTACAGGAAGACTATGATCATACGTCTAAAACAGCTCACGTACCTGGATGACCGACCTGTGTTCCCAAAGGACAGGTGCATTACCAGTTTGTCTCTGTTTGCCTGTGCATGTCAAACTTATGGTTGAGTCATTGTGTGCTCTGTGATGTTGGTCCTTGGTTGCTGTATGATTATCATGTGGTTGCGGTATGAAGGGCGTGTGCGGAGGCGTGGGGGACAGCGGGTCCAGAGGGGGAGCGCAGGGAGAGGGAATCATGGCAAACACGAGAGAGAAGGAAGATCCAGGACAGTCTGGACGCCATGGCAACCATCAGAGACCAAGCCAGGGAGAGACTGCGAGTCAGAGAGCTGCAAGAGAGAGGTACGCACACACACTCTCATATTTACACACACACACACACACACACACACACACACACACACACACACACACACACACACACACACACACACACACACACACACACACACACACTTGGAACCTCCTACACACACAACGTAGAGAAGGTTTGATAAGGGTGTGTTGACCTTTTCCAGGGGAGTATGAGACCACTACAACTCCAGAACTTGAGAGCCCCAGTGAAAAGAACCAGAGCCAGAATCAGAGCCTGGGCTGGGAGGAGAGGATTCAGGCATTTGTGGAGGACAGTCTGGAGGCCCATGAAGAGTTCCTACAGACACAGAGAGAACAGCCAGAAAAGGAGGAGCTAGGGAATGAACAGCCACTGAAGAAACAGCTAGACAGAGAACAACCAGAAAGAGAGGATCTGGAGAGAGATCAGCTAGAGAGAGAGCACCAAGAGGGAGATCAGCTAGAGAGAGAGCACCAAGAGGGAGATCAGCTAGAGAGAGAGCACCAAGAGGGAGATCAGCTAGAGAGAGAGCACCAAGAGGGAGATCAGCTAGAGAGAGAGCACCAAGAGGGAGATCAGCTAGAGAGAGAGCACCAAGAGGGAGATCAGCTAGTGAGAGAGCACCAAGAGGGAGATCAGCTAGAGAGAGAGGACCAAGAGGGAGATCAGCTAGAGAGAGAGGACCAAGAGGGAGAACAACCAGATGGAGAGCAAGCAGCAGAAGAAAGCTTAAAGGAAGAACTGTTAAACCAGTCAAAGAGAGAACAACTACAAAGAAGGCAGCCAAAGAGAGAGAAGTTAGAGAGAGAGCAGTCAGTATGTGGCCAGCCAGAGTCTCAGACAGCTGTAGAGCATGGTCCTGGACCAATGGTGACTGAGCTAGAGGAGACAGAGGACCTGGAGACCATCCACCTGGAGCCACGCCCACCACTTCGTATTGATGTGAGTCAGACTGACCACCACAGCCAAGCATTACCAGTCACTATTACTATAATAGAGTGATTATTACACTGTAATAACTTTTTATTGTTGTTATCTAGTCCCTCTCCATCAGCATCTTATCTAAAAGCACAGACTGCCTCAGACTCATATCATTTAGCTCTTGACTCTAACCTTAATTTAGAGCACTAAAGCCTTGTCCCCTGACTAATGGTCACCTGACTCTACAGGATCTCCCTGATCTGGAGGATGTGAATGTTGAAGATCCAGACAGCACCTGCATCTTCTCCTCTCAGGTACATTACATACCATACACTAGGCTGTAACTTTGATTATCCAAAAGAAAGAATAGAATACCTTTAGAATGTATTGTACAATAGTCAGCATGCATATTCCAAATACAAACAATTAGTCTCTAAATTACTCACATACTAATATTTTATTAGGTCAACACAGCATTTAAGTCAGCAGTGTATTCAATTTGGGTCAGCTGTGTTGTCTGAATTGACCACCTGTGTTTCCAGCAAGTATTCCGGCCAAAGATAGAGGTAATTTCAGGAGACACCAACGATGTAGATCCAATCATACATCAGAGTGGGACTGTGTGGACCACAGAGACCACACCTACCTCAGATCCAAGCTCATCTTCACTGTTCAGGGTCTGTGACAACACGTCAAACAAATCGCCCACCAATCACCGAGTAGCATTGGACCCAGAGGCGGGGGATGCCCCAGAGCTGGTGATATCAGACCCTCAGGGAGAACCCAGACAGAGGCAGAGCCCTGAAGCCAGAAAACCAGGTTGTCTCATTGAGGAGCTGGACTAACTCTGCAGAAGGCTGTGATAGCATTAACATAACAACACTAGGTTTAGGTGTTCAATCTAGGAAAGCCTTGTTTTGCTGAATACAGGTACAATGTAAGCACAGAGAGCTGCTATGGAGCTATTTTGCAGCCACGGGTTTTTACACCCAACACATTTTCTGCACAAAACTATTTTTTTGTGGTTTTTTTGTTAGTTATTCGTAGCTGTTCTGTTACTGGTTATACTTTATATTCTGTATTCTCAGGCTCAGTGTTCTAAATGAAATGTTCATAAACTCCACTTCAAATCCATTCCAAGATAATCCCAGGCAGATCATAAAATAAAACGTTATAGTACAGTATGGGGAATTTGTCTCATTGCTTGTTACGCAAATACTTAAAATATACCACGAGGTGGCACTTCAGTACCAAATGTGCACCTCATATGTGCAATAGACTGGCCCATTCTTACAGAAAATAAAACATAAAAAACAAAAACAAGTTTAGAAAATAGAATAATGATGATGATGATCATGCAGAAATGTGAACCTAAAGAACAATTATTTTGTCAAAGTCTTTGCGAGTTTTAGTAGTAGTATTATTACAGACCTGCTAATGCAAAAACACATAGAATCTCTTCTTTATCATTTAATATACCCTGGACTGGGAGTGAGATTTCAGAGCCAAGTGCTCAGGTCAAATACTGGTCACAGGGAGACTAGAGAATAGATTTTAGTAGATTGGGTCTTTTAAATAAAGGTACCAAAAAAAGGATTAACAAAAAATATATCCACCTGTCTCCTCATCTCTCTCGTCATAGCCACACGCATGCACAAATGGCATTGTCTACTGTTCTCTAAATATTTGTTTCTGTTCATGACCATGTTCACATCATAATTCACCATCTCTTCATGTTTCCTCCTCCCTATACCCCTCCTCCCTCCCCTACTCTGACACATGGGCTGTCAGGCTGCATCGAGGGATGCTGGGCAGGAACAAAGACAGATTAAATTGATCTGCTCATGACCTTCTGTTATGAAAGGATTTAAGAGCAAAGATTACAGACACACACACATACAGGATACACACACATTGCACGTTACATGCTACACCATACATATTCTTGTTAATATATTTTATTACAAATGAATGCATGAATTATTATTCAATTTAACTATCTGGATTAATCAGATGTGTGTCTGATTTCACATCTTACAATTTAATGAAACAAAGCATGCACCCCTTAAAGCAACTGCTCTGAGCAACCTCACATGAAACTATGAAGACAAACATGTAAGTGAAGTGCAGCTTCTGATATCATTTTTACATTCTGATGAATCATTACATAATATGTCCACAGGCACAATGTGTGTGGTGGCTATTCCGTGCCCAGTGCCCACACAGGCAATGCATGAATCAATGATTGGGGAATATAGGGACTTAGTCAGCTGGTGGCTGAGTAAAATACATTTTGTACAGGTGAACTCTTATGATGAGATGGTGAGATACTTCGTCTTTCTTTCTTGTTTTCTCCCTCTCCCATGAGCTATGTGCCATGGCTCAAGCTATGGTTTCTTTGTCTCTCTCTCTGACCATGCCTAGAATGCTTGCTAATGCTTTGTAACTTAAGCTTTATGTCTTGTATGTGAATCCATTCATTGCATGAAGTTATTAAGTAATACTTGCTTTGATATTCACTTCTCGTGACAGTTCCTTGATATAAGTCAGCATAATACTTGATTGCACATGGTTTAACTATAGTCTTTTGCATATTGTTATTTCTCTTCTGAAGTCAGATAATTCAGTTAATGGGCTTATTGCTTAGTCTTATTTACAAGTTGCATGTGAGGTATATATAATATATGCATACATACATGTATCAAATATTGCCCCACTACACATGTCACATATAAAAACAGAGTTCACCCAACATGTAGATTATAGAGCTGTATCAGTAATGTCAGTACTTCCCTCTTATAAATGATAGGTGGTATACAGACAATTGCACAGAGAGGTTGACATAGAAACTCTATTTTACATAATATGCATAATAATGATGTCCATAACGCTTGGGAGGGTTTTCTTGCATTTATGTGTGTGTGTGGATGCGTGTTGGAGGAGGTATGCATTTTGGAGTGTGCTTGTGTGTGTTGGAGTGAGGTTTTTTTACAAGTGTGTGTTGGTTAATTTCATGCTCAGTCCATTTAAACACAAGGCTCACAGAGAACCTATAGCAGTCTGAGGGAGGCCAGGGCTACATCCTGAGCAGGAACAGTAGAGAGATGCATGCTGAGAGCAGAAGCGTGGTGTAGGCGGGTCCAAGGTGATGCGTGTACCCTTTTAGAGTTTCTTGATTGGTCTGGTCTGACGTTGGTGGCCTCTGGGAGGGTGGCACGGGCACTGTATTGGGTGCCAGTGTGGTGCGGCTGGCACACATGTCATAGAGGTTTCCAGAAAACTGGGTCTTCCTGGACTCTTGCCTCAGAGACTCCCACACAGCCGCTGCGTCTCCAGGACAACTGGCAAGTGCCGCATTCGCACACACATGGAAGGCATCCCATGATCTGTAAGGGGGCAAGGAACTCTAAACTCTAAGGAATTCTGAAGGTTGTGAATGAGGGACATGTAAGGGAGTGAGACGTTTGTGTGTTTACAGGTATTGGAGCACATGTTGCGCTACAGTCTGATTCTGTATGAGTGGCTGAAAATGTGATTTAGTCAGATGAACATTTACAACAGTTATTTTCGAGAGGAGATGGGAGAATATGCGAGGATAAAAAGAGAGCTGGAGTGATTCAGAGTAGGTGTCAATTTGGAGTGGGAGAGAGAGACTCACCTGCAGATTGTGTCAATGTCCTGTGTGCTCTGCTCTTTCTGTGTGTCACCCAGACTGTCCCCCAGAGTGAGGAGACACTGAGCAAAGCTCTTGTAGATGACGCCACAGGAACTAGGGAGCGCAGCAGCCCAACACACAGGGGCCAGACCTGAGGGAGGGGAGGGAGTGAAGAGTATCAATGTTAATTACAGTAGATAGATAAGCTCCGTTGTCCACTGCTGTTAATAGATTACTTTTCATTTGTTTATTTACGTCTGGGGTTTTAGCATCGGAGTAAGGTCATTCATCAGCCTGCATTATATATTACAGTTACACTGTATGTTACAGTTACATCACGTGTGTGTGTCTGTGTCTTTGTGTGGGTATGTGTGTGTGTGTAAACCACATGTACACACACATTGGCAAACATGCAAACAAACAACCACATAATCACACACAAACACACACACATTAGCTCTGAGAGAGGGTGGAGAAGGAACATGAAGATGAGCATCACCACAGGGGGAAGGTTGGGGTGAATGCAACACAATCTACAAATGAATCTCTTGATCTGGTGTCCTAGCACAACATGCATGATGTCTCTCTCTCAAAATAACATTCTTATGGCCTTTGGTAACTCCGTAAACTACAGGAGGTACCGCCCCCATCCTCAGCACTCAGTGGGATAGTATTCTACAGCTGTCCCACAACTCCCTGAGAGACGACAGTGGGAGGCACACACACACAAATAAACACACACACACTGCACTGTTCGAAACAAGCTAGAACAACATGTATTTCATTAGGATAAGTACTTCGTAAAACCTCTCTCCTTCATTTCTGAATGGATTCAGAAATAAATACTTTTTCACCCATACCATTGCACTCCTCTCCTGACCAACTTACCATCACTTCATACCAAACCATCACTCCTGCCCTGCTACTTATTCCATCGCTTCAGTTTAAAATATTCTAATAAACAAAAACAATTGAACAGACAAAATACAGGAAACTAGTAAGAGCAGAGTGAGATAAAGGCTGCCTATGAAGTGTCACACTGCACTCGCCACACTAAAGTAACATCACTACAACACACACAGACAGAGACACATAGATATACAATACATAAATAGATAAGGGAAAGGCATCCTTACAGAGGTAAAGAGCAACAGGCAGGAGGAAAGTCACGGTGCAGGCATGGCACCTCATACTCAACTGGCCCAACTGAGTCCAGTGGAGCCCCAGCACACAATTAATGGGCTCTGATCTGATGACGTTCACAGCAGTGTTATAATCCCGGACAGAATTTTGGTGTCTTCTCAGAGTGAGGTGTCCTGTCATTCATTTGTTGGATCATCAGAGCTCAAGAGTAGAGCAGAGCATACAGGCAGATCGTAGTGAGTGTTCACGGGATTAACAGAGCAAAGGGCCGACGTGCTGCATCCAGGGGATGTGTGTGTAGGGGAGGGGTGGAGGGCAAGCTGTGGAAAGCTTGGGGGCAACGGACCAGGGACGTCACATCATAGCACACTGGATTAGAGCATTCTCATTTCCAATCTCACTATTAAGGGCATTTAGTGAAGGTAAAAAAAAAACACATAGCTCAATTTGGTAGAGAGATAGAAGAGGGAGCAGAGTTCCTGAGAAATATGGGCTTCATATAGTTTGCAAAACAGTTTCTTACAAAAGAGGGGAAATACTCCTAATACATTTACATTACATTTAAGTCATTTAGCAGACGCTCTTATCCAGAGCGACTTACAAATTGGTGCATTCACCTTATGACAATATAGACCTGTAGATTCCAGATGTTTGGAGTTACTATTTCTCAATGAATAGAATTTATTCTGGGTTTATTGAGAATTACTCAGTAAATCTGTCCTGTATATTTTGACAGTTTCTGCCTGAGTGGGGCTATGTCTTGTTTTCTAGGGCGGTGAGGTGGGCTGTGCTGGGTTAAATAATCCAATGTTTGGGAAGAAGTGGGCAGATGGCCCGCTTCTGAGGATTAGAGAATCCGGCCCACCTGGGAGAGACAAGCCCAGAATCACAGGATCCTCTGGGAAACTCAGCCCCCAGAGGACAGGGAGGGGGGACCGGGTTCAGGCAACATTAGTTACCCACACACAGATCATATGTGGAGTTTCCATCTGCCCCACATCAAATGCCAGCCCTTCCTGGTTGAGCCTTTGCAATATATTTTACAGACAGTTTAAACAACCCTCTTCCTACCGTATGCCCCCTGCTCCACCCTCCATGCCCCCCAGATGGCTGGCGCTGAGTACATTAATAGATATGTTCTGTTTCACATCTGTAGACAGTCACACATGGGAGGAACGATATCTCAACAGTAATCTGCGGTTTAATACAACTATTAACTTCTGAATAATCTGACTGCCTGTCTGCCTCTGGAGATACCTGCTATGCCCCTCTGGTGTGTGTGTGTGTGTGTGTGTGTGTTACCGTCAAAATGACAATCAGATTGACAACAGGAAGCAGGGATTGAGATTAGGACACATGGAATGTATTTTTTGTTCTGAAGACAGGCAACCCCATACTGGTCCTGTACACAATATCCCTGACTATCTGATTTCAGAATAAGGGTCTCAGCAAGGCAGGAAGCTGAGAGCCACAATCGTCACACTTGTGTTTAATCTCCCACAGTTCAATGGATGGCATCTTTATATAGATTTGAGGGTCGGTTTATGTAGATTAAGAAGTAGGGACACTATGCTCAGATAAAGTGTATGTGCTTTATCTCTATGGTTGTTCAGAGAATAGAGAAGAACAATATCTAACAATGAAAAGCAAGGACAGTATAGGTTATAGAACCAGAGTACACAGGGGCTAACGAAATCCACAGGGGCAAACAAGGCTAAACAGGTTATTTTATTTTATTTTATTTCACCTTTATTTAACCAGGTAGGCTAGTTGAGAACAAGTTCTCATTTGCAACTGCGACCTGGCCAAGATAAAGCATAGCAGTGTGAACAGACAACACAGAGTTACACATGGAGTAAACAATTAACAAGTCAATAACACAGTAGAAAAAAAAGGGGAGTCTATATACAATGTGTGCAAGAGGCATGAGGAGGTAGGCGAATAATTACAATATTGCAGATTAACACTGGAGTGATACATGATCAGATGATCATGTACAGGTAGAGATATTGGTGTGCAAAAGAGCAGAAAAGTAAATAAATAAAAACTGTGGGGATGAGGTAGGTGAAAATGGGTGGGCTACTTACCAATAGATTATGTACAGCTGCA
Source organism: Oncorhynchus keta (assembly GCF_023373465.1). Lineage (NCBI taxonomy): Eukaryota > Metazoa > Chordata > Actinopteri > Salmoniformes > Salmonidae > Oncorhynchus > Oncorhynchus keta. The sequence goes on along the minus strand of NC_068422.1, from coordinate 71,150,475 downwards.
GCGATCGGTTAGCTGCTCAGATAGCTGATGTTTGAAGTTGGTGAGGGAGATAAAAGTCTCCAACTTCAGCGATTTTTGCAATTAGTTCCAGTCACAGGCAGCAGAGTACTGGAACGAAAGGCAGCCGAATGAGGTGTTGGCTTTAGGGATGATCAGTGAGATACACCTGCTGGAGCGCGTGCTACGGATGGGTGTTGCCATCGTGACCAGTGAACTGAGATAAGGCGGAGCTTTACCTAGCATGGACTTGTAGATGACCTGGAGCCAGTGGGTCTGGCGACGAATATGTAGCGAGGGCCAGCCGACTAGAGCATACAAGTCGCAGTGGTGGGTAGTATAAGGTGCTTTAGTGACAAAACGGATGGCACTGTGATAAACTGCATCCAGTTTGCTGAGTACATAACCAAAGGAAGAAATGTGCCACAAAAGTGAATGTAATATCCTTACAAATAGAGGCAAATCCACTTGGAACGATGCATGGCAGTGTGGTCACTTACACAAGTCACACGATGACCACTGAGAGCTTTGGCATGGGATTGTTTGATAGAGTATTTCATGAATTACATTTACATTACATTTAAGTCATTTAGCAGACGCTCTTATCCAGAGCGACTTACAAATTGGTGCATACACCTTATGACATCCAGTGGAACAGCCACTTACAATAGTGCATCTAAATCTTTTTAGGGGGGTGAGAAGGATTACTTACCCTATCCTAGGTATTCCTTGAAGAGGTGGGGTTTCAGGTGTCTCCGGAAGGTGGTGATTGACTCCGCTGTCCTGGCGTCGTGAGGGAGTTTGTTCCACCATTGGGGGCCAGAGCAGCGAACAGTTTTGACTGGGCTGAGCGGGAACTGTACTTCCTCAGTGGTAGGGAGGCGAGCAGGCCAGAGGTGGATGAACGCAGTGCCCTTGTTTGGGTGTAGGGCCTGATCAGAGCCTGGAGGTACTGAGGTGCCGTTCCCCTCACAGCTCCGTAGGCAAGCACCATGGTCTTGTAGCGGATGCGAGCTTCAACTGGAAGCCAGTGGAGAGAGCGGAGGAGCGGGGTGACGTGAGAGAACTTGGGAAGGTTGAACACCAGACGGGCTGCGGCGTTCTGGATGAGTTGTAGGGGTTTAATGGCACAGGCAGGGAGCCCAGCCAACAGCGAGTTGCAGTAATCAAGACGGAGATGACAAGTGCCTGGATTAGGACCTGCGCCGCTTCCTGTGTGAGGCAGGGTCGTACTCTGCGGATGTTGTAGAGCATGAACCTACAGGAACGGGACACCGCCTTGATGTTAGTTGAGAACGACAGGGTGTTGTCCAGGATCACGCCAAGGTTCTTAGCGCTCTGGGAGGAGGACACAATGGAGTTGTCAACCGTGATGGCGAGATCATGGAACGGGCAGTCCTTCCCGGGAGGAAGAGGAGCTCCGTCTTGCTGAGGTTCAGCTTGAGGTGGTGATCCGTCATCCACACTGATATGTCTGCCAGACATGCAGAGATGCGATTCGCCACCTGGTCATCAGAAGGGGGAAAGGAGAAGATTAATTGTGTGTCGTCAGCATAGCAATGATAGGAGAGACCATGTGAGGTTATGACAGAGCCAAGTGACTTGGTGTATAGCGAGAATAAGAGAGGGCCTAGAACAGAGCCCTGGGGGACACCAGTGGTGAGAGCGCGTGGTGAGGAGACAGATTCTCGCCACGCCACCTGGTAGGAGCGACCTGTCAGGTAGGATGCAATCCAAGCGTGGGCCGCGCCGGAGATGCCCAACTCGGAGAGGGTGGAGAGGAGGATCTGATGGTTCACAGTATCGAAGGCAGCCGATAGGTCTAGAAGGATGAGAGCAGAGGAGAGAGAGTTAGCTTTAGCAGTGCGGAGCGCCTCCGTGATACAGAGAAGAGCAGTCTCAGTTGAATGACTAGTCTTGAAACCTGACTGATTTGGATCAAGAAGGTCATTCTGAGAGAGATAGCGGTAGAGCTGGCCAAGGACGGCACGCTCAAGAGTTTTGGAGAGAAAAGAGAGAAGGGATACTGGTCTGTAGTTGTTGACATCGGAGGGATCGAGTGTAGGTTTTTTCAGAAGGGGTGCAACTCTCGCTCTCTTGAAGACGGGAGGGACGTAGCCAGCGGTCAGGGATGAGTTGATGAGCGAGGTGAGGTAAGGGAGAAGGTCTCCGGAAATGGTCTGGAGAAGAGAGGAGGGGATAGGGTCAAGCGGGCAGGTTGTTGGGCGGCCGGCCGTCACAAGACGCGAGATTTCATCTGGAGAGAGGGGAGAAAGAGGTCAGAGCATAGGGTAGGGCAGTGTGAGCAGAACCAGAGGTGTCGTTTGACTTAGCAAACGAGGATCGGATGTCGTCGACCTTCTTTTCAAAATGGTTGATGAAGTCATCTGCAGAGAGGGAGGAGGGGGGGGATTCAGGAGGGAGGAGAAGGTGGCAAAGAGCTTCCTAGGGTTAGAGGCAGATGCTTGGAATTTAGAATGGTAGAAAGTGGCTTTAGCAGCAGAGACAGAGGAGGAAAATGTAGAGAGGAGGGAGTGAAAGGATGCCAGGTCCGCAGGGAGGCGAGTTTTCCTCCATTTCCGCTCGGCTGCCCGGAGCCCTGTTCTGTGAGCTCGCAATGAGTCGTCGAGCCACGGAGCGGGAGGGGAGGACCGAGCCGGCCTGGAGGATAGGGGACATAGAGAGTCAAAGGATGCAGAAAGGGAGGAGAGGAGGATTGAGGAGGCAGAATCAGGAGAAGTTTGAGCAGAGGGAAGAGATGATAGGATGGAAGAGGAGAGAGTAGCGGGGGAGAGAGAGCGAAGGTTGGGACGGCGCGATACCATCCGAGTAGGGGCAGTGTGGGAAGTGTTGGATGAGAGCGAGAGGGAAAAGGATACAAGGTAGTGGTCGGAGACTTGGAGGGGAGTTGCAATGAGGTTAGTGGAAGAACAGCATCTAGTAAAGATGAGGTCAAGCGTATTGCCTGCCTTGTGAGTAGGGGGGGAAGGTGAGAGGGTGAGGTCAAAAGAGGAGAGGAGTGGAAAGAAGGAGGCAGAGAGGAATGAGTCAAAGGTAGACGTGGGGAGGTTAAAGTCGCCCAGAACTGTGAGAGGTGAGCCGTCCTCAGGAAAGGAGCTTATCAAGGCATCAAGCTCATTGATGAACTCTCCGAGGGAACCTGGAGGGCGATAAATGATAAGGATGTTAAGCTTGAAAGGGCTGGTAACTGTGACAGCATGGAATTCAAAGGAGGCGATAGACAGATGGGTAAGGGGAGAAAGAGAGAAAGACCACTTGGGAGAGATGAGGATCCTGGTGCCACCACCCCGCTGACCAGAAGCTCTCGGGTGTGCGAGAACACGTGGGCGGACGAGGAGAGAGCAGTAGGAGTAGCAGTGTTATCTGTGGTGATCCATGTTTCCGTCAGTGCCAAGAAGTCAAGGGACTGGAGGGAGGCATAGGCTGAGATGAACTCTGCCTTGTTGGCCGCAGATCGGCAGTTCCAGAGGCTACCGGAGACCTGGAACTCCACGTGGGTCGACGCGCTGGGACCACCAGATTAGGTGGCCGCGGCCACGCGGTGTGGAGCGTTTGTATGGTCTGTGCAGAGAGGAGAGAACAGGGATAGACAGACACATAGTTGACAGGCTACAGAAAAGGCTACGCTAATGCAAGGAGATTGAATGACAAGTGGACTACACGTCTCGAATGTTCAGAAAGTTAAGCTTACGTAGCAAGAATCTTATTGACTAAAATGATTAAAATTATACAGTACTGCTGAAGTAGGCTAGCTGGCAGTAGCTGCGTTGTTGACACTACGCTAATCAAGTCGCTCCGTTGAGTGTAATAGTTTCTACAGTGATGCTATTCGGGGCCAGCTGGCTAGCTAGCAGTGTTGTTTACGTTACGCTGCGTTAAAAGAACGACAATAGCTGGCTAGCTAACCTAGGAAATCGCTCTAGACTACACAATTATCTTTGAAACAAAGACGGCTATGTAGCTAGCTATGTAGCTAGCTACGATCAAACAAATCAAACCGTTGTACTGTAATGAAATGAAAAAGTGATACTACCTGACCGGGTTGTTGAATTCGAAACAGTAGACGTGTGTGTGGTGACGTTGGCTAGCTGTTAGCTGTTAGCTGTTGGCTAGCTAGCAGAGTCTCCTACGTTAAGGACGACAAATAGCTGGCTAGCGAACCTCAGTGAATTGTTTGTTTTGTAAAAAATATGAAGGGAGAGTTGTGTAAATTTGATTGACAGGCCTAGATTAAGTCATTACATAACTCTACTGGGACCTGGGGTAGAGAATAAATCCAGATTAGGATCAGGAACCTCCCTCTCTCCATTCATCTCTCTCTCTCATTCTCTCTCTCTCTGTCACACACATAATTCCTGTACCCATGTCAGTTGAACAAATATACATATATTTAAACACTGCATAGTCAGTCATCCAGTTTACACAGATCATTGGTCTTTAAACTCCAAAATAACTAGCAATGCAATGAACACAGAATATTCAAACACACCCATTATACACAGTCTCTGACAAACATACACACATACAGGTTACCAACCCTGGGAAACAGCTCTTAGCTTTCATGTGAGGCGTCAACCCTCAGACAAACCCTTTGCAAACCAGCAGTGGAACCTCTTGAGTGGTCTGGTCAGAAGACTGAGGGTGCATATCAATACTCTTACTTGGCCTCCTCGTCTCCTTTCCTTAATCTACACTGTATAATTTGACATCCCTCAAAGTGTTTTTTGACTGTCCAGTGCTTTTAAATCCATACAAATTAAGGAGGTTTCTATTAAACCTTTTTATACTGGTAAAGTACATGTCGGATATAAACATTTCATGACCAGCCTGATGGAAACAGAACATTTTTCGGGAAACATTCCAAATATTGATGAAACTCAAACCGCTAGGTATTGTGGGATCTTTTTGTGCCAGTAAAATGAATTATGCGAGACATGTCGATTAAAACGCTTTTATGCGCGAATATTGATACAATAACCATCATATGGGGAAAAACTTGGGAGTCACGCTATGACATGTGTGATCCTCCCACTACGATTTGGGAAACCATACAGTTTATTAGGCTACAGATTAAATAAATTATGATGAATTTCACAGGGTGGTGAAAGTGCAAGGTGATGAGCTTGATGCTCCTTTACAATGAATATCGAGGGTCTTGTTATGGTGACATGATGGTCGATGTTTGGCTGCCATTTGACAAATAAATAATAATCTCACTATGTAGGCTATACATGAGCTCTAGCCAACACCGCTAGGGCGCACGTCTCAAGTGGGCACACTCGCTATTTAACGCATCATAGTTTGTGAGAAAACCATCAGTAGAGTTGAACATTCGGTGGAAACCCATTTAACTTGTTTTTTTATACGGCACATGGGAATTGAACGACAAAATGTATTTTATGTGTACTACGTCTCACGCACAGCCTTTTATCAGCAATAAGTCAATTTGATGGAAACATCTCTGGTGGGAAAATGCGCGTATTGTTTTTATGCGGATTTGAGAATATTCGCATGAAAAACTGTCGCCACGCCTCCTACGTTGCAATGCTAACCACATCTCTCTTTTTTAAATGGTTTTTATTGAACCTTTATTAAACTATGATAAATGGATTTGAATGAGTCTTTGCTAAAGATAAGTCACTAATACATATAATCTACATCAAAATAATACAATAGAAAATAATACAATAGTTTTCTGATGCTAAGTGACACAGGGAAGGGGCGAGAATGCACAAGGTCCCATATAACAAAGGAAAGGTAAGATAGTGGACCATGATCCGCCAAAGGAGATGACAATAGGGGTGGACACTCGTCAGACAGAATGGGGAGGGGAAAGTCCAGTGACATTGATGTCCAAGCTGTAGTGTAGTGCCATCTACAGTTTCTCTATAGTGCTGCAGGTCTGGTGAGAGGATTCAAACTATATTTTAAAAAATGAACTCCCCATACCAGATATTCCTTAATGTGAGCTAGTCATTTAATTTGATTTATTAGGATCCCCATTAGCAGACGACAATGGCGACAGCTAGTCTTACTGGGGTCCGATGCATAACGAAAAATACATTACAGGCAAAAGACCTTACCATTTACATTTAAAAACATTACCATGTAGTGTGTGTGTGTGTATCTATCAGTTACACATACATGTCAGTAGAAACACACAACAAGTAGTTCACATGGGGGACAGGCAGTGTGCCATCAGATGTTGCTTTATTTGTTTTTTGAAAACAGGTTTGCTGTTCACTTGAGCTATATAAGATGGACGGGAGTTCTGTGCACTCATGGCTCTGTCTAATGCTGTACATTTACTTGAATTTGTTCTGGACCTGGGGACTGTGACAAGACCCCTAGCGGCATGTCTGGTGGGGTAAGTGTGTGTGTAAGTTGACTAAGTAAACAATTAGAAATGTTCAACACATTTCTTACTGGCATTCATAGTATTAATATTAGCCCTCTGATTATAATGAAGAGCAAGACGTGCAGCTCTGTTCTGGGCCAGCTGCAGCTTAACTAGGTATTTTTTTGCAGAACTTGACCATACAAATCAGGCCAATAATCAAGATAAGATTAAGTCATGATTCTAGATCCCTATGGTGTTCACTTTAGTGGATTTCTGTAATAAAATGTCTGTTTCAATTGAAAAGGGGAATAGAAATGATAGACATCAACTGCATGATATGATCCAGGTCACTGCACCAATGTCACTATCCAGCCTACTGAGCTATATCCAAGAAATTAGTAACACTCATAATAACACTCATGCAACAATTTAAACAGATAAAGAAACAACGCAGGATATATTATTTTAAAATGAAATTTACTTCAAATGGATATGGTTTAAGTTTCAGAACAGTCATTGCTGTCAGGTCAAAGTTCAACAGTCAGAGGTTAACATAATATCCATACGTGAGTGCCAACTGCAGATACTGTAGCAAACCATTTGGGAGGAGAAGGTTGAGACACCAGTCACAGTGAACCTCTAGGTGGTGTTAAAGTCTTACAACCAGATGGAGCCATGGATCAAGCCAGGTCTCTGGTGGAAATAGGCACCTGATAAACACACACACTTTCATGATGCACAACACATCTTCCCACAGTTAGAGTCACAAAGCAACCTTGTTTTGGAGGATGGCCTCTGAGCTGAAAAGCTGGTGTTTAATATACTGCAAGGAGAATTCAACTGCAGACACTGACATACAAACACAAACAGCTTAACAACAAAACAATGGCCTAATAATTCCCCCATCTCCCTTTAAATGTTCTGTCGAAAGTAGGCTACAGAGTTGCAGCCAGGCGATCCACAAGAACTCGTCAATGATTTTACACTCTCCTAAAAGGCTGCTTGCACTTAGCAAACACATGGGTGGACTAAACTGGGCAATGTTTTATAGGCAACTATGGGATTATTACTATCAACTAGCTAGCCAAAAATAGCATTAGTAGACCAACAAGTTGCTATCCCTCTATTGAAAATAAATTCTCATCGCTTTCGTAAAAAAGAGGGTTTGCTCTGTTCTCCACGGACCCCTTCATCTCACGTTAGAGTCTTAGGTCGCGACGGTCTTTAGTTATCCATCATTTGGGTGGGAATGATGGTCACATTTTCTTTACCGCTGCTCCTGCCGACAGCAAACGGTCCCGCTCGCGCACCTCCTCCTGAAGCTTGGCCTCGGTCACGCGCAGCTGGCGGATGGTTGCCTTCATCTCCTTCATTTTCACTTCCATGAGTGCGATGATGTCCCGCTGCTCATTCAGCTTCCGAAGCAGTTCGGCCGAGGTGGTCCCGGTGGTCAGCGAGTACGCGTGGTCCAGCGGGTTGCTGACAACGCTGCAGTACTGCACAGTCTGCTGCTGGGCAGTGGCCGCGGAGTCTGCAGGGGGGTCGTCGCCCCTGGCCAGGTCAGTGGAGCTGGAGACGACTGCAGTAAAACAGGACCCGTCACCCTGCGCGGCTGGATTTATTGGTCCGAGGTATTCGCCGTCCGGACCGATCTGCACCAGGATAGGGCCATCAGTAGCAGCTATGTCGGTGACTGCATCGCTCTGAGCGGTCTCAGCGGCATCTGGGGCTGTCGAAACAACGTTGGTGATGACAATGTTGCCTGGACTGGGGGCTGGAACAGGAGCCGCCGCAGACGCTTTCCTGTTCCTGCCCCTTCGATTCTTGCGTTCATTCACTCCTCTCAGCGGGAAGAGCGTCGGTACTCGAACGGTATAGGTCTTTCTGCCACCGGGAAAGTGTACGCTACAGACGCGGTGTCCCGTAGTGGGTTGGAAGGTACTAAAACAGCCGCTCACCCCGGCCCGGGAGATGTTCTTGAGCCAAATCTCCCTTTGCGTGGTATCCTTTGGAAATGTGTAGAACCGCAGCTCTCTGTCCCGATGAGAGTTGTTGTAGCAGCCAGGGACACAGCAGGTGAATCCAGGCATGTTTATTCCAACGAAAATCTGATAAACTTGTTATTCTATTGAAGTTTTGTCTAATTTATTTTTGTTTCGTTCTTCCTCGCGTTGTTATCAAGCCGATCGGCCTCGAAGCGGAACTACACGTCCCACAATGCTTACAACTTCCTGTTTTGTGTCTTAAGCAGGTAGCCCCAAAAATATGATATTTTGTTTAGTGTTGCGCACAATTAATATGTTTTTAGACGTATTTGTATATAATGTCGCAGACTTTTATTATGTTGATAGATGTTTAACTATTGTATCCATTATTACTGCTTTCCAAGCAAGCGTGAATCAGAACTAAGAACTTAAATAAACTACAAGTCCCCTAATGCATTCCATAAACTCTCATCTCGCGAGTTTTCACTTGAATTTTAAACGCTGGAGCCACCCGCTGAAAGGTAAACACCAGCTTGCAAGCTTTTTATTGTATTTATTTGATTGTATCCTAGCAAGCTTAGGATACTTTCATAAAATAGCACATCAAAACGGTGATTTTCCACATAAAGAGGCGACACGAATCTAACGTATCGTGAACACGACCCGGTAGAATTCCTTGATTGTGTAAGTCAGTGTACGATATATCTAACTTTAGCCTAGCATGGATAGCTAACTTAGCTAAGTTTTTATTTATTTAATTATTTTATTTAATCCGTTAGCGAAGTTAACTTTAACGCGTTAGTCGCCCCACTTACTTTCAGAAGTAGTAAGCTATGTGTTTATTTGCATTAACGTTAGCTTGCAAGTACTAAACCAGTAGTTAGCTAGCTAATTAAAGATGACAGCATGTTAATTATTTCCAGAATATTGATAAAACGTTGACTTCTTCTGTTTCGACAGACTGAACGTTATGCCATGGATTCTGTAGACGAGGACGTGTCTGCTCGAGTTCTCCTGCAAAGTGTAATTCATACGGAGTCCTCCAGGTCCCCAATTACCCGCAGGTAAATCAACACTGTCGAAAAGTGTCACCCACAGTACCTACTACTATCTATCAACTAAACTTGCTTTGGCAAGCGGTTGTCGAGTGTTAGTTTGAAAGGCTCTCTCTTGTCAACTGTGATATCTCGAGATAAAATGTGTAATTTTAATGGAATAAGCCATGTGTGTTATGTCCTCTCTAGTGCCTCCCAGGCTCAGTTCCAGTCCCCGGGGTCCAGAGTCAGACGTAGTATCAGACTAAGGAGGAGTGATGTTGGGACCCTTACACCACAGGAGGCCCTCAAACAGAGCATCAAAAAGAAGCTTCATGAGGTTTGGTTAAGCCGGGTCTACACTATGTGATTTTTGGCCCCAATTTTAGCTGTCTCAGATAAGTTTTTGAGATCGGAGACAAAATCCCAATGTCCTTGCCTACTCTGGGTGCGCGGCCATCAGCTACGCTTGTTTAATGTAGGCGGGTCAGAGGTACGCAATCAGAGGGCTCCGATCCTGTCTTTGACGTCCTAATATTTTCAAACATGTTTGATTTTATCTGCACAAAATTTGCAATGTTCTTGTAGTGTGACATATGCAATGACAATATTTGAGAACAGTGATCAGCAATAGCCAATGAGAGCTCTCCTGAGAAGGAGCCAGTGAGATGATGACATTGTATCGCATCACCCAGAATGTGTACTCTCGAGCAGGAGCGATGAATACTACTAGTATGTGTTTGTCCTTGCCAAAGTGTCAAATCGTTACAGCTCTTTACCCACAATGTTATTCAATTAAAAATGTATTGGTTAGATATTTCAACTCTGTAGGGCAAGCATGAATGTCTGACTGAAAACGTTTGAGGCTGCTTTGAGCCACAGCTCGTTCTAGCTATGGCATCACATCCTTGTCAAGACAGCATGTCTTAGTTTGACACTCCTGTAGTGTCTGCTCGGTGTTACTTTGGAGATCTGTCTTTCTGTTCGTTTGTCTGTGTTGGGCAGAGAAACTGTTTTAAACCAGGCTTGTGTTGAGTTCATCTGCATTTGACTTTTTCTTACAGAGCACTTCCAGGTTTACCCTGCCAGTGCCACCCAGTAAGAGGCGGACTATATCAGAGGGAGTCAGGAAGATAAACACGTCTGCACCAGCCACAGCCTCACTTCTCTATGATGATGACATCACACCTAGATACCTACTCAGGGGGATCCTGCAAACAGGTGAGTGTTGTCGTCACAGTGTGTGGGTTAGTGCCTTTATTATTGACTAGCGGTAAGATGGATGTGTTATTATATGCTCATCATGGGCACATTAGGGCCCGTTGTTCAGTGATCTTTGTCTTTGTTGCTCTTCTGTCTCCTCTCTGATTGGTCAGAGCCGGAGACATCCCTTCTGGTTCAGGACCGGCCAGTCAAGAAGGAGCCAGAGCTGCCCTCCACAAACTCCAGTCTTCACAGCAACCGCCCAAGGTATGCTGACAGACAAGGACGATATCCTCATAGGTGCACTCAGGACACACAGCCCTCTGCATTATTGGTGTGGTGATGTGTTTGTGCGTTTACACCTTGTTTTTGTTTGTGCCTCCTAGTACAGGGCTGTCTGACTTGGATTTCCCTGACATGACCACCACAGTAAACCTGTCACATACGGTGAAGGGACTAAGCAGGAAGCGACCACGTCGGAGTCTCAACATAACGGCATTCAACAGGCAGCTTGAACATGAAGGTACGGTCAGGGTCGGCACTGTACAGTGTGTGCGCATGGTTAAGTTTGTGTGACATCTGTAACTGGAGCATGTTCTGAACGTGTTAGAGGGTGTGATTAAACATACTGGTTAACTGCTCTATATGAGAAGAAATTCTGTTCCACTCATTTTGACCCACTGACAATTCCACTTTTCATGGGTTCAACAAGTCTATTCTTGTTGTGCGAAATTGCCAAGAAACTGAAGGTCTTGTACAACGCTGTGGATTTATCCCTTCACAGAACAGCGCAAACTGGCACTAACCAGAATTGAAAGAGGAGTGGGTGGCCCTGGTGCACAACTGAGCAAGAGGACAAGTACATTAGAGAGTCTAGTTTGAGAAACAGACTCCTCACAAGTCCTCAACTGGCAGCTTCATTAAATAGTACTCGCAAAACACCAGTCTCAACTAGAGGTCAACCGATTAATCAGAATGTCTGAAAAATTAGGGCCGATTTCAAGTTCTCATAACAATCGGAAATCTGTATTTTTGGACACCGATTTGGCCGATTTTATTTTTTACACCTTTATTTAATCTTTATTTAACTAGGCAAGTCAGTTAAGAACACATTCTTATTTTCAATGACTGCCTAGGAACTGTGGGTTAACTGCCTCGTTCAGGGGGAGAACGACAGATTTTTTTTTACCTTGTCAGCTCGAGGGATTCAATCTTGCAACCTTACAGTTAACTAGTCCAATGCTCTAACTACCTGCCTCTCATTGCACCCCACAAGGAGACTGCCTGTTACACGAATGCAGTAAGCCAAGGTAAATTGCTAGCTAGCAATAAACTAATCTTCAAACAAAAAAATCTATCAATCAATCATAATCACTAGTTAACTACACATGGTTTTATTACTTGTTTATCTAGCGTGTCCTGCGTTGCATATAATCAATGTGGTGGGTATCGTTGCTCCAATGTGTACCTAACCATAAACATCAATGCCTTTCTTAAAATCAATACACAGAAGTATATATTTTTAAACCTGCATATTTAGCTAAAAGAAATCCAGGTTAGCAGGCATTATCACCAGGTGAAATTGTGTCACTTCTCTTGCGTTCATTGCACGCAGAGTCAGTGTATATGCAACCGCTTGGGCCGCCTAATTTGCCAGAATGTTACGGAATTATGACATAACATTGAAGGTTGTGCAATGTAACAGGAGTATTTAGACTTATGGATGCCACCCGTTAGATAAAATACGGAACGGTTCCGCGCTAATAGCGTTTCAAACGTCACTCGCTCTGAGACTTGGAGTTGTTGTTCCCCTTGCTCTCCATGGGTAACACTGCTTCGAGGGTGGCTGTTGTCGTTGTGTTCCTGGTTCGAGCCCAGGTAGGAGCGAGGAGAGGGACGGAAGCTATACTGTTACACTGGCAATGCTAAAGTGCCTATAAGAACATCCAATAGTCAAAGGTTAATGAAATACAAATGGTATAGAGAGAAATAGTCCTATAATTCCTATAATAACTATAACTTAAAACTTCTTACCTGGGAATATTGAAGACTCATGTTGAAAGGAACCACCAGCTTTCATATGTTCTCATGTTCTGAGCAAGGAACTTAAACGTTAGCTTTCTTACATGGCACATATTGCACTTTTACTTTCTTCTCCAACACTTTGTTTTTGCATTATTTAAACCAAATTGTACATGTTTCATTATTTATTTGAGGCTAAATTGATTTTGATATGTTATATTAAGTTCAAATAAGTGTTAATTCAGTATTGTTATTGTCATTATTACAAAAAATTTAAATCGTACCTTTAATCTGTATTTTCTTTTTTTGGTCCTCCAATAATCGGTATCGGCGTTGAAAAATCCTAATCGGTCGACCTCCTAGTCGCAACATCAAGGCGACTCCGGGATGCTGGCCTTCTAGGAAGAGTTCCTCTGTCCAGTGTCTGTCCAGTCTCTTTTGCCCATCTTAATATTTTCTTTTTATTGAGATATGGCTTTTTATTTGCAACTCTGCCTAGAAGGCCAGCATCCCGGAGTCGCCTCTTCACTGTTAACATTGAGACTGGTGTTTTGCGGGTACTATTTAATGGGGTTGCGGGTAGCCTAGTGGTTAGAGCGTTGGGCCAGTAACCGAAAGGTTGCTAGATCGAATCCCTGAGCTGATAAGGCGTCGTTCTGCCCCTGAACAAGGCAGTTAACCCACTGTTCCTAGGCCGTCATTGTAAATGAGAATTTGTTCTTAACTGACTTGCCTAGTTTTTAAAAGGTTCAATTTAAAAAATGAAAGGCTGGTTTTATTGCTTCTTTAAACAGTTTTCAGCTGTGCTAACATAATTGCAAAAGGGTTTTCTGATGATCAATTAGCCATTTTAAAATGATAAACTTGGATTAGCTAACACAATGTGCCATTGGAACACAGGAGTGATGGTTGCTAATAATGGGCCTCTGTACGCTTATGTAGATATTCCACTAAAATCAGCCTTTTCCAGCTACAATAGTCATTTACAACATTAACAAAAAATTGCTTTTCTTGAAAAAGCAAGGAAATGTCTGAGTGACCCCAAACTTTTGAATATAATTCATGGCTACATGGACTCACTATTTAATATTCTTATGCCTATTTAGCAGTATTATGGCCTAGGGGTAGAAGCTGTCTCATAGCATGTTGGTTAGGAGTCTGATGATGGATGTATTCATTTTCTGATAGAATTTTATTTTCGGATTCTTTTTTTGCAGATGGAGAGGCTGAAGGTGGCAGTGCAACAGAAAAAGACCTCTCATCCCTGTCTTCTGCCTCTCCAAAGTAAAGCGCTGCAAATTGGAAAAACTTCTAGTCATTGAATTTCAGTGGTGAATGTCAGAAATGTAACTGAGGCTGTGTTCTCACACATTTTCTAGCTCTATCACCTTCTCCCTGAAAACACCCTTTGTGGATGTTCGGACTGAGAAAAGAGGATTTCAAAGGAAGGTAACAAATCGTAAAAAAATTTGCCTTGAGGAGTTTGACGAGGCCCTACAAAATCGACTGGCGGCGATGGGTGGAGACCCTGGTAAGCCCCTTCCTTTGCATCCTATCTCATTTCTTCCCCCCCTTATATTTCTGTTTGTCTTTTGTTCGGTGTATTATATTGTTTGATATGTACTTAAATGATCTGGAACAATATGAAATTGAGACTTATGTAAGACTACATTTTGTGTGAAGAGTAGAACTTACACCTAGTTCTTCCGCCTCTCTTTTTCTCTTCCCACACCCACCTCCCTCTCCCTGTTTTTCAGAGCTGAGTGATAGGGAGGATCAGCAGGGTCTCAGTGAGACCGTTCGGTCTGAGGGGTTCACCTTGGGACAGAGTGACCTCACCGCTCCTGACATCACCCATGACATCATCACCAGCAACACAGCGCTCTACTCCCTGCCTGTTGACACAGCAACAACCTTCACTATCACCACCCAGGACAAAGACACCATCACAGGAACACAGATCCAGCGAGAAATGGGAGGAATGAAGGCTGAGAAAATTATGGAGGAGGTAGGGGAACAAAATGAGGACAAGATGGAATTAGACAACAAAGATGGAGAGGATTTGGCTGGAGATGCTGGGCAGAGAGAGGACTCAGTGAGACAGAAGGTGTCCAAATCACAGACTGTAGAAGTGGTAGCTGACTCCCAGACAGAAGAGGAGGAGCTGGCTGAATCTCAGACAGAAGAGGAGGAGCTGGCTGAATCTCAGACAGAAGAGGAGGAGCTGGCTGAATCTCAGACAGAAGAGGAGGAGCTGGCTGAATCTCAGACAGAAGAGGAGGAGCTGGCTGAATCTCAGACAGAAGAGGACGAGGTGGCTGAATCTCAGACAGAAGAGGACGAGGTGGCTGAATCTCAGACAGAAGAGGACGAGGTGGCTGAATCTCAGACAGAAGAGGACGAGGTGGCTGAATCTCAGACAGAAGAGGACGAGGTGGCTGAATCTCAGACAGCAGAGGACGAGGTGGCTGAATCTCAGACAGCAGAGGACGAGGTGGCTGAATCTCAGACAGCAGAGGACGAGGTGGCTGAATCTCAGACAGCAGAGGACGAGGTGGCTGAATCTCAGACAGCAGAGGACGAGGTGGCTGAATCTCAGACAGCAGAGGACGAGGTGGCTGAATCTCAGACAGCAGAGGACGAGGTGGCTGAATCTCAGACAGCAGAGGACGAGGTGGCTGAATCTCAGACAGCAGAGGACGAGGTGGCTGAATCTGAGACAGCAGAGGACGAGGTGGCTGAATCTGAGACAGCAGAGGACGAGGTGGCTGAATCTGAGACAGCAGAGGACGAGGTGGCTGAATCTGAGACAGCAGAGGACGAGGTGGCTGAATCTGAGACAGCAGAGGACGAGGTGGCTGAATCTGAGACAGCAGAGGACGAGGTGGCTGAATCTGAGACAGCAGAGGACGAGGTGGCTGAATCTGAGACAGCAGAGGACGAGGTGGCTGAATCTGAGACAGCAGAGGACGAGGTGGCTGAATCTGAGACAGCAGAGGACGAGGTGGCTGAATCTGAGACAGCAGAGGACGAGGTGGCTGAATCTCAGACAGCAGAGGACGAGGTGGCTGAATCTCAGACAGCAGAGGACGAGGTGGCTGAATCTCAGACAGCAGAAGATGTAGCAGATGAAGGGGGACAGGTAGTGGAAGAAGGGCAGGAAAAAATATTGATATCACAGAGTTTAACACACAATGCGATGCACATCAGTCGGAGAACTTATTGCTCAGAGGGTGGCGTCAAGGTTGCTGGAGTGATGGAAGGATGGAGGGGTTACAAGAGCATGGGAGCAGTGCTCCATCCTACAGAGACTGGTGAGTCAGGTTGGTAATGAGGGCATGATGTGGCATTGTCCAATGTGGATTTCACTAGGCTCAAATACTGCTTGTCAACAAGACTGTTCAGTCTTTCAAGTTTGAAAAATAATACTTGTGGGTCTATTCTATTATTTAATGTAGTATTTGTGAGACTGTTTTATTGATGTCTTTGTGTGTTTTGTAGGGTGGGCAGGCAGGTCAGAGGGGGACCCGGCTGGTGAGTGGCACAGGGGGCCGGAGGTGGGAGCTAGTGAGAGCGCCCACACCCGCACAGTAACCCTTGGCAGCGTCCCTCCCTCCCCGTTGCCCCAGGAAGATGAGCTGGAAGGTTTGAGTAGAACTGGCACCAGCCTTGGCAATGAGGAGATGGAGAACTCCATGCCTCCTTTAGAGATGACCTTTGAACCTGAGAACAACGCCCCTCACAGCAGCAACTCATCCCTGCACCCCATCACTGCCCAGAGCCCAGCTGAGCATGAGGAGGACTGGGATGATGTGGAAGAGGGGGATGGTATCCGGAGTGAAGGTTGGATCCACAAAATCTGTATTCAGGTGTGTGTGCACATGCGTATATGTTGTGATGACTAACCCCTTCTTTCCTACAGAGCTGTCCATGAAGACTCCTGCGTTTGTCAGAGAGAAGAGGAATGCTCTGCCTATTGACCCCCTGGCCACACCCACTGTTCTCAAAGACCTTCAACCAAGGCAAGTCACACACAAACACATGCAATCATTTTAGTAGTAGTATTGTGTGCTAGTTTGTGACCTAATCTGTTGTCTTTTGGGGCCTCAGTGTTTCGGCTGGTGCTGCAGCTGCGGTGAAGCCCAAAGTGGTGAGGGGAAAGCGGACTGGATCAGCCAAGAAGGTTCCTGGTCTCTCTAAGAGCTATATCATGAGCGTGTTCAAACACTTCGCCAAGACCAAGGTGTCTACAGATGTCTACCCTGTCCTAAAGGAGATGTAAGAATCTACACCCATCTTAGGGAAAAGTGCTTATGTTCATTAACTTGCACATCAAGTGATTTAGTGATGTACCGATCTGTTTAAAGACAGGAAAACATCAGAATGCAACTTTTCTTTTATCGTTGATGTTAAATTCATTGATGTATGTATTAGTGACAGAATAGGACTTTCTTAATGATAAGGTATTGATGGATGGATGAATGCATGTGTAACATTTACTTACCAGAATGGAGCGCTACTTTGACCGGCTAGCTGATGACTTGGAGACGTTTGCTGCTCACGCCAAGAGGAAGACCATTGAGGTAGAGGACGTAGAGCTGCTGATGCGGAGGTTTGTTTATAGCTGTGGTTCGTCAGGTGTTTAAGTGTACAGTATGTACTATAATCTCCTTGTCGTGTGTGTGCATTCGTCTTTCTCTAACTCTGTTTTTCTCTCCAGACAGGGGTTTGTGACTGACAGCATGCCAGTAAATGTGTTGATTGAGAAATATCTCCCAATGGAATCCCGAAAGCTCCTCATTCCCGTGGCAACAAGTGGTAACTACGTCATTCCCAAACCGAGGAGAAAATGATCAGCCTATACTAAGAATGATCAGCCCAAATGAGGGCTGATGTTGTGTATTTGATTGAATATCTATGAACAGCTGTTCATTTATTATTTGTAGACACTCATTCAAACACAGCCAGGACAAGACCATGTAACCTGGTGTAAATGTGTTGTATTTGTTTGAATATGGCTTTCTTTTATATTTGTCGAATATTACTGCAAAATGTTTTATTTGATTTATTCAGTAGTCTGGCATTTGTACGTGCCTTTGGATGAGAAAGGAGACTAGAGTTTAAAGCCCTGAGGGTATGAGCGCATTGGATTCCATTAGAGCAACCTGAAAGACACAACCAATACAAGCACTATAGTTTGTAGACACTAATCTAATGTCCTCATGCTGCCCCCAGTTTTCAAAATCGACCCAGCTAATCACAGTACAGTCAGAATAAAAAAAAGCAATAATTCAAACTTTTGCATTCGATACTTTGGGGCGTAATCATTACTCTAATTCTGTTTCAAAACGTTTTGCAACAAACCATTTACTCCAAACAGAAAATGCATACGACAGTTTATATTGGACTAATTCAGGTAGGCCCGGTTTCGTTCGCCTTGTTTGCTTTCGTTTGGTTCTTGGTAAACGGTCAGTTTTCAGTCCGTACGCGTCGAACACACCGACCTCTAAGGTTATAAGACATACAGTTTTGGTGCACCAGAGCTACATTCATTTCCAGTGGAACGCTGCGTTTCCCTTATATTGCGTTGCAGAGGCAGTTGTAATCCGTTGTGTAGTAAATCGAATGTATGCATTAAATTGTATGCGTAGAATGTTGAATTTTTGTTGCACACATATCCAGTAAAAAAAGTGGGATTCCATAATAAAAAGTTGAATTACATAATTTCTTTACATATTTTATTCATTTATTTGCCAAGTAGCATACATATTTATTCGATGAAATCAAACTGTGAGAGCCTATCATTTACCTCAAATGCATAGTTTTGGAGCGAAATGCAATAATAAATAGTCTATATAGCAGCGTAGGCTTTTTCAACAATGAGACCAACGTTGTGGAAGATGGTGTTCGGGGCCAGCCCCGCGGAAAGCGCAGGTCTGTGTGGGTCCAGAAATGGTTGATGTCCCGAAAGCATGGAGGGGAGTTCCGTATCATTCAAAAGCTTCGATTGGAGAGGAATTTCGAAGTTACTTTCGTCTGGACCGCAGCCAGTTCAATCACCTGCTCCGGATTGTTGGAGCCAGGATCGCCCCGATGGAAACCAACTACCGGAAGTCCATCATCCCAGTTGAACGCCTGGCGATTTTTCTCCCGTAAGCTAAATTCTAGTACATTTTAAAAGCCTTTGATACCGTAATTGATTGATTAGATATTTTATGTGCAACCTAGCCAGCTGAATGACTCTTTAGTTAATAGCCCCTATGTGACATCAGATGTACTTTAACAGAATGTTTAAAATCCTTTAATGATGCAATGTTACCAAATGAAAAGAAAGTTGGGGTGCCTTCTGCCCTGATGAAGGTAGGCTAGTCTTCTCCAGGACCCCCTGTTGTTCAAGACAGTCATTCATTAAATTATTATTGGAATTACTTACACTCTTAGGAAAAAAGGGTTCCAAGAGTGTCCTTCTGCTTCCCCCATAGGATAACCCTTTTTGGTTCCAGGTAGAACCCTTTGGGGGAAAGGTTATACATGGAACCGAATAGGGTTCTCCTATGGGGACAGCCGGAGAACGTTTTTAGGTTTAGAAAAAGGTGCTAAGAATAGAGTTGGCCTTGGCTACAGTTTGATACAGTCAGACTGAATTGTATTGTTTCAAGGCATTGTTAATGATGGTTGATGACTTACAATATATTTAGAGCATAATAAACTAATGAGGTAGGTATGAGTAGATATATGTGGGTGGAATTTCAAGTTACACACAATATTGATAATTATTTTGAATTATATTTCAGATTCTTGGGGACGGGTCTCCTACAGAATCATCGGATTCAGCTTCGGAGTTGGACGGTCCACAGTGGTAGGCATTGTCCCCTCTGTGGCACACGCCATTTGGGACTGTCTGGTTGGTGAATACATGTCTGTCCCCAAGGAGGAAGACTGGAGGGCCATTGTTGCAGAGTTCCTGGAGAGGTGGAATTTCCCCAACTGTCTTGGCTCCATTGCTGGGAAACATGTAGTAATCCAGGCTCCACCGTGCTCGGGTTCGCAATTCTACAACAAGGGTACATATTAAGTTGTACTCTTGGCTGTTGTAGATGCCATCTACTGTTTCCATGTCGTCAATGTTGGTGCTTACGGCAAGGGAAGTGATGGCGGGACCCTCCGGGAGATTCCTAGAAGAAAAATAAACTCACACCTATGTAGGCGAGGTGCTGGCTAGCCGAGTAGAAAACTTGAAAATAAAGGAGAGCTGCACACTAGGAGCTCAGGTCCAAAATCTTACTTTTTGTTTTTTTTTGCATCTGAGCTCCTAGAGTGTGCAGCTCTCCTTTATTTTCAAACCCTGGAGATTCCACCACCTGCATCACTCCCTGGGGCTGAAGACCTGGGACCTGTTCCCCACGTCTTCGTCGGCAACGAGGCCTTTCCTTGAGACCCAACCTCACGAGGCTCTATGCTGGACACCAGCTGCCATTGCCAAAGGCTGTAAGGATCTTTAACAAACGACTATCCAGTTCAAGGTTAGTTGTTGAATGCGTCTTTGGGGGTCTGGCAGCCCGGTGGAGAAATGTATCGGAGAGTGCTTGGTCTCAGCCCCTCAAATGTCGATGCCTGCATGGAGACCACATGTTCTCCACAACTACCTGCAGAGGTCATTCCAGGAGCCACTCCGGATGGAGACGGGCACGCCAAATGGTCACCTACCTGATGTCACCACCTGATGTCTTTTAAGAGCCCTTTAACACCAAGGTTATTTTAAGAAACATCTACCGTTGTCCACAAAATTGCAGGACCTCTAAGGTTATAAGACATACAGTTAGTATGATAATGGGAAAAGGTAACCTAGAGTCCATACAAATAGTACAGTTTACCACCATCTTCACTGCTCTGACACAATGCAGGTGGGGAAAAAAACAATTAGAAAGAGAATGAGTTTACTTTCATCTTGTCTAAATGAGATATTAATAAACAAATGAAACTGACTATGAAAACATTAGAATTTAATAAGTATTCAAGTACAGGAAAGAACATGACAGGTATGTGTTGTAAAAATGTTTTAAAAAATAACTTGTGTGTAAAAATACAACAATTAAATGTGTAGCCTGTAAGAACCAGAGCATGTATTTTTTTGCACAACTGCAGACAGATACAGGGACTACTCCATAAAGCCTAGATGTAGTAGGGAACTTCAGACATGGCCATAAAGAGAGAAAGGGCAGGGCACTGGATATCTGAGGTACAGAGAGGAGAGGTGTGTTTGAAAACTAAAAGTGAATGTGTAGCCACAATACTGATAAACACACATTTAACCTTTAGTCTTTGTAAAAGAACAAGAAAATCTGAATTCTCCGGTGTGTCAGTTTTCATGCAATCTATGTACAACAAATAATGAATGCTATCCTAAATATTGAGAAACGATTTACTTTATGAATTCAATTAATTGTAAACTAAAAAAAGTCTAACAAGGACATAGTAAGCGGAATAAGGACAGTTGGAAAATCTCAGTTGCAGTTCCTTGATTCCTCACATCTTCTTTCCTCACCTGCTCAAAACCCACTGGAGAAGGTCAAAACAACAACCAGACAACTCTTCCTCCTGTCCTTCCTGTGAGCTCGTTGGCTAAATTGACTCCATCTCTGGAAAGGAAGAGAAAAACAACATACAACCATTACATAAATAACACCATTAAATGTGAGATTTATGTTCACTATACAAACAGTATTTAGTTTTGTTTGTGGCATAAATATTGGAGCAGTGTGGTAAAGTTGGTAATACTGTAATGACCTGACTAGATCATAAAGTAACAATTGTCCAGACAGAGGGTTGAGTTTACAAATTGACGGTTTATTAACACAACTTTACACAGGCTACTGTTTGGCCGTAGCCCATGCCAAATAAACTAAAGATACCCCACAAGCCAACCGTGACCTTCTCTTGTAAAGGACAGCCGTAAGAGAGAGAACAAAGGCTAAACCTGGTCTTAACTTCCAATGCTCCATCCCCCTGCCCAACCTCCCTCCACGCCACTCTGCCAACCGCCAGGATGCCCGGCATCAGAACATTCCAGGCATTCCCGTGATTGGCAGATAGTATGTTGATTGTTATGTCGGCCCCGCAAACACTGGGTACTGGTAAGTACAACACAACCACCTACTAGCCTAACACATAACACACAGCTGTCTGTGCGGGTCGCTACAATACTTTTTGCTGTTTACTCATGGAATTTGTGTTTCAGATCAAAAGATGAATATGACAGGCAAATATTTAGACAGCAAACTTGTTTTAGGATATTTTCTATCCCAGAAACAGAAACATTAATCCTTTGATCTGAAATACCAATTAGCCTACATGAGTATACTGTAAAAAATTACACTTTACTTCACTGTTGCAAAACCTATGACACTACCTGTGTAGTGAAGAGAAAAAAAACGTACCATTGAACTTGTCATCGAAAAGGAGCTGAAGAATTTATCTTAACTGCTGCTTTTATTTGCTGAGGCAGCCTCTTCAGGGTTGGCAACAGGCAAAGAGTGTCTCTTCATCCTCAATGTGGGGATCAGGTTGGGCTGCCTCCCTCTCGACGGCTTGGAGTAGCCTATGCTGAAATGAGTTGAGTGGATCTGGGAGCTGGTACCTACGATAGCGCCTGTTGTGACATTGTTCCTCTTCATTTCTCCATGTTTGTCTCCACGGCCACATCCTGTTCAAGGTCCTCGGTGGTCATAATAATCTCAGGTGTTCCTAGATCCAGAGGTGCTTGCTCCATTATCATCTTCCATGGCTGCACCGGTGGTGGTCATACTTGTGGATGAGGGTCTTGCTGCACTGGTGATGGTCGCACTAGTAGATGACAGAGGGTCTCGCTGCACCGGTGGACTCACTTGTAAATGACAAAGGGTCTTGATGCACCGGTGGCGCCCACATTTGTGGATGAAGTAAAGGGTCTGGCTGTAAAATTGCCACTCGTTTCCCTAGGCACAATAAATGGATCCAGAAAATAAAGAATGTGGCAGAAGCACCAATGCTGCTGGCCTGAAGCTGCTGACCTCTTTATCTTTCTCTGCCCTTCTCTCTCTCTGATACCTGTCCCTGAGTCCTCTCCACTTCCTCCTACAGTATTCTTCTACATAGGCATGAACACGATAAGCCAAACCATTACCTAGCATAACTACAGTTATTAGATAGCTATCATGGATCTGACCAAATTATCAGGGGTACAGTAGTATCTACCATTTCTATTATTCTGGCATACACACTCACACTCTTTCAAACATGATTATTTGGTAAAGTTATCAGGGGTAGTAACTAGCATTATTTATTTGACTTTCTTTCACACACACACACCTCATTAGCTAGGTTTTCAGGTGGGACCTTAAAAGGGTGTCCTGACTCTGAGGTCATTAAAGATCCCATGGCACTTATCGTAAGAGTAGGAGTGTTAACCCCGGTGTCCTGGCTAAATTCCCAATCTGGCCCTCAAACCATCATGGTCACCTAATAATCCCCAGTTTACAATTGGCTCATTCATCCCCCAGGTCGTTGCTGTAAATGAGAACGTGTTCTCAGTCAATTTACCTGGTAAAATAACTATTTGAACAAAAAACAAAAAAAAACAGGTTAGCTAACTAACGTTAACTAGCCACATCTAGCACAAGCTCACTACTAAACTGACCTGGCAATCCTACTATCGTGGACACTTGTGTTAGAGTTGTGTCAATTCGAATCTGGTATCAGGATAAATATGACAATGAGTCACCGATTGTATACTATGTATTTTTTATTAGCTAAGCAATAAGTGGTAAATGCAATTATCGTATATACGGGCTCTCTGTCCCACCTCACAGAGAACTGACAAGATGTATGTAAACAGTATTCTTTGGCCTATCACAGTAGAGACTGGGCGTGGTTTAAACTTGCTCAGCCTATTGCAGGCGCTCAGGCGGGTCCCCGCCTCTTTGCGCTTCTGTTGATAGATGTAAGTGTTGCTGTGAAGAACATCCATGCGCTCATACCGTTATCTCGCACCTGGCTCCTGTTATCTAACAAAAGACCGCTTGTTCTCGCAACACCACGCTCTAAATGTGCCCCCCTCCCAACTCATTGAACAGTTCTTGTCTTCATGCTACTTTTCCATCATGAGAAAGGCCCATGGCCTTAACTGTTAAACCTGTTGAGGTTCAGTGTTCCCATTTGGGAACGAGCCCCTCCCACGTTCAGCTGGAAAGTGGCGCATGGAACGCAAAAATATTCTTAAAAATATTTAACCTCCACACATTAACAAGTCCAATAGCTCAAATGAAAGATAAACACCTTGTTTATCTACCCAGCAAGTCAGATTTCTAAAATGTTTTACGGCGAAAACATAGCACATATTTATGTCAAACCACCACCGAATACACAGCTAATTTGCATAGCCAAGTTGAACAAAATATGCAATCAACAAACGCAGGATTAAAAGAAAAATAATTCACTAACCTTTTGAAATCTTCATCAGATGACAGTAATATAACATGTTACACAGTACATTTGTTTTTTTCAATAATATGCTATATATATCCATAAATCTCTGTTTACAATGACGCATTGTTCAAAAAATGCTACTCAAATGTCCTGAGAAATGACGATAGCTCCGGCAGATAACGTCAGATAACAAGCAATACACATCATAAACTTTGACTAAATATGCATGTTCTACATATATATAGAAAGATACACTTCTTCTAAATGCAATCGCTGTGTTACATTTATTTTTAACGTTACAGAATTCGTTCACTAGGCTATAATATGAGTCGGCGCTCAGAAATTAGCATTATGGCTCCTCTATCTTGGAGTCCACAGAAACCCAAATTTACCACATAAATATTCCCTTACCTTTGATGTTCTTCCATCAGAAGACCTGGAAGGAATTATACTTACCAAAAACAGCGTTTAGTTTTGAGTCTGTTTCTTTCGGTTATCAAACACGACATATTTCGGTTGAAATGCAGCCAAAATTCAAGTGGATGCGCACCAAAACGTCAAAAATTACATATTATATGTCGACTAAACTTGTCAAACTATGTTCAGAATCAAGCTTTAGCATGTTATAAAGGTGGAAAACAATCCTGAGCTCGAACAGAAACACACGCATCGTTTAGTCAATCTTGGAAGAAAGAGAGCACCTGAGCCGAGCGTGCATGAGAGTAACCTGTTTTTTCGCACGACCGGAAGGTTTCAGCCCGCCAGAAGTCTCGTGAACGGGCGATTCTCACAATGAGAAGCCCCATTGAAAGCAGACATCGCGCTGAAGACAGAGAAACTGTTCCTGGGTCTGTAGCTGCTTGGGAAGGGTGGGGGCGATGATGTCAAAGTTGGACCAAATTTTCTGATGACAAGAGAGAGTTTGGGAGAATGGCTGCCCTGAGAGTTCTGCTTTACATACAGACATAATTTAAACGGTTTTAGAAGCTTTAGAGTGTTTTCTATTCAATAATAATTATTATATGCATATTAGCAATTTTTGACAGATTTTTTTTCTGTTTACTATGGGCACGCAATTACTCCAAAGGGGGCAGTAGTCAGCCCTATCTTTACAATGTTTCATGTAAGCTATGTTGCATAACACATACATACATCCACACAAGCTGTAATGAATTTCCTCCTCTTCTTCCGAAGAGGAGAGGCGAAACGGATCAGAGGACCAATACGCGGCGTGGTAAGTGTCCATGGTTCTTTTTAATACGTTAATGTACACATGAACAACTGACTACAAAAAAACAAGAAATGTGAAAACTCAAAACAGTCCTATCTGGTGCAGAGACAGGAACAATCACCCACAAACACACAGTGAAACCCAGGCTACCTAAGTATGATTCTCAATCAGAGACAACTAATGACACCTGCCTCTGATTGAGAACCATACTAGGCCAAAACATAGAAATACCCAAATCATAGAAAAACAAACATAGACTGCCCACCCAACTCACGCCCTGACCATACTAACTAAATACAAAACACAGGAAATAAAGGTCAGAACGTGACACAAGCCAACAGCAGATAACATTCAATGATATATATGGTAATGGCTATAGTGTAAAACACAGAAACCTCATACTTGTCTCCAATCAGCATTTTTTGTGTTTATGTAGCTGTCAGCAGCTGTGTCAAAAATACACGGTTTTGAGGATACTGCGAAAATTATTCTCTCCATGTGTCCAACCGCATTCGACCATCTGCAAAAGGTACCTGCATCAGTATAGTTGCCTTGCTGCGCAAAATGTTATGCAGCAGCGATGCAATAACACAGTCGGTGTGTTCGAAGCGTAAGGCAATTTTTTTTGATGACTGACAGCCGAACCAAACCTCTGACGACGGTAGACCAATTGTGTGTCATCCTATCATAGCCAGTTGTGATACAGCCTGGAAACGAACCAGGGTCTGTAGCGACGCCATTAGCACTGATATTCAGTGCATTAGAACCCTAAACACCACTCGAGAGCCCAAGGAAAGAGGTTGATAAATGATGTACATATGTCTGTTTAATAAGCTGAATATCAGTCTTTTTTAAATTTTATATATATATAAAAAAACTTGTCTATTACCACTAAACTTTTTGGTTTTGAATATATGAATATGTTAATTATCTGCCAATCAGCTGTCCCCTGTGTCTTCCCCTCAGGAGAATACTTAAGACTTGTGTGAGAAGAAACTTATTGGAGCGAGAAGTAGGTGAAGGCTCAGTGATTTAATGAAAATAGTTAGAAAATGATTGTCTAGGATTTAATACCCATCATTACAATGGACTTGTATATAATGTAAAATATTACAATAGCTTTTGGTTGATTGACAAGTCGGAGAGCGCTCGCTTGCACATAATTTCAGAGGTAATTCACCTCCGAGAGAGTGCTCTCAATAGGCCTACTTGCAGGGGACTTAGTGAATTGGGGGGCCGTTTTAAAAAATCCTTCTGAGGGGCCCCACTGACCCAAAATTCAATAAAAATATGATTGTGGGGGGGTAGAGGCAGTTTATAAGGTAAAGGTAGAGGAGTGAAATTCTATGCTGTATGTTATTTTCTTCCAGAATGGATTTTTAAAATTAAGAGTGCTTTCAAAAGGAGTCGTAAGGGCAGAGGTGGAGGTGTATATCGAAAGCTATATCAGTGACCTTGATGGGTCATATGACTACAAAAGTCTAAATACACAACCACTTCATTTTTACTGTGAAAAACACATGGCAAGAGGAAAGTCGACACGGCAGCCACAGGACACCACGGCAAACAGCTGTAAGGTCTATGTGTCCATTGACATCAATGATGGGCCCACCTCAAAAGTGTGTATCAGAAAGATGCTGGAGCACAAGGGCCATGATAATTCCCACTCTGAGAATGTGACAAACCACATCCACCCAGACCTGGTCACATATATTGAGATCTTGTCTCTTCAATGCAAGGCATGCCACGAAATTGCCAACAGTACCATGAACCAAAATAATAAAATGAAGACCCTGGACAGGCATCATGAAAATGACTCCTGGAGTGTTGACTCGCTTGTGAAACCAGACCTTAAGAGAGTACAATGTCTCAATCAGCCTCTCTGCAGAGCAACAGATCAATCACTGTTGATTATGTTTATGATAATTATGATCATGATTATGATCATTATGATAATGCCCTTTTAATGTAAGAGCTGTTTGACAAGACTGCATGGAATTTCATCCTGCTTTGGTGGGATGGAGTTTTGGCCTGACTAGTGACATCACCAGACAGTAAATTAGTTAACAGACCAATAAGAAATAGAGTTCCAAACCTTTCTGCCGATAACAGCTAATTTTCAGTTTTCCCCTCCCCAATCAGACCAGTCCGACAGTCCTAGCTAAATTCTTGCTTGAGAAATCGCTCTTTGCTAAGATTTTTGATTTCTTTTTGACCATTTTAATTGAAAACAATCACAGTAAAAGGTACATAATTTTTCGGCAGGCCAGAAATGATTTGATATTGAGATACAAATGGCTGCATTGGACCTTTAACCTAACCTTATTTTAACCAATTCGGAAATAGATGACTTGACTATTTGTCTGCATAAAATATCCCATATTTTACCACATCCAGCTCAGGTAATATATAGGCCTACTCTGCTAACTTCTCCTGCCCCTCCCTCATCTTCACTGACCTCACTCCCACTTGGACCCTCTACATATGGGAAAACAGAAATGTTGCCAACAGCACAGCCCTGTTGCAGCACTCGTGACAAATGGATTCAATATTCAAGTTAAGGTTATTGGAAACACATAGCATGTATGACTAACTTTATTCTCCCAGAGGGAACTTAATTTGGGGTGTCAGATACATCAAGCACAATTCAAATTAAAAATACACAACAGAGTATTATTACAATCAAAACTATTAACACTATGAAAATAGATATTTGATAAAAGAATACGCTGTTTAATATCATAGCTTTGGCTACATTTTATTATATAATAAGCCCTTTGGGGAGGACAAGTATTTTAAGATAGGCCTAAAACTACTTTCTTTGTTACTTTGTTCTGTTTTGGGCAGCCCTAGCATGGTCTGCCAGCAGTTTCCCACCTGAATCTTGACTGGTTTCTTTGCCTTGGTGTGGGCAAGACACTGCTTTTTCTGAGGTGCAGAGACAGGCAGTTGAGTACGGAGGTGGTTGACCTCTTCTTCCAGTGGGGTAGTCTCCAATTGGCATTGACAGTTTGTCCAATGTGCAGACTTTAAAAGGGGAAATCAGAAGTTACTACAGTACATCCATTTTTGGACTTAAATTAAATATGTTTCCAATGATTATTGAAGAATATAACTTAGAAATGCCTCAAGAGCTTAGTTCAACTGTCCCATCAGAACCCAAAATACATACTTGTTTTACTCTGTTTGTAAACAAACACTATATAGCCACAAAACATGGTTAAAACTATCATTTTGATATCATGGATGGTCAGTCCTTACATCCATAGCACCATTTATGAATCTGAGATAATTTATATATCTCCAGGCCCATCCCTCAGCTTTTCACCATACCAGGGGAGGGGAGGACACTGTTGGATCTACTGCTGATTGACATGTCTTGGAATTATACAAAAAACAGTGTGTATATATATATATATATATATATATATATATATATATATATATATATATATATATATATATACACATATACATACATACATACATACATACATACATACATACACACACACACACACACACACACACACACACACACACACACACACACACACACACACACACACACCCCCGTCATTGATGGAAACAAATGTCAAAATGGCATTAATATAATAACTAATACTTTTGTATGCATGCCATGCATCACAATATTTCAGAATTAACATTTACCATTAGGTCGACTTCCTATTACCTTTCATGATACTGGTGGGTGCTGTTTTATATGTAACGACATGCACACATTTCAGAGTGACACATCATAGACAGATAAGTTATAGTAACTAGCTACCTTACTGAGTTGTCTTCACTTTCTTCCAGTGTAGGCTACTGCTCAGTCTGTCAAAGTCGCCAGTTTTTTTCTTGATTTCATGAAGTGCAACGCAGCATACCAATGTGTGTACGTCTTTGACAATGTCAATGATGCAATTTAAGCTCTATTTTTGAATCTGAAAACAAGCAATTCTACTCGTAAACCATATCTAATTCGTTAGCAAGCTTCCTTAATTTACATTAACTCGCTGTCAGTCAATCGAACAAGCTGGTTGGACGCAGCACTGCTGCAGGCAGACTGCTTCTCCTCGAAGGCTCGAACGCGGTGGTGAAATCATTGCTGAGAGCCCATTGGCTATCGAACGGCCAATGGCGTGGGTCTTGATGGCTTGGGAGCCCTTCTCTGAACCAGTCCAGGCGTTGCTCTGATGAACGTGCCTGGAATTGTGTCTCTCCGACAACACTGCCCAAACTCATCAGGACAACGTCGTGAAGAAAGACGGGTGCTGGGCGAACGTGAACCTCGAAAAGTATACTGACGACAGAATACAGAAGTTTGAATAAATTGAGAGTCTTGCTCTGATACCATTAACTTTTGACCTGAATGTGAATGGTGAGTCTCGCTGCCACAGATTAAACCACCACCGGGTGTCTGACCGAGACGGGGGACGTCATCACATCAGCAGGTAACGTTACACGGCATAGCCTCCTAACAATCGGCGGTGCAAAAGTCATCTAGCTAAACCACCAAAATATATCCTAGTCACAAGAGTGGTTATACAGATCTCATCGATTTTCTAAATCGTTATCCAGAACCCCTGGGCGTCTGTCTCCCCAGCCAGTGGATCGTTAATGTTAGCTAACAAGCTAACTTATGTGAACAAAAGTAAACGCAACAACGTTGACATCAGCAAACCGCTTGCCCACGGCTTACACGTCTTCTGCGGTTGTGAGGCCTGTTGGACGTACTGCCAAATTCTCTAAAATGATGTTGGAGGCGCTTTATGTTAGAGAAATTAACATGACATTTTCTGGCAACAGCTCTGGTGGACATTCCTGCAATCCACATGCCAATTGCATGCTCGCTTAAAACCTCTTTGGGCTAAGATCCCGCTAACGGGATCGATATGACAACAGCCCGTGAAAGTGCAGGGTGCCAAATTCAAACAACAGAAATCTCATAATTAAAATTCCTCAAACATACAAGTATTTTACACCATTTTAAAGATACAGTTATTGTTAATCCCACCACAGTGTCTTATTTCAAATAGGCTTTACGGCGAAAGCACCACAAACGATTATGTTAGGTGAGTGCCTAATCACAGAAAAACACAGCCATTTTTCCAGCCAAAGAGAGGAGTCACAAAAAGCGGAAATAGAGATAAATGAATCTCTAACCTTTGATGATCTTCATCAGATGACACTCATAGGACTTCATGTTACACAATACATGTATGTTTTGTTCGATAAAGTTCATATTTATATTTAAAAAATCTCAGTATACATTGACACGTTATGTTCAGTAGTTCCAAAAACATCCAGTGATTTTGCAGAGAGCCACATCAATTTACAGAAATGCTCATCATAAATGTTGATGAAAATACAAGTGTTATACATGGAACTTTAGATACACTTCTCCTTAATGCAACCGCTGTGTCAGATTTCAAAAAAGCTTTACGGAAAAAGCACACCATGCAATAATCAGAGTACAGCGCTCAGAGACCAAAACAAGCCACTATTATAAACAGATATCTTCCATGTTGTGTAGTCAACAGAAATCAGAAATAGCATTATAAATATTCACTTACCTTTGATGATCTTCATTAGATTGCACTCCCAGGAATCCCAGTTCCACAAATGTTTGATTTGTTCGATAAAGTTAATCATTTATGTCCAAATACCTCCTTTTTGTTTGCTGCTTTTAGCCCAGTAATCCAAATTCATGACGCGCGTGCAGACAAAGTCAATAAAAGTTCTGTTACAGTCCGTAGAAACCTGTCAAACGATGTATATATTTTTAGCATACATCTACAATAATGTTCCAACCGGAGAATTCCTTTGTCTGTAGAAATGCAATGGAAAGCAAGCTAACGTTCATGTGAACGCGCGTGGTCAGCTAATGGCACTCTGCACTCTACCTCTGACTCAATCCCTTCTCATGTGCCCCCACTGCACAGTAGAAGCATCAAACAAGGTTCTAAAGACTGTTGACATATATTGGAAGCCTTAGGAAGTGCAATATGACCCCATAGACACTGTATTCGATAGGAAAATAGTTGAAAACTACAAACCTCAGATTTACCACTTCCTGGTTGGATTTCTTTCTCATGTTTTTGCCTGCCATATGAGTTTTGTTATACTCAGACATCATTCAAACAGTTTTAGAAACTTCATAGTGTTATTATCTTGGAAAGGGAGAAATCCTCACTAACAGGGATTTAAACAAATTTGTGCCCAAAATTTGAGAGAAATTAGCTTTTTGTGTGGATGAAAGATTTCTGGGATCTTTTATTTCAGCTCATGAAACATGGGACCAACACTTACATGCACTTATGTTGCGTTTTATATTTTTGTTCAGTCTGGATATGGTTCTGCCTTGCCCTAGGTCATGACTCTCAGTTCCATTACACATAATAAGACTAATTGTACAAAGGCGTCTTCTTTAGAGGGAAGTTTTGTTGAGATCCCCGTCACTCGGTCTGAACATTAACATGTATTGCTTGCAGTAAGGTTTTGGAAGCATATGGACCTTTCATATCAGCAATAAATAATTTTCAGAAAACAAAAGGTTACGTTTACACACCTTGATAGGATTAGTGTTCCCACACTGCCATATCTCAATGTTACAGCTCTTGTTTACGGAAAACAGACTGAAGACAAAATCTGACCACCTGTGCTAATTAGCAATCTAGCATGCTCCGAACACCTGTATGTAAGCATAACTTGAAGTGTAGTTTGATAGGATGGAAGTACCCATAGCTGTATGGAACTGTGCAAAACTGCTACAGTAAGTATCTTCTTTATCTGAAGGATTGTTTCTCGCTGATGAGGGCCGTATCGCAAGCGATGACTTGACATTTCCAAACGTTAAAACACAGTGTTGTGGTTGTAGTTCACACAAGGCAGTCTGGGGGAAAGCTAATGGCTGAGAACTAGGGGGTTTGAGAGCTATGGTTCTGCTTAACTCACACATGCAGAAGTAGCAGTCTTTGCAGTTCTGTAGTGTAAACTACTTGGTTACCAGCCATAGAACCATAGGTATGAATATCAAATTGTTTTTGAGAATAAGTTTCAACTAACCTGATATTGGCGACACTATCCTCGTTCTCGATTCGACAAAACATGTATCTACAAAAATGTCCAGTTGCAAGTGGTGCGTTTGGAATTTCTAAAATGCTCTGTTGTTAAAATGAATAAATGCTTCTCTCCATAAAGTAATCTAACAATGTGTATGCCGCCATCTTGTCTATTTAAAATCTTCTCTCACTGATCGAGACATGAGTGTCATCATGACATGCAACACTTTGGGGTGGACCCGTCTATCTCAATCAATACCAGGTTCGTTGAAAAAACCTCTGGCAACATTTTTTATAGGCAAATCTATAACTCGCAGTAATGGATACCAAAAATCTTTGGTTAAATCACATCTGGTCTAACAATTTGTAGCTAATGTGTAGATAGTAGGACAGAGGAGTAGGTAGTCGTGGACGTTTATAATTGTGCAATACATGTAAAAGTAATTCAACGTTTAGTTTCTCCATTGTACATAATAATAATTCTACAACATTTTCCTGTGTTTCCAGGCAACAACAGATACTACCACTGTGAGAGAAGAGGACGACGTTGGGATGCTTGCGTGTCTGTGTGGTGCCAACCAGACATACAGTGAAGTGGAGTGGCAGCAATGTTGCCTGGTGTTGGTGTGTTTGGCACAGGGAGTACGGCACGGGTGCTAGTTCCTTTGCTGCGGGGGGAAGGGTTTGAGGTACACGCGCTCTGGGGGAGGAGCGAGGAGGAGGCAAGCTCCCTGGCGCAAGAGCTGGGCATTCTGTTTCACACCAGCCAATCGGACGATGTCTTATTGCACCCTGATGTTGACCTGGTCTGCATCTACATCTCACCCCCACTCACACGGCAGATTGCAGTCAAAGCCCTGGGTAAGACAACACAAATGCATGCATGCACGCTTGTACACACACTCAGTTGGGTTCTATGGTGTCCAGCCCCACCCAGGAAGTGTGGCAACCTTTGGTTCTTTCCTGCCTCTGCCCCGTGGGAGAGCGTGGTTAATCGCTGTAAAAATCCCAGTGTTTACACCACAAACATTGGCACAATGCCTACACAACGCTCAGCCAATACACAGAATACTCTTACTGTGTTTTCATAGCACACAAATACTTGACGAGGCTGTAGGGAAGCAATGCTATGGACTCATACCCCCCCCCATCTCTCTCCCTCTCCACGGCTGAGGCTCTTTTTCCTCTCTCACTACATCCCTTCTCTTAGTCTCTATTGAGCCCTCTCTGTCTTTCACTGTATTCTGATTGATTTACAATAGTTGCCTATAAGCTTTAACTGAATCGTGAGTTTTTAGGTACTAGTAGGTTATGTCAAAGGAGGTGACCGTCTTATCTGGGTGAATTCCTGAGCTTTGACCTCAGCTTCCTGCTTTAGTTTCTGCTTCTTGAGAGCATCTCCACCAACCGGAAGGGGGAGGGAGGTGTGTGTGTGTGTGTGTGTGTGTGTGTGTGTGTGTGTGTGTGTGTGTGTGTGTGTGTGTGTGTGTGTGTGTGTGTGTGTGTGTGTGTGTGTGTGTGTGTGTGTGTGTGTGTGTGTGTGTGTGTGCGCACGTGTGGCAGAGGGGTCTGGACAGTATGGTCTTCCTCCTACTGAGTCGACCGAATGGTGGAATTCCTGTGTTGGGTGGGGCTTTAAGGTCAGGGCTGAGGTTATATTTGCATATAGACACACACACAGTTAATAAATAGTGCCACAACCACTCTCTCTCTCTCTCGCTCTCGCTCTCGCTCTCAGGGATAGGTAAAAATGTGGTATGTGAGAAGGCTGCTACTGCTGTGGACGCGTTCAAGATGGTGACTGCTGCGCAATACTACCCCCAGTTGCTGAGCATTGTGGGTAATGCTCTGCGCTTCCTCCCAGCGTTCGTAGCAATGCAGCAGTTGCTGGCAGAGGGATACGTGGGTGAGCTGCAAGTGTGCGATTCCCGTGTCTATGGTCCCAGTCTGCTCGATCAATCATACGGCTGGACCTGCGAGGAGCTGATGGGGGGTGGCGGGCTCCACACGGTTGGCTCTTCCCTCGTGGACCTTCTGAGTCACCTGACGGGAGCACGGGCGGTGCGGGTGCACGGCCTTCTCCGGACGTTCGTGGGGCAGAATGGAGCAATCCACGGGATCCGCTGCGTCACCAGCGATGACTTCAGTTTCTTCCAGATGCTGATGGGAGGGTCTGCTTCTGGTAGAGGGGTAGGGACTGGGACTGGGTCAGGAGTGTGCTGCACTGTGACTCTGAACTTCAACATGCCGGGGGCCTTTGTCCACGAGGTGATGGTTGTTGGGTCAGCAGGGAGGCTGATTGCCAGGGGGACAGAGCTGTATGGGCAGCGCAATGGAGGGAAAGAGGAAGAGCTGCTGCTAGGGGACAGCGGAGGGACGGGACAAGAGGTCAAGGATGTCCCCCTGCCACACCTGCGGGGGCTAGGCTCCATGGTTACGGCTCTAAAAGATGCTTTCCAGGCACAGGAAGAGCGTCGGTTGTGGGCGCGGGGGCCGGTTGCTATGGCGTCGACGTTTGAGGATGGGCTGTATGTGCAGACGGTGGTGGAGGCGGTGACACGGTCAAGCCGCAGCGGAGAGTGGGAAAGTGTGGAGGTCATGACTCAGGAACCAGATCCCAACCAAAACCTCTGTGAGGTGCTGCTGATAAACAAGAACTGAGTACTCATTTATATACACACACACACTAATATAAATGACCTACAGACAGCCTCTATGGCCTGTCCTGAGGAGACTGTCCCCTATCAACCACTACCCTGTGTCTGGCGACCTCTTCCGTGCATCAGGGCCACACTCAAAGCCACAGCATCCTGCCCTGCAAGAAGCCACAGGCAGGCAGACTGGTGGGCACACCTTCTACTGGATGTGAACTCTTCTTCTCAGCAGAGTTTTTGTGTGTGCGTTTTTACATTTTCCAGACAATCCAACCCTAGTTCACCTTACCAACACACATTCCTATCAAATCAGTGAACACCTTGAAGGAGGAAGTGTTTAGTATTCATGCTACCGTTTCTCACAGTGCCTCACTACTTCTGCCGATGAAAGAAATGTTTGGAGTTGTTTACCTACATGTCACAGATGAAATGTTGGGTTTTCTCTTACACAAATGTGTATTATACACATACAAAACATACTATTTAAAAGTAACTAACTTACTAACTCATGAATTTCATAAAAAAATCTAACTTTACAACTTCTTGTAGAGTTTACAAGATGATGCGTATCATCATCATCAGACTGCCATCACAGCAGAGTTACTCATATGCAATCCCCCTTGACTTTCCGTTAATTATTATTTGATGTGTATATTTGTATTTTTTTATTAATTGATTCTTGATCCCATTTTCCATATCAGCATCTCTTGCATTGATAAAATGCCACTACAACCCTGTGCTGTGTGCAAGCCTGTGAATAGAATGTGTCTGACCTATATGGTGGAAAGACTACTGTATTTATTTCATTTTTACTTTTGCGTTTTTACTAAGAAAGACTGTTTTATTGAATTAGTATGTGTTCAGCAAGTGGAAATCTGTCTGATAAGCTATAAGATGTTTGTTAATGGTGTAATATTCATATGTGTAAACATACTGAATTATAATTGGATGCATTTTACCGCCGTATCATACTGTGCTATGATTGGTTAAGACCACCCAGAGGGTTAGGTCATGGTCAGTTGATCATGGTTGGAGATAAGTGAACATGCAGTTGTAGCTAGCTAATAAAGAGCTACGTTAAGAAATAACATGTAGTACTGCATTTTATTATTTTGTACGAAGCGTACAAAACAA
The DNA here is from genome assembly GCF_023373465.1 of Oncorhynchus keta. Lineage (NCBI taxonomy): Eukaryota > Metazoa > Chordata > Actinopteri > Salmoniformes > Salmonidae > Oncorhynchus > Oncorhynchus keta. The sequence continues at coordinate 71,114,324 of NC_068422.1, read as the reverse complement.
GACAAATGGATATTTATATTTTGTTTTAAGTTATTTCAGTTTTACTTGGTGTTATCACTGTTACACAAAATAACTGTGATTTTATTTTCAGGGGAGTGGACAGAGGCTGTGAAAACACCGTGCAATCCTGTCAGCTCCCAAGTTAATATCTGACTAGTATTGCTGCCTCCGTGCGTGTTTAATTTACTCAGACGTGAGGATTTTCAAAAATGTCTGATAAAATGTCAATGTTTTCCAGTAGTGTAAAGTAATCCACACAACAATGTTCATTGAATGATATAGCTCCAATCTTCCCCTATGAATTGTGGTCTCATTCAAATGATGGATGTACAATTAGACTGCCCAAAAGTGCACTGCATCACAATGTTGATAATTAAGACGGGCTAGGGGTTCCAATTCTCTGCTGCAGGCTTTCGATGAAAACTGCAAATACGATAGGTGGCAGCGTTAGTGTCATTTTCCAGCATTCAAGCAACTCTCAATCACTAAGGTATAATGCAGACACTATACGATTTTGCCACGAATTCGACATGTTTTGCCGTCCCAGACAAGTTGTCATGATCGGGGTAAAATCCTCTGATTTTGGCCTAGGATCATATGAACTTGGGTTAGAATCAGAACAGCCGGGACTCGCGGGTCAAGGACGCACCGATAATGGCTGTTTTGTTCTCTAGACCCCTGTCAGATGTTCTGACATGTCAGCAATTTTGGTTGTGCATCTGGAAGCATAAGCAGTTCTATGACGCGATTGGGCAAGGATTGCTGTCAGTTTTCCGCATGTGACACCAAAATGAAGATAAAAATAAAACTGATTTTTTTTCAAGAGAAATCCCTGATCACACGTTTAGGCGACGTTAGATAGCTAAGCGCATGTGCACAAATACATCATCCGTATAACATTCGACTCGCCCCGACACTATAACGTTTCAGAAATGTCGTGACTCGGAAGTACTTATTGGGGTCGCTGATGAGACGTCTATTAGTTACCACAAAGTCAAAAGGGCTACATCGTAGAAATTAATGAAAAAACATGTGGTCTTTATTTAAGGTTAGCAGTTTGTTTAAGGTTAGGTTTAAAACCACAATTTAATAAGATAAATTATATAAATAGGCGAGGTTTATGATATTGAGGCTGTGGTAACTAGTGATGACCGACGAGACGTTTATGTGAAGATGGCGCCTAGAAAGCGAAGTGTCGTTTGGTCTTTTTTCAGAGCAGTAGACGAGAAGAAAGTGACTTGTCTGCTGTGTTTGGATACCGTCCTTCATTGCGGCCACACCACGAACATGCTAAGGCATTTGCGAAGCAAACACCTGAACGAGTATAGTAGCGCGGCAGCATCAAAAGAAAGGCGGTCTGTGGCGGCGGACGACAACAGTCAACCAATGATGATTAACAGTGAAGACTATTGTGATGGTATGATTTTATATTATGTGAAGTTATCATACTCGAATATCAGGTAATGCGAATGTAAAGTGTATCAAACTTTCCTTGGTCAACCCACGTGTGATGCACATACGGTGTTTAGTTATTCAGTCATGTGTCCATTGTGTTAGCCCAGATGCTAACTCAACTAGCTAACACACATTTGTACCCATACTAGGCCGGGCTAGCTATGTTAACGTCCGCCATATCCAAGTGTTACGAGTCTCGGGTCAAAGCCGAAAGACTGGTTGCAAAGTTTGGTTGACTGCCTAATGTGTGTGTCTTTCTGACCCCAGATGCTTAGTTATTTTTGATCATGGCCTAAAGGCAGTGTTTAGCCTATATTCATATATGCAACCGCTGTCAAATGTCATTAGTTTATATAAATATTTCTGCCGAGCCGCCCTTTTAAATGGATAGTCGTTAGCTCAATGGCTGGACATCTATGGGAAGACCTATTATGCTAGCTGAGCAAGTCACACTAAATATAAACGAATGGAATGCTGCTTACCAACTAGCTATATTATGCTGTACACAATGCTGAATGTTTTCACCAAATGTTAGCTAGCTTGTTAAGTTAGCAGCTACGTTGTCTGTGTCCGGAATCAGCTGTTGCTGACCAAACGTTACAATGTAGTGATCGTGGAGAAACATGCTGATCTACGAATTGATTTGTGATAACACTCCTTACGTTTGGGGCAACATGTCTGCAACTTTAGGTTAATTGAACAAGCCACGCAGTGTTGGCAGGTTTAGTAAAAATGTCTAACCCAATGACCTCTGAAAACGCGTCCACAAGGCCTGAAAATTATCCCCAAAATGTTGTTTTGCAGCGTCAGAGGATTTGCCTAATTTATCCATGAAACCCTTTTCCATAACTTTACCGAGCGAATTAAGGAATATCAACGTAGGGTAAGAAGCAATAATTATTATTTTAATGGGAAACCGAATGTTGCAAGAGAATCTAAATCGCCCTTATTAAACTCCAGGTTATTTTCTATCAATGGATGTTGATTTGAAATGGTTTTGACTGCTATGATTAAACAATAAGGCCCAAGGAGGTGTGGTATATGCCCAATAAATAGGACTGTTCTTTGGGCATATCCCTTAGCCGTGGTATATTGGCCATATACCACAAACCCCTGAGGAGCCTGATTGCTATGTCCTTCTTTGTTTTTGCAATTCCCATGGCTTTCAACCAAGCAGCATTCAGGGCTCAAACCCATTTAGTTATGCATGTGCATACCGATCTCAACATACCATTTCTGTATGGACCTCATTTTGTGCACATGGGCATTGTCATGCTGAAAAAGGAAAGGGCCTTCCCAAAACTGTTGCCACAAAGTTGGAAACACAGAATCGTCTAGAATGTAATTGAATGCTGTAGCTTTAAGATTTCCTTTCACTGGAAATAAGGGGCCTAGCTGGACCTATTGAGAAAAAAAAGAAGAAAAAAAAACAGCCCCAGACCATTATTCCTCCAAAAAACTGTACATTTGGCACGATGCATTGGGGCAGGTAGCGTTCTCCTGGAATCCGCCAAACCAATATTAGTCCATCGAACTGCCAGAAGGTTAAGTGTGGTTTATCACTCCTGAGAACGTTTCCACTACTCCAGAGTAAAATGGCGGTGAGCTTACACCATTCCAGCTGACGCTTGGCATCTTGGTTGGTGATCTAAGGCCATGGAAAACCATGTCATGAAACTCCCAACAAACAGTTCTTGTGGTGACGTTGCTTCCAGAGGCAGTTTGGAACTCTGTAGTGAGTGTTGCAACCTAGGACATATTTTTTTTTATGAACTACGCGCTTCAGCACTTGGCAGTCCCATTCTGTGAGCTTGTATGCCCTACCACTTCGTGGCTGAGCCGTTGTTGCACATAAATGTTTCCACTTCACAGTAACAGCGCTAACAGTTGACCAGGGCAGAGATTTGACGAATTAACTTGTTGGAAAGGTGGCATCCTATGACGGTGCCACTTTGAGTAAGGCCATTCTACTGCCAATGTTTGTCTCTGGAGATTACATGGCTGTGTGCTAGATTTTATACACCTGTCAGCAATGGGTGTGGCTGAATCTGCTAATTTGAAGGGATTTCCACGTGCTTTTGGAGTAAGATAGATTAGCTAGCAACACATTTTAGGTGAATGGTTGTCAGACAGTCCTCAGTGGAGTAACTTATTTTTTGTATTTAGTTTTTTGCTGGTCTGTTTGTTTCAGTGGAGGTAGCACTAGAGGAGCAGCCCCCAGAGCAGGCAGCCTCTGTGAGTGATGCAGACATCGCAAGCGCCATCAATGGCATCCTGAAGGCAGCAGAGGATCATGCTGTGGTCCGAGACAGCGGGGCTGGGATTGTGGGCCAGGGCAGTGCAGGGGCCACACCATCCGGCCGTAAGTGGAGCTCCGTGTGGACGCACTACGAGCGTTTGGAGGAGCAGAACCGCTCGCTTTGTCTGATCTGCAATGAGAAGATCCAGCACCAGAGCAGCACCAGCAACCTGCTGCGCCACCTCTCCAAGAGACATCCAGATGCCTTTGCTCGCCTGGAGTGCCACATCAAGAAACAGAAGACCAGCGGTGTCCAGAAGACATTGCGCAGAGACGGCGACTCAGGCCCCAAACACACCAACATGTCAAGGAGAATTGGAGAGGTTGCACTGAAACAAAGCCCATGGAAATTTCCAGGTCGGTCTGATGACTGTATATATGTGAATGTCGGTGTTGATCCCAAAATACTGTATTATTCTGTATTTGAAGAACTGATGCTCATACGTGTTCATTTATGAAATTACATAAGTTAGAGAACCTGAGCTCTTGATTTCATGCTGCCTTTCCTGTCTATGCGCTCTTTCTCTCACTCTGTAGATGCATTTGATGTGATGGGAGCATGTGAGGGGGAGGTGCGTGTGTTGGAGCGGGAGCGTGAGCTGACGGAGGCCTTGAGGAGTGCTCAGCAGCAGGAGGCACGGGCACTGGAGCAGCAGAGGGAGCTCCTGGAGATACTACGTCGGGCCAACACCAGAGAGACATCTGCAGAGAAAGAGGCCCTGGAGACCCTGAGGAGAAGCCAAGAGCAGGAGGCCCGCTCCCTGCAGAGGGAGAGGGAAGACCTGCAGAGAGAGCGAGTGGAGTTGCAGTTGGAGAAGGAAAGGATGCAAAGGGAGAGAGAGGAGCTGGAGTGCTTACGAAGGGAGTATGGGCAAGACAGGAGTCCGGTGCAGACAGTGGACCGAACCACTGGGTTGTTCCAGGGGGACGTGGTACAGGAACAGGAGGTGACTATGAGGGAAGAGGTTCTTGGTTAGGGGATGTTTCAGTAAGCCAACAGGACGATACTGTAATGTTCAGAAGTTGACAACCTATCCCATCACCATGCATTCAGACTCCACCTCAAACACCTCTCTAAAAGGAGGGAGATGGTGGGTGAATGCACTCAAAAGTTAGGCTACACTTACTCATTCAAGGGTTTTTCTTTATTTTTTATTCTACATTGTAGAAGAATTGTCAAGACCTCAAAACTATGAAATAACACTTGGAATGTAGTAACTAAAAAAGTGTCAAACAAATCAAAATATATTTGAGATTCTTTGAAGTAGCCACCCTTTGCCTAGATGACAGCTTTACACACTTGGCTTTCTCTCAACCAGCTTCACCTGGAATGCTTTTCCAACCGTCTTGAAGGAGTTCCTACATATGCTCAGCACTTGTTGGCTGCATTTCCTTCACTCTGCGGGCCAACTCATCCAAAACTATCTCAATTGGGTTGAGTTCGGGTGATTATGGAGGCCAGGTCATCTGATGCAGCACTCAATCACTCCTTCTTGGTTAAAATAGCCCGTACACAGCCTGGAGGTGTGGTGTTACATTGTCCTGTTGAAAAACGAATGATAGTCCCACTAAGCGCAAACCAGATGGGATGGCGTATTGTTGCGGAATGCTGTGGTGTCCATGCTGGTTGTTTGCCTTGAATTCATTTTTTTTTATGTTACCTTTTATTTAACCAGGTAGGCAAGTTGAGAACAAGTTCTCATTTACAATTGAGACCTGGCCAAGATAAAGCAAAGCAGTTCGACACATACAACAACACAGAGTTACACATGGAGTAAAACAAACATACAGCCAATAATACAGTATAAACAAGTCTATATACGATGTGAGCAAATGAGGTGAGATAAGGGAGGTAAAAGGCAAAAAAAAGGCCATGGTGGCAAAGTAAATATAATTACAGCAAGTAAAACACTCAAATGGTAGATTTGCAGTGGAAGAATGTGCAAAGTAGAAATAAAAATAATGGGGTGCAAAGGAGCAAAATAAAAAATAAACTAAATACAGTAGGGAAAGAGGTAGTTGTTTGGGCCAAATTATAGATGGGCTATGTACAGGTGCAGTAATCTGTGAGCTGCTCTGACAGCGGGTGCTTAAAGCTAGTGAGGGAGATGAGTGTTTCCAGTTTCAGAGATTTTTGTAGTTTGTTCCAGTCATTGGCAGCAGAGAACTGGAAGGAGAGGCGGCCAAAGGAGGAATTGGTTTTGGGGGTGACCAGAGATACCTGCTTGAGCGCGTGCTACAGGTGGGTGCTGCTATGCTGACCAGCGAGCTGAGATAAGGGTGGACTTTACCTAGCAGGGTCTTGTAGATGACCTGGAGCCAGTGAGCATACAGGTCGCAGTGGTGGCTATTATATGAGGATTTGGTGACAAAACGGATGGCACTGTGAGACTCCATCCAATTTATTGAGTAGGGTATTGTAGGCTATTTTGTAGATGACATCGCTGAAGTCGAGGATCGGTAGAGGATCAGTTTTACGATGGTATGTTTGGAAGCATGAGTGAAGGATGCTTTTTTGTGAAATAGGAAGCCAATTTTGGATTGGAGATGCTTAATATGAGTCTGGAAGGAGAGTTTACAGTCTAACCAGACACCTAGATATTTGTAGTTGTCCACATAGTCTAAGTCCGAACTGTAGTAGTGATGCTGGATGGGCGGGCAGTGATCGGTTGAAAAGCATGCATTTAATTTGACTTGTATTTAAGAGCAGTTGGAGGCCATGGAAGGAGAGCTGTCTGGCATTGAAGCTCATCTGGAGGTTTGTTATGTCCAAAGAAGGGCCAGAAGTATACAGAATGGTCTCAAGGGGAAGGGTGGCCACTTTGAAGAATCTCAAATGTAAAATATATTTTGATTTGTTTAAAATGTTTTTAGTTACTAAATGATTCCGTATGTGTTATTTCATAGTTTTGATGTCTTCACTATTATTCTACAATGCAGAAAATAGTACAAATAAAGTAGGTGTGTCAAGTTGACTGGTACTGTATATTTATTACAGAATTAAAGTGTACAATTCATTACAATTACAATCTCTGGGAACAGCCCCAACCCTAATCCAACCCCCCTTTCCATCCCAGGAAAATATAATAGAAGGCTTTAGGTGAAATGTGCATACATCATGGCATAAAAAAACAGTCAATCTAATTTTAACAGGAAGAAATTAAACGATAGGAGTACAACAAGTTCTTTCTTAGTGATTATCTGCTTCAACATTTATTTATTTAACAATGTGATGTACTGTTTGGGACCGACGCAAACAATTCCTTCACGGTACTTCATTTCCATTAGTAATTTCCATTCATCTCATTGAGCTTTTGTTCAGAACTTGGATGTATTTGCTCCAATTGCTCCCTCTTTAGGCACTGACTGCCTTGTTCTTCCAGAAGAGGGCCAGACCTCGCTTCCAACGGAGAGAATGTGGGTGCTTGAGCTCTGTCCAGTTGTCATGGAACTCGGTTCTGGCCCCTGCAGTCTCTTAACACAGATCCTCAGGAACAGGAAGAACCCTGTGTAAAACAGGAAGCAGTGTCATAAACTAGCAGAGGTGTATCTGGAGAGCTCAACATTGCTGAATGTTCAGAAAGAATATATTGTGTAGAACAGCCATACTTGTCTGTGGAGCTCAGCACTACATTATTGCGATCTGCATTGTTAGAAATGTAAAATTGTGATGTTCCTGAATAAGCATTATTTAGATAGTATGTACGGGAAGTCTTTCACCCCTGTTACTTGCTTGTTTTCGCGCTCTTATAGAAAGGAAAAATAGAAAATAAAGTATGCCGTTGGTTCCCTCCGATAAGGATGAGAGTTTACCCTTAAGTGAGTTGAGGATGGTGAAGACGTAGAGGATGACTTAGTTGGTGTAGCCAATGGAGAAGAAGCCCAGCCCCCAGGTGAGGCCCATGGCGCAGGTCAGCCTCAGAACACTGCAGGTGATGTTGCGGCTCCGCCTCTTCTCCTGCGGCGACGTGACAGAGCGCAGCTTGAGCATCGTTGTGATGACGAAGATGGTGCTGTTGAAGAGCAGGACCACTAACCGGTAAGCCACATAAGAGCCGTACAGCACATCAGTCTTTTATCCAGCACCTGTGTATCAGAGGGAGAAAGTCCTCCTTAGGGCTGGTAAGCAATGCACCAATATGATATGGTTTGTTAATAAACTCTCATTCTGCTATTCAGCCAATAGAAATCCATACTGACAGCTGCAACAATGGATACCAAGCAGGAACACCTGAGAGGAGACAGATTGAGGCTTTGGCTTTTTAGTTTTCTGTTGGTCTGGACATGTTAATTTTTGTTGACTATTTAACTGTGGTGTCTGTTCTGAAACTGCTGTTCTTACCCCAGCCCAGCAGGCTTGGCTTCAGCAGGTAGTGTCTCATGTAGGTGTTGTAGACTAGGACCAGCAGCCTGTACAGATGCTAGCTCATCCAGGTGAAGCAGTGAGTTGTGCAGCAGGACGGCCACAGCAGGACACAGGCCAGGGGCCATAGATGCAGGGCCCACAAAGGCCAAACCCACACTGCTCAACAGCAGCAGGTTGAGTAACAGCAGAGATGCCCCCAACTGGAGATGAACCAGCATGACATGGTCAGTAGATTTCCTTCTGAAAGAGATTTTGTATGTGGTCGTTTGCCATTCATAGAAGGACTTCTACATAGCTAGACATGACCGCCTCATTAACCTGCTAGCTAGTGAGGTGAGACACAGTACCACCATCAGTGCTTATTCACAAACATCTTATCAGAGGAGGCTGGTTTGACATTTTCTTGTATACAGTTGCTCTTTTGATTTGTAGTGGTGATACTTGGGAGCTTTGGCCATGAACATAGGCTGACAGTACATGGCCTTCAGATTGCAGACCTGCATCGGACGAAGGCAAAGCAACTAGCGAGGTACTCCTCTGTCAGCAGTCATGGGCAGCTTAGCTGTATGGAGAAGGATGTGTTTTCTGTATCCATGACCTATGAAATGTTTGAATCCTTCTCAACTGTAATGTGATTGGTGGGTTCAATTTAAGTATTTAAAATGTGTGTGTTTGCTTGACGGGTGTCACTCACAAAGGCTGGAGGCAGTGTGTCAGTAAGGTGACGTGCAGAAGAACACAGATGGCTCCGCCCACACAGGTGAGCACGCTCAGCGTCCTGGCATGGACCTCACTCAGTTTCACATCAGGGATCTGTGGGAGCAGTGACATCATGCTGCACATGACATTCATACAGATCTGAGTACCCTAAGACTATCTACATACCATTTGTATATTACTTTGGCAGTGCGTAGTAAACAAGAAGCGAATATGGATATTGGAACACAATCTCAATGCATTGACTATTCCTCTCAGGGCAGCATGGCACTATGGTAACTGGAGCTGACTTTTTGACTCTGGAGATATGCAAATGCTGCCCATGAATAGATCTCAGGAAAGGAAATGGCAAACACTAAGATATAATCTGGGAAGTAATATGAAAAGTAGGATCATCTCACCATGAGGGCAAAAAGAAGTGGTCACAGCTACAGATGGTCAGATTAGTGAGCCTCGGTGTGGCAGCCGTCAGTGACCCGTTCACCTCCAACAGTAAGAAACAGACGTTCATATTCCATTCTTGAATAAGTCATTCTGCTTCATATCATGCTCTATCAAAGCATTAGCCCGTATATATCGATGTGATACAACATTTCCCATTAGTTGAAAGATATGCAGTCCATATTTATGACTCTGGTTGAGGTAGACACACGTTGTATTCTCCTTTTTCCTGAAGAAAAGAAAATGACAATGTAAGCAGCTTGTTTAAATCTTACCACTGTTAAGTTGATTTTGACGGTAGCTACCTGTAGTTCAGATTTTCTATGTTGAATGGTGTTGACAGGTGAGAGATGGTTATGTTCTCAACTTCAATACCAAAGAGAATCTTACCAAGTTGTCCCGCTACAGTCTCCACACAGACATTATTCCTGACAAAAGTTTGAGATGTTTTCGGCATGTGATGTGCAACTTGGGAGTGCATGGTAACTCACCCATTTTGTTGGTGGGCTTTTAGACACAGAGAAGATTAACTTAACCATGTCAGGGGCATGTCTACGCTTTAGCCCTGAGAGGATGTCAGGGGGCGGGTTCACCTGTAGTTCATGTTTCAAAATCTCTGCGATGCTGAATAAGATTTAGGGAGAGACTCATCAACACCCTCATACTGATACTTACATGTACACTAATGCACTTACTGTACCAGTGACAACTCCATCTCCTATTCAGATACATAGGTCTGTATATTACTTACACACAAATATTTGAGAAATTCTTAATGAACAGTGAGTAATTGTAAATGTGCTTTGTTTTAGATGTTCAGATGAATGCTGTGTTGGGATGTTCTTGATATAGTATATAATTGAGAGGAAGTTTATATTGAAATCAATGGTTCGTTGGAGTTGACAATCTTTTGATGCTGATATGTATTGGAAGGTTGTGTACAGTATATATGTCTGATATACTGTATGTACACTCAAGGGTTCTTTGCTGTCCCCATATAATAACCCTTTATTAATTCCACATAGGAGCCTTTTGAGTTTCATGTAGAACCCTCTGTAGAAAGGGAACCCAAAAGAGTTCTACCTGGAACCTAAAATTATATTTCAAAGGTTTCTCCTATGGGCAGGGCCAGATAATGCAGGGGCTTACCAGGGCTAAAGCCCTAAGGGCCCAGAGGCAGCAAAAATAATAATAATATTAATTATATGAATGAATGGCAAGAAAAAGTAGTTGCGGCTGGTTGGATGTACTGCCAAATTCTCTAAAATGACGTTGAGGCAATAAAGGAACATTATCTTCTCTGGCAACAGCTCTGGTGGAAATTCTTGCAGTCAGCATGCCAATTACACACTCCCTCCACATCTTCGAGTGGCCTTATATCAAAACGTTTATTTCCGTGAAATATGGAACCGTTCCGTATTTTGTCTAACTGGTGTCATCCCTAAATCTAAATATTGCTGTTAGATTGCACAACCTTCAATGTTATGTCATAATTACGTAAAATTCTGACAAATTAATTCACAACAAGCCAGGCAGCCCAAACTGTTGCCTATACCCTGACTCTGCGTGCAATGAACGCGAAAGAAGTGACACAATTTCACCTGGTTAATATTGCCTGCTAACCTTTCTAAGTATGCAGGTTTAAAAATGTATACTTCTGTGTATTGATTTTAAGAAAGGCATCGATGTTTATGGTTAGGTACACGATGGAGCAATGAGTCCTTTTTCGCGAATGCGCACGGCATCGATTATATGCAACGCAAGACACGCTAGATAAACTCGTAATATCATCAACCATGTAGTTATAACTAGTGATTATGTTTGTGTTTTATAAGAAGTTTAATGCTAGCTAGGAACTTACCTTGGCTTCTTACTGCATTCGCGTAACAGGCAGTCTCCTCGTGGAGTGCAGAGAGGTAGGTAGTTAGAGCGCTGGACTAGTTAACTGTAAAGTTACAAGATTGAATCCCCGAGCTGACATGGTAAAAATCTGTCGTTCTGCCCCCGAACAGGCGGTTAACCCACCGTTCCTAGGCCGTCATTGAAAATAAGAATGTGTTCTTAACTGACTTGCCTCGTTTAAATAAAGGTGTAAAAAAAATATCTATTTTTTCAAATTGGCTAAATCGGCTTCTAAAATTAACGATTTCCGATTGTTGTGAACTTGAAATCGGCCCTAATTAATCGGCCATTCCGATTAATCGGTCGACCTCTAGTCAAGGGTACAGCAGTTTCAATAGTTGAAGGAGTAGGAGCAGTAGTTTTAGGAGTAGTTGCTATGGAGGTAGGGGTGGTAGTAGTAGTGGCTGTTGTCGTTGTTAGTGCAAGAACCTATTTTCTATTAAAAAAATAGAAAGTGTAGATGATATGTAACGGACCGAGGCTTCTAAACCGCATGGTTGCTTCATAAAGTTCCTCTAGTGTGTGTTTGGAAAAGATCAGATATTAACATTCAACCGTATCAACTGCATTTACCTTCGCAAAGCTTTATATATGGCTGTAATCGTCCTACATTTTATACCATTAAATCCACACACCAAACCAAAGTGTGTGTGAATGCTAGACCCACCTACCTGGAAAGTTGCCTGTTTGTGTGTATACAGTGCCTTGCGAAAGTATTCGGCCCCCTTGAACTTTGGGACCTTTTGCCACATTTCAGGCTTCAAACATAAAGATATAAAACTGTATTTTTTTGTGAAGAATCAACAACAAGTGGGACACAATCATGAAGTGGAACGACATTTATTGGATATTTCAAACTTTTTTAACAAATCAAAAACTGAAAAATTGGGCGTGCAAAATTATTCAGCCCCTTTACTTTCAGTGCAGCAAACTCTCTCCAGAAGTTCAGTGAGGATCTCTGAATGATCCAATGTTGACCTAAATGACTGATAAATACAATCCACCTGTGTGTAATCAAGTCTCCGTATAAATGCACCTGCACTGTGATAGTCTCAGAGGTCCGTTAAAAGCGCAGAGAGCATCATGAAGAACAAGGAACACACCAGGCAGGTCCGAGATACTGTTGTAAAGAAGTTTAATGCCGGACTTGGATACAAAAAGATTTCCCAAGCTTTAAACATCCCAAGGAGCACTGTGCAAGCGATAATATTGAAATGGAAGGAGTATCAGACCACTGCAAATCTACCAAGACCTGGCCGTCCCTCTAAACTTTCAGCTCATACAAGGAGAAGACTGATCAGAGATGCAGCCAACAGGCCCATGATCACTCTGGATGAACGGCAGAGATCTACAGCTGAGGTGGGAGACTCTGTCCATAGGACAACAATCAGTCGTATATTGCACAAATCTGGCCTTTATGGAAGAGTGGCAAGAAGAAAGCCATTTCTTAAAGATATCCATAAAAAGTGTTGTTTAAAGTTTGCCACAAGCCACCTGGGAGACACACCAAACATGTGGAAGAAGGTGCTCTGGTCAGATGAAACCAAAATTGAACTTTTTGGCAACAATGCAAAACGTTATGTTTAGCGTAAAAGCAACACAGCTTCTCACCCGGAACACACCATCCCCACTGTCAAACATGGTTGTGGCAGCATCATGGTTTGGGCCTGCTTTTCTTCAGCAGGGACAGGGAAGATGGTTAAAATTGATGGGAAGATGGATGGAGCCAAATACAGGACCATTCTGGATAAAATGGTAGTCTGCAAAAGACCTGAGACTGGGGCAGAGATTTGTCTTCCAACAAGACAATGATCCAAAACATAAAGCAAAATCTACAATGGAATGGTTCAAAAATAAACATATCCAGGTGTTAGAATGGCCAAGTCAAAGTCCAGACCTGAATCCAATCGAGAATCTGTGGAAAGAACTGAAAACTGCTGTTCACAAATGCTCTCCATCCAAACTCACTGAGCTCGAGCTGTTTTGCAAGGAGGAATGGGAAAAAATTTCAGTCTCTCGATGTGCAAAACTGATAGAGACATACCCCAAGCGACTTACAGCTGTAATCGCAGTAAAAGGTGGCGCTACAAAGTATTAACTTAAGGGGGCTGAATAATTTTGCATGTCCAATTTTTCAGTTTTTGATTTGTTAAAGTTTGAAATATCCAATAAATGTCGTTCCACTTCATGATTGTGTCCCACTTGTTGTTGATTCTTCACAAAAAAATACAGTTTTATATCTTTGTTTGAAGCCTGAAATGTGGCAGAAGGTCGCAAAGTTCAAGGGGGCCGAATACTTTCGCAAGGCACTGTATATGTGTGAGTCTATATACACTACTGAAAAAAATAAAGGGAACACTTAAACAACACAATGTAACCCCAAGTCAATCACACTTCTGTGAAATCAAACTGTCCATTTAGGAAGCAACACTGATCGACAATACATTTCACATGCTGGTGTGCAAATGGAATAGACAACAGGTGGAAATTATAGGCAATTAGCAAGACACCCCCAATAAAGGAGTGGTTCTGCAGGTGGTGACAACAGACCACTTCTCAGTTCCTATGCTTCCTGGCTGATGTTTTGGTCACTTTTGAATGCTGGCGGTGCTTTCACTCTAGTGGTAGCATGAGATGGAGTCTACAACCCACACAAGTGCCTCTGGTAGTGCAGCTCATCCAGGATGGCACATCAATGTGAGCTGTGTCAAGAAGGTTTGCTGTGTCTGTCAGTGTAGTGTCCAGGGCATGGAGGCGCTACCAGGAGACAGGCCAGTACATCAGGAGACGTGGAGGAGGCCGTAGGAGGGCAACAACCCAGCAGCAGGACCACTACCTCCGCCTTTGTGCAAGGAGGAGCAGGAGGAGCACTGCCAGAGCCCTGCAAAATTACCTCCAGCAGGCCACAAATGTGCATGTGTCTGCTCAAACGGTCAGAAACAGACTCCATGAGGGTGGTATGAGGGTCTGACGTCCACAGGTAGGGGTTGTGCTTACAGCCCAACACCGTGCAGGACGTTTGGCATTTGCCAGAGAACACCAAGATTGGCAAATTCACCACTGGCGCCCTATGCTCTTCACAGAGGAAAGCAGGTTCACACTGAGCACATGTGACCGATGTGACGGAGTCTGGAGACGCTGTGGAGAACGTTCTGCTGCCTGCAACATCCTCTAGCATGACCGGTTTGGCGGTGGGTCAGTCATGGTGTGGAGTGGCATTTCTTTGGGGGGCCTCACAGCCCTCCATGTGCTTGCCAGAGGTAGCCTGACTGCCCTTAGGTACCGAGATGAGATCCTCAGACCCCTTGTGAGACCATATGCTGGTGCAGTTGGCCCTGGGTTCCTCCTAATGCAAGACAATGCTAGACCTCATGTGGCTGGAGTGTCAGCAGTTCCTGCAAGAGGAAGGCATTGATGCTATGGACCTGCCTGCCCGTTCCCCAGACCTGAATCCGATTGAGCACATCTGGGACATCATGTCTCGCTCCATCCACCAACGCCACGTTGCACCACAGACTGTCCAGGAGTTGGCGGATGCTTTAGTCCAGATCTGGGAGGAGATCCCTCAGGATACCATCCGCCACCTTATCAGGAGCATGCCCAGGCGTTGTAGGGAGGTCATACAGGAACGTGGAGGCCACACACACTACTGAGCCTCATTTAGACTTGTTTTAAGGACATTACATCAAAGTTGGATCAGACTGTAGTGTGGTTTTCCACTTTAATTTTGACTGTGACTCCAAATCCAGACCTCCATGGGTTTATACATTTGATTTCCATTGATCATTTGTGTGTGATTTTTGTTGTCGGCACATTCAACTATGTAAAGAAAAAAGTATATAATAAGAATATTTCATTCATTCAGATCGAGGATGTTATTTTAGTGTTCCCTTTATTTTTTGAGCAGTGTGTGTGTGTGTTGTCATGACGTTGGCCTGGGGGTAGGTTTATGACGGTCATAAATACATATTTTTCCCCCCCTTTCCTCTCTACCCTGCTGATGTTACATTTGCAAAACCCTTGGTTAACATAGAGATTCTGGGAACATCAGAAGGTGGGGGGAAATTAACTATATTCTGGTAATCCGACCAATGGAACATATGCGGTTGTACTTAATGAATGTCATCAGTTCGGTTGTCATCTGAGCAATTCTCATCAATGATAAGATGACAAACTCTACAGTGGAAAGTCTACACATCAGAGTTATCGGATTCACATGGAATTGTTGTTCAATTTAAATGTTTGAATATGAAATGATTCGTGATGGGATGAAATGTGATTTTAGCTTCTACAATGTGAGCTTTGGGGTTTTTATAAGATAGGGCTCTGCTCAATCAGGGGCCCGCCCCTGTGAAGGGACATGGGCTATAACTTTTCAAACACGCCCCCTCTCCCTTCCTATATAAAGCCTTGACGACAATATAACCTCCTGTTCCGAGGATGTGAGGACGATGGTCCGATGTCAGAATGGTTCAGATAACTACAGAACGAAGCAAACATCAGCGTGAGCTTTGTTTGCTAATGGTACGAACTTTGAACTTTTATTCACGACAGAAGTGATGCCTCCTAGCCGTTGACTTAGCAACAGCAGATGCAAACGCAGGTTAGGAAGGAACAGACAGTATCCTATCAACCACACAACGACGTTACTACAACGTATCCAATTGACAACCAGAGACATTCTTCAAAGGACTCTGTTGGGCAACACGGCCTTCCATCTACCACCAACCGACCGAAGCGCAGCTCAGAGTAAATATTTATTGCATTTTCCTTTTCCAAATGGGCGGTAATTTAGAATTCATAAGATACTGTATTTACGGTAGCACAGCTTCGGCCTTTGTTCCTCAGTCTTCCCGCTCTTTCACTCAAACCCAGCCCTTTTCTTTTGTGTAACAAGCTGTCATATCTGTTCCGCCCACTAGGGACGTTTTCCTTTATGACGTAATTTGTAATCAAGCTATGATTTAATTGTGTATTTGTAATTCTGTGTGATTAGTTAGGTATTTAGTAAATAAATAATTAAACCCAGTTTTTGTATTGCTGATTCAACTTGTGAGCCATGTTTCGTGCAGATAACCAAGAATTTACAACTTTCAGATGAGACTGAATTAAGATGACAATTAATATTGACTGCTATTGATGTAAAATATTGCTAGGTCTTTAAGAGTTTATTCGGAAGATAACAGCTCTATAAATATTATTTCGTGGTGCCCGACTCTCTAGTTAATTACATTTACCTGATTAGCTCAATCAGGTAATATTAATTATGGATAAATTATTTTATAGAATAGCATAAATCCGGCATAGCCAAAAACACGTGTGTGTGTATATATATTTTTATATATGTGTGTTGTCTTTACTGTCATTAACTGACGACTTATAGTTTTTATCGAAGATTCTCTGTAATTAGTATTACGCGATCAGACTGATTAATCATGTAACCGTAATTACTAGGAAGTCGGGGCACCAAGGAAAAATATTCAGATGACCCCACTTTATTTTAGGAAATGATAACTTTGTCGACTAAGAAGTCACTACAGAGTGATAATTATAACAATTGAAATGCTAATCCTTTGCACATGAACGCTCACTCTTTCGGGAAAAATTGCAATTAATATATATATTTATGCTCAGTGTGTCTTCTTGATCGCTCGTGAAAAGTTTGTTTCTTTTGTAGAATTGTCTCTCTCTCTCTCTCTCTGTCGTGGTTATAGTGAATAGTTGAGTGACGTTAATTTTTTTCGTCATAGAATGGTTGTTTCGGAGGTTGTCGTTCTTCGCGTTCAATTTTACCGAATTCTTAGCTGCAGACTAGTAATTAATATCAAAGACTTGTTCTTATTCTGTCGGTATCGATAGTCTAAGAGTTTAACCACGCAGTATGGTTAAAAGATTCAACAATGGTCTACAACCTTTGTCCTCTCATAATGGAGAAAAACATGGTCTGCAACCTTTAGCCGTCTCGTAATTTGAGGTAAGCTCTGTCTGCTGATCGAAAACCAGAGTGGGGGTTTTATTCGGAATGGCAGAAAAGGGCTGTCCCAGTATGTCTGACCCTAACTGGGCTCAGGGGCGGTCCTCTGATTTTAGTTCAAATCCAATTCCCTTTTTGAGTTTTCCTTCATTAAACAGTCCAAAATCACATTTTAAAATTGTGTAAACAGTATCATACTCACTCATTCATCTTATACAACAATTAGATGTAAACCTCATATCTGGGGCTATTATATAAACAGCATTATGGTCATGCGGCCACACGTCTCCCATGAGCTTCCCCAAGTTGTGACAAATGGACCAGTTCGTAGCTGGATTCTTTACCGATCTTTTATACTTTCTCCGGAACATGAAATTTGTTCGTACCTCGATGTCTGTGAGGTGGAAGAAATTCCTTTGTGCTCTATGAAAATTTAGTCTGCCTCTTATACTATGTGGCAGGGTCTTCTCGGGAATTTATGACATCTCTCTGACCACAGCAACCTAGTTGAAAGAGGCAAGGGAGAGGCAGGGGGATGGGGCTTGCTATACCCAAAGAGGGCAACGTCATGACACTTGCATTAGAAAACACCATTAGTTTTGTCAGTATTGAGGATAAACTTCAATTGACACAAGGTATGTTGAACAGTATAAAAAGCAGTTTGCATGTTCTGGAAATTTGTCTAAATTATTTATATAAATAGTGAATAAGAGAGGACCAAGTACAGAGCCTTGGGGCACACCATTCAAAACAGACAATTTAACAGACATAAGCCCATCAAATGGAGTGCACGGAGTTCTCAGACAGCTAGCAAACCATGCAACTGCATACTCCCAAAGTCCTACACAACCTCCTATGCGTTCTGCATTAGCATCGAACAGCCCCTGTGATATGCAACTTTTCAGGGAAGCTTGAAACCAATATACACAGGCAGAAAAGCCAAGGCTAGCTTTTTCAAGCAGAAACTTGCTTCCTGCAACACAAACTCAAAGTTCTGGGACACTGTCAAGTCCATGGAGAATAAGAACATCTCCTCCCAGCTGCCCACTGCACTGAGGATAGGAAACATTGTCACCACTGATAAATCCACTATAATTGAGAATTTCAGTAAGCATTTTTCTACGGCTGGCCATGCTTCCCCCCTGGCTACCCCTACCCCGGTCAACAGCATGCACCTCTCACAACAACTCGCCCAAGCCTTCCCCATTTCTCCTTCCCTCAAATCCAGTCAGCTGATGTTCTGAAAGTGCTGCGAAATCTGGACCCCTACAAATCAGCCGGGCTAGACAATCTGGACCCTTTCTAAAATGATCTGCCGGAATTGTTGCAACCCCTATTACTAGCCTGTTCAACCTCTTTCGTGTCGTCTGAGATTCCCAAAGATTGGAAAGCAGCTGCTGTCATCCCCCTCTTCAAAGGGGGTGACACTCCAGACCAAAACTGCTACAAACCTATATCTATCCTACCCTGCCTTTCTAAGGTCTTCGAAAGCCAAGTCAACAAACAGATAACAGAGCATTTTGAATCCCACCATACCTTCGCTATGCAATCTGTTTTCAGAGATGGTCATGGGCGCACCTCAGCCACACTCAAGGTCCTAAACGATATCTTAACCACCATCGATAAGAAACGATACTGTGCAGCCGTATTCATTGACCTGGCCAAGGCTTTTGACTCTGTCAATCACCACATCCTCATCGGCAGAGTCGCTAGCCTTGATTTCTGAAATGATTGCCTCGCCTGGTTCACCAACTACTTCTCTGATATAGTTCAGTGTGTCAAAGCGGAGGGCCTGTTGTCCGGGCCTCTGGCAGTCTCTATGGGGGTGCCACAGGGTTCAATTCTTGGACCGACTCTCTTCTCTGTATACATCAATGATGTCGCTGCTGGTGAGTTATTTTGCTCCTTTGCACCCCATTATTTCTCTCTACTTTGCACATTCCTCCACTGCAAATCTACCATTCCAGTGATTTACTTGCTATATTGTATTTACTTTGCCACCATGGCCTTTTTTTGCCTTTAACTCCCTTATCTCACCTCATTTGCTCACATTGTGTATATAGACTTATATTTCTACTGTATTACTGACTGTATGTTTGTTTTACTCCATGTGTAACTCTGTCGTTGTATGTGTCCAACTGCTTTGCTTTATCTTGGCCAGGTCGCAATTGTAAATGGTAACTTGTTCTCAACTTGCCTACCTGGTTAAATAAAGGTGAAATAAAAAATTAACTCCTGCAACAACTCCAAGTCCTGTGAATAAATCTTCATATTAACTCAATGTCGGTCTCTGTCCTTTGTTCGAGCTTGAATATTCTCTTTATTAAAGGCCATTTGCAGACAAGCTGATCGTCCAAGTATTGCCGTTGCATCTTATGTCACTTGAAATTCCAGTTCAAACGCCGTTTTTGTATTGACATGGGTAGTTTCTTTCTTATATTACAAGATATGCCTCAAGTACGTCCGATTTGCTACTTTAATACATCCAAGTCATCGTCAAATGACATTGTCAGAATCAAAAGTATTCCGGCTACGTGCAGGAATGTGGCACATTAGACTTCGGATTTCTCTGAGATGCCACTGGTTCAGAGGAGTTGGTGGTGTCATTTGTTCCTTGTTTCGTAATGTTGAGCTTTTTTTTTTATTAACTTCTGAGAACATGTAATATATTAGCACACTAAGGCGTGTAAAATAACATTTATCTGATGTCATTGGGTCAACTGCAAGTACAGATGGTCACATGTAGTAATTACTAACAGCGCCACCCTCCCTATCGGCAGATCAAAGCCACAAATCTGTTGGGTCTCAACGGAAACGACGTGCTGTCACCCCAAAAGTGGAACAGTCTGTTCTGTGGAGCTTGCGTCCTCACCTGGCTTTTCACTTCTCCCCAGGTTTGCAATCACAGGGACCTAAATCTGCCAATAAAGGTGAGTCTCTGCAATGTGCTAGAAATAAGAAGCCCCTTGGATGTATCCTTACTGGCGGATTTAGGTCCCTGTGATTGCAAAGAGCAAGGTACCAGAGCAGTACAAGCTGAAGCTAGACCAATTTATTTCGCTAGCTAGCGATAGGAGACGGACGGCAGCTGTCTAAACTTGTTTTGCTAATAACACCGTTGAGATAGCGAGCGTGAGCCTTTAGCTAGATTCAACGTTAGCGTTTAGCTTAGTTTTCTATCTAGATTTGTATGGTAAAGAATGTCACCTTGTGTTTTTAGGCAAGATCCGACCAAGTCAGAGGAAATGACTACATTAGCTAGGTTCCTGATTTTAAAACATCTGATTAGACGTTATTTTAAGTTAGTTAACTAACTTAGTTATCAACGTTGTGTTCATAGCTTTGAGAGTTAAGCCAAAATGTAAACAAAATAATGTTATTAGCTACATTGCCCTTGAATGTTCAAAAGCAGTCATCAATCATGAACAAAACCTTGTGTAGCTAAAGTTTCAGGCTCCGTTTGTGTTAAACAGCATGATCTTGTCTGTCTGTGAAACTCGTTTTGTGTTTCCAGGATGCTTTTCCACTTCTGCCCCCAGTGTGGCACCAAACTACAGCCTGGCTTACGGTTCTGCCCCTCCTGTGGGGACAAGCTGCAGTGTGTTGTGGACCCCTCTGGACCTGTGGAGGCTGCTTCCTCTGGAGTCTCTCAGCTTCATGTCACTGATGGTGTAATTATGACTGCTAATGCAAGCAGTCCTACTCCAAGCACAGCACAGCTGACTGGCTGGGACACAGAAGGTAATGGGCAGGGAGGGCGGTTCTCTTCCTGGAGATTAAAATATGGACTTGTCACATCTCTCGTTTGTTTACAGGCCTCGTCTGTGCCACCCCCAGCCCTGTGTCGACCCGTCCCCCACTCCATAGGACCTGTAACTCTGTCCCCGTGGCCTGGAGCGAGGAGGCTCCTTGTAGTATAACCAGTCCCCTGTCACAGCCTCCACAAAACATACTGCAGGTAAGGGGACGGGCAGTATGATTATCATCAGTGGTAATGATTGACGGGCTTTGGAAATGTAATTGTCACATTGATGCTTTTTCCTCCCTATCGGCAGATCAAAGCCACAAATCTGTTTTGTCTCCACGGAAACGACGTGCTCTCACCCCAAAAGAGGAACAGTCTGTGGAGCTTGCTGCCTCACCTGGCTTTTCACCTCTCCCCGGGTCCCCCTCCACAGGTAAGTCTAAACTACAGCCACTTACAACTAACAAAAAACATTACTCCCAACAGCCTGGCATCGTGGTTTGTGTCCTTCTCCCTCATACAGTTGAAGTCGGAAGTTTACATACACTTAGGTTGGAGTCATTGAAACTAGTTTTTCAACCACTCCACAAATTTCTTGTTAACAAACTATAGTTTTGGTAAGTCGGTTAGGACATCTACTTTGTGCATGACACAAGTAATTTTTCCAACAATTGTTTACAGACAGATTATTTCACTTATAATTCACTGTATCACAATTCCAATGGGTCAGAAGTTTACATACACTAAGTTGACTGTGCCTTTAAGCAGCTTGGAAAATTCCAGAAAATTATGTCATGGCTTTAGAAGCTTCTGATAGACATCATTTGAATCAATTGGAGGTGTGCCTGTGGATGTATTTCAAGTGCCTCTTTGCTTGGGAAAATCAAAAGAAATCAGCAAAGACATCAGAAAATAAATTGTAGACCTCTGGTTCATCCTTGGGAGCATTTTCCAAATGCCTGAAGGTACCACGTTCACCTGTACAAAAAAATAGTACGTAAGTATAAACACCATGGGACCACGTAGCCGTTATACCGCTCAGGAAGGAGACGCGTTCTGTCTCCTAGAGATGAACGTACTTTGGTATGAGAAGTGAAAATCAATCCCAGAACAACAGCAAAGGACCTTGTGAAGATGCTGGAGGAAACGGGTACAAAAGTATCTATATCTACAGTAAAACAAGCCCTATATCAACATTACCTGAAAGGCCGCTCAGCAAGGAAAGTCACTGCTCCAAAGCCGCCATAAAAAAGCCAGACTATGTTTTGCAACTGCACATGGGGACAAAGATCGTACTTTTTGGAGAAATGTCCTCTGGTTTGATTAAACAAAAATGGAACTGTTTGGCCATAATGACCATTTTGTTTGGAGGAAAAGGGGAGGCTTGCAAGCTGAAGAACACCATCCCAACCGTGAAGCACGGGGGTGGCAGCATCATGTTGTGGGGGTGCTTTGCTGTGGAAGGGACTGGTATACATCACAAAATAGATGGCATCATTAGGTAGGAAAATTGTGGATATATTGAAGCAACATCTCAAGACGTCAGTCAGGAAGTTAAAGCTTGGTCGCAAATGGGTCTTCCAAATGGACAATGACCCCAAGAATACTTCCGAAGTTGTGGCAAAATGGCTTAAGGACGACAACAGTCAAGGTATTGGAGTGGTCATCACAAAGCCCTGACCTCAATCCCATAGAACATTTTGTGCGCAGAACTGAAAAAGCATGTGCGAGCAAGGAGGCCTACAAACCTGACTCTGTTACATCAGCTCTGTTAGTTGGAATGGGCCAAAATGCACCCAATTTATTGTGGGAAGCTTGTGGAAGGCTACCTGAAACGTTTGACCTAAGTTAAACAATTTAAAGGCAACTTTACCAAAAACTAATTGAGTGTATGTAAACTTCTGACCCACTGGGAATGTGATGCAAGAAATAAATGCTGAAATAAGTAATTCTCTCAACTATTATTCTGACATTTCATATTCTTAAAATTAAAGTGGTGATCCTAACTGACCTGAGTTTAAATGTAATTGGTTGGCTAAGGTGTATGTAAACTTCCAACTTCAACTGTATGTGTGCTTGTATATATATGCATGTTCCTGTGTGTCTGTAGTCAAGGGGAAGGCAAAGAAGGCCAAGCGGGTATGTGCTGTGGAGCCACTGCAGGAAGGGGAAGAGCTTTGTGACACAACTGGCAGGAAATGGAGGCTGTTGAAACTTGAGTCAAGAGCGACGCAGAGATGTTCTATGGAGGTGAGGTCACACTGCACTCTTCTTCAAGGTGTACTGCTCTTGTTCCATGCTAGCACTAACACGTATTGATGATTAGTTGACTATTCACTGATTCAGGTGTGTTAGTACTGGGCTGGAACAAAACTCTGCAACACCCTGTGCGACCCCTAGGACCAGGATTGAAGAATACTTTCACACAGGATGGTGTCTAACATGGGCTAGGGTGATTTAATCAGACACTTATTATTTTTTCTTGTCTTCAATCTCTCCCCAGTCCAGCAGAATGGGCAAGGTGCCAATTCCAGTGACTACAAGCACATCCTCAAACTAGTGAGTGTAACTGCACAGACTATTCTCTAATATAGAATGATTATGTTGGCTTCAGTGTTGCTTTGCGTGTTATGTGGTGAATAGTGATGTATGTTGTTCTCAGGGGGCTAAGGACGGGAAGATGTTTAATGAGCAGAACTTCCTGCAGAGAGCTGCCAAGCCCTCATCTGGTGAGTGTCAAGATCTGCCTTTGGTTATCTGGCCAGCCCTCAGCTTGACTACAGCTCTAAAACGGACCCCTGACTGGACTACCTGTCCTCTTACCTTAGCTATCTACACATTTAAGTAGGTCTGGCCGTACAGTTACACATTTGACAGAAGCTCTAAAGAATACCAGGCCAAGATTGTTACAAAATCCTTTCATAAGCAGGTCACAGAGAGGGCTTGCAGATCACTGATGTTTAGCCCATAGGCATTGGTGGAAAAAGTACCCAATTGTCATACTTGAGTAAAAGTTTAAATACCTTAATTGAAAATGGCTCAAGTTAAGGTCACCCAGGAGAAGTCTAAAAGTATTTGGTTTTAAGTATACTTAAGTATTGATCGAGGAATTCTAAATTCCTTTGTTTTATTGCCAAAACCAATTTCGCACTCGTTTCTAATTCATTAATGAGGTGTAAGTTCATTAATTATGCATGAAGTAGATCGAGACCAGTCTTAAAAGCCAGGTAAGAGCGTTTAATTCCAGAGAGTACTGAAGCATACACATTTTTCCACAGGTTATAAACTGAACATGACATCATCAGTTTCCCACCCTCTCGCCGATTCTCACAAGAGCCCATTGTTTATTAGGTCTGGAACATCTCCCAGACATTTCTTATCTGTCTGAAAAGCCATAGCATCGCTCCCCCTTTAACTCCCCAAGAGACACAGACAATTAATTTGTTCTGCTTATATTTTCAGTAACAGCTCAACCAATAACTTTTACTTTTCATACCATAACATAATAGTATCAGAATAAATGGTTCTAATCAATACTGTATACATAATTAATCATCTCAACCACAATTTCCTCTAACAAGTATCAAAAGTAAATGTATTTGCTAAAATATACTTAACTGTCAAAAGTTAAAGTATGAACCATTTCTAATTCCTTTCATTAAGCAAACCAGATGGGATCATTTATTATTTACGGATAGCCAGGGGCACGCTCCAACACTCAGACATCATTTACAAACGAAGCATGTGTTTTGAGAGTCCGCCAGGTCAGAGGCAGTAGGGATGACCAGGGATGTTCTGTTGATAAGTGTGTGAATTAGACCATTTTCCTGTCCTGCTAAGCATTCAAAATGTAACGAGTACTTTTGGGTGTCAAAGAAAATGTATGGAGTAAAAAGTATATCGTTTTCTTTAGGAATGTAGTGAAGTAAAAGTAGTCAAATATAAAGAGTAAAGTACAGATACTCCAAAAAACTACTTAAGTAGTACTTTAAAGTATTTTTGACTTAAGTACTTCATACCACTGCCTGTTGGGCTCTACTTGGCTGGAACATCCTTATATTAATGCCAAGCTGCAAACTGGCGTATGAATGGGCAACTCAGATGGGTACCCATAGGTGGACGTGTAAGTTGTGTAAACTAAGGTATAGAGTAGGAGGAACTGTTTGGTTTGTGTATGACTGACGAGACTACTGGTGGTGGAAGCACATTGTAGAGGCTCTGTTAGTTACTAATGAGCCTTTCTAACTGCTTTGATGCTGTCTCCCCCTAGTGGACAAGTGGATAAAGCATGCCAAGATGGACTTCCTTGGGATTCCTTCCTGTGTAGGATTTGGTCTCCATGAAGACTCATACAGGTGTGTGTGTACATTGAGATGTGTGTTTTCTGCCTGCTTGTACATATGGGGGAATTTGTGTGTTTTGAATGTGTAGTCAGACTGTTCTCTCTGCTACCGCACAGCAAGCGGTACCGGAGCCGAGGTCCAAAAGGCTTCTTAACAGCTTCTACCCCCAAGCCATAAGACTCCTGAACAGCTAATCAAAGGGCTACCCAGAACCCTCTTTTACACTGCTGCTATTCTCTGTTTATAATCTATGCATAGTCACTTTAACTCTACCTACATGTTCATATTACCTCGACGAACCAGTGCTCCCACACATTGACTCTGTGCCTGTACACACTGTATATAGACTCGCTATTGTTATTTTACTGCTGCTGTTTAATTATTTGTTTTATTTTCTACATCTATTTTTTTTACTTACCATTTTATTTGTGTTTTTTCTTAACTTAAAGCATTGTTGGTTAAGGGCTGTTGTATTCGGCGCATGTGACATAAGATTTTTTGTTTCAGGTTTTTGATTTTCTCCAGCATGGGCCAAACTCTTCAGTCTTTCATGGATGAGGGGGAGGGGCTCCTGTCTGAGAAAGCGGTCCTTCAGCTGGCCTGCAGAGTAGTGAGTGCTCTCTCAGGCTCATACTGAGGCCCTGATAGGACTTCAAAATAGGATTCCCTATCTGATGTGCTTCCTGTTTGACTCTGCCTTTCTCCTTCCTCTCCCATTTGGATGTGTTGGAGTTCATCCATGAAAATGAGTATTTTCACGCAGACATCCATGCTGAAAACATCTACATCAGCCCAGCACAACAAACACAGGTTAGTGTGTTTGTATAGTTGTTTGTTTGTGTACTTTTGTGTAGCTGCCAGACCCTTCTAATATGCTCTTACTCCTGTATGCATGTGTGTAGGTAAATCTTGCAGGGTACTGCCATGCTTTCCGGTACTCACCTGGTGGCCGGCATGTGGAGTACCGTGAGGGTAGCCGAACACCAAATGAAGGCGCCATAGATTTTATAAGCCTGGAATCTCACAAGGGAGCAGGTGAGTCATCCTATGGCCTGTCAATCATCTGCAGTCCTTCGGATACTGTGGAGGATGTACAAGTTGCCTCTAACCAACCATAAGTACTTGTGTGTGATCGTACTTCTAGGTCCGTCTCGGCGTAGTGACCTGCAGGCTTTGGGCTACTGCATGCTGCGCTGGTACACAGGGGCACTGCCCTGGACCTCCCTCACACACACTCCAGCCCGCGTTGCCACGGAGAAGGAGAGGTGAGAGCCAGGTCCTCACTATGGCAACAAGGCCATTATGATAATGTTATTCTGTATTTATAAAATGGTAAAGACTTGAGTGGCCAAACCTGACCATTCACTAATGATCCAGGTACATGGAGGATGTTCCAGCTCTCCTGAGTCACTGCTTCGGACAGAAGAAAGTCTCCAGTAAGTCCAGTTTTCTAGTGATTCGTTTTTGTATGCAGCATAATATGTTTTGTGTGTGCGTGGGATATAATGCATCTGTGTGTACTATGTATCAGGTGCGCTGCAGGTGTACCTGTCTCAGGTGATGGCTCTGCAGTACTCTGACCAGCCGGACTACAGGGCTCTGAGGGCAGGCCTTAGTGCAGCTCTGCAGAAGCTGGGAGGGTCACTGGAGCAACCCCTTGACCTTCAGGTCAAAACACCCACACCCACACAACCTCCACACTATCCCCAAGCTCCATTGAGAAAACAGTCAGATGACCACAGAAACCTGGAACCCCCCCCAGCAGGTCTGACCAGAAACCGGTCCCTTCCAACTGGTTAGACCACTCATTCTTACACTGCTGCCTGTTCAGGTTATCTCCTGAACTAATTTAGACCTCTACACCAGTCTGAATGTTTGTTTTTATCTTTTATCTTTATCTCTCTTCAGATGAAAGCGATCTGAGGAAGATGATACTTCAGGATGATAATTCACTAATGGAATTTTTAGCCAGCTGTTTTTAAAATGCTGACTTCATGACTATGTGGTGTGGGTCCTGCTGTGGTTTTACTGCACTCAAGGAGGAGCGTGTGAAGGTGCGTTTCGTTAAGTTCACTGGAGGTGCAGTGCACAGAAACTCTTGGTTATGCCAGGTTAGTGAGCACTGCTGTACTGTGTTATTGTCAGTAGTAGTTGGCACTGTGGCAGTGAGTGGGTAGTTAATGTTTAACCTATGAAATAATACAGTTCATAACAAAGAACCTTTGTTCAGGGTGGTAATGATTGTAAGTACAAAAATGTACACTGTTCCAGTTAGGTGTTGTAGATGTTCATGATATGCATTTTACGTTTTGTATTGTTTTCATATCAGGATAATACTTTGTTATTAAAGAGCTTTTATTAATTCAACTGTGTATCTGTATGTGCTAATTTCTTTGGGGTTTCTGGTGTCGATTGTGAAACTCTCTTCTTGTGTACGTACCCCTGAGTGCTCAGGGTCAGTACACTGATCTGGAAGAGTAGTTATCATGGCCCAATTACAAACTAATTCGCTGCTCATATCCCTAGATTCTTGTTGAGCCCCTTCTCAGATCTGTCAGGACTTGATGTTTGTGATGTGAGAAACATGGTGGAAGACTGTATGGAGGCTAGATTGAGCCATACAACACAGACTAGTCAACATGCTCTTGTCACCTCCAGACTTGTGCGTCTCTTATGACCCCTCTGTTTAAGAGGGTCCCTCCCTGAGGGAACAGTTTCTAAGTCAGGACACTTACATGGTGGGGACTCCCTGTGAGGCTGCTGGCTATGAAAGAAAGTTAGGCAACAGATTCATTATAAGAGGGAGAGAACCTTTAAGTCCCATGAAAGGGGGGAAGCAGAGAAATCCTGTTCATTTTCAAACTTCTGTGGTTATCTTACTCCGTTTGTAGCCCTCTGCATATATTCCACCCTCCTCCCATAACATTTCCTCTGAGAAAATAAACATTTAGGGATGACATTTAAAATGTTAGGTGTTCCATAAAGATGTTAGGCTACCTCTTCAGTCTCTGTGCTGATATAGGTTAATTGTGTACATGCCTTTTATTTTCCTGCATAAGAAAACTCCTGATTATACCTCTACTGCCATTCATTCCAATTGGACTGGTTTGGATTTCTCCCTGACCAATATAGCTGCCATGTTCACACCTTTCTGGAACTTTGAGGGTTTATGACATAGCCCTTCTAGTCATTTTAATAGGATCCCTGTGTGAACCACCATGTTGGTGTAAGAAAAAAATATGTGAAAGGTTCTATATTTAGCATCAGAGACCACATACTGTTGTCATGGATACATCACAAACTTCGGCATCCTAGTTTATGCTGTGGAAGAGTATATTAATCAGACCTTTTGAATAATTCAGTATAGGAAGAACTATACCCATGCCCAGAGAGACTGGCTGACTTCTCCACCCCTCCCTGCACAAAACGCTTACATAACCCAGGTGTTCTGCTGCACTTGAAGTAAAAGAGGTAGTGCCTTAATGCACAGACACACATTAAGGCTATAGCATATTCACACATGGCCCATACTACCTTGTATTAAACATTGTGTTTCTGTGTGTGTGAGAGAGAAGGAAATATGTGCCAGAAGCTGTTTCTATTGGCCCCTAGTGCAGATGGGTATGTGCGACGCTTGATGGCTCCAGAACACTGCAAGCAAATCCTGAAACGTCGTCGATGTTTATGGAGAACTTATTTTCAGCTCCCCTTCCTATTCCCGAGATATAACGGGAAATTTAGTCACAAACCGACGCGCTTTTTCCGTTTAACCCGAACGCCACACCCCTTACTAGGGGAGGGGTTTAAGCCCCGAGGCGTCTCCATGAGAAGAGGGGGAGGGGGAGGAGGAGGAGGAGATGGGAGAGAGTGACAGTGACAAAGTGAAAAAATTGTTGGGAGTCGGAGTAAGGATAGCAGGACAGCGCCCATGCTGAAATAGGATAGGCCTACCTTTTTTAATGCCTTTTTATTCTCACAACGAAACATCGGACTCTCGTGCTCCGGTCGGAATAGCGGCAATTGAAACATCGGGTCCTATGGACATGTACGTAACAACAGCAATTTGTAAGAATAATTTCCCTTTAATTTTCTAATGGGGTGGGGGTTGCATCCATAGCGTAATTTACAGTTTACAGTGTTATTTTCGGCTTTCTCACACTCTTCCGCTATGTGGCAAAGTGACAGTGTGAGCCAGTGCTCATAAGTAGATGTTATGGTAAAAACTAAACGTTTTTAACTAGGCTTGGTTTAGTTCAAATTGAAAGTCATGTCATTTAAAAAAAAATCGTAACCGATAATACATCCTACTTTCATTTTTTGGTGACACAGAGGAGAAAACATCCACAAACACTGGCTCGAGTCAGTTTACTGGGTGGCAAACTTTGAGGCCATGTTCCAACTCAGTGGAGCATCCTAAACGCTGCGTAAATGCGCTGTTTTGGAGTTGTTCGTCATTGCCTATGTCGTCCATGTATGTCTGTGTCTTTGACGATAATCCCGTAATCTCTAATCCAAAGTACTCCAAATGCTTTTTTTTCACACCGCTGGGTGTCTGTCAATCTGTCAATGGGTTTCTCTACATCTCTCCACATGTTCCTTCCTTTATAATCTGTGTTAGTTTATTCATGCAGGGGACCAGTCCCCATCACCCCTACCCAGAATGTAACTTTTGCCACCATTGTCAAAACCGACAGCATGGCCCTGCTTGTGCAGTGCAGAATGGATTTGACAGAGCTCCACATACACAACAGTGAAAGGCCACTGTCTCACAGTGATGACCTCATGGTATCATTGAATTGATCTCTTCCCTGACTACATTATTACTATAATCTGTAATTCAAACCCTTTTTAGGGAGATCTTTCAAAAGAAGGCTAACCGTGTCTTGTAAATATTACAAAGTTACAGTGGAGTAAGACTTGTAGTAGGTTACAGCAGGATGGTCAAGAAATATTTTATGGTTTGCAGAAGGTCCATAGAGAATGGCTTCGTGTGTTTGTGTGTGAGAGAGTGGCCTGCTGCTCATGCGCTGGCCTGCTGAGTGTGTGGGAACAGCTCTATGGAAACTCAGCCTCGTGGGTTAATTCTTACAATCTGTCCTTTGTGTGCCAGTCGCCTCTGTAGAGGAGTAATAATAGCTAATGATCCAATCAGCTGCTCACTAACACTGGTGAAGAAAGGGGTACACACACAGAAAAACATAAACATCACAAATATAGATCTACTGCAGTCTACACCCGGATCAAGAGGTGGCACTGGCAGGGATTGAGTTTTGGGATTTGTGTGTTTGGAGGAAAATGTCTGGGATGAGCGATGTATGTGTGTTTTGTGTATGTGTCTATGTTAGTGAATGTGTTGGCTGGTTAATTTTTTTTTTTTTAAATCCATAAAATGTAATAGACTGCCTTCATTTATCAGATTTGTTACCCAAACCACACCTCTATCCAAAACTAAACCTGACCTTGACTAACCCAAGCTAATCCTCTCAGCGTCCGGCTTGGATTAAGGATTAAACTGGACGCTTGGAATTCAGCATGGTCTAAGGATTTCACAATCTTAGACCAGAAATCACTTGGACAGTTCCATGGCGATGGTTGAGGTTGGATGTGTGCATTATTTTATTGTCCATTAAATAGGCATCAAATTAAGATTATTTTAGTTTACCTGTCCATCTGTCCTTCTCTCCCTCTCTCTCTGCCTGCCACTTACTCTCTCACAGAAACACCCAACCACAAAGATGCAGGGTGGAGTAAGGGTGAATGTCAGTTTCATCTACAGGCGTGTGGAGTTTAAGCCTCGCCTCAGCTCATTTATTGAACCTTGGTATTAATTTAGGTTTGGCCTTCGCTAGTAAGATCAAGTTTAGCCTTTAATCCTTTTGTGTTACTGTCTTATCATAGCTGAGACACTTACCCTGTGGGGTGGCTGTAATGCTTATTACACTCTGTTCTTGGAGAGGCTCTGTTCATGGTGACTGTACATGTGGCTGGTGTCTTGCTTGTGTAGACTGTTATTGGATTCTCTTTTCCAGAGTACTTCAACCAGAACATTTTGTAGTGTGTGTGTGTGTGTGTGTGTGTGTTCGTGTGTAATGCGTATGATACAGTGGACACACATGCAATCTAACAAATTACTTGAATATATGAGCAGGAGGAAGAGTGGCAGTTTTACACTCTTTCACACACTCCTACTCATATGGGTACACTTGCGCACACAGATGGTTTTATATTCCTGGCCCAAGCTCCTCTGTAGAATTTCCTGTGTAGAGTCAGCCATCAGACTTCCTGTATTCAGGATTGGGGGGGGGACCGGGGTAATGGGGAACAGGAAAGGAGAGCGAGGAAGTGTTTGCTGGAGTCAGTGTTGGTTGTTGAGCTATGTACAATGCAGCCACATAATATTGGACACGACACAGCAGACAAGCTCTGAGGGAAGGAGGGGAAGTAAGTGGGTGGGAGCTAGGCTATGGCCTGTTAAATGGCTCGCCTTCCCCATACGCATTTTGTCTTATACAATATCACTTATCTAGTCCTTTCTCATCAACGGTCATGAGAACTTGTTCTCAACTAGCTTACCTGGTTAAATAAAGGTGAAATTAAAAAATGAAGGAAAGGATGCTTTTGAAAGTAAGCTATGGGATTGAGTATGGTAGAGAGTAAGGGGAGAAAGAGAGCGTGTGTGTGCAACCTGTAATGTCTTCCCTCCTGTTCCTTTACATACAGGACGTGTCCTAGGATCTGTGGAAGCCTCCCCACCGTGCTACGTCGTCCCAGCATGCAGTAGGGGCGGTCCACCTTAACTCCACAGGTAAGACACACATGTACACACATAGACACTCTCCACACCTGAATGCTGTAACACACTGACTGCTGGCATACAGACAAAAGCAAGTCCATCCTGCAGTGTCTGTGAACTGTGACTTTATCTTCCTCATTGAGCCAAATCTACTCATTGTGTCTGTGTGTCTGGCTGCCTGTGTGTCTACTAGTCACTTATCCTCTTCACCCCCGTGGAGTACGAAGCCACAACGAGCAAACACCATTGCATGTGTGTGTGTGTGTGTGTGTGTGTGTGTGTTGTCTCTCTCTCTCTTAATCTTCAGTACTCCACTATGTCTATTACAAAGTATCTTTCTCTCTCTGTGTTAAGTTCACGGCATCGCCATCTACAGAACCAGGATGTTTACAGGTTCTACCAAGAACCCAACCCCTAAAATACCTCAGCCTGAGCGGCTGGACGAGGTGTACTCTGCACTGAGGAGAGGCCTACAGTGAGCACACACACACACACACACACACACGACTGGCCTGGCTGTTGTAACAGACAGGTCGACAGCGAGACAGGAAATGGTTCAAAGTGAAACAGGAAATGACATCACAATGCTGTGTTCTCAGGTCATTCCTGCAGGTCCACCAGCTGGAGCTGGACAGCCTGGGGCAGCAGATCAGAGAGAGCAAGAGAAATGGCCGTCTGGTGAGAACACACACCACCAATCACACCAGTACTACTAACCCATCATCATCACACTAGCCAATGCCACTCGCAACTTCTGACTTAGGGGACGTTTAATTTCTTAGGACAGTCTGTTAGAGTAATACTGTGTGCAAGGTGATGTTAACTGTTATATGCCTCCCTTCCTCTCTCTGCAGGGGTCTCTGTATGAGTTGGATAAGGTGGGTTTCAATCACACCAGGGGAGATGACTGTATTAATTCACAACTCTATTAATAAACTAATGAATATGTACATTTTGGGGTGATTTAATTACTGAATAACTTGTCTTTGATCTTTGCTTTATCAGCAAGTGAAGGCCATAGAGAGATTTATGCGTCGGTTAGAGTTCCACCTCAGCAAGGTATGACTTTGAGTGTGTGTGTGCATCTGCAGTGCAGTAAGATACCTGTTAGCCGTACATTTGTCATAGTGTTGTCATAATGTTGTAACTACAGAGTAGACTCTGTTTTGTTATAGTATAACCATCTCTAATACTTTTTGGTAGCAGATTAAGGAGCTTTTCAGGTCTGCATCACCATAGTGTTTCTGCACAGCTGTAATGTTGCTGTAACGTTCCAGGTAGAGGAGCTGTACGATGCTTACTGCATGCAGCGACGGCTGAGGGATGGGGCCAGCAAGATGGTGGCAGCCTTTAACTCTGCCACAGGGAGCAAGGAGGCACGGGAGAGCCTGAATGAGGCCAACAGGGGCTACAGGGAGTACACTGAGGTAAGGGGCAGGGGTACACTGGGGAGATGTGTTAGAGAACAAGGCTATTCGCTCTTTCAATAGCGCCTTTTAACGTTTAAAACAGCCGTTTACAGAAAGGAAAGTAAGGTAAAGTAAGTCTTGAAATAAGTAACTTATCAGAAATAAGAGTTTGACTGCAATGTCATGTTGCTCTGACAACAAACGTCAGAATATTATTGATATGAATGACTCGCTCTCGCTCTCGCTCTCTCTCTGCAGCACATGTGTTCCCTGGAGAGTGAACTGGAGAACCAGATGGGAGAGTTTCATATCAAGATGAAAGGTGAGTAATTTTCTCACCCTCCACTTACCCTCTCTTCTCCCACCAATTTGTTCTGGCCCTCAATCCCATCTGTTCTTACCACCTCCTCGCTCTCTTTCTCTCTCTCATTCTAGTGTTCTCCCTGTGAGCATATGTTATGTGCCGTAACTGTATGTCTCCTGTATTGCAGGTCTGGTTGGCTATGCACGGTTGTGTGCAGGAGACCAATATGAGGTGAGAATAACTAATGGACACACACTGACACATACACACATGCAGTATGCGCACACACGAGGCACTGATGGTACTCTTGACCCCCAGGTCCTGATGCGTTACGGGCGTCAGCGCTGGCGGATGAAAGGTCGTGTGGAGGTCAGCAGTAAACAAGTGTGGGACAGTGAGGACAATGTCTTCCTGCCTCTCATCACAGAGCTCCTGTCAATCAAGGTGAGAAAGCCCTTTGGATGGAGCATGATAGTGTTTATGATCAAATCAGTATTTACTGTAATTAACTCTGGATGAATGTGTTTGTGTTTATAATAACATATTGATATTATAAACATGTTTATAATAACTGTTATTACTGTATTGCCATGTTATTATCACATTATTTTACACAAACAGCAAAAATACCCAGAACTTAACAATAGTCCTAAAAAACATCACTTACCGCCACCATTCAACTGACTGGGGTTTATTGTCCGTTATGGTTGCCAAGGTGACTGAGCTGAAGAGCTTGGCCAATCATGTGGTGGTTGGCAGTGTGTCTTGTGAGACACTGGACCTGTTCTGTCCGCTGCCTCAGACGGTTGCCGTGGATATCAACGACTTGGGGACAGTAAAACTGAACCTAGAGGTCAACTGGAGGTCAGTCTCACCTCAATCATCCCTGTTTACCACATCCCCCTGTCTCACCTTCCTCCACCTCAACCCCTGTTCCACCTTCATCTATCTCCCCATTCTATTGGTGATAGCCAAACCAGGCCATTTGTGAAGAGAAAGAGTACTGTTTGTGTTAAGACTGACTCATACATTTGTCAGTAGTAATAAACACATGATACAGCTGTTTCTATAAAATACATATCTAATGTAATTATATTGCCCTCTCTCACTCTCTCACACACTATCCTTCTCTCTCTCTCAGTCCGTTTGATAAAGATGACCAGACCTCGTCCTCCAGTACGGTTTCCAAACGCTTTTTGTCCAATCAGAGCCCTCCAGACACACCTTCCATGCGCGAGCAGGTGTTTTATGTGAGTCATACCTTGGCCTCTCTGCCTCTCTCCCCAGCTTTAACCTATGCTTAAGTCAGCAGTTCATAATTGTCTGGAAAACCTAAATATTGTATTGTTTCATTGATGTAATTATAACCATTGATTACTACTCGCTATTATTAGTTTGTTCTGTTTCAGGTAGCAGTGGTGTGTGTGTGTGTGTGTGTGTGTGTGTGATTGTAGTAGAGGTGTGTGAATCAGTGAGCTGTGTAGGAGAGGAGTGTGTGAGCTTACAAGATCGGGTTGTGGACTGTGAGTGAGCTATGTAAATGTAGGAGAGAAGTGTGTGAGGATAGCAGTGAGTTGTGTGAAGAGTGGCGATCTGGTTGTGGAGTGAATGAGGGTACCAGTCATATGTGTGAGAACAGAAATGAGTATGAATATGTAGCTGTGGTTCTCTTAGCTGTTTAATAGTGGTTGAGTAGTAGTCCAATTTCTCCCTCTTCCTCGCCGCGCTGAAGAGCATTTCTCCTCGGAGCAGGGCCAGACTGGGCCAACGCTGGTCAACGTTGGAGGTGTTCCGTGACACCTTGGCAGACAGGCTCTCTCCACCCAGCCGCGTCCACTCACAGTTGGTGTGTGGCTGCATACAGTTGAAGAAGTGTGGTTGTCTGTAGTTGAAATATGGTGGTCTGGTTAGTGTGTGGTGGTTTGTAGTCAAGTCATGATTTTCAGTGTTCTGTACTTGGTAAATGTGAACTAGCCAGTGAGTGAGCCTTTGTCCATGTAGTCTGATCATTGCAATTTTCTGAAAAGCAGTGCCATCTATGGAATTTGATTATTTTATCCTTCAGATATATTGAAAATCATGTTTGTATTTAAAGTGTATATTCAGTGTGCAGTTCTGGTATAATTGTTATGTCATTAATGGTGTTTTAGACAAGGTAAGTGTGTGACAGCAACACCGGGTCATCAAAATAGGAATTTACATTCTCCTTTCCAGATGGAAATAAATATACTTTTGTTTTCCATATTTCGTCAGATGGACTTGGCTGTTATTAATATCTTTCTCTCTTCCTCTGCCTCCACCCCTTCCCTCTCTCATTTATCATTCTCTGTAGTCTCTATTGAGGAGACCAGGGGAGCTGGAGAATGGTACAGTCTGGTCAAACTCCTCTGAATCATCAGATGACTCTTCCAGCCCAGCCATGGGACACACACAAAGGATGATGGCCACTCACAGCCTGCAGACCACACCCACTATCCAGATCTCCTTCAACCCCCGCCAATCAAGCGTCTCTACCCCATCCCTCTCGTCCAATCATGAGGAAGGGGAGCCAGGCACCACCAAGGGATTTGGCAAAACAGACTCTGTGAAGTGTACACTGCTGAATGGCCATTTGAAGTGTTCTCGATCTCTCAGCCATATCAGTGAGAGAGCCATAGACTGTGCATCGACTAACAGGTTGTCTGACCAATCGGTTGAATTCTCTGAAACGCCAGAACCCCTACCCCGCTTAGACCTTGAAGGCTCCTATGTGGCTTCTCACTGCTCTAACCAGAACATGCATGAAGCCTTGGACTTGCCTGAATCTGGGGGCCCAGAGTCATGTGTTTCAACCCCAGTGGATCAGGGTGATGCTCCTCCGGCCTCAACACTGCCGGCTGAGAAGCCTAGGGCTGGAGTAGAGCCTCTTCCCACAGACCGTGTACTGGGAGAGAGACTGAGGGAGGAAAAGTCCTCCACGGAACACAATCACAGACTCCAATCTACCCAGCCACAAGAGCTAACACTACCAGAAGAGACAGTGACTGTGAGTGTATGTGACAGGTGTGTGGGTAGACATGTAATTGTGTGATGTGTGTACTAAGTCTCTTTCCTCCATAGGGTCGATCTCACAGTCGGTCCTCCAGCTTCACTCAGGAAGTTGAGACTGCCCTGGAGAGCTTTGATTTTCTCAACTGCTCTGACCTTGATGATGATGAAGAGGAGAAAGAACAAGAAGAAGATGAACAGGAGAGGGATGAGAAGGAGAAGGAAGACAAGACAAGGGACTCTGCTGATAGGTCAGCATTCTCTTCTCTTATGTATCAGGCTCTAACTGAACTCATCCTGCCATCTAGTGTTTGGAAAGCGGAATGGTACGTGAATTTAGTTGAGTCTTGATGGTGGATTTAGTTTGTATAATACTGGGTGAAGTTGCATAGTTCTGTTTTCTAATGCTGTACTCCCACACTTCTTTGAATGTGCCCAAATCCTTCATATCCATTTCATAAGACAGAACTGTTTGCTCAATATTTTGTATTACACAGAGTGAGTCTGTGTGTGAGTGTGTATGTCAGATTGTGGTCTGTAATATTCTCCTTTTTGCTGTCCTCAGTAGTGATGAGTGTGAGGACGATGTTATAGAAATCATTGTCGAGGCCCCTGAAGGCTTCCGGAATGAGGACTGTCCTCCTCTAGATGCAGACTGCAGCTCTGAGGTAATGATAATGATCATGAGTGTATGCATGTATAAATAGTGCCTTAGATTTCAGTGTTCTAAACTGTAGACAAGTTTGCATGTAAAATTTACGTAGCAGGAGAGTAGCGAGCAGCTGCAGGCCTCCAGTGAGACAAGGGACGAGCAGGAGGAAGAAAAGGAGAAAGTGGAAGACAAGAAGGAGGAGGAGCAGATTACAGAGAAGGACATCCCTGCCAGGCAGGAGCATGGTGAGAGTGGAGGGTCAAAACAGGGGAAACTGCTAACTTGAGAGTGATTTGAAGTGGGAGTGGTGTTGATCGAGATGTGTGTAATTTGTATATACAGTGCATTCTGAAAGTATTCAGACCCTTTCACTTTTTCCACATGTTGTTACGTTAGTCTTATTCTATTTTTTTGGGGGGTACAAATTTATTAAAAATAAACAACTTAAATATTATATATACCTAAGTATTCAGACCCTTTACTCAGTACTTTGTTGAAGCACCTTTGGCAGCGATTACAGCCTCGAATCTTCTTGGGTATGACGCTACAAGTTCAATAGAGGTTGCCTGGTTAAATGAAAATAAAACAAGCTTGGCACACCTGTATTTGAGGAGTTTCTTCCATTCTTCTCTACAGATCCTCTCAAGCTCTGTCAGGTTCGATGGGGATTGTCGCTGTACAGCTATTTTCAGGTCTCTCCAGAGATGTTCAATCTGGTTCAAGTCCAGGCTCTGGCTGGGCCACTCAAGGACATTCAGAGACTTGTTACGAAGCCACTATTGCGTTGTCTTGGCTGTGTGCATAGGGTCATTGTCCTGTTGGAAGGTGAACCTTAGCCCCAGTCTGAGGTCCGGAGCACTCTGGAGCAGGTTTTCATCAAGGATCTCTCTCTGTACTTTGCTCTGTTCATCTTTCCCTTGATCTTGACGAGTCTCCCATTTGCTGCTGCTGAAAAACATCCCCGCAGTATGATGCTGCCACCACCATGCTTCACCATAGGGATGGTGCCAGGTTTCCTCCAGACTTGACGCTTGGCATTCAGGCCGAAGGGGTCTAATCTTGGTTTCATCAGACCATAGAATCTTATTTCTCATGGTCAGTGTCCTTTAGGTGCCTTTTGGCAAACTCCAAGCGGGTTGTCATGTGCCTTTTACTGTAGAGTGGCTTCTGTCTGGCCACTCTTACCATAAGGCCTGATTGGTGGAGTGCTGCAGAGATGGTTGTCCTTCTGAAACTTTCTCCCATCTCCACAGAGGTACTCTGGAGCTCTGTCAAAGTAACCATCGGGTCCTTGGTCATCTATCTCCCTGACCAAGGCCATTCCCCCCCAATTGCACAGTTTGTCCAGGTCTAGAAAGAGTCTTGGTGGTTCCAAACTTTTTCCATTTAAGAATGATGGAGGCCACTGTGTTCTTGGGGACCTTCAATGCTGCGGACAATTCCTTCGACCTCTTGGCTTGGGTTTTGCTGTAACATGCACTGTCAACTGTGGGACCTTATATAGACAGGTGTGTGCCTTTCCAAATCATGTCCAATCAATTGAATTTACCACAGGGGGATTCCAAGTTGTAAAAACATCAAGGATGATCAGTGGAAACAGGATGCACCTGAGCTTAATTTTGAGTCTTGTAGCAAAGGGTCTGAATACTTATTAAAAATAAAAAATAAACAGAATTAAATTATTTACATAAATTAGCAAAAAATTCTAAACCTGTTTTTGCTTTGTCATTATGGGGTATGGTGTAGATTGAGGGGAAAAAATATTTAATGAATTTTAGAATATGACTAATGTAACAAAATGTGGAAAAGATCAAGGCTTTGGAAAACTTTCTGAATGCACTGGATTGTGGAGTTGTCATTGGTGAAGAGTAAGTTGAATTTATGTTTCATGCAGGTGATGAGGCATCCTGTGATGAGGAACCCCGCTCCACCCCCAGCATAATGGCCACCACTGCCCTTTAACATAATGGAGATGCCACTTCCTCAGACCATTATCGGATGCCATCCTAATCCCACCACTTTCCTAAGAGATCCTTACCATTTCACCACTAACAGATCAAAGAGCTCCGCTCCCCTTCTAGATCAGACAAGCGATTTCTGCCATGTGGGTGGAGATTGCGCAAATGAACAGAAATGTATTTGCTTCCCTCTCTCCACTCGTGATTGAAAACATTTATGACTATTGTTGTCCACTCATCCAAAGGCCACAGGTATGCACACAGTCACCTTACAGTGAAGGTAGACATCTTTAGTCTAATGGAGCCTCTTCAATCAGAAAGTGCCTCAAGTTAAAGGGGGATTGTCAGTTAACAAATACACAAAGAAAATGTACTTTTATTACGAACCAGAGAAGAATATGAATGAGTATAGAGTTTTGATACATTGTTTATTTTTAGGAAGACTTACAGATTGTGCACAATAAAATATACAATTCTTTACTGTTTCATATAAATAAATAATGTTGAGCAAATAAGTTGCCTGCTCTCAATTTTTTTAAACTTTATTATAAAAAAAATATTTTGGTAAATCTACATTGGATGGTATTTATGAGACTACTTTCAGACTACTTTATGAGACTACTTTCAGACTACTTTATGAGACTACTTTCAGACTACTTTATGAGACTACTTTCAGACTACTTTATGAGACTACTTTTATGAGACTACTTTCTCATTGTTTAATAACAATTAAACAAAACCCCTCAAATGTTCTGGGCTGGCATCCACTACCCAAAAGCAGCACTTTTATGTCCATGACTTCCAGACTTCAACATCTTTCTAATCTGTACGGCCCTCTCCTGGGTCATGATGGAGAGGAGGCCATACAATTTTACACAATATTATTTTGACCTTTAATTAAATGATTTATCATTGGAAGGAGGTATATAGGATATACACTGACTGTGCTTTACTTGGACTAAAATAGGTGTCGGTACAAATGTTTGGTGCCAGTACTGTATATTTCTAGGTGCAGGAGCTCCCCAATACTTTTGAGCAAATATTTTCTAAGAGGATTAGGAGCTCAAGCAGTAGAACGTTGGGGGGGGGATATGCACTATAATAGCCTGCTTCAATCCTTCCCAGCCCCACAATAACATTATGTAATAAAAGCTACGTCTTGCACAAACTATTCTTACAAGCATGCATTTATGTTGTGGTTGCATGGTAGTCTTTAGTCTTGAAATATTTAGCTTTTCATAGTAAAATAGCCCTCTTAAGGTAATGCAAACTTAACTGTAGAAAAAAATATTTTTTTTTGTAGTGTGGAAACAACTGTTCACCCAGAACCACGCCCCCGAACCCTTGAATTCAAAACTGGCGCCCAGACGTCACTGCCACCCAACTGCTGCGGTACCACCCTCCCACTTCTCCCGTCGGGCTTCTGTCTGCGCATGCACACTCGCCTGCTCCAGGCCACCATTTTGTGTAGAGACAACTCTGTCAACGCGTGAGAGGATTAATCGAGCTGGGACGTAAGGGCAAGCTTCCCTACCGTCGCCAGAGGAAGACCGAACAAGCACTGAGCGCTCAAGCAAATTTACCCGGAAAAGGAAGACCGAGGACCAGGTAAAACGGCACTTTCTCCGATGAAGGGGGGCATTTTTGTAGGAGCTGTCGTCGGCCTCTAGGTGTCACGGTGGGGCTCGCGGTCCAGGCGACTGGCGGGGGGGTGTTTGTCTCCCTCTATCGTTATCGAAAATTTACTAAAAACATTTATAACCCAGAAGTTAGAGCTTCTGTTAAACGTATTAGTGTATTTGGACGGCTATTGGTTCGTATTAAGGCACGGATGGCTTTATAAATGCTTTAATGTTTAGGGTCTTGTTTAGGCCAGGCGTCCATCTTCTCGTGCCCATTGTTTCCTCTTTTGAGAAGAGAACCTGCGTCTCCGGGTTCTAGAACGAAAGCTCAACATTTCGAGTTTAAACTTTTATCAATTTCAATGTAACATCCTAAATGTTTCCTGTCACTCATGGTGCTACGATTTGAAAAAATGATTATCTTCTATAGTCTCAGATTTACTACATAGCCCCTGATCTGGGTAGTTGTTTTAGTCTATGTTCTAGAACCATCCGATGGTTCTAATATCAACACTAATTGTATAATACTTTCTATGGATTCGTTATTTTACTGCTTCTCAAAATGGGGCTCTAGTTAAGTTGGCTCGGTAACTAGGTAACGTTTCACAAAGGTTCCCGAGAGTAAACACGGAAGGAGGGAATGTAGAGTAATCTCTTATGTAGCCCAAATAAATCTGCGAGCACGGAGAGTAGATTTCTTCCAAATCAGAAACTAGATTAGGGGTTGGTTTCCTATCATCGGCACCACGTCCCATCGCGCTAGCCCGGTCCGCCTACAGCCGCCTTTCGATTTAAAACTTGTCATAAGAGAGGGAGCCCTAGCTCCCTCTAACCTGCACGCTAATGTTACAAAAACATCCACTCTTCCCTGGGCAAGTCACGAGGGTGATTAGGGTAGTTTCCTTTTACCAGTGAGTTTTACACCCCCCCCACCACCACCAAAACAAAATATCTGCTTATTTTGTATTTTGGCAGTGTTCTTTTTTTATTGGGACTTTGTCAAATGGTTGGTAGATCAGAGAAGTAGGATTAAACTTAAAATAATCAGCTGATGTTCGGTGATTAGGCCTGACTTGCAGTTGGTGTTCTAATTCATCCCAAAGGTGTTTGATGGGGTTGAGGTCAGGACTATGTCCAGGCCAGTCAAGTTCTTCCATGCCAATCTCAACAAACCATTTCTGTATTGCTGAAACAGGAAAGGGCCTTCTCCAAACTGTTGCCACAAAGTTGGAAGCACAGATTTGTCTGCTGCCAATGTGTGTCTATGGCTGTGTGCTAAATTGTATACACTTGTCTGTAACGTGTGTGGCTGAAATAGCAGAATCCACTCATTTGAAGTGG
The DNA here is from genome assembly GCF_023373465.1 of Oncorhynchus keta. Taxonomy (NCBI): domain Eukaryota; kingdom Metazoa; phylum Chordata; class Actinopteri; order Salmoniformes; family Salmonidae; genus Oncorhynchus; species Oncorhynchus keta. The sequence goes on along the minus strand of NC_068422.1, from coordinate 71,071,976 downwards.
GGTCCACATACTTTTGTGTATATATATATATATATATATATAGTGTATCATGTGTCAAAGTAATTTTTATGGTCTTAACAGGTCGTTTTCTATGGAGGGTGAAGTCGTTTCCATTGAGACCGCTCAGGTTGAGGATCTCCAGGACAGTGGGGAGGGACCCGAGCTGCTCCAGACTGTAGAGGCTGCCCTGATGGAAGGGGGTGTGCCACCCCAAGTGGTGACAGGGAATGTTGAAATGATGGTGATGGACACCCTGGACTCAACCCTTGACCCTGCCCTGCTACAGATGAAGACTGAGGTCCTCGAAGGGGGTGGCACAGTGACGGTCACCGGGGGAGACGAGGGACAGATCATCACCCTGCAGGTTAGTGTGATTTGTGAGTTTACGCTGAGAAAGATATCCTTTGTAAGCCAAACTTGTAGGCATAAATTATTCAGAGAATTGACTGACCCCGACTGTGTCTTGACTTTAGGTGGTGAACATGGAGGGGAACATGGAGCAGACAAGTGCAGCACTGGGGCTTGGACAGCTGCAGCTGGTGCAGGTTCCTGTCACTACAGCCACCGTGGAAGAACTCCAGGCCAGCTTTGTTGACGCCTCTGCAGGCAATACCGAGGCAGAGCCAGTGATCTGCCACACCCTCCCTCTGCCCGAGGGCTTCCAGGTCGGACGCTACTCAACTACAAACACACACTTTGGCCTGAAGGCTCAGGTGAGATGCACTGTCTATAATACAACTCTAATCCCTTCCTGGCAAATTGTTTTTGTCTGGTGAAGGTGGTGAAGGTGGGGGCGAATGGAGAGGTGGAGACAGTTGAGCAAGAAGAACTGCAGGCAGCCCAGGATGAGCTCCAGGTGACCCATGGGGAAGAGGAGGAGGAGGAGGAAGCTGAGCCCCAAGTAGAGGACCAGACCTGGTCCAAAGACCCAGATTACCAGCCAACTGCTGGCATCCGCAAGGGGAAGAAGGGCAAAAAGAGCCGCCTGCGTTACGGGGAGGGGGAACGGGACATGGATGTGTCTGTATACGACTTTGAGGAGGAACAGCAGGAGGGGATGCTTTCTGAGGTCAACGCTGAGAAGGTTGTGGGCAACATGAAGCCGCCCAAACCCACCAAGATAAAGAAGAAAGGTCAGAGTTGTGTGAAAGGTCAAGTTTTGTGTGTATGTGGGGGTATGGCAACCCCTCTCTTTTGTGGTGTGAGGAGGAGATCTATGCGTGTTAAAGGGAGAATCGGCGATGATGCAGAAAGTAGAACGCATAGTGGGTCAATTTCCGCAACAACTATGAACGTTGAAGAGCAAGGCTCAACTTCTGTGCTGTTTTGGTCCCGTGGCTACCACGCTCTTAACAGCGTGAAGCGACTCTGTGCACATGTGCAGATACTGTGTGACAGTGAGCGCGACGTCTTGCATTTCGCTCATCTCAATATCTGTGGCGCTGCTCGTGGCGACGTCATTTCGCTGAGTCTACCTTTTAATGTGTTTAATAACCTCTTGTCTCTCAGGTGTGAAGAAGACGTTCCAGTGTGAGCTGTGTAGCTACACCTGCCCCCGGCGCTCTAACCTGGACCGCCACATGAAGAGCCACACAGATGAGAGGCCACACAAATGCCACCTGTGTGGGAGGGCCTTCAGAACAGTCACACTGCTGAGGAACCACCTCAACACACACACAGGTATCTACAGCCTTTCATGTTCAGTCGCAGGCTGTTAAGAAAAATATATATTTATCCTTAATGAATTGATAGGGTGCGTGTTAATTATGTTTACTATTGCCCCTTCCCATTCCTTTTTAGGCACTCGTCCTCATAAATGCCAAGATTGTGACATGGCATTTGTGACCAGTGGAGAGCTGGTGCGTCATCGTCGCTACAAACACACATTCGAGAAACCCTTCAAGTGCTCCATGTGTGACTACGCTAGTGTGGAGGTAAGTATATTTGCAATGTATAACTGACATTTTTCTGGAATGTTGTTTAAATGTTTCTCTCTCTCTTTGTCCCAGGTGAGTAAGCTGAAGAGACACATCCGCTCCCATACAGGCGAGAGGCCCTTCCAGTGCAGTCTGTGCAGCTACGCCAGCCGAGACACTTACAAACTGAAGAGACACATGAGGACACACTCGGGTAACACATACCCCAATCTCTCAGCCTTACACCCAAGTATTCCTGATTTTAGTTCTGTTGATCGATGCTACACTTGACCAAAAATATATGGACACCTGCTCGTCGAACATGTCATTCCAAAATCATGGGCATTAATATGGAGTTGGTCCCCCCTTTGCTGCTATATCAGCCTCCACTCCTCTGGGAAGGCTTTCCACAAGCGCATTAGTGGGGTCAGGCACTGATGTTGGGGCTTTGTCATGCTGAAACAGGAAAGGGCCTTCCCCAAACTGTTGACACAAAGTTTGAAGCACAGAATTGTCTAGAATGTCATTGTATGCTGTAGGGTTAAGATTTCACTTCACTGGAACTAAGGGCCTTAGCCTGAAAAATGAAAAACAGCCCCAGACCATTATTCCTCCTCCACCAAACTTTATAATTGGCACTATGCATTGGGGCAGGTAGTGTTTTCCTAGCATCCGCCAAACCCATATTCGCCCATCGGACTGCCAGATGGTGAAGCGTGATTCATCACCCCAGAGAACGCTTTCCGCTGCTCCAGAGTCAAATGGCAGAAAGCTTTACACCACTCCAGCCGACGCTTGGAATTGCGCATGGTGATCTTAGACTTGTGTGCTTTTGATCGACCATGGAAACCCATTTCACAAAGCTCCCGATGAACAGTTCTTGTGCTGACGTTGCCCCCAGAGGCAGTTTGGAACTCGCTAGGGAATGTTGCACCTGAGGACAGGTGACTTTTATATGCTTCCGCACTCTGCGGTCCCGTTCTGTGAGCTTGTGTGGCCTACCACTTCTCAGCTGAGCCATTGTTGCTCCTAGACGTTTCCAATTCACAATAACAGTACTTACAGTTGACTTGGGCAGCTCTAGCAGGACAAACATTTGACAAACACACTTGTTGGAATGGTGGCTCCCGAGTGGCGCAGCGGTCTAAGGCACTGCAGTCCCTGGTTCGAATCCAGGCTGCATAACATCCGGCTGAGATTGGGAGTCCCATAGGGCGGCTCAGCGTTGGCCGGGGTAGGCCGTCATTGTAAATAAAATAAAAATTGTTCTTAGCTGACTTGCCTAATTAAATAAATAAAATGACATGCCACGTTAAAAGTCACTGAGCTCTTCAGTAAGGACATTCTACTGCAAATGTTTGTCTATGGAGATTGAGCATGCAGCCAATCTTATACACTTGTCAGCAATGAGGGTGGCTTAAATAGCTGAATCCACTAATTTGAAGTTGTGTATGTGTGTAGATGTATATCTCTCTGTCTCGCATACAACCTATTAAAGTGTCTCTCTCTGGCAGGTGAGAAGCCATATGAGTGCTACATCTGCCATGCTCGTTTCACGCAGAGCGGCACCATGAAGATGCACATCCTGCAGAAGCACACAGAGAATGTGGCCAAATTCCACTGCCCCCACTGTGACACAGTCATCGCTCGCAAGAGCGACCTGGGTAAGTGACTCGCTTGTGCACAGTCATATCTCTTCTGCTGAAATACTGTCTTGTAACCTGGATCAGTCTGTGTTCCTTACATTTGGATTGTCCCCTCTCTCACTCTCAGGTGTGCACTTGCGGAAGCAGCATTCGTTCATGGAGATGGGCAGGAAGTGTCGTTACTGTGACGCTGTGTTCCACGAGCGTTACGCACTCATCCAGCACCAGAAATCCCACAAGAACGAGAAGCGCTTCAAGTGCGACCAGTGTGACTATTGCTGCAGACAGGTATGTGAAAGAGACTTTCTCTGCTTGTTTCCTCTCAATCTTCCCTGATTTGAAATGGTGGATGTCCACCAGATATTTGCCATCATCAATCTGAGATGAGGAGAAGAGGCCACTTTAGATTATTGAGATGCATCCCATGGATATGTTTGGAATCAGCCGGAGACTGTTCTAGACCTCGGTGTGTTCACTGACTGTCCTATGTTTAACCTCTTACCCCTAGGAGCGTCACATGATCATGCACAGACGCACACACACAGGGGAGAAGCCGTACGCCTGCAACCAATGTGAAAAAACTTTCCGGCAGAAGCAGCTGCTGGACATGCACTTCAAACGTTACCATGACCCCAACTTCATCCCCACTGCCTTCGTCTGCAGCAAGTGTGCCAAGACCTTCACTCGCAGGGTAAGGGGACAATACACATCCACACAGAAAACTAAAGGATTTCTTCACATCCAAACCCATATCCTCCTGAGCAGAATACAGGACACACACAAAAACACACCCTCCCACCAGGTAGGGGAGGTTTGAAGCCTAGTTGCTCCATTGTGTGTTGTGGTCTTAGTTCCTTCAGAAAGTATTCATACTGCTCAACTTATTCCACATTTTGTTTTACAGCCTGAATTAAACAGGTTTTTCTCTCACCCACACACTATCCATAATCACAAAGTGAAAACATGTTTATTGAAATTTTCCCAAATTTGTTATGGATGAAATATCTAATTTCCATAAGTATTTACTCCCACGGGTCAATACTTTGTAGAAGCACCTTTTGCAGCAATTACAGCTTTGAGGCGTCTTGGGTCTGTCTATCATTCTTCCAGATTTTCTCAAGCTCTGTTAGAGCCACTGAACACGCCAATTGGCAGTTTTTTTTATGTTGCTCATTAAAAATGGGATTTCAGTCTTTCCTGACCAAAATCCGCATTTGGTTTATGATTGTACCCCCATGAGTCACTGAATCAATCTAAGAGAACTCAAATCTGTAAATAATTTTTATGTTTTTGCCAAGGATGTCTTAGTTGCACAATTTTGTTTCTAACTAACTTGTGAATCCAATCACGGTGTCAGATTTGATTTCAAAAATGCTTTACGGCAAAAGCATACCTTGCAATTATTTGAGACCATAGCCCAGCAGACAAATCATTACAAACAGTAAACAGCCAAGTAGAAGCGCTACACAAGTCAGAAATAGAGATATAACTAATCACTTTCCTTTGATGATGGTTGCACTCGGAAAACATTCAATAAATGTTCCTTTTGTTCTATAAAGTCTCTATATCCGAAAACCTCCGTTTTGTTTGCGTTTTCTTCAGTTATCCACAGGCTCAAACGCAGTCACAACAGGCAGACAAAAATCCAAATTGTATCCATAAAGTTCATAGAAACATGTCAAACAATGTTTATATTCAATCCTCATGTTGTTTTTAGCCTAAATAATAGATCATATTTCAACCGGACAATAACGTTGTCAAGATAAAAGGTAAACAAGAAATTCACTCTCACGGTCGCGCGTATGAAAAGGCTCTGTGACACTGCAGGGTCCATTCATTCAGACTGCTCTTACTCCCTAATTTTCAGAATACAAGCCTGAAACAATTTCTAAAGACTGTTGACATCTAGTGGAAGGCATAGGAACTGCAATTTGAGATGGATACTGTAATGGCATTGAATAGAAAACTAGAACAAACAAAAATATCCTACTTCCTGAATGGATTTTTCTCAGGTTTCGCCTGCCAAATCAGTTCTGTTATACTCACAGACACTATTTGAACAGTTTTGGAAACTTTAGAGTGTTTTCTATCCAAATATACAAATTATTTGCATATCCTATCTTCTGGGCCTGAGTAGAAGGCAGTTTAGTTTGGGCACGTTTTTCATCCAAAATTCCAAATGCTGCCCCCTACCCTAGAGAAGTTAAGCCAGATGGGGAACGGCGGTGAACAGCCATCTTCAAGTCTTTCCACCGATTTTCAATGGGATTTGTGTCTGGGCTTTCGCTGGGCTACTCAAGGACTCTTACATTCTGTTCTGAAGCCATTCCAGTGTTCCTTTGGCTGTATGCTTGGTCATTTTTCGGTTGGAACGTAAATCTTCACTCCAATCTAAGGTCATTGGCTATAAATGCAGGATCTCATCAATGATTTACCTGTATTTGCCTCCATAGTGCTTTGCATTCAGGCCAAGGAGTTAACCTCTAGCGTCGAGCAATCCTGTATCCGGGAGCGGAATCATAGCCTCAAGCTCATTACCATAACGCAACGTTTGCTATTCATGAAAATCGCAAATGAAATTAAATAAATATATTCAAACACAAGCTTAGCCTTTTGTTAACAACACTGTCATCTCAGATTTTCAAAATATGCTTTTCAACCAAAGCTACACAAGCATTTGTGTAAGAGTATTGATAGCCTAGCATAGCATTAAGCCTACCATTCAGCAAGCAACATTTTCACAAAAACAAGAAAAGCATTCAAATAAAATAATTTACCTTTGAAGAACTTTGGATGTTTTCAATGACGAGACTCTTAGTTAGATAGCAAATGTAATTTTTTTTCCCAAAATACTATTTGTGTAGACGAAATAGCTCCGTTTTGTTCATCACGTTTGGCTAAGAAAAAGACCGGAAAATGCAGTCACTTACAGCGCCAAACTTTTTTCCAAATTAGCTCCATAATATCGACAGAAACATGGCAAACGTTGTTTAGAATCAACCCTCAAGGTGTTTTTCGCATATCTATTCGATAATCTATCAGTGGTGGCAGTTTGCTTCTCATCAGAAGCAAAGGGAAAAATACTGCAGCTGGAGATTACGCAATAATTGTGACGGAGGACACCAAGCGACCACCTGGTAGATGTAGTCTCTTATGGTCAATCTTCCAATGATATGCCTACAAATACGTCACAACGCTGCAGACACCTTGGGGAAAACGTGGAAAACGTAAGCTTACTCCTAGCTCCTTGACAGCCATATAAGGAGTCATTGGCATGAGGCGGTTTCAAAAAATGCGGCACTTCCTAATTGGATTTTTATCTGGGTTTTTTCTGTAACATCAGTTCTGTGGCACTCACAGACAATATCTTTGCAGTTTTGGAAACGTCAGTGTTTTCTTTCCAAAGCTGTCAATTATATGCATAGTCGAGCATCTTTTCGTGACAAAATATCTTTAAAACGGGAACGTTTTTAATCCCAAAATTAAAATAGCGCCCCCTATATCCAAGAAGTTAAATTGTTTTCATCAGAACACAATCTTTGCCGTATGATCTGTCGTTCAAGTGGCTTTTTGCAAACTCCAGGCGTGCTGGTGCCTTTTTTCTCAGTAGTGGCTTCTGTCTGCTCAGTCTCCCATAAAGCCCAGATTGGGGAAGTGCTGTGGATACTGTTGTCCTGCTGGCAGGTTCTCCCATCTCAGCCATGGAACTCTGTAGTTCTGTCATTGGGTGCTTGGTCACCCCCCTGACCAAGGTCCTTCTTGCACGGTTGCTCAATTTGGTTGGAAGGCCAGCTCTAAGCAGAGTCTAGGTGCTTCCATATTTTTACAATTTCCCGATGATGGAGACCACTGTGCTCTTTGAAACTTTGAACACTCCAGTAATTGTTTTATACCCTTCCCCAGATGTCTCATCACCATTCTGATTGTTCCTTGGACTTCATGGTATCGTTTCTTCTCTGACATGCACTGTTAATTGTGGGACCATATATATATAGACAGGTGTTTCTAAATCATGCCCAAACAATTGAATTATTCACAGGTGGACTCCATTCACATTGTAGTGACATCTCAAGTATTATCAAAGGAAATTGGATGTATATGAGCTCAATTTGGAGTGTCGTGGCAAAGGGGTGTGAATACTTGTGTAAATGAGATTTCTGTATTTATCTTCAATAAATGTGCAAACATTTCTAAACATGTTTTCACTTTGTCATTATGGGGTATTGTGTGTAGATGGGTGAGCGAGAATATATTTAATCCATTTTGAATTTAGGCTGTAACACAACAAAATGTGGAATAAGTCAAGGGATATGAATACCTGTTTACATTTTTTTTCACATTATTCTTTTTAAACCAGTTACACATACGAACAACGACTACATCTCGTCTGCCCAGACCCACATGCTCACACCGCATCCCTAGTACCAGCATTATTGTTTGCCACATGGCCTTAAATTGTACCAATTTGTCTTTCTAGGTCACCCACGCTATTTCAATAAATCATTCGATTTTTTCCCCCCGTTATGTTAATTTACATGTTTTTAGTATAATTGTTCTCAAGATGAGTGATGAAAAGTCTCTGGGCTGGATGATTATCTCACTATTTTCTGAAGGCACTGTATATTACTGTTTGCTCCTCAGAACACCATGCTGCGTCACGCAGAGAACTGTAATGGAGAGAACACCGGCGACGAGAACGGGACCCCGCCCAAGAAAGGCCGCCGCGGCAGAAAGAGGAAGATGCGCTCCAGACGGGATGACGATGATGATGACACCGGTACGACCAAGTCACAGTTAATGTTATTGTTCTTACACATGCAACAATATCATGTAATGTTATTTAGTGTGCATCTTAAGATTACAGTGCTAAAATCAGGTCGTTCTTGTTCTTCTCTTCCACAGAGCCTGAGCTGGATGACATTGAGGAAGAGGAGGAGGAGCTGCTAGCTGAGATTGAGGTGGAGCAGGCACCACCGGTTGTCCCTGTCCCTGCCCCTGTTGGCCCGCCAGCCAAGAGGAAACGTGGAAGACCTCCAAAGGCTAAACCTGCCCCAAGTGAGTCACACTCTGGTACTCTGTTGGAATAATTTAAAAAATACCACCCTCCCAACTTAATTTGTTGAAGGAATCACTTTTCATGCAGACATGCAATCGAGTGAATAATTTGGCCGTCACATATTTAATCAGGTGCAGATCATTGATCAGTACCCAAAGGGACTCAAAACAGCTGAACAGATTGTAAAAGTGGTTTTCTTCTTCCCTCAGCGGCGGCAATCATCCGTGTGGAGGATGAGACCACAGGCGAGGTGGATGACATAATCGTGAAGAAAGAGATGAAGGCAGAGCAGGCGAGCCAGGAGGAAGAAGCTGTTGAGGATGAGGTGCCAGCAGTAGAGGTGGAGCATGCTGAAGGAGAGCCTGCCAATCAGGTAGAAGAGTCATTCCAGGGGGAGGAGGTGGTGCAGGAAGTGGCACTGTCTGTCACAGAGGCTCCACCCAACGGTGACCTCACTCCTGAGATGATTCTCAGTATGATGGACCGGTGATGAAGACGAAGCCTCTGTCTACAACTAACAATACAAATTGTCCCCTATCTGTACACTCACATGCACCCCATTTGTACCCACTCTCAAACACACATACCTGCCCTCGCATACACCGTACACGTATACCACACATGCACACCCCAGTTATAACCTTAGATCTCTCTCTGATGTTGATGATAATGCCTGGGACATGTCTAAAGATACCTTTAGCCCATTCTATTTTTTTAAGAGCTTATTTACCTCTCTTGCGATCTCTATCTACATCCTACTGCGAAACCCCTGACACCCTCATGTTGAATTATGTTTGTATACAGAATCTAGATAACATTGTGCAGAGTGTTGTCACTGGAAAAGATGTAAGGAGAGGGGGTGTGGTTTAGCTCATGATGATGTATTATGTCATAAATCATGTCCTCATTCTGCTGTCAATTATGTTCTATGGGCCCTCAGAATGCCTTCTCTGTAGCATATTTTGGCCCACATTTGATCTCTTCATGTTGGCCCTCTTCTCGTGCTCTGTTGTCTGTCTAAAAAGTATCATGTGCTTTCAACCATGGAATTAGCTGTTAGGGGTTCAAAGGTTAGGGGGTGGGATTACCTGAAATATTCTGCTTTTACAAGCTGTTAAACTGTTTTCAAATTAAACACAATACCTTGCTCTTGTTAAAGCTTTTAGAATGTATTACTTTTTTGGTTTGATGCTTTTTTTTTTCTTTTTTTTTTTGTACCATCAAAATGAAATGCTAGGGGACTTGAATGGCAATGATATGATTGGAGGGGTGGGAGAATGCTTGACTGTACAGCAAATAATAATACAAATTTAAAAAAGATCAACCTACTGGGGTGTCATGAGTCAATTTGCTTCAGTTTCAGCCTTGATTAGGCTAATTTAGTATGGCATGTAATACTGGAATATAGACACTATAGGATGTTCGATCATGTTCAGACTACAGCATAATCTGCCCTATTTATCTGCTACATGGTTCTGACAGAAGGCTTATGCCCACAAGTCTCTTTGGAAACCTGTTTGGAGTAGTAGGTGAACTAGACTATTTTGGTTGTTCCTGTTGAATTTCTTTCAGAGGATCTGCCCTCTGATATTGAGTGCTTTATTAAAACACAATTTTAGTCCCCTACCTGGTTTTCCCTTGCTTGATATTTGAATCACTTCATGGAGATTTACACACACCAGAAACCCATTGCCAGATCACCAGTCATCCCCTGAATTTTCTATATCCCATCCACGTAAAATTAATTATTAATTTGTCATTTCAGCACATTGTTCCCTTCCTGCATTTTGGTCAGTTCCATGAAGAACCTTCATTTCTATTATAAATGAATATATACTAGACTGCCTTGTGCACCTGCACTGCTCTCCCTCTAGCACAAGCTCTAAATTTCTCCATTCTCTCTCCGTCTTCTCATTCTTTCGGTCTTTCTGAGGAAGGGGGGGAGGAGAAAGGCGAGGCCCCTTGTTGTCAAATCTGTCAGTCTAGCTCAGCTTGGCCCCTCCTACCTTGGTGGAGGCAGTGAATACTGCTGCTGGTGCTCTTAGCAACGGTGTCTCGGCAACAGAGCCACGGCAACAGAGCACCACGGCAACGGAGTGCTGTGTCTCCCCTTATGGAGCTTCCATTGGGCGGGCCGGCGCTGAGGCACTACACCCGCAGCAGACCTAGACCACACCGACAAAACCAACACCTCCGCCCCAGCAGACCACAGGTACAGAGAGATGGAGAAAAGGGGGTGCTGTGTAGAGGCATAATGGAAAGGAGGGGGAGATGTGATAGGGTACAGTGGGAAGAGGCAGGGGAAGGGAGGGAACATGCCTGGTGCCTGCTTGATTCAAGGTACTTGGATCGCAACAGCAACCAGCTGCTTGCATATTCAACACCAATAGTGTGTGTTTGGGGGGGATTGCATTGGTGTATAGGATTGTGATTATATGTGGCTAATTTCTAGGGCTGTATAATGCTTCGTCTGAAGCTGGCGGGCTTTTTCTTGGTAGGTGTGAATTTTCTCCACCTTAGCCATCATCACCCGCCTATCCATTGTATGCCTGCCATTGGTACTGTATCAGTCACGATCAGAGTTAACACATGTAATGCTGCTTTTGTTGGATGAACTAAACCAAACCTAATCACATGGGCAGGCTTAGTGCCACAGGACATGACATCATAGGGTCTTACTGGTTTTCTGAGTCAGTCATTGGTAATTGTACATACCAATGGTAGTGTGATAATGTAGATCTAGGGGATATACAGTGGGGCAAAAAAGTATTTAGTCAGCCACCAATTGTGCAAGTTCTCCCACTTAAAAAGATGAGAGAGGCCTGTAATTTTCAACTATGACAGACAAAATGAGAAAAAAAATCCAGAAAATCACATTGTAGGATTTTTAATGAATTTATTTGCAAATTATGGTGGAAAATAAGTATTTGGTCAATAACAAAAGTTTATCTCAATACTTTGTTATATACCCTTTGTTGGCAATGACAGAGGTCAAACGTTTTCTGTAAGTCTTCACAAGGTTTTCACACACTGTTGCTGGTATTTTGGCCCATTCCTCCATGCAGATCTCCTCTAGAGCAGTGATGTTTTGGGGCTGTTGCTGGGCAACACGGACTTTCAACTCCCTCCAAAGATTTTCTATGTGGTTGACCTCTGGAGACTGGTTAGGCCACTCCAGGACCTTGAAATGCTTCTTATGAAGCCACTCCTTCGTTGCCCGGGCGGTGTATTTGGGATCATTGTCATGCTGAAAGACCCAGCCACGTTTCATCTTCAATGCCCTTGCTGATGGAAGGAGGTTTTCACTCAAAATCTCACGATACATGGCCCCATTCATTCTTTCCTTTACATGGATCAGTCGTCCTGGTCCCTTTGCAGAAAAACAGCCCCAAAGCATGATGTTTCCACCCCCATGCTTCACAGTAGGTATGGTGTTATTTGGATGCAACTCAGCATTCTTTGTCCTCCAAACACGACGAGTTGAGTTTTTACCAAAAAGTTATATTTTGATTTCATCTGACCATATGACATTCTCCCAATCTTCTTCTGGATCATCCAAATGTTCTCTAGCAAACTTCAGACGGGCCTGAACATGTACTGGCTTAAGCAGGGGGACACGTCTGGCACTGCAGGATTTGAGTCCCTGGCGGTGTAGTGTGTTACTGATGGTAGGCTTTGTTACTTTGGTCCCAGCTCTCGGCAGGTCATTCACTAGGTCTCCCCATGTGGTTCTGGGGTTTTAGCTCAAATCAAATCAATTTTATTTATATAGCCCTTCGTACATCAGCTGATATCTCAAAGAGCTGTACAGAAACCCAGCCATAAACCCCCAACAGGAAACAATGCAGGTGTAGAAGCACGGTGGCTATGAAAAACTCCCTCGAAAGGCCAAAACCTAGGAAGAAACCTAGAGAGGAACCAGGCTATGTGGGGTGGCCAGTCCTCTTCTGGCTGTGCCTGGTGGAGATTATAACAGAACATGGCCAAGATGTTCAAATGTTCATAAATGATCAGCATGGTCAAATAATAATAATCACAGGCAGAACAGTTGAAACCGGAGCAGCAGCACACCCAGGTGGACTGGGGACAGCAAGGAGTCATCATGTCAGGTAGTCCTGAGGCATGGTCCGAGGGCTCAGGTCCTCCGAGAGAGAGAAAGCGAGAAAGAGATAATTAAAGAGAGCATACTTAAATTCACACAGGACACCGGCTAGGACAGGAGAAGTACTCCAGATATAACAAACTGACCCTAGCCCCCCGACACAAACTACTGCAGCATAAATACTGGAGGCTGAGTATGAGTATGTAAACAAAGTGGCATAGTTAAAGTGGCTAGTGATACATGTATTACATAAGGATGCAGTAGATGATATAGAGTACAGTATATACGTATGCATATGAGATGAATAATGTAGGGTATGTAAAGGGATATCTACCACTAGAGGGATATCTTCAACCACCAACTTACCATCCTGAGACAAGGCCGAGTATAGCCCACAAAGATCTCCGCCACGGCACAACCCAAGGGGGCGCCAACCCAGACAGGAAGATCACATCAGTAACTCAACCCACTCAAGTGACGCACCCCTCCTAGGGACGGTATGAAAGAGCCCTAGTAAGCCAGTGACTCAGCCCCTGAAATAGGGTTAGAGGCAGAGAATCCCAGTGGAAAGAGGGGAACCGGCCAGGCAGAGACAGCAAGCTCACCGTTCTTGTGATCATTTTGACCCTACGGGGTGAGATCTTGCGTGGAGCCCCAGATCGAGGGAGATTATCAGTGGTCTTGTATGTCTTCCATTTCCTAATAATTGCTCCCACAGTTGATTTCTTCAAACCAAGCTGCTTACCTATTGCTGATTCAGTCTTCCCAGCCTGGTGCAGGTCTACAATTTTGTTTCTGGTGTCCTTTGACAGCTCTTGTGTCTTGGCCATAGTGGAGTTTGGAGTGTGACTGTTTGAGGTTGTGGACAGGTGTCTTTTATACTGATAACAAGTTCAAACAGGTGCCATTAATACAGGTAATGAGTGGAGGACAGAGGAGCCTCTTAAAGAAGAAGTTGCAGGTCTGTGAGAGCCAGAAATCTTGCTTGTTTGTAGGTGACCAAATACTTATTTTCCACCATAATTTGCAAATAAATTCATTAAAAATCCTACAATGTGATTTTCTGGATTTTTTGCTCATTTTGTCTGTCATAGTTGAAGTGTAACTATGATGAAAATTACAGGCCTCTCTCATCTTTTTAAGTGGGAGAACTTGCACAATTGGTGGCTGACTAAATACTTTTTTGCCCCACTGTATGTATGAGGTGTTGTTGATGTGTCTGTGTATAATCTGTGTGTCAGGGAAGTCTGAGCCCATGAGGTGACAATTTATGTAATAATTACTATGTGCTATATGAAGGAAACTGCTCTCAGTAACCTCCTGATATCCAACATAGCACTCTTTCCACCAATTGGAAACTCTTTAATTTCTATTTTTCGGGTAGTCTAACAGCGCTCACACACATTCTCACACACAAACACCTAATAATCACAGATATCATAACACTTATCATCTCTTTCTCCGTGCATGTGTGTGACACAGGAATTGGTGGTTGACAATGAAAATGGAGTCCCTGATCACATGGGGCGAGTTGATGAGGGAGTTGAGGAGTTCTTTACTAAGCGAGTCCTTCCTGTCGACACCCTGTGAGTATCTGACCAAACTCATCCTAGATAATCTGACTCTTCACTATCTCATACCCAACACATCTTAACCAGCTCACAGTAAACCTCTTTACATTTGAGTAATTTATGAGACGTTCATAACAACCTACAATAAGTACATTCAAGAAATATAATAAACAACATTTCCCGACCAGATTACCTGCAAGAAGGCCCTAGCTTGTCCAGGTCAGGCCACTTGGCCAGGAAAAACTCAGTGCCCTATGATTGACTAACACACACGCTGATCCTGTGCTACTCTGACTCTTCCTCCAGGAAAACACAGAATGAGGCTGGAGAACCTTCCATTACTGAACAGGAAGTGGAAGTAGCACCTACTAGCGCCGCCCCTTGCCCCGCCCCTTCCAGAACCCTAAGGAGGAAGCTGGGCGAGTTCTTCACCCTTAAAAAGCGGAGGGCTGTGAAATCAGAGGGAAGCCAAGAGGGGAAGGCCAAGAAGACCTCCATTGCCGACCTAATCCGGCCTCTCAGGGAGGCCACCAGAGCTGAAAAAGATAAAGTGAAGGAGAATGAAAAAGTGAAAGAGAAGGAGAGTGTGGATGACAACGTTGTGACAGGAGATCCAGTGGAAGCAGAAACCCCTCCTGATGGTCCCACTCCACTGAGGGGTGAGGCTCCACCCCGTCGTGCGCTAAGAGAGGGGAAGTCACAGTCTCTAATTCTACTCTCTGGATCTGCAGCCAACGCTGGGAACACCAAGAACACTGCACAAGGCAAGGTAGGTATTCAAATGTATTCAAACCGACCCTTGAAACAATTTAGAGCAATTTGGTAAATAATTCTACACCGCCTATGGAAGGATTGTTTTTGGTTTTATTTTGAGCATTCTTTAGTTTTGATTGGTTCTTATCGGCACTGACTGCTTCTCCTTGGTTCTGGTTAGTTTCAGAAACACTCATCTGACGGCCATCATGGCTTTGAGCAGCGCCTGCAGCTCATGCTACAACGTATTGGTGTGTCCAAAGCTCAGCCAGGAGAGACACAGGTGTGTATGTGTATTAATCTGAGTGTGTATGTGGTTGTGTGTCTAAGGAAAACATAAAAAGTCTTATTCCATTCTACAGAGTCAGGAGAGAGAGATGAAAAAAGCTGAATCAGAGGGTAAGTCCCTTTACTCATATAACAGTTGCTACAGTGTATGTGTGAGTCTGTGTATGGTGTTTGATGTGTGTGTTCCTTCATTTTCTGTCTCGGTTTCAGGCACTATCATCGATAATAAACCTGAGCCCCCACCCACATTTATGAAGCCCAGGACCATGTCCACCTCATCAGGTAACACACTCACGCAGACAAGCACGCACGCACGCACGCACGCACGCACGCACGCACGCACGCACGCACGCACGCACGCACGCACGCACGCACGCACGCACGCACACACGCACACACACACACACACACACACACACACACACACACACACACACACACACACACACACACACACACTATTGAATACAATTTTGTGTATCTTATGCTCATCTTCTTTCTATTTAGATACGAGACGTCCGGTCCGACAGAGTGTGTCCGCACATGAGTCAGCTGGTAAACCTGCTCTGCCTCCTAAGCCAATAATTAAGCGAGGCCCAACCCCACCTCCCACTGTCTCCAGTCATCTCACCCCTGAGAATGATCTAGCTCAAATACAGGAAGTAGAAGCGTGTTTCCCCACAAACCCCACCCCTACCAGTTCTGATACTGATACCTCTACCAGTTCTAAATCTATCCCCACTGACACCCCTATTCCCATCACTGTCCCAGATCCCACTGACCATTCTATTCCCATTGACACCATCCTTCACTCCCCTGTCCCAGATCCCACTAACTCTTCTATTCTCACTGACACCATCATTCCCTCCCCTGTCCCAGATACCACTAACTCTTCTATTCTCACTGACACCATCATTCCCTCCCCTGTCCCAGATCCCACTAACTCTTCTATTCTCACTGACACCATCATTCCCTCCCCTGTCCCAGATCCCACTAACTCTTCTATTCTCACTGACACCATCATTCCCTCCCCTGTCCCAGATCCCACTAACTCTTCTATTCTCACTGACACCATCATTCCCTCCCCTGTCCCAGATCCCACTAACTCTTCAATTCTCACTGACACCATCATTCCCTCCCCTGTCCCAGATCCCACTAACTCTTCTATTCTCACTGACACCATCATTCCCTCCCCTGTCCCAGATCCCACTAACTCTTCTATTCTCACTGACACCATCATTCCCTCCCCTGTCCCAGATCCCACTAACTCTTCAATCCCCGTTTCTACCACCGCTACTTCCTCTAATTCAACCCCCAATGACATCATCCCCTCTACGACCTCTGCACCCGTCCCTATCAATACTACAGCCCCTACCCCCAACACCACCACCTTCATCCCCAGTACTAACCCTGCCACAACCACTACCATTACCTCCATCACAACTACATCTGGCACTATGAATATTACAACTTCAACCCCCCCTACTGACATGAACTCTGGCTCTATCCCCACTATTACCCACACCCCAATTCCCCCTACCTCCACTGTCTCCACCACCCCAACCACCTCTGCGTCTTCCATCCCTAATCTAGCCACCATCACCATTACAAGCATTACTGCCCCAACACCTGTTTACACTAATACTGATACCCATACATCAACAACCCCCACCACTAATGCTTCTACCCCTACATTTACTGATACTGCTGCCTCAACTTCTACTGACTTGACAACTCCAACACTAAATACTTCCATCTCCATAATTGCTTCTGCTGCCAACAACACTTATACTCCCACCCCCACTACCTCTCTGTGTCCCACCCCCACTACCCTAATTACTAATTCAGTTACCCGACCTTCATATCCTGCTGCTACTATAACAACCTCTACCCTTAAATCTATGAATGGTGCTTCCACCCTTACCTCCATAAACTCTACTGACTCCAACGCTACCCAAACTGGAACTAACAATACCAGCGCAACTAACTCTGTCAACTTCACTTCTACCTTAAGTCCCACTAACTCTACTAGTCCTATCCCTACTTCCTCTACCAGCTCCACTTCCACTAAATGTGCTGCTCACACTGCTACTATCCCTAGCAGTCCGATTCCCATTCTCTCTACTAATCACTCCCCCACTGCCACTTCTATCCCCACTGCCACTCACTCAACTAACTCCACCATTACTTCCTCCCCCACATTGTCTTCTACTCACACCACTACTACCACTGCTAGTCCCATCCCAACTAACTCTACTAGCCTGACCACTACCCCCACCCCCATGAACTCTAGCCCCGTCACCACTATCTCTACAAGCCCTTCTAATATCACCACTATCTCTACAAGCCATTCTAATATCAACACTATCTCTACACGCCCTTCTAATATCACCACTGCCACTAACTCTTCTGTCCTCATCAGTACCCTCAGCCCCACTAACTCTACTACCAGCACCCCCACTAACCCTTCAAATCAAACCAACACCACTAAACCTACTAACTCTACTACACAAACCACTATCTCAATCCCCACTAATTCTGTTACTCATAGTTCCACTAACTCTTCTACTCATAGCCCCACTAACTCTTCCAGTCCAACCCCCACTAACTCTACTAGCCAAACACCAACTAATACTATTCAGCCATCACCTGAGGAGAGAATTAGCCCTAATCCTGCAATGGGACTGCTGTCCATGACTAAGGGTACAAGTAAGTGTGTGTGTTCAATAATAATAATATTGCTTGAAATTTGGAAGTAACCTGTTGAAAATAACATAATTTGTCCTTCCCTTACCTCTCCTACAGATGACCTGAATGCCGAGAGGGTAGAGAGGAACAAGGAGACGGAGAAGGAGAAACGTAGCAAGGAAGAAGATGTCAGGAGGGCTACAGGGAAAGAAAAAGAACAGAAATCACTGGCGAACTACATAGACAAAACCATAAAAGAGGAGAAGGAAGAGGGTCTGCAGAAGGTGGATGGGATCATGAGGCAGGGAGTAGAAGGGACCAAATCAAATGAGGGTAGAGAGCTGTGTAAAAAGGATTGGGATAAAAAGAGGGAAGGAGGGACTAATGGGTCAGATGAAAAAGAGTTCAATACTAAGGAGGTGGTAGACAGCAAGTCAAACAAGGGACCAACTACTGTGATAGAGGCAGGGGAGGCCACAGTAAAAGAAACGGGGGAGAGTCCATGGGACTGAGTACCGGAACCACATTACAGCAGCAAACCGCAGAGGGTGGAACATCAGACCAAAGAACTGAGACCCCCTCTGTGTTACACAAATGGACTGACCCAGCAACGTGTCCTTTTTTTCACTACCATGTTTACATTTGCATTGCACGTATTGTATGATTATGTAATACATTAACTGTGGTGAAATATGTTTACAATAGATGGATATGAGACATATAGTTACTTATGATTATTAAAATGAATATTCATAATGTCATGATGTCTTTATCACGCTTCAGTCCATCTGTTAGTTCCTGGCTCCAAATCTCTTTGTAATGTCTATAACTAAGCCTAAACCAGAAATGTATGACAAAGGGTGGTGAAAGGAGAGAAGGTCTGAGATAGAAGTGTTTTTTCATGGTAGTACCAGAGTGAATCCTTGCCCTATTCCCATATGCCCTCGATGACACACCTTGAGGGACAGAAATGATTGGATTGATGAAGGTAATATGTGGTAGCAGAACACATATCTGGCCATCACCTGTCTCCAAGGACAAATTGTCAAGCAATTACACAAGGAGATGTTGCTCCCGGTACTCCTATAGGCATAATTCCTAAATCTCCTTTCTTTTTTAAGGGTAGATGAAGGAACTGTACAGGCGTTCTCCATAAGTACTTTAATAAAGACATTTTAGAAAAGGGATCATGAATGGACGAGGAAAGGAATGTAACGTGTGTGCAGTGGGACAGGACACATTTCGGTATCGAAATGGCGTGAACAGTGTTCCCATGATAGGGGACTGCAGTGGGAACCAATTGCTGTGGAAAGGTTCACCAACGGAACGTAAATAAAGTAACACTCAGTGGAACCGCTACATTTAACCAGGCTCAAAAGTGGTTATCGTTGTTTTACTATCAGGTGAGTTGCAATATCTATTTGCCTCTGATCCCAAATGTAATAGTATACATCTGAACGACATGACGACCTAGGGCAGTGGTTCCCAACCGGGGGGTACATGGCCTATCCACAGGGGGTACGTGAGTAGAATCATGAGACCATAGGCCTACTGGTCAAATACTTCAGGGGTACTCCGGGCAGAGCAAAATTCAGTTGGTGGTACAGTAACAGAAAAAGGTTATAAACCACTGACCAAGGGGGGTCTACAGTAACTAACTAACGTTAGGTGTAGGCAGCTAAGTTTGCGGTCACACGAGTAGGAGGAAGACCTCGACGTACAGTTCACAACAAAGCTCGATATGGATATGATCTATTCTATTAGCTAGACCTAGTTCTAATTGATCTTAGTTTAGTTTGTAAACTAGTTATGTGTGTAAAAGTTAGTACCATGAGAGCCTTTTCACTGCAATGTTTAGCTAGCTAATACATCCACAATTGTGTATGGATATTATAGTCACCACACCAGTTAGTGTAACAGGTAACTAACTAGCTATTATACTGAAAATAGTATAAGAGACTAGTGCAACTCTCAACTTATTCTGTACATGCCTGTCTCCAGTGTTTTAGGGTGTGTGGCCATGACTCGGGGTAGGAGGACTAAGTTGGAGCCCTGGATAGAGCAGGTCATCCTGAGTTATGGCACAGAGCCAGAGGAGAAGAAGAACACTCTGATGAAAGCGCATGTTGTGGGGGTAATGAGGCATCTACTACATACACTTCATTCAAGGCCTGTGTTCCAAGTTTAGAAGGTGTGTGTGTGTGTGTGTGCGTGCAAGAGGGCACTTATTTTACACACACCTTTTTTTGTGTGTATTTTTTACCCTTTTTTTCTCCCCAATTTCATGGTATCCAATTGGTAGTAGTTACAGTCTTGTGTCATCGCTGCAACTCCCGTACAGACTCGGGAGAAGCGAAGGTCGAGAACCATGAGTCCTCTGAAACACAACCCAACCAAGCCACACTGCTTCTTGACACAATGCCCATCCAACCCGGAAGCCAGCCGCACCAATGTGTCGGAGGAAACACCGTACACCTGGCGACCGTGTGCACTGCACCCGGCCCACCACAGCGTCGCTAGTGCGAGATGAGACAAGGATATCCCTGCCGGCCAAACCCTCCCTAACCCAGATGACGCTGGACCAATTGTGCGCCGCCCCATGGGCCTCCCGGTCTCAGCTGGGTGCGACAGAGCCTGGACTCGAACCCATAATCTCTAGTGTCACAGCTAGCACTGTGATGCAGTGCCTTAGACCACTGCACCACTTGGGAGGCTGCACACACCTTTCTGTCTCTCTCTGTAGGTTGGCCGGATGTCAGAGTCCCAGGCCCGGCAGACTGAGGGTTTGACAACGTTGCTGTTCCTCTCTGATGGAGTGGTGCACATCCCCGCCATACTGACCCAGGACGCCTGGGAGACTCTTCAGGAGTGAGTTAACATTTAGGACAAGCCAAGGGGCCTATGAGATCGTATTAAATTACATGTATGTCATTTATAAACCATATCTTGTTAAGCCCAGTACAAATCTAACAGCCAACATAAGGAGAAACAAGACGAGACAAAACATATTAATAAGATAATATGCTTTTCCATCTATCTGTATCCTCTGGCAGGCAGGAGGACCGTGAGTGCTTCTCCAGTCTCATTAATTGCACAGTGTGTGTGTTTTCATACACACTGAAGTTCAACATGGACTCTGAGCAGGTGCGTGTGAATGATCCTATAATACTGGTACTAGTAGTCCTTTGGTCTTAGAGAGACAGTTCATGTTCTTTAGTCTTTACCACTCATATTTTATTTTACTCTAAATGTGTCCTCATCTCCTCAGACAAAGAGCCAGTTTTACTTATCGGTTGGTGAGCTGACCACCACATCAGCTGGGGCTGCTAAAGACAACACCCCTTGCTGGTAAGAGACGCACATCCTGGCCTCTAAATCCAGACACATACACACCACAGGAGGTTGGTAGCACCTTAATTGGGGAGAACAGGCTCATTCTATTGACTGGAGTGGATTGAGTGAAATGGTAACAAATGCATCGAACACATGGTTTCCAGGTCTTTGATGCCATTCCATTTGCTCCGTTTCAGCCATTATTATGAGCCGTTCTCTCCTCACGATCCTCCTGTTCTACACACATTAAATGTAGTGACTCTCCAACTGGCTTTTGTTTCAGCACATCGCTCAACTCAGTCAGACAAAGGATCTGTACAACATGGAGGTGAGCATGGGGTGTGTGTATTTATTATTTATTTTAATTAACTAGGTAAGTCAGTTAAGAACAAATTCTTATTTACAATGACGGCCTACCAAAAGGCAAAAGGCCTCCTGCGGGGATGGGTCTGGGATTAAAAATAAATTTTACAAAAAATATAGGACAAAACACATCACGACGAGAGACAACAAAACATTACATAAAGAAAGACCTAAGACAACAACATAGCATGGCAGCAACACATGACAACACAGCATGGTAGCAACAAAACATGGAAGCAG
Organism: Oncorhynchus keta; assembly: GCF_023373465.1. Lineage (NCBI taxonomy): Eukaryota > Metazoa > Chordata > Actinopteri > Salmoniformes > Salmonidae > Oncorhynchus > Oncorhynchus keta. The sequence goes on along the minus strand of NC_068422.1, from coordinate 71,050,020 downwards.
CACAACATGGTAGCAGAACAAAACAGGATACAAACATTATTGGGCACAGACAACAGCACAAAGGGCAAGAAGGTAGAGACAAGTGTCTGTGTTTGCTAATTTTTTGTTGTTGCGTATAATACATGTGTACATTACGTTGTATATTGTATTTGTTGATAATGTGTTTTCTTTTATCCCCAGATCCCTGCTTGCTCAGGATTCTGTCCATACTCAGAACACCCAGTCTGGTACGGAACTCTATACACTCTGCACTACATTGATGATTTGTATCCTTGTTGTTTGCCACACCTGTGTATATGACTGTGTTTCCTGTCTCCTAGAGTTCAGTCTGTCAGAGCTGCTGGGGGAGTGGCAGCATGACTGGCGCCAGTCTCTGTTGAAGGATGTGATGGAACTCCTGAGGACGCCTACAAACCTCCCCTCCCCACAGGCCTCAACCTCCAACGCCCTCACATACACTGGCACCAGATGGGCTTTTGAAAGGTTCAGATATAAGGTGTGTGTGTGACCAAACTATTAAATGTAAGAAAACAGTAGGAAATCTGCAACTTTACAAGAAGGTTGTTGTTCTTTCCTAGAGGGAGGATACTTTCAATGTCCCTGTGTCTCACCTACACATCCCAGATGATCTGAGTCAGAAACTGCACGCACCCTCAGGTAACATTTAAGGGTGCCTCACCATCTCTCTCACTCCTGAAAATCATCTATACCTGTTCTGTCTTTCTGAACTGACCGTTGTGTTTTATTTAGAAGACAACAGTGAAACGCAGAGTGGACTGGTCCCTCCATCTGAAGACAGACCGACAGACCCACCAGAGACAGATCAACCAATCGTTGCTGCTGACAGCAGGCAGACTGACAGGCCAATGCCTCTGGAGAGAAGACATCCTTCCCATGAGCCCACACTTTCTCGTGACTTATGTTTGTTAACTGGTCCGTGCTGTAGATTAAGTATTTGTTATCAGTTACTGCTAGCTGAAGTATGCTGCTACCACAATAGAGCCCAGTGTGTGTACAAATATCTCTATTTTTCTCTGCCTCTCTCCAGAGGAGAGTATGGATGGCGAGGTGGTGTCAGGAGTGACCGGAGGAGCAGTGGCGAGCCCATGGGACATGTTTGCTCCAGCAGCTGAGCTGCTCAGGACCTCCTCTGCATCTGATGGTGTGCTCCTTTCCTTTTAACTTTTGAATCATTTAACCTTTACACACACACACACACACCACACCATGCACATTTATCTTTGTGCCGTACTACAGATATTATGACTTCTGTCTCTCATTGGTTCCCTGACAGAATCCATCACCTCGGAGCCCCTCCCCCTCCAGAAGAGCCAGTCTCTGCTTGACTCCACTCCACAACCAGTCACTCTTGCAACATTTCCCCTGGCAACCAGCACCCAGGTGCCATCCCTGACCCCTGGGGCCACCCAAAGGTCAGGCGAGCGCTCCCTTCCTCCTTATCAAAAACCAGGCCCCTCCCACAGCCTACTCCCCTCCAGTGGCTCCTCCTTCACTGTGAGTCTATCTACAAAGAACCAACACTCTGGCATGAAGCTCCACCACGGTAGCTCAACCACAGCACATCAACTTACAATCACAGAGCAGCAAGATCAGGTGGAGGAAGAGGAGGATGTTGTGAAGAGGTGGTGTAGTAAGGCTAAGAGGAAGAGTTCCGTGCAGACCTCCGAGGATAATGATATCACCTTGGAGGAGGAAGATATGCAGAAGAAACGCAGCCCGCCCTCCTGGATGTTTGAAACTCAGGATATTCCCAGGATTGGGGAGGGAAGCAGCTGCAATCAGAACGCAGTTGCAGCAATAGCCCCCCAGAGGCCCTCCAATGTAAGGGCGACCAGTTTTAAACCAAGAAATAGGATTTATATTGACCATTTAGTGGAATTTTGAACCTGTCCATTTTGTTAGATTGGTGTGAAGTAAATTATCTGTCTTGCTCTCTCAGGTTCACAGTGATGGCACTTTGTTCTCATATTCTTATCAGCTGTGTGGCCACATTTCGAAGGATTTAAGCCATTTAAAGTGAGTAAACCGTGTGTGCGTGTGTACCGTGCCTTCGGAAAGTATTCAGACCCCATGGCTTTTTCCACATTTTGTTACTTTACAGCCTTATTCTAAAAGGGATTTTTTTTTAATTGAAATCCTCAGCATTCTACACACAATACCCCATAATGACAATGCGAAAACAGGTTTTTAGAAATTTTTGCAAATGTATAAAAAAACAGAAATACGTAAGTATTCAGACCATTTGCTTTGAGACTCGAAATTGAGCTCAGGTGCACCCTGTTTCCATTGATCATCCTTGAGACGTTAAGTCTACCTGTGGTAAATTCAATTGATTGGACATGATTTGGAAAGGCACACACCTGTCTCTATATGGTCCCACAGTTGACAGTGCATGTCAGATGAAAAACCAAGCCATGAAGTCAAAGGAATTGTCAGTAGATTGTCCACATTAACTCAGTACCTCCTGTATATAGCCATGTTATTGTTATGTAATTTTCTTGTTACTTTTTTATTTTATTTAGTAAATATTTTCTAAACTTTATTTCTTGAACTGCGTTGTTGGTTAAGGGCTTGTAAGTAAGCATTTCACGGTAAAGTCTACACCTGTTGTATTCGGAGCATGTAACAAAAAAAAAGTGATTTGTTTTAGAGCTCAGAGACAGGATTGTGAAGAGGCACAAATCTGGGGAAGGGTACCAAAACATTTCTTCAGCATTGAAAGTCCCCAAGAACACAGTGGCCTCCATCATTCTTAAATGGAAGCAGTTTGGAACCACCAAGACTTCCTAGAGCTGGCGGCCTGGCCAAACTGAGCAATCGGGGGATAAGGGCCTTGGTCAGGGAGGTGACCAAGAACCCAATGGTCACTCTGACTGAGCACTAGAGTTCCTCTGTGGAGATGGGAGAACCTTCCAGAAGGACAACTATCTCTACAGCACTCTACCAATCAGGCCTTTATGGTAGAGTGGCCAGACGAAAGCCACTCCTCAGTAAAAGGCATATGACAGCCCGCTTGGAGTTTTCCAAGAAGCACCTAAAGACTAAGACCATGAGAAACAAGATTATTTGGTCTGGTGAAACCAAGATTGACCTCTTTGTCCTGAATGCCAAGTGTCACTTCTGGAGGAAACCTGGCACTATCCCTACGGTGAAGCATGGTGGTGGCAGCATCATGCTGTGGGAATGTTTTTCAGCTACAAGGACTGGGAGACCAGTCAGGATCGATGAAAAGATGAACGGAGCAAAGGACAGCGAGATCCTTGATGAAAACCTGCTCCAGACCGCTAAGGACCTCAGACTGGGTAGAAGGTTCACCTTCCAACAGGACAACGACCCTAAGCACACAGCCAAGACAGCAGTGGCTTTGGGACAAGTCTCTGAATGTCCTTGAGTGGCCCAGCTAGAGCCTGGACTTGAAACAGATTGAACATCTCTGGAGAGACCTGAAAATAGCTGTGCAGCAACGCTCCCCATCGAACCTGACAGAGCTTGAGGATATGCAGAGAAGAATGGGAGAAACTCCCCAAATAGAGGTGTGCCAAGCTTGTAGCACCATACCCAAGAAGACTCAAGGCTGTAATCGCTGCCAAAGGTTTAACAAAGTACTGAGTAATGGGTCTGAATACTTATGTAAATGTATATTTCTAAAATCCTGTTTTTGCTTTGTCATTGTGGGATATTGTGTGTAGAATGATGAGGGGAAAAAAACAATTTAATCAATTTTAGAATAAGGCTGTAACCTACCAAAATGTGGAAAAAGTCAAGGGGTCTAAATACTTTCTGAAGGCACTGTATGTGTGTACAATGTGTAACTGTGTGTGTGTCTGTCCGTACGTATCCTGCAGGATTCCTGATGGCATGTTGCACTGGGCTGTACGGTACCTGGTCCCTTCTATGCAGACGGAGGTTGTCAAGGATACACAGCTGCGACCCCAGACTCACCCCAGTTGACAACCTGAGGTCATCACCCCCATCTTCCCATTGTGTTGAATCCATAGTGTACAGAGGCAGCTTTGTTTTTTTATGAATCTCTATTGTTATGTTTATGTAACATTCTGAATATTGATACATATACATTAGTAATTGAATTGTCAACTCTATTGTGAAGCAGGCAAATGTGAATTTATCAACAGCAAGATAATTTCATTGTCAGTTACACAGATGTTCTTTCCTTAATTTGACATTTGAATAACACACATGCACGTATTTCCTTATGCAAACATTCACTGGCTGCGATAATAAAATACAAATCATATCAGATGTCCTCTAGAATAATTTTTTCAAAATATAAGCACAACAAAAATAGTCACAGGTACATAATGCTTGTACATAGTGTTTTAAACAATTATATCTACTCAATGGAAGCCAGTGTCATGTGCTGGTGGGGTGGGGGCTTGCCCTGGGGATTCCTGAAGAGGCGAAGGCATACAGGAAAGGGTTGAGGCAGCTGTTGATGATGGTGAAACCCATGAGGATACTCCAAGCTGAGTCACACACATTCTCCACAACCTCATTCTGCACAGCCAAGTTCACCAGGGCCAGCAGGTTGAACAGGTGCAGCGGAGTCCAGAAGCAGAAGAAGGACACAACGATGCAGGTGACCAGCTTGGTCAGCCTCCGCTGCCTGAACAGGGCCGCCTGGCTCACCCTCTTGTGGAGGTAGAAGTAGGACGTCACCAGGATGCAGCAGGGAACTACAAACCCCAGCAGCGTTTGGACAAGTAGGATGGCCATTTCTTGTCTGAGGTTCTGGTAGTGCGAGCTGCAGAATTGGCGGTTGTCGTATGTCTTGACGTCAAATACAGAGAAGGTGGGAGAGGCAATGAACCCTGCCAGCCCCCACAGAGACAGGAGGAGTGCCTCTTCCCCCATACGGCCCAGCCGCGCCCAGCTGTGGGGGTACAGCACCTGGACATAGCGCTGCACGCTCAGCAGGGTGATGGTTAGCACACTACCATTCAGGCTGCAATAGTTCAGAAAGAAGAGCAGCTTGCAGGCGGCAGAGCCCAAATCCCAGTTCCTCAGAAGGTTGTTAATCACTAGAGGCAGGCACAGCAAGACCATCAGGTCACACAGTGCCAGGTTCAGCATCAGACGCATGTTGAAGTTCCCACTCTCAAATTTCCGCCCCACGACAATCAGAACCACCACATTCCCAGGAATTCCCACCATGCAACAGAAGCCCATGATCACGCTGGGCATCACGCGGGCCATGTGCCAGTACGGATAGGACTCAGGCTGCTGCATGGGGCTGAACTGTCCAGACTATTAAAATCCACAGAGAATGCTGGTTAGAAACTCAACAACTCAACAGTCATCCCCCAGATTGGCTTAACTACTGGTGGTAGTGATGATATGCTGTGAACAAAGAGTACCTGTGTATGACTCTGGGCTGGGCCTGTTTTGAATATACAACGTGTACACAGCTCTGTGTTATGTGAAGGTAACAGCCTACCAACATGACACACTCATGTATAGCCTCCTGACCCATGAGAGTTACAGGAAAACCTCAACAGAGGTCCATAACTCCCTCACAAACTTTTATCACCGCCTGGTATGGCAACTGCACCGCCCGCAGGGCTCTTCAGAGAGTGGTGCTGTCTGTCCAACGCATCACCGGGGGCAAACTACGTGCCTTCCAGGACACCTACAGCACCAGACGTCAAAGGAAGGCCAAAAAGATCATCAAGAACATCAACCACCCGAGCCACGGCCTGTTCCCGCCACTATCATCCAGAAGGCGAGTCAATACAGGTGCATCAAAGCTAGGACTGAGAAACTGAAGAACAGCTTCTATCTCAAGGCCATCAGACTGTTAAACAGCCATCATTAGCCGACTTTCACCCGCTTACATAACCCTGCACCTTAGAGGCTGGGTTACGTAACCGGGCTGGCCACTTTAATAATGTTTACATACTGCTTTACTCATCTCATATTTATATACTGTATTATATTCTACTGTATTTGCCTTTTTAAATAAAGGTGAATTAAAAAAATAATAATTTTGTCAGTGCCACTCCGACATTGCTCAATGTAATATTCATATATTTCTTAATTTCATTATTTTACTTTTAGATTAGTGTGTATTGTTGTGAACTGTTACATACTACTGCACTGTTGGAGCAAGGAATATAACCACCCACAATAACATCTGCTAAATATGTGAATTTGATCAATACAATTAGATTTGATGGAGGAAAGTGCTTTTATTGATGAACCATCATGACCTTATCCATGCAGGGTTATAGTTTTTACATTTAACACAACCTTTGGGTTATGTTGGACAAGGGCAAAGCAATTGGATAGAGTTCGACCACCTCAGAATTTAGTCTCTTGAAGTAAGATCTTCATCTACAGGAGCTACTTTATTACTGGTTATTACACTCCAGCACGATAGGTGGTGGTACTGCCGAAGTATACCTACTGTATCAAACACGGAACAGGAAAAGGAGAAAGGGAGAAGACAATTTGCGCATGGTTACGTCCTTCCATTTTTCTTTGTTATTGTTATAATACATGTTTTGCATTGCATTTCTACCAGAGTATTTTGGAGTTAGATTTTGTTTAGTGGCATTGGAGCAATGTCGAGTGTGCCTGCTCCGAATCGCTCATCCGCCGGCTGGCCGCGCGGGGTCAGTCAGTTCGGCGGGAACAAATACATGAGCGCGCCTGCAAAACCACTCAGCCTGGAGAGAACCATTAATTTGTGAGTAACAGGATGAAGGGGGGAGGAGGATTGGTTTCTAACTTCAGATTATGTGTGTATGTATCGTGGTTATGCAAAGACTACTAAAATACCAGTCTCATTCAATTGTATGGAAAAAATCATGGATTGCAAGCTTTGCAGTAGCCAAAATCCGACGAAAGTTAGACGTTGGTTACATTAGTCGGAACACGGCTATGACACGATCAGGTTAGCACAGAGTTGGCGAGAGATATGGCTCGGAAAATTGACCTCAATCCCAGTTATTCCAACAAATCGAGAATATTTTTTAATGACTGCTAGTTTTTTAGTCAGTATGCTAGGCTAATGCTATAGCAGCCCATTGGATTCCATGAAAAGTTTTAATCCTAGCCGAAGATGGTGGATAAATAGGAACCTTAACGATATTGTCTGTGTAAGTGGGCGTTTCATCTCTCGCGTGAGCATGCGCCCCCCCCGTGAGCTCCTGCCTCAATAATTTTTTTTTTTTTTAAATGTATAAACTGGGTAGCTCAGGTCCTGAATGCTGATTGGCTGACAGGCATGGTATATCAGACTATACCACGGGTATGACAACATTTATTTTTACTACTCTAATTACGTTGGTAACCAGTTTATAATAGCAATAAGGCACCTCCGGCGATATAAGGTTTTGTGATATATGGCCAATATACCACGGCTACGGGTTGTGTCCAGGCACTCCATGTTGCATCGTACGAAAGAACAGCCATACCACCCCCGGGCCTTATTGCTTAAATAACTAACCCAAGATTGTTCATCTGTGTCATTTACAGTGGTAGTAAATTAAGCATCGTGAGCAGAATTATTATAACAAATCAAAACGGAATTAAAAAGAAGGCTGAACTCCAAAAAACAAGTTGGCATACAACAACTTCCATTAACAATATTAAACAGGCTAATTAACATAATTTACATAACGATGAACCCATGTATTGAAATTTGTATTCATATGAATTAATCTATTATGTTTGTAAAATGTGAAACAAGTACAAGCTAGCGAGATCTTCTTCTTTAGGATTTGATTGTCAGATCGCATCCAACTTTTAGGTGCATACACCACCACCTATTGTACTGCTGTGAGACCATTCACGGCCTACCTACCTAAATTCTTGATACAGTAGTGGAAAATTGCCCCTCCTACTATTTGCCCTATAATAATAAAAACTCCATCCCATTCCACTATTTAACCCTATCTAATCCTACTCCAGACCACAGGTCAGAACACTACCACTCAACACCCGCTAGTGAGATCCTATTGGCACGTTGTAGCATGTATTTGCATATTTCCGTTAGGGAACGCCTACTCTGAAGTGCGTGTGTGTGCAAGAACTCAATTCACTCGTGCACTCCTAAACAACACCACCTTTAGAAACTTTGGAAAAGGGTTAAATCTACAAAATGCAGTCCACTCTGTTACAGATTATAGTTTTGGAAACAGAAAATATTATTAAGATCAAATGTATTAAGATCAAATGTTTAATTGATGAGAAAATTTGCAGAATGTCTGCCAAAATCCATCTCGCTCCATCTTCTCCCACTGCCAGCCACTGGGCTTCCTCTCAGTGAGCGGAAATGCCAACCAGATGCTTCACATTTACATCAGGTGAAATATCTGGCTTGTTCTGTTGGCTCATTCTTCTGTCTTTGGTCTACTTATTGTCCCCTCCCTTTCACTCCACCTGTCCCGCCCAGAGAACATTTGCCAGTGAGATGTTTCGCCCTGGGGCACCCACGGGACGGGGGCAATAAGTAAACCAGAGTGGCCCCGCCCCGATCAGAAAAAATTAGAGAGTGGGGCGTCTTGCTTTCTCTACCGTCTCTGGCGTAGTGTTGGGGTGGGCAACTACTGGAAGTGTTGTCGAATCTAGTGGACTGCTATAGCATTAGCTAGCCTAGCATGCTGACGAAAAAACTAGCAGTATTTAAATCTCGATTTGTCATTTAGGATGATGAGACCATTAGTAGTACGCTGCCATCTCCCATCCCTGGATTGAGGTACGTTTTCCGAGCAGTATCTTGAGCCGGCTCTGCTCTGTCCTGATCGTTGCATAGCCACCTTCCGACTGGAGAGAGAATGTGATGAACGTCTATTTGGATTCTGGCTAGCTTTGCAACTGGTTCTGTCCTATTTGACAGCCAAAGTTTGTGACATAAAAATGATGATGAATCGATAGTCTACCGTCCTGTAGATGCATCCTCATTCAAAAGCTATATAGTGTGTGTTTGTGGGGGGTTGACTGGGTAGCAGTGAAGGTTGCTGAGGGGAGGACGACTCATAATAATGGCTGGAAGGAACGGAGCGATTAGTATGGCATTGAACACATGGAAACTGTGTGTTTGACGTATTTTATTCCATTCCACCGATTCCGCTCCAGCCATTACCACAAGCCCTTCCTCCCCAATTAAGGTGCCACCAATCGCCTGTTCTGGGTAGTGTGTGCATGTTATTAGAGGCATGCTATGGGATGTGCACCCTTAAAAATGGTATTCATAACATTGTGTTTCAGATACCCTCTCACCAACTACACATTTGGGACCAAGGAGCCTCTGTATGAGAAGGACAGTTCAGTGGCAGCACGGTTCCAGAGGATGAGGGAGGAGTTTGACAAGCTGGGCATGCGGAGGGCAGTGGAGGGAGTGCTTATTGTCCATGAACACAGGTTGCCCCATGTACTGCTGTTGCAGCTGGGAACCACCTTCTTCAAACTGTAAGCACTACCACCAACCAAGCACAGCCTGCAGGACTTACACCAACAGTCTGTTTGTTTTTAAAGTGTGCATGCATGTTTGTATGGTTCTCTTATAGGGTTGTCTGTATTTCTCTTGCAGGCCAGGTGGAGAGCTGTGTCCGGGGGAGGATGAGGTGGATGGGCTGAAACGCCTGATGACAGAGGTACGATACACATGCACTCTCAAAGGAGGCCGGCCAAGAGTTGGAATCACAACCTCAGATGACATCCATCCTAGCGTTCACTTAGCTCTCAAACTCTTCTTCTCTGTATGTAGGGTTTTCAGCCATTCCATTCCCCTACGTTTGGCTCTGTGTAAACTCCAATTTCAATGCTGTGTTTTAACGTTTAGAAACATCAATAATTATTGTTTTGAGAAATAATCTTTTAAAAAATAACTTATTGTAGCAGGTTTGCACACATTGTGTGCCTCCAGTTGATGAACAACACTTCCTCCCCAGTTAGCTCACACACAGGTAGCTAATTAGCACAGGTGGCAGCCTATGTCTGCTGTAAACAAGTGCTGTAACATGGAGATATGGTCTTGTGGGAACACAAACCTAACCCTATAAAGGTGTGTAGTAATTTCCAGTTTGAAAAAAAAAAAATATATATATATATATATATTTTTTTTTTCGCTGATATGAAAGATGCATTCTTTATGCTTCCAAAACAGTACTGCAAGTGATGCGTGTTAATATTTAGAGAGTGTCAGGGGCTCTTAACAAATTGCTAAAGTAGTTTGCATCTACCAGTGGGGTAGCATTCTCTAAGATCCTGCAGGAAGCCTTGATGCCATAGTTATTGTCTTTACTGTGTCTTTGTCAGATCCTGGGCCGGCAGGACGGGGTGAAGCAGGATTGGGTGATCGATGACTCCATCGGAAACTGGTGGCGCCCCAACTTTGAACCCCCACAGGTGAGCACATCCCCAACACACAGTATAGTTTATACTGAAATGTATCGAGGAGGAGATATTGAGCCTACAGTAAATATTTGTGTTTGTCTGTTCTGCTGCAGTATCCCTACATTCCAGCCCACATCACTAAACCCAAGGAGCATAAAAAACTCTTCCTGGTTCAACTGCAGGAAAAAGGTAAGTTCCCCTTAGCTAGTCAAAATCTGTTCTACATACTCTATACACATAATCTTGAGTAATATTTGCTTCTGTGTCTCAGCTCTGTTTGCAGTCCCAAAGAACTACAAACTGGTGGCAGCCCCTCTGTTTGAGCTTTATGACAACGCCCCCGGCTATGGGCCAATCATATCCAGCCTACCGCAACTACTAAGCAGGTAGTGTGTGTGTTGTATATTGTGTATTAAGCACTTTTGTGTGTGTGTTAGAATGAGTGTATAATGGGTGTGTGTGTGTCAGCTCAGGTATGCTGTATATTCATATTTATTTCCTGTAGGTTCAACTTTATCTACAACTAAATGGTATGAGAATGGGCACAGTGGCTAGCTGACTCTGTGAGTGCAGCCAATTATGGGTGAAATGAAGACATGGAGGTGAAGTAAAACAATGTGGGGAAATCCAAATAAGGCTACTAACCTCTGGCTTCCCGGTAAGGCTGAACAAAAAACCCACCACCTCAAGAGAAGGGACTGTAAATGTGCTGTTTACAATGATGGAAGAAAATACACTGTCAGAATTTTTGTTTGGATCTGAAAAAAATCTGTAATTTCTTATACTGCAACCCAGTGTCTCAAGAATCAGATTTTATGCTCTTGCAGCAGAATACATTTGTTTGATTAAAGAAACAACAGCATTGAGTTTCCTGTTGTGTTTTAACCTGTATTACTGTCATGCTATTTCATTTTCTTTAAAATAAATGAGTCTTTTCATTTAGACTTGGTCTCTTATAACAAGTGTGTTGATGACCTCTTGGTTTTGATGTATTGTTTTCACTATATATATATATATATATCTCATTTGGAATCAATGTCAACTTTCACTGCTATATTGACATAAGGAAGTAGGTGGCTGCAAATGCTTTACTTTTTAACTCTTGACAAAAGAGATGCTAGTTCTAGGTCCCAAGAAACAAAGAGATCTGCTGTCGGATCTGACAATGAATATCAATTGGTTGCGCAGTCCTCTCAAATAAAACTGAAGGACCTCAGCGTTACTCTGGACCCTGATCTCTTTCTATGAACATGTCAAAATGTGTCCCACCGACTCCCTCGATTTTAAAACATTGCGAAAGAAGAGTCGTTTTGTGAGCCGGCTCTTTTAAATGTAATGAGCCAAATGAACCGGCTCACCGAAAAGACTCGGAACCACTAACGTCCTGCTGCGTTATGACGCAATTTAACCGCGACTCATTTGTACAAAAATGAATTGTAAACGACAGCGAGATAGCGAGAATGCCGAGAAAGGAAAGAAGAGAAATAAACGCGAAGAGAGAGCAGAACTTTCTGCACTACTCGAGGACGAAGATGTGAAGAGGGGAGTGAAGGAAGCATGGTCGCAGCGAGCGCAGTACTCTCATGGTCAGCTACTTGCTAGCTATCTTAGCTACATGTGTTTACACCGAGCACATGCTTTGGCTAGTCTTGTTACATAGATGGTTATTTTAATTGATACGCTATTAGTCTCCCTACATATTACAATACAATATTGTCAGTCAAGTGCACAGCTTTAGTCAACTTTGCTTTCATGACCACTGTTTTGAAAGCACTAAAACATGTGGATCAAACTATCTTCCTCAACCATTATCACTTTTCACGAAGTTACATTTTTTTTACAAGTCTTATACATCATCCAGCTTACTTGCAGGTTCATTCTCGACAATGCAACAATACAAATCATATTACGAACATAGAGTAAATTACACCGTAGAATATAACTTTTTTTTAGCTTAGGTATAATACAGGAATGCACAATTTATAGCTAATATTTACACGTGTATTGGGGAGGGGGGCAGTGTATAAACTGAGCAGTGTAATACGAGTCTGGTAGCAGAAGTTGTGATATGTGTGTGTAGCATTCAGAAAGTATTCTGACCCCTTCACATTTGTTACGTTGCAGCCTTATTCTAAAATTGATTGTTTTTCTCGTCAATTTACACACAATACCCCATAATGACAAAGCAAAAACAATTTTATACGTTTTTCAAATGTATTAAAAATAAGAAACTGAGTACTTTCTTCAAGCACCTTTGGCAGCAATTACAGCCTTGATTTTTTTTTTAGTATGACACCACAAGCTTGGCACAATACTATTTGGTGAGTTTCTCCCATTCTTCTCTGTATGTCCTGTCAAGCTCTGTTAGGTTGGATGGTTAACTGCTTTGTTCAGGGGCAGAACAACAGACTTTTACATTGTCAGCTCCGGGATTCGATCCAGCAACCTTTCAGTTACTGGCCCAACACTCTAATCACTAAGCTACCTACAGACAATTCCTTATACCTCATGGCTTGGCTTTTGCTCTGACATGTACTGTCAACTGTGGGACCTTATATAGACCGGTGTGTGCCTTACCAAATCATGTCCAATCAATTGAATTTACCACAGGTGGACTCCAATGAAGTTGTAGAAACATCTGAAGGATGATCAATAGAGACAGGATGTACCTGAACTCAATTTTGAGTCTCATAGCAAAGGGTCTGAATACTTGTGTAAATAAGGCATTACTGTTTATTTTTAATAAATTAGCAAGAATGTCTAAACCTGTTTTCGCTTTAAAAAAAATAAAAACATTTAGAATAAGGCTGTAACGTAACAAAATGTGGAAAAAGTCAAGGGGTCTGAATACTGTGTATGTGTGTGGGTCTGTGCGTGATTGAGTGCATGTGTGCGGAGAATCAGAACAGGTGGTCAGTCCAGTTCAAGTGTTCAGCAGTCAGATGGCTTGTAGAAAGGAACTGCCACCGAGCCTGTTTGTATTAGACCTCATTTGCTGATACATTTTCCTTGTGGCTTGGGTGTGTGGGGTCCTTTTATGATGTTGTGTGCCTTCCTCGGGCACCAGTTCGAGTAGATGTCCTGGATGGATGGTAGCACGGTCCCAGTGATGTACTGGGCCATCTTCACCACCCGGTGGAGGATCTTCCATTAGTGCACGGAGCAATTCCCATACTAGGCCGTGATGAAACTGGTCAGGACGCTCTTGATGGTGCAGCGGTAGTATTTGGAGGCATGCCGGATTTCATCAGCCGCCTTAGGAAGTAGAGATGCTGTTGCACCCTCTTGACAAGAGTGGTGGGGTTGTGGATCCATGACATGTCCTCTGTGACGTGGATGCTGAGGAACTTAAAACTAGTGACTCTCTCTACTGCAGTCCCGTTGTTGTGGATCAGGGATTGTTCCCTCTGCTTCCTGAAGTAAATCATTTTGGGCTCCCGAGTGGCGCAGCGGTCTAAGGCACTGCATCAGTGCAAGAGGCATCACTATAGTACCTGGTTCAAATCCAGGCTGTATCACATCCAGCCGTGAATGGGAGTACCATAGAGCAGTGCACAATTGGCCCAGGATTTGGCTGGAGTAGGCTGTCATTGTAAATAAGATGTTTTCTTAACTGACTTGCCTAGTTAAATAAAGGTTCAATTAAAAAAAAACATTAAAAAAAATAAACTCTTTGTTTTGCTTTACATTGAGGGAGAAGTTGTTGTCATGACACCACAATGCCAATTCACGTACCTCTTCCCCATAGGCTGACTCGTCATTGTTTGTTATCAGGCCTACAACCGTGGTGATGGAGTTGGTGTTGTGCAAAGCCACGCAGTCCTGGGTGAACAGGGGGTGCAGCAGAGGACCGAGGGCACACCCCTCTGGGACCCCTGTGTTACGAGTCAGTGTGGCGGAGGTGTTGTTGTCAATCCTCACAGCCTGTGGTCTGCCTGTCAGGAGGTCCAGGATCCACTTGCAGAGGGTAGTGTCCAGACCCAGGGCTCTGAGTTTGGTGTCGAGCTTGGAGGGAACGATAGTGTTGAATGCTGAACCGTAATCAATGAACAGCATTCTCACTTTGGTGTTCCTCTTGTCCAGATGTGTTACGGCCGTGTGCATAGCGATGTAAATGGATTTGGATCTATTGTAACGGTAGGCAAATTGGAGTGGGTCCAGTCTGCCTGGCAGGCTGGCCTTGTTGTGAGCCATGACCAGCCTCTCGAAGCACTTTATGATGACGATGTGAATGCGACTGGGCTATAGTCATTTGGGCATGACACCTTGTTTTTTTGGGCCATTGGGACGATGGTGGTCTCCTTAAAACAGGTGGGGACTACAGCCTGGGACAGGTTGAAGATGTCCGAAAAGACATCTGCCAGCTGGTCAGCACACCCGCTGAGGACGCAGCTAGGGATGCCATCTGGGCCGGCGACTTTGTGAGTATTCACTTTTTTGAGAGTTTTCCTCAAGTCAGCCTTGAAAAGCGAAAACACCTGGTCGTCCGGAGCAGCGAGTCTTCCTGGATGGCTCTTTATTGTCTGCTTCGAAGCAAGCATTCAATGTGTTAAGGTTGTCTGGGAGTGAGGCTTTGGTGGGCAGCGCACAGCTGGATTTGCCTTTGTAGTCTGTGATAGTCAGTAGTTCTTGCCACATGCGACGCGAGTCTGAGTTGTAGAACATCAATTTAAGTTTGTCTTTTTGCGTCCCTAATCCATTTGCGGAGCTCGTGCCTGCTTGCCTTGTACACTTTGCGCACCACCGATTCATCGGGGTTCATTCTGCTGACATTGAATGCTGTAGTACAGGCTATCAGCATTGTAGGAAAGGAACATAGATGAGAGGAAACTGTTTGTATTGTGAGCACTGTATTGTTGAGCATGACATGACACATATATGGCACCCAAAGAGAAGTCACAAAAAATAATGTTTTTGGAGTATTGAGAAGGTTTACCACCTTCCTATGTGCTGTTAGAATGGGTTAGAACCTCAAATGAAAATGTTCCAGAGGTAACAACTGACTCTAAGACATACATTAGTTAATGTTACATTTATTCACATAATTAGTGTTAAAACTTTTTTATATTGGTAGACCAGTCGTTGACTGTTCCTCTGGTGTTCCTCTTAAGGGGACCTGGAGCTGGACTGCCACCCTTTCCCTCACTTGCTCATCAGGAACTTCATCCAGGGTGACAGCTTTACAGAGAACCTACAGAGGGAGCTTCTGGACCTCAACTTCCATGAGAAGTCCAACGACCTGTACAAATTTAATCAGGTGAAAAAGAAAAACTGATAACTGTATTCTTTTTAAACGGGTTGCTTCTTGTTCCTAATGTTTTTTACTCTGCTTTTTGGAGTTGATACTCATTGACAATTGTCAATGATACTCATTGACAATTTCTCTTACAGTCAGACGACCTGAAAAAGAGAAAAGAGCCTCACATCACAGGTTTGAGGTAATTTGTATGTGTGTGTGAGAGCAATTTAGGGAGGTAGAGAGAACATGTTTGCTTTGTGTGTGTGTAGCAGATGGGTATCTGTGTAACTCAGTCCTCAGCCTGAAGTATCTCCACTTGCGCGTGCTTCCACAAGTGTCTCCATTTGGACGACTGAGTAAGACGCTTCAGGATGGTGGTCCTGTGTTTGTGAGGCAGAGGTCCTGAGTTCAAGCCTTGGTATGTGCTGAATCAGGGAAAGTGTTACTCACTAAGCAAGCTGTGTGATGTTCTTCACATGTGCATGCTCTCAGTTAGGCTGTTTTTGAGCTTTGGGTGTGATTTCAGGGCAGCACTATTTGGGCTGTTTCGATCCTGGCTGGGGGAAGTGTTGGGGGTAGAACTGGAGCCTATAGTGGATGTTTCCTGTGCCAAGTACCAATACACTGGTGAGTCACATGTTTTTACCTCTACTCTTCAAAAAGACAATGAGCAAGCCTTAATATTAGCATGCTCCTCCTAGAAAAGAGCAGAAGCACTGAGCTATCCCCCCAAGATATCCTATTCTACCCACTGCATAGTTAGTCTATATGGACATGCATATTTCTGGAATTAATTATGAAATATACATTATCTGTTTCATATCTCTCTCTTTATCTATGCCCTCTCTATCACTCTGTCGGTAGATGTTCTGTTGTGTCATGATGATGAGTTGGAGGGGAGGCGTGTTGCCTTTATCCTCTACCTTGTCCCTCCATGGGAGAGCAGCGATGGAGGAACCCTGGATCTCTTCAGCACAGATGGTAAGTATTGGTCTGTGGGTGTGTGTATTGGCATGAGTTAAACATGTGTTTTAATTTATAATCTACTTTGTGCATAGATCACTTCCAGCCCCATAGTGTGGTGAAGTCTCTGGTGCCCAGCTGGAACACTCTGATTCTCTTTGAGGTTTCACCCGTCTCCTTCCACCAGGTAGTTCTTCCTATACCACTGGGTAACAACCACACACTTCACACCTCTCACCTGTCCAGGTAGCAGTAGTGCAATCTACAGATGGCTGTCTCTCTGTGTGTTTGTCCAGGTTGCAGAGGTGTTGTCAGAGGATAAGTGTCGTCTCTCTCTGAGTGGCTGGTTTCACGGGCCGTCTTTGGAGCGACCCCCTCGTCACATCGAGCCCCCCTTCCTAAGGAGCCCCCACCTTCCCAGAGATGTTTGTGTTTGTTCTGAAAGAGTGAACTCACAGCCATAGAGCAAAGATGTGGTCACATTAAATAAATACATGTGTGTGTATTTTGTGTGTCTGGTCACAGGAGACACTGCTGCTAGAGTGGCTGAATCCACTGTATCTGGATGTTGACTACCAGTCACAGGTTCAGCAAGAGTTTGAGGACAGCTCTGAGATCCAGCTCAAGAATTTCCTCAAAGTAACACCATTACTCTATCTCTTCATTTCTCCATCTCTGTCCTGCTGCCCCTCTCCTGGTTGACAGTGTCTCTCTCTACAGGAGGAGAAGTTTAAGGAGGTGAGTGAAGCACTGCGATTGACTGACGTCCAGTGGACCAAGCGAGGTCCTCCCAACAGGAGGTGAGCCTGTCGAGTAATTTGTTTGTGTGAGTGAGAGAGAGAGAGAGATATCCCTAAGATGTTATGATGACTGTAAATGTATATGATGTGTGTAAATATTTTTATATATGTGCATTGTGCAGATGTTATGAAGTGGCTTCGTTAGAGTCCTTCCCCCAGTGTGTGAGTGCATGCTGGGAGTTGCTGTGCTCGGAGGCTTTCTTCCTGCTTCTGTCCAACTTCACTGGCCTGAGACTGCACTACCTCAGCCCTAGTGACGAAGACGAGGAGGAAGAGAAGGACCAAGAAGATGAGGAAGAGGGAGAAGCCACAGGGTCATCTGGGGACACACCATCAGCTAATAAGAATAACAAAGGTGTGTTGCTTGTTTGTGTATGTACACTACCGAATAAAAGTTTTAGAACACCTACTCATTCAAGGTTTTTTTGTTTTTTTTAAACTATTTTTTACATTGTAGAATAATAGTGAAGACATCAACACTATGAAATAATACATGGAATCATGTAGTAACCAAAGTCTTCAACAAATCAAAATATATTTTATATTTGAGATTCTTCAAATAACCATCCTTTGCCTTGATGACAGCTTTGCACACTCTTGGAATTCTCTCAACCAGCTTCACCTGGAATGCTTTTCCAACAGTCTTGAAGGAGTTCTCACATATGCTGAGCACTTGTTAGCTGCTTTTCCTTCACTCTGCAGTCCAACTCATCCCAAACCATCTCAATTTGGTTGAGGTCGAGGGATTGTGGAGACCAGTTAATCTGATGCAGCACTCCATCACTCCTTCTTGGTAAAATAGCCCTTACACAGCCTTGAGGTCTGTTGGGTCATTGTCCTGTTGAAAAACAAATGATAGTCCCACTAAGCCCAAACCAGGTGGGATGGCGTATCACTGCGGAATGCTGTGGTAGCCATGCTGGTCAAGCCTTGAATTGTAAATAAATCACAGACAGTGTCACCTGCAAAGCACCCGACACCATAACACACCCGCCTCCATGCTTTATGGTGAGAAATACACATGTGGAGATCATCCGTTCGCCCACACCGCATCTCACAAAGACAAGGCAGTTGGAACCAAAAATCGCCAATTTGGACTCCAGACCAATGGACAAGTTTCCACTGGTCTAATGTCCATAGCTTGTGTTTCTTGGCCCAAGCAAGTCTATTCTTATTGGTGTCCTTTAGTAGTGGTTTCTTTGCAGCAATTCGACCATGAAGGCCTGATTCACGCAGTCTCCTCTAAACAGTTGATGTTGAGATGTGTCTGTTACTTGATCTCTGTGAAGCATATTTGGGCTGCAATTTTTGAGGCTGGTAACTAATGAACGTATCCTCTGCAGCAGAGGTAACTTTGGGTCTTCCATTCCTGTGGCGGTCCTCATGACAGCCAGGACTTGGTATTTTACCAAATAGGGCTATCTACCCCACTACCTTGTCACAACACAACCGATTGGCTCAAACGAATTAAGAAGGAAAGAAATTCCACAAATTAACTTTTAAGAAGGCACACCTGTTAATTGAAATGCATTCCAGGTGACTACCCCAAGAAGCGGTTGAGAGAATGCCAAGAGTGTACAAAGCTGTCATCAAGGCAAAGGTGGCTATTTGAAGAATCTCAAATATAAAATATATTTTCATTTGTTTAACAGGTTTTTTTTTTTGGTTACCATGATTCCATGTGTTATTTCATAGTATTGATATCTTCACTATTATTCTACAATGTAGAAAATTGTAAAAATAAAGAAAAACCCTTGAATGAGTAGGTGTTCTAAAACTTTTGACCAGTAGTGTATGTGTGGGTTCGTGTGTGTGTCTTGACCCCTGTGTGTATCCTCAGATATGTGTGTTTGTGAGCCTTGACCTTTCTGTACCTCCTCAACACTGAATATGCCTTTGTAAGTATGTGTTGACCCCTCTGTGTGTATCCTCAAGAGCCGAGCACACCGGTGTGTGTTGGAGAGCTGCGTCGCTGGGCTCACGGGGACTACACACTACTGCACGATGGAGATGCATCGAAAGCGGAGTACGCCCTTGACCTACTGCTGCCCCTGAGCTGTCCTGGTCAGTCACACACACGTTTAATCACACACACACACACACACTTTAATCAGACATTCATGCCTAAGCACGCACACACAGACACACAATGTAGGTTAGAATCATAGTTTTGGAAACTATTTTCAAAATTGTAGGTGTGAATGTTATCATACACAATATCAACTCTCAAGTGTAATAACTGTCTTTTTATTTTTCAGACTGGCAGACCGAGTTTGGGGGCTTCACCTCTTACATTGCTAATGAAGAGGATGAGGAGGTGAGTGCTGTCACTGTTCAAATGGCAACGGATCAACTAGATTCCTGTGATTGTCATGGTTGTCATTTCTCATCGGTGTCCTCCTGTCCGCAGCTCCTGATGGTGTATCCAGAGGAGAACTCCCTGGCTCTTGTCTACAGAGACAAAGAGACTCTCAAATTTGTCAAACATATCAATCACAGAAGCTCCACTCTACCTATTGGTGATTCTTGTAGGAGAGCAGTTTATGACTTCTCCTTTGTGTATTATGAATGAGTTTTTGTGTGTATGTGTGGAGGTGTATGTGTTTGTAATATAACACCACTGTGAGGGGTGGTCGGTCTACTCTAAAGCCTCATGATGTCATGTGTTCTTCATTAAAGTGAACAGGCAGGGATACCCTGTTACCGTGGTTACCTGGTTTTGGTCGGCAGCCACAGAGTAAAACATATTTTTTTTAAATTGTCTACAGTTGCAGCATTTGGTAGTATTTTGTGTTCATTATCTTGTCATTATTGTTGCCCTGTATGGCTGAGTTGGTAGAGCATGGCGTTAGCAACGCCAGGGTTGTGGGTTTGTTTCCCGGGGCTACCCAGGCGTAAAATATATGCACACATGACTGCAAGTCGCGTTGGATAAAAGCATCTGCTAAATGGAATATAATATTATTATTATATATTGCTAGTTTATTTGTATGTGTCTGTAGTATGTGTTCAAACTATCTTACAGTATTCATGCTGTCACTGTAAAAATGAATCTGTCTGCAAGGAAAGTAAACTCCAGAGCAGTGATTGAACATTAGAGAACCAAATCCACACACACTCGCACGACCACCACTCCGATGTTAAATTCTTCACTTGGATATCAAACTGAATAACAAATTAGTAATAACAGCTAAATCTTTGGCAGACCTATGATTTCACTACTCTTTTTAAATGTATTTTTTTTGGCCCATCCCCTCTTACAGTTTTTGTTGTTACATTTACATATGACTCATTTTACATACATGGCACTTTTTTTACACAGTAGTTACATAGCAAAATATTGTTATTTTAAATACATTGCATAGTACTTAAACACATCGGTATACATTATATAGTTTTTAGTCACCTTAGTGAAAATATTGAAACAATTGTTGCAATCTGACTTAAATTTCGACAAAGGATGGAGCTACATACTGTAGTTATTGATTGTTACACCAGATATTGTGATTTAACCAGAAGCTTTTGGTATCCATTACTGGGAGTTACAAGTTAGGTACTGTTTGGTGTAGCACAGAGAATTTTCGACCAACTTTAACATGGCGACACTATCTTCGTTCTCGATTCGGACAAACGTATATTCTAAAATGTCTGTGTCCAATTGCAAGTGGTGCGAAAATTCCCCAATATTAAAATAAATGTGTTGCTCCATTAAGTAATCTAACGATGTGTACGCCGCCATCTTGTCTATTTCAAATCTTCTCCCATCGATCGAGATAGGTGTGTCATCATGATAACTGGGAATTTTTTTTACGAATTAGCAAATCGGAAATGTATGAGTTTCCTAATTCCAATTTGCTTGTGAAAGCGGCATAATCTCTTGTGGACAGATGAAACGGCGAGAAACTGTCAAGGCTCACATAGAATTTTGTTATTACTATCAGCAGTAGTTCCCAGTTTTGGGTTTTCATCATTGATTATTTGGATGAATCAAGATTGGGGCGACGGCGGTGCTTGAACTGGTGCGGTTATTTTACAAGCCCGTGTGTGGACGATAAATGGGTTTCACTAGATTCCACAACCACAAAGTAAAAATGGTCTATATCATAAAATTAATGAAAATAATTTGTTCCTTTCTTTTAAAAAAGGTAATCACAATCGTTAATTCCCCCTCCCCCCATTTCACTGAAATAGAGAGAATGTGTTTGTGATGGTAACAATCTTACTGCTGTGATCAAAGAGGATACTTGGAGATGAACAGTAGTCTAACACGTTTAATGTGTGTGGGTGTTTTGACAGCACTACAGATATATTTCAGCACTAGGGTTTATTAATCAAGATATGTTAGCTTTGCACACTGTAAAGTGTTGGCATATCAGATTCTGAGAGAGGAAGAGAGGGCTAAAGTCTGTCTTGACTTCACCTGTCCTAATCTTCCTCGAAGTGGCTCTCTGATTAATAGTGAGGCCATTTCCTGTCATGCCTAGATAAGACTGACAGTTTACTATCAGACCTTATGTGGGCCTTGCTCACATCATTTATTTTTATGTGAATCCTTTTTATTATGTTATGGGCTTCATCTGGCCTGTTTTTGTCCCCAAGCAGTTGCCATAGTTTCAGTCTGTAACAGAGGTATTTCCTTGTTAAATGTGGCCTACCTTCTCCGAATGAATCACTTGTCTGACAATGTGGATGTGCACGTAAGGTACCCACCCCCCTTACATTCAAATGGCGTAGTGAATACTTCGAGGAAGGATTGTACATGTTAACCGAATTTAAACCGGGCAAATGAATAACATCACACATGGCCCTGCTTCCAAAAACATAAAATAACGGTACCTATATCTATATAGGCCTAAACAAAATAACCTGTTACTTATTTGGTATGTTGCTTCTCAGTCGATTCATTTTGCTTTCAGTGTCATGTTCAGTGAGTACATGCAATGATATAATTTCAACATTGTCGTTAGCTACACAGTTGCAAGCAAATGGCTAAAGCAGTAAAGGATCAGTTAGAAAATTATTTCCATCCAATCAACCAACAAAAACAGTCAACTACTTCCTTCCCGTAAAGATCCGTGATTCTAACCAATAGGGAAACGGCATGTTCTTTCTCACCAATCACAGTGCCTCCAGGTTTCCCTGTAGCCAATCACCTGTCGGGAAGTTATGAATGTGTCTGTGTGTTCCTGTGGTCAGGACGCGTTGCCGTCCTTACGACGTTTTTTCTTTAAAGGTAAGTTAACAAAACAGTTATGAATTTACTTTAAACCCAAAACGAAATTATAGCCTATACAACAGTTAATGCCACAAATGACAGTAGACAAATGCATAACAGTACTAGTCAATCGTGAAAGAAAATGTTCTCAAGTTGCTATGATTCCTTTCTATTGTTTAATTAGGCTACTGTTTTGTAACAACTTGACTGTATGATTAAAACTTCAGCAGTATTTTATTTATTTATTACTGAAGGTCAATAGGCGGTGTTTGGTGAAGCTTAATTTACTATTAAGTAGGTCTACTTTTCTAGTTTCCTAAAAGTCTGAACCGCACTGTGTCCAACGTGGTCTCAGAGCATTTCGTATTATTCTGTACGTAAATATATTTTGTACGGAAATGCTAGACATTTAATTAATTTAGCATGGGAAGTATTAATTTGTGGATGTCCATCTATTTTGTATGATATGTTACAAATTACTATTCATATGACATATTACGAATTGCAATTTGAACCTTATGTTACTTATTGTGATTAATATGTTATGCATTTCCAAAACATTTGATATGTTACACAACAAATTCATTTTTTTGTGGCTAATGTTAACTTTAGCTAGCTCTAGGGGTTAAGGTTGGGAGTTAGGTTAAAGTGTTAGGGGAAGGGTTCGCTAAAAGTGTTAAGGTTAGGAGAAGTTACTAATTAGCTAAAATGCTAAAGTTGTCAGTGATGAAATTCAAACACTTTTGCATTATATGCTCACCCATCCACCCCGACCAACCACCCTCCTTTAGTTTTTGCCTGGGTGATGTTATTCATAGTGCAAGAAAGTACATAAATGAAAAGTGAAAACAAAACACAAAAGTTTTGGCCTTAGGCCATTCTCAGTGTAAACATACCTTCACTTATTTGGGAATCATGATGTTCTAATAAACAATACTTATTTTACATTCAAGCCTCAGTTTTGGATTCATTCCTTTTTTTAGACAGTTTGCGGGTCTCCATCTCTTTCACTATATATATCATACTAATTTGAGTGACCTGGATTTACATTTACTATGTTACGTATAGTGTGTGAGACCAGTCTGCTGTGTCATAGTCTAACCCAATGATGTATATAAACCCTGGATTGCTGATGCTATGTATTGGCCAATGAGAGACTTTGAAGCCATGTTGGCACTCTTCAGAAAGCAGCAGTTCCATAGGAATTCATAGAATTCTTCAGTATTTCATTTAAATCTTTCAAGGACAAAATTACATCTATTTAAGTATTTTGTTGTCGTGGGGACAGTGACATATTAGTATTTCAAAATATTATACTTTAATGAAGATGTGTATATATATTTAAATGTTGTATTTGTATGCTTAGCTCACATAATATGATTCACAACTATGCATTAAGGTGTCTGTAATAGAGTTAATGTGACAAAAACAAATAAATGCGTTCTAAAATATTCTAAAATATTTGTAGCTTCAAAAGAGCGCCCCCTGTCAGTCATCTAGTGTATATTTAAATGCTTAGTCTAACCCAGCATTGAGCTCACCAGTTTGTAGTCCTAAAAACCAGAAATGGGGAAATGGGGAAAATGAATGGAGAAAGAATTTGATTTGGGATAAACACCAAAAATAATGTCTGAGGTAACACAGGCTTAAGAGATCTTATATATTTTATTCTATGAGAAAATAAGTCAGTTAACATGATCTTTATGAATATATGTGTTTATTATAATGTAAATGCTTCAACATTCACAAAAAGGGATTTTAGCTGATGAAGATTATTTCATAGAACAAAACGTATAAGATCGTCTAAGCCTGTGTTTACCACAGGCCTTATTTTCGGCGTTTATCGATAAACCCTACAAAAACTCAATTTTCCTGTAAGCTTTGCCCAATGAATCATTACTATTGCTATCTATAGACTGTACAATATAAGTATTCACTACAAAAAATGAAACCGACCAATTCTACTTGTTTGGCAGTCTGTGCCTTGTAGACTGATTCTCGTCTTCATCCCAATCAAAAGAATGGCATTCACTGAATTCACCCAATGTCCAGGGAATCCTTTGGTTGGCACTTGGCAGGATGATTTTAGTCTTTGATGCTGCAGTGGTGGATGTTAAATGTTGCATTAATAAACTCTTGATGATGACATAATCCTCATACACTCTATGGTATTCTAGGCTACATCTGGTGAATTAATCCAGTACACTTTCAGTTTTAATAATGTATGACACTACCGGTCTATGAATGTAATGATGGCTTATGATTACATGTAGGCCAGGGGTCCCCAATTACATTCAGCTGTGAACTGATTTTTCTTTGAGCGGATGGTCGGAGGGCCGGAACACAGATCTAAATAATTTGTACACTGCAAATTGACATCAAGAATTCCAAACATATATAGTATTTGACAAAAACACATACAGTGCCTTCAGAAAGTATTCACACCCCTTGATTTATTCCACATTTTGCTGTGTTACAGCATGAATTCAAAACTGATTCAATTTTGATGTTGTGTATTCAACCCCTTTTGTTATGGCAAGCCTTAATAAGTTTAAGAGTAAAAATGTGCTTAACAAGTCACATAATACGTTGCATGGATGCGCTCTGTGTGCAATAATAATTTAACATGATTTTTGAATGACAACCTCATCTCTGTACCCCACACATACGGCGCCTTCGGAAAGTATTCAGACCCCTTGACTTTTTCCACATTTTGTCACGTTACAGCCTTATTCTAAAATGGATTAAATATTATACTTTATTCAGCAATATACACACAACACCACATAATGACAAAGTGAAAACAGGTTTGTAGATATTTTAAAAACAGAAATACCTTATTTGAGATTGAGCTCAGGTGCATCCTGTTTCCATTGATAGTCCTTGATGTTTGTACAACTTGATTGGAGTTCACCTGTGGTAAATTCAATTGATTGGACATGATTTGGAAAGGCACACACCAGTCTATATAACCTCTTAGGGAAGCTGCGAAAATTTGCAGCTTTTTGTAAAAAATCGCGCAACATTTCAGCGCCCTGCTATTCATGCCAGGAATATAGTATATGCATATGATTAGTATGTGTGGATAGAAAACACTCAGACGTTTCTAAAACTGGTTAAATCACGGCTGTGACTATAACAGAACGTGCATTTCATCGAAAAGTGCAGGAAAATCTGATCGCTGAAAATGGAAAAAAATATCCATGCGCCACTTCCAAGGATTGTTAAAGGTGAACCGGATTAAATGAGGTCGAGGTTGCAATACCTACAGCTTCCACACGTTGTCTAGAGACTTGTCATTTGCCAACTATTTGTTTCTTGGTCAAACAGATGCAAGGCAACGCATTTCTTCCGGTCTACGACCGGATAGTTTGGTTGAGATTTATCCGGACAGCATTTCCAGACGGACACCTATAGAATTGACATCGCCTCGTTATCAATTTTATCGCTTATTAACGTGTACTAATACCTAAAGTTGCATTACAAAAGTATTTCGAAGTGTTTTGTGAAAGTTTATCGTTGACTTTTTTAATTTAAAAAAATGACGTTACGTTAGAAAACGCTATTTTTTTCCGTTGTTCACACAGTGTTCATAGATCGATATCTAGGCTATATATGGACCGATTTAATCGAAAAAAGACCCCAAATGATTTTTATGGGACATCTAGGAGTGCCAAGAAAGAAGCTCGTCAAAGGTAATGAATGTTTTATATTTTATTTCTGCGTTTTGAGTAGCCCCCGGCTATCGCAAAATCTGTCGTTAGGTGACGTTGAAGTATTTTGGGGGATACATGCTATCAGATAATAGCTTCTCATGCTTTCGCCGAAAAGCATTTTACAAATCTGACTTGGTGGATAGATTCACAACGAGTGTAGCTTTAATTCAGTACCTTGTATGTGCATTTTAATGAAAGTTTGAGTTTTATCAAAAACTATACGTGGCGCACTTGAAATTTCCGCTGATTGATGTTCCCACGAGTATTCAGACCCTTTACTATGAGACTCGAAATTGAGCTCAGGTGCATCCTGTTTCCATTGATCATCCTTGATGTTTGTACAACTTGATTGGAGTTCACCTGTGGTAAATTCAATTGATTGGACATGATTTGGAAACGCACACACCAGTCTATATAAGGTCCCACTGTTGACAGTGCATGTCAGAGCAAAAAAAAGCTATGAGGTCAAAGGAATTGTCCTTAGAGCTTTGAGACAGGATTGTGTCGAGGCACAGATCTGAGGAAGTATACCAAAATATTTCTGCAGCATTGAAGGCCCCCAAGAACACAGTGGCCTCCATCATTCTTAAATGGAATTAGTTTGGTACCATCAAGACTTTTCCTAGAGCGAGCCGCCCGGCCAAACTGAGCAATTAGGGGAGAAGGGCCTTGGTCAAGGAGGTGACCAAGAACTCGATAGTTTCTCTGACAGAGCTCCAGAGTTCTGCTGTGGAGATGGTTGTCCTTCTGGAAGGTTCTCCCATCTCTGCAGCACTCCACCAGTCAGGCCTTTATGGTAGAGTGGCCAGATGGAAGCCACTCCTCAGTAAAAATTCACATGATAGCCCGCTTGGAGTTTGCCAAGAGGAACCAAATAACTCTCAGACCATGAGAAAGAAGATTCTCTGGTCTGATGAAAGATTGAACTATTTGGCCTGAATGGCACCATCCCTGTGGCAGCATCATGCTGTCGGGATGTCTTTCAGCGGCAGGGACTCAGGATTGAGGAAAATATGAATGGAGCAAAGTACAGAGAGATCCTTGATGAAAACCTGCTCCAGAGAACTCAGGACCTCAGACTGGGGGTAAAGGTTAATCTTCCAACAGGACAACGACCCTAAGCACACAGCCAAGACAACAATACTTTTTTAGAATAAGGCTGTAACGTAACAAAATGTGGAAAAAGTCAAGGGGTCTGAATACTTTCCGAAGGCAGAGCTTGAAGAATTAAAAAAATAATAATGTGCAAGTATTGTACAATCCAGGTGTGAAAAACTCTTAGAGACTTACCCAGAAAGACTCACAGCTGTAATTGCTGCCAAAGGAGATTCTAATGTATTGACTCAGGGGTGTGAATACTTATGTAAATATGATATTTGTGGTCCTTCTGTAGCTCAGTTGGTAGAGCATGGCGCTTGTAACGCCAGGGTAGTGGGTTCGATTCCCGGGACCACCCATACGTAGAATGTATGCACACATGACTGTAAGTCGCTTTGGATAAAAGCGTCTGCTAAATGGCATATATTATATTATTATTATATTTCTGTATTTCATTTTCAATAAATGTACTAAAATGTCTTAACATGTTTTCACTTTGTCATTGTGGGGTATTGTGTGTAGATGGGTAAGAACAGTTTTTTAAATGTTTTTTTAATTTAGGCTGTAACGAAACAACATGTGGAATAAGTCAAGGGGTATGAATATTTTCTGAAGGCACTGTACGTGCCTCTATTTATGCATGGGAATACATGGGAACAGATTTCTTAAATTTAAACACTTTGAGATGATTTCCTGGTGATTTTACAGTATTTTATGTTCCCCAATAGGCAGCAATTTAAAAAGATATATATTTTTCTTTACTCAGAAAACGTGGGCCAAATAAAATCACCCACAGGCCAAATTTGAAACCCTGAATTGTAGGCTGAGTTATGGACATGTTAGTTAGATTTCTATATGTATTATTTTGGGCTCCCGAGTTGCACAGCGGTCTAGGGCACTGCGTCTCAGTGCTAGAGGTGTCACTACAGATCCTGGTTTGATTCCAGACTGTATCACAGACTGCATAATCTAGCTCAGATACTGTTTTCCCTTTATTTATCCCTCTCCCAGGTCTAGCACATCAAGCATTTACTTGACCCTAAACCAGACCCAAGTCACATTGAAAGAAGTCTATCCAGAGATAGGGGTTAGATAGGGGTTATGGCAACATTGTTTTTCACATTTCAGTCTGATTTAAGTTTCCATAAACACATATCACAAAATAAACAATACAATATACTGCTCTAGGCACTGCAAGAAGCCCCTGGAGTGATGCAGTGCCTGCTGTGATTGGTTGAGATTTCACAATGCAGTGGATCGCTCATGTCCTTTGACCCCTCCCTCACCCCTGCAGCACTGGTTAGATGTCAATGTCATTACTTATGAAAACGCCTGTCACTCAGTCAGAGTCTGGATATTCAGAACTTCTTCCAAAAGAGTGGCAAAAAAAGCGAGCAGGTGGAGAGGGCAGAACAGCCAGAAAATCAAAGCAGCAGCAGAGTTAACCTTGGGGGCCTGATTGGTGTAACACTTTTGCTTCAGCAAAAAAACCTGACTCCAATAATCAACTAATCATGATCTTCAGTTTAGAATGCAATTAGTTTAATCAGCTGTGTTTGCCTGGGATGGGGCGAAAGTGTGACACCACTCCAGTCCTCTGGAGTTGCCCATCCCTGGCCTAGGGGCTATGTAGCTTCTTATCTGTCATGTTTGGAGTTGTGTTGCGCTGTTACGCAGAAAAAAATATCTTTACAGTTGCCCGGTCATAACTTAAAAATAACTTTAAATATGCATCTGCCCCTAAAAAGATATGAAACATGTATTCTACTGTCAAAATTAACTACAAAGTGTAAATATGATGATTTTGGTCATGAAGTCAATCTTGTCCAAAACAGAGTTTTGTGAGACTTGTGGTTGTGACCGCATCAAAACGTAAATCGGTTTTGTTTCAATCCTGCCCACAGCTGGCAGGACACAAGTAATAATCAATTTGGAGTGCAGCTGCATGCGACCCAATCGTAATGCCTGTGGTAAATTTAGTTTGACTTTGGATATCCCTATGAGGCTAGTTAGGGACCCTCTGTAAATTACACAATGTACATGGGACAATATGTTAATATTCGAATAGCTCCAATAGCTCCAAATTTCAATGACTTCAATGACTATGAATTGTAGAAATTCAAATACAAAAGTTTAAAGCATTTCATGAGAACTAAAAGGTGTGCAACATGAAAATATTGGCTCATTTACATTGTGTAATTTATTTCCTGGCCATAACTAGCCTCGGAGATAGGCTATCCAAAGTCAGAACACACACCAGCAGGCTGAAGATAATTGCCAATATAATTTGTCTAATTCTTCCCACCTGTGAACATGCACACGAGACACCCACATCAAACCACACCCCAAAACCAAACAAGGTCAAATCAGGAAGTGCAGTTGCCCTTCAAAACAAACTAATGACATGCTGCACCTTGATACCTTTCAGATAAGCCAAGGAGGTGGTCAGTGGGGCAATTAGAACAGCAGCAGCCAGGAGCAAATGGTAGGAAAGAGGATGATTTAGGTGATCCGGTCACAGGCCCAAAACAAGTTAAGCTACCCCAGTATCCCCTTGACCGTTTTGGATTGCAAAATTAAAGAAACACACTAAACAAGACACAGAGACAGCAACAGAAGAATAGGATAGGATGGAGAGACACCAGAAGAACAGAACAAGCCATAAACAGAAGAGGATAGACAAAGGAGACGGTAACAGACAAGACACATAGAAAGTAACAGAAGAGGGCAGGTGGATTGAGCACACAGTAGACTATATCACTTCAAGCTGCTCAATAGAATATAATTTGTTTAATTTATTTTCACAAATTATAAGAAGTGAAATACAGACAGTGAAAAAATAAAACATGGCTTACAAAAAATGTAAGGTGAAAATCCTGTGAAATTACTATTAAAACATTTGTTTACTTTTATACTTTTTTACAACCAGGACAGGATGAGAGAGGAGGGTAGACAAAAGACAGCAACATAGAATACTAAGGGACAGCAACAGACGACACATAGAAAGTGATGGAGCGAGGTAGAGGAGGCGTGAGCACACAGTAAACTATCACTTAAAGCTTCCCTATGGATTCTAATTACGTGTGTGTGTGTGTGTGTGTGTGTGTGTGTGTGTGTGTGTGTGTGTGTGTGTGTGTGTGTGTGTGTGTGTGTGTGTGTGTGTGTGTGTGTGTGTGTGTGTGTGTGTGTGTGTGTGTGTGTGTGTGTGTGTGTGTGTGTGTGTGAGAGAGGGTGTTTGGGTGTCACGGATCCCTCCGGAACTTTCATTACGCACACCTGCCACCTCCCAGTGGTTAGTCACTGTATAAGTGTGCCCTTGGTTTACAAGTGTCCTGACAATTATTGTTACAATGTCAGTTGGTGCGTGTGAGTACCTATGCTGTGTGTTTTGGCTTTCGTGCCATTGTGAATTGCGCACATAATTACGGGTCTCATTCCGTGTGTTAATCATTGTGCGCTTATGTTATCTATTCAAGGTATTCCTCGCTCTTTTTGGGGGGGTTCTACCCTGTGTTTTGTATAGTGTTTGTTTGGTCTTTGTCCCCGTGTCTTTACACGGCACGTTATAATTTGGGTGTAATAAAAAAAACGTATTACGCATTCCTGCGCCTGTCTCCCGAATCATTCATACCAAAGTGACAGTGGGACTTTAATCAGTTTTGGCTCAGTGGTTTTTGGAAATACACTGTAGATGTGTGTGTTCCAGAGTAGAGAGACCCTGTGGCAGGTGAGAAGGTGGAAGTTACCTGAAAAATATATATTCTCTCAATGTTTTAATCTCTCAATATTAATCTCAAATTGCACCAAATTAATGCAATTCCTTACATTTTATCCCGGACCCCCCTACTGGCTTTGGGCTAAGTTCCTAATGTCTTCAAATCCTAGAAATGCCCCTGGGTAGTAAAGGGACAAGGAATACCTAGGATAGGGTAAGTAAGGGTAAGTAATCCTTCTCACCCCCCCACCCCCCTCTCAAAATTCCGCATAATGTCTGACTAGTAGTATACAGAGCAGAGTCATTATGAACTTTAATCTGATATTTTAGAAAATGGTGACACTGAGTGTAGAGGATGGCCCGTGGACAGGATGTGCGGTTCTCTTCCTGCACTCCTGTCCCGCAGTGAACCTGCTCTCTCTCTACAAAGACCAGCAGGGCAAGTTCAGCGTCTTCAAAGTCCTCAAGCTGACACTCACAGGTGAGCCACATCAGGCCATCCGGTCTCCAGCTAGCGTAGGGAGCATGCTGAGCATTGGGTGAGGCAGATGTATTATTGATAGAAAGAAAGGCTTAGCTTGGTGGTCATGGGGAGTGAAAAAGGGCTGGTGTTGCAGTGTGACCTGCTTATCTACTGAGGGGATGAATATAGTTAAAAGCTTATGAAAAACTGCTGTCAGATAAATGCTGGGAGATCTTTTAGGAAGTCATAACACGGTTGTGCTCAGAGCTCTGCCTGGACCAGAGTAGTGGAGGGATACACAGTCAGGTTATATTTATTTTATGGTCACAGTAATATTACTATTGTGCCAGTGATTCGCTATGGTTACCTCTAACCTTTGACCTTACATGGACTGTGTCCCAGACTCAGCTGGGGGGCTGGAGGGGTACGAGATCCTGAAGCTGCATGATGCAGATCCTCTGCTGGGTGTAGAGGTGAAGTTTGAGGATGTGGCGGCGTGCCGCAGGTTCCTGCAGAGCTATGGCTCCGGTGCCGTACAACAGGCCCTCTCCCAGCACGCCTGCCGCCTCCTCCATGGCCCACAGGAGCTTGCCTTGGAAACCCAGCTCAAAGCCGGGACGCACACTTTGGACTTTTGTCTGGACGACCTGGAGCTCTGTCTGCAACACATCCACCAGTCACAGGTAATATACTATATACCGGTTATAATCCATATATAGTGGTGTTGTTACTGGTAATATATGGTCAACTGATCACAAGCAATACTTCAGCAATCTATAGTGTATACCTAACAGGTGCTCTGCTGTGCCTTATGCCTTATGACTCACTATGAGGTGTTCTAAATGTTGATGTCACTTCCTGTCAGCCGGGGCGCCTAAGGGATGATGAGATTGCTGAGCTGGACCAGCAGCTGCAGAGCCAGGCCTTGGGTCACATCCCCCAGCCACCCACCCTCTCACAGGAAGAGCCCCCTGTGCCCAGCAACTGTTTCCTGTTCCAGAAAAGGGTGTTTGGTGAGTTGTCTCCGACTTCCATGGTTGCTTCTTATCTTCAGTGGGGGTTCAGCAGGGAGCTGTCCCCAGGGTCCTCTACATTCATACACTGGCATAGAACAGTGTTTCTCACCTCTCGGTCAGTAGACCACCACTGGTCTAGGGAAGGTTATTGACCTGTGCCTCAAATAGTTTGATGACACTTTTAGTCAGCTCAAGTGCTGGTTTTAATCTAAGTGGTCCTTTGAGGAAGAGGACCATTATAGCTTGCCCAATCTCTGGTATAGAGGACACTCATTATGGGTCATCTACTACACCCGGGACGGCAGGGTAGCCTAGAGGTAAGAGAGGAGGGCCAGTAGCTGGAAGGTTGCTGCTGTATTTTACTTACTTACATCACGTCTTACATGCAGAAACATATATAGTCTCTGGATACATGTCTCTAACACCCCCTCCCACTCTGTCTCCTGACATATCAGAGGACCGCATACTGGCGGCAGGGGACCTGCAGCGGTTCTCCAACGGCGTTGGGCGGGACTGGAGGAAAGTGGGGCGGGCCTTGGGCAAGAACTGCTGTGCGCTGAAGGGGCCGGCCATAGACAACCTGGCCTACGAGTATGAGAGGGAGGGGCTGTACGAGCAGGCCTATCAGCTGCTGAGCCGCTTCATCCAGGCGGAGGGGAGGGCGGCACGGCTAGGCCGGCTGGTCAGAGCACTGGAAGACAGCAAACTCACCAGCCTGGCTGAGAACATTTTGGACAGCCAGCCCCGGGAGTGACGCTGTCTGTCAAACTGTCTGGGGGGTGTGTGTTGGTCTGTATGTGTGTGTGTGTCTTTGTGAAAGAGTGGTAACGTGTGGGTGGCATTTCTTGTGTGCTACAACATGTCTTTTCTGTGTGAGTTTTGTGTCTGTGAGCTTGATTGTATGTTTTTTTATTTGAGTAAAATTGTATTGTGTTACAAAACCAATAGTTCTCATAATTGCTATGTCACTTCATTGTTGTCTCTGGTTGGAGAGCAAACTGAAAACACTGCGGGCCTTTTCTTCTTCCGCTATAAACCCAACCCCCTTTCTCCACCACAGACTGGACCCTTGATGTATTTGATCATTCTACCAATAACCTTTAGTTATTACAAAAACTAGATTGATATTGAACAATTTGCAATGGGTTTGGGGAATATTTGTTCCAAAATCCAAATAAAGTGTTGGATTTATAAAAACAAATTGCCCATTGCTTTCAGTCATGTCGAGAGTTGCATTTCATTTCCACAATCCAAGATCCCGATAAAACTTTTTACTATGGATTACATAGAATATTTAGCAAACCCGTTGATCCTGCTTTCTGAAATGCCCTACAGTCTATGGAAATACCACCCAGGTAAAAAATATGTGTCAACTTTGGGAAATGGGCAGTATCTAAAAAATGTGCACACACACACACAGCAAATGTTTTACTATCCTTGTGGCGACCTAAAATGTATTTCCATTCAAAATTATTTTTTCCCTAAGCCCTAAACCTAACCCTAATTGTAACCTTAAACCTAACCCCAAAGTTTAAAACAGCCTTTGTCCTTGTGGGGAACTGGGAGATATCCCCCAAGGGAGAATTTTCCTTGTTTTGCTATCCTTGTGGGGATTTTTGGTAGCCATGCGGATAGTAATACGAGCCCACACACACACTGTGTCACATTTTGTGTTGTTTTAGCTCTGTTCTCCAGCACTTTGGATGGATTTGAAATGATACAATGACTATAAGGTTAGCGTGCACACTGTCAGCTTTAATTTGAGGGTATTTTCATCATATCGAGTGAACCGTTTAGAAATTATAGCACTTTTTGTACATACTGTAGTCCCCCCAATTTAGGGGACCAAAATTATTGAGACAAATTCACTTATGTGTATTAAAGTAGTCAAAAGTTTAGTATAGGTCCCATATTCCTAGCACACAATAACTACATCAAGCTTGTGACTCTACAAAATTGTTGGATGGATTTGTGTGTGTTATGTTGCTTGTGTGTGTGTGTGTGTGTGTGTTGGTATTTGTCTGCAGTGCAGTATTTGTAAAAGTTAATGTGTGTATGTCACTGTGTCTGCCTCTCTGTGTGTGTGTGTGTGTGCAACTATGTGTGCATAAACACATAGTGTGTAGTAAATCGTGAATAATGATGACTGAGAAATTTACTGAGGCACAAATACAGTGGGGCAAAAAAGTATTGTCAGCCACCAATTGTTGCAAGTTCTCCCACTTAAAAAGATGAGAAAGGTCTGTAATTGTCATCATAGGTACACTTCAACTATTACAGACAAAATGAGGGAAAAAAATCCAGAAAATCACATTGAATTTATTTGCAAATTATGGTGGAAAATAAGTATTTGGTCACCTACAAAGAAGCAAGATTTCTGGCTCTCACAGACCTCTAACTTCTTCTTTAAGAGGCTCCTCTGTCCTCCACTCGTTACCTGTATTAATGGCACCTGTTTGAACTTGTTATCAGTATAAAATACACCTGTCCACAACCTCAAACAGTCACACTCCAAACTCCACTATGGCCAAGAACAAAGAGCTGTCAAAGGACACCAGAAACAAAATTGTAGACCTGCACCAGGCTGGGAAGACTGAATCTGCAATAGGTAAGCAGCTTGGTTTGAAGAAAGCAACTGTGGGAGCAATTATTAGGAAATGGAAGACATACAAGACCACTGATAATCTCCCTCGATCTGGGGCTCCACGCAAGATCTCACGCCATGGGGTCAAAATGATCACAAGAACGGTGAGCAAAAATCCCAGAACCACACGGGGGGACCTAGTGAATGACCTGCAGAGAGCTGGGACTAAAATAATTTGGAGCATTTGGATGATCCAGAAGAAGATTGGGAGAATGTCATATGGTCAGATGAAACCAAGTGTTTGGTAAAAACTCAACTCGTCGTGTTTGGAGGACAAAGAATGCTGTTGCATCCAAAGAACACCATACCTACTGTGAAGCATGGGGGTGGAAACATCATGCTTTGGGGCTGTTTTTCTGCAAAGGGACCAGGATGACTGATCCATGTAAAGGAAAGAATGAATGAGGCCATGTATCGTGAGATTTTGAGTGAAAACCTCCTTCCATCAGCAAGGGCATTGAAGATGAAATGTGGCTGGGTCTTTCAGCATGACAATGATCCCAAACACACCGCCCAGGCAATGAAGGAGTGGCTTCGTAAGAAGCATTTCAAGGTCCTGGAGTGGCCTAACCAGTCTCCAGATCTCAACCCCATAGAAAATCTTTGGGAGGGAGTCGAAAGTCTGTGTTGCCCAGCAACAGCCACAAAACATCACTGCTCTAGAGGAGATCTGCATGGAGGAATGGGCCAAAATACCAGCAACAGTGTGTGAAAACCTTGTGAAAACGTTTGAGCTCTGTCATTGCCAACAAAGTGTATATAACAAAGTATTGAGATAAACTTTTGTTATTGACCAAATACTTATTTTCCACCATAATTTGCAAATAAATTCATTAAAAATCCTACAATGTGATTTTCTGGATTTTCTTTTCTTATTTTGTCTGTCATAGTTGAAGTGTACCTATGATGAAAATTACAGGCCTCTCTCATCTTTTTAAGTGGGAGAACTTGCACAATTGGTGACTGACTAAATACTTTTTTGCCCCACTGTATCATACCCCCAAAACATGCCAACCTCTCAGCATTTCAATAACAGGGGAGGTTACCTTTTTGGGGGGATATGACATTTGTGTGTCTAACTTTCTCAGTCATCATTATTCATGATTTATTCAGGACAATCTGTAATCATGGTAGCATCCACATGAATGTAGAAGTGTTTGGAAATATATTATGTTCTTATTTACAATAAAAGTGACTCCAAAATGACACAGTACATGATTTACCATTCATTTCTATTGGGCACAAAATAATCTGAACCACAACCAAAACAAACAGCAAATGCATCCAACAAATTTTCTAGAGTCACAAGTTTAATGTAATCATTGCGTGCTAGGAATATGGGATTATTTTTCAACCGAACGGTTCACCCGATATGGATGGAAATACCCTCAAATTAAAGGTGACAGTCTGCACGTTAACCTCATAGTCATTGCATCATTCCAAGGTGCTGGAGTACAGAGCCAAAACAACTAAACGTGTCACTGTCCCAATATTTTTGGAGCTCATGGTATGTCCTCTTGCATTAAGGTAAGAGCTTGGGGCTTAGTTTATGAAGGCTATAGGCCTTCGCAGGTTGAGGAATTGACTTGTAAGGCTGTAGGTTTAACTGGTAATTCAGGCTTTTGGTGTCAGTATAGTCCATTGTAAAACCCTCACACCTTAACACTCCACTCTTTCCACATGTGGATTGGAAGTTTTTAATGTGCACACACATACACACATAGAGTTACACACACATGCACAGAAAGACTGACACAGAGACACACAAAGAAACACACACATTCACTTTTACACATACTGCACTGCAGACATAAACACACGCACACACACACTCATCAATACATATATGTAAGCAACATAACACACACACGGGATAAAAGCAATTGCTAGATTAATAATTAATACAATTGAAATGGTATTGTGTTGTACTACCACCTTGTGTAGCCTATTGTTGCTGTTGACATTACATGAGCTCGGCCCTTAACCCTAATTGCTCCTGTAAATCGCTCTGGATAAGAGTGTCTGCTAAATTACTAAAATGTCAAATGTAAAAAGGCTAAAGTTATAGGCCGATGTTTACCCACTCCTAGTGGATTATAAATTGTATTTATAAGGACACGGAAGACAAAAATAGCCCACTCCCAGTATCGTGCGAGACCACGCCTTTTATGTAATCAAAAGGCCTATTATACATTGTATATTCAGCGAAATTATTCCACGAAGCAAAATGTGTCTTTAAAATCCCCGTTTGAATGTGGTCTCATCGAACGATTAGCGCCTGCCTTTGCTCTGACGTCAACGAGATTGTCTGCGCTAGGTGAGTCTCGCGCACATTGCCTTCCCTTCCCCTCCTCTCTCCGTCGGTTATTGTGAAGAGATTGAACGATGAGATCGCTCGCGCTCGCTGTCATCAGTGCCGCCCTATAGAGACCCCCAGCCCCGAGGCTCGAACACAACGACCCCACCCCCGCTCCAAGAGGGACGGAGAAAAATTTGCCCTCAATCCGGGCCTCATGCTGTAGCAGACTGAACGAGCGAGCGAGAGAGACAAACACACATATTGAGTCGGCGAGGGACAGGGCGGAATAGAGGAGAAGGGATTGTTCATTCGGCTCTAGACATGGGATGTACACTCAGCGCTGAGGAGCGCGCTGCTCTGGACAGGAGCAAAGCCATCGAAAAAAACCTGAAGGATGATGGAGTCACTGCCGCAAAGGAAGTGAAATTGCTACTGCTTGGTAAGACACCGTTTATAACGGGGGCTGTCCGTTCTGCACGGTTCGGTTGATGTTGATGTCGATTGCAGAGAGCCGGGCCGGGGCCACAGGCGCTCTCCGTGGTCCTGATGTCATGTCCCCCTAAAGACAACCGACTCTCACTCTGCTCTCTATTCCCTTTAGGGGGAGGAGAATCGGGCAAAAGCACCATCGTCAAACAAATGAAGTAAGTGCTTTTTTTTCTGAAACAGGCGTCTTTGACGAGGCCTGAGATTGCGCCTCCGCTAGCTCCGCCATGTTTCCTCAGAGGCCGTACCTTTGCCGGTGATTCGAGCACCTCCTGTAGACGGTAATCGGAGGCGGTGCTCATGGTCAGTAGCAGGCCGCAGGGGTGCTGTCCACTGACATGGTGCTGAAATTTACCCATAGGTTTTTCATGCATCTATCGATAAAGAGGCATGGCGAATACATCGGTGTTTGTGACTGTGTGTGTGTGTTTTTGTGCAGTCAATATGTGTGTATTAGTGAGGTCACTACATTACAGCTCCATTAGCAAATATCTCTGGTTTAATCTTACTGGCTTTAAGTGCCTGATATCGCTGAGAGTACTTTGCCTATAAAGCGGATTTACTCAGAAAATATGGCATCTAAAACCACATCTAAACCTTTCCCCTTCTCGTCTAAACCACTCTCTTATCTAAATCACTGTTCTTTTTCTAAACCCTGTTACTAGATTTCTTCTTTAAAGAAGATCTCTGTATCCAGGGCCCAACCGGAAAAGCACATTATATAATATTTTCATGCACATAATTAAACATGGCTGTTGCTATGCAGACATCCTCTCAAAAATCCACAATTTAAAAAATGTTGGGTTCAGTGCATTCACTGTACCTCAGCACACACTCATCTGCCCCACACACACCCTGCTTTTTCCATCACACACACTCCTCCCTCTACTCCACTCTGTTTCCTTCCATTCTAGCACTCTCTCCATATTTAATTATCCTGGAGGTTCTCCCTAGCGGTTCAGACAGTTACCCAAAAGCATCGCTCAGGAGAGGCTTCTGTTGTGAACTACATATGTTACATTGGTTATATTATATAATGCCAGGATCGGAAGAGGAAAAACTGATCCTGGACAGAGATAGCATTGGCTCCTTGTGTGTGTACACATGGGTGTGCATTTGTGTAGTTTTGTATGTATGTATATTGATAATGGTGTGTGTCTGGATGTGCTTACATCCATATGTTTATTTGCCAGAATTTCATTGACACGATAAACCCCATGAGATACCCTATCATGTTTTACAAAGGAGTGTAATAATAATAATTATAATAATAAATATCTCATTCAAAAATAAATCATAGGCATTATATGGAGTTGGTCCCCCCTTTGCTGCTATAACAGCCTCCACTTTTCTGGGAAGGCTTTCCACTAAATGTTGGAACATTGCTGCGGGAACTTGCTTCCATTCAGCCACAAGAGCATTAGTAAGGTTGGGCACTGATGTTGGGCGATTAGGCCTGGCTCACAGTCTGCATTCCAATTCATCCCAACGGTGTTCGATGGGGTTGAGATCAGGGCTCTGTGCAGGCCAGTCAAGTTCTTCCACACTGATCTCAACAAACCATTTATGTATGGACCTAGCTTTGTGCACAGTAAAACATAAAAATACCTTCCCCAAACTGTTGCCACAAAGTTGTAACCACAGAATTGTCTAGAATGTCATTGAATGCTGTAGCATTAATATTTTCTTTCACTGGTATTAAGGGGCCTAGTCCAAACCATGAAAAATATCCCCAGACCATTACTCCTCCTCCACCAAACTTTACAGTTGGCACTCTGCATTGGGGCAGGTAGCGTTATACTGGCATCCTCCAAACCCAGAGTCGTCCTTTGGACTACCAAATGGTGAAGAATGATACATCTCTCCAGAGAACGCTTTTTCACTGCTCCAAAGTCCAATGGCGGTGAGCTTTACACCAGTCCAGCCAACGCTTGGCATTGCACATGGTGATCTTAGGCTTGTGTACAGCTACTCGGCCATGAAAACCAATTTCATGTAGCTCCCATCAAACAGTTATTGTGCTGACGTTGCTTCCAGAGGCAGTTTGGTACTCAGTAGTGAGTTTTGAAGCCAAGGACAGACGACTTTTACCCTTTACGTGCTTCAGCACTTGGCGGTCCCATTCTGTGAGGTTGTGTGGCCTGCTGCTGAGCTGTTGTTGCTCCTAGACCTTGCTACTTCACAATAACAGCACTTACAGTTGACCAGGGCAGCTCTAGCAAGGCAGAGGAAATTTGACGCAACTGACTTGTTGGAAAGGTGTCATCCTATGACGGTGCCCCGTAGAAAGTCACTGAGCTCTTCATTACGGGCCAATCTATTGCCAATGTTTGTCTATGGAGATTGCATGGCTGTGTGGGATGTCCACATACTTTTGGCCATGTAGTATAGCCACCACCAGCAATGAACGGGGTTCTCAGGATGACAGAAAAGACACAAGATCAGAGTGGATTTACTTTGGTTTAAATACTCAGCCATCTTTTGATCTTTTCTTAAACTAGGTTAAGGCAAGTACTATGGGCTACATTCCAAATTTGGTGTCATTTGGTCCTATGGTTCATAAGTAGAAGATGTTTGAAGTATTTTTAGTATATTTTAGAATTTTAGCCTATGTGCTAATATGCATCTACATGTGGCCATCTTTGAATTCATCAATGTTATTTTGTCAAACTCGTTAAGGACTATTGTGATGAGTCCAAAGACCGTATTTGGAGTGAATCTGACTTTTAGTCCACGAGAAGAATATTTTTTTGTGATTATTTTAAGCATTAGCGTTACATAGTGAACTGTTAATTTTTTAAAAAGATATCAATGCCAGACTTAACATGGTTCATCATGTTAATGTTCCAAACTTATAGGCCATTGTGAAGTGGATTTATCCATAACTCAGCCATTACTTAACCAATCCCTTAGGTTTTCTCAAACGAAGGAAACACAAATTTCACAAATTTCCAAGATGGAGGAAAATCTATCCTGAAGGACCTTATGGGTCATTGTGGCAAATTTGTTCAGCTTGCGGAAAGACACCAACATGCACATTTTCAAGTGTCTGGGTCAAACGGGCGGCGGATATGAGAGTTTAAGTGAGACTGCTTATAACAGCATCATCTATAGGCCAATCGGGGCCATTTTCTTTGACCAAGTTAATCATGGACTCTTGTTTCTTTGTGCCAAATTAGAAAAAAGGTGTGTGTGTGTGTGTTTGTGTTTGTATGTAGCAAGGTGAATTGATAATGGTATACAGCAATCTGTATTATTAAAAACCAACACCTTAATTATTAAATAGCAAGTATGTTTTAATAGAACTTGATCATAGTGTACTAGTACAGACTAGCAAAGTGGTACACACATTAAGAAAGGCACATACTGAGGAAGGCTATGCATCTTGAACATCTGTGTAAATTTATATATTTTTTTATTTAATCTTTATTTAACCAGGTAGGCTAGTTGAGAACAAGTTCTCATTTACAACTGCAACCTGGCCAAGATAAAGCAAAGCAGTGCGACACAAACAGCAACACAGAGTTACACATGGAATAAACAAGCGTACAGTCAATAACACAATAGAAAAAAAATAAAGTCTATATAAAATGTGTGCAAATGGCGTGAGGAGGTAAGGCAATAAATAGGCCATAGTAGCGGAGTAATTACAATTTAGCAAATGATGATGATGTGTGAGTAGACATACTGTTGTGCAAAAGAGCAGAAAAGTAAATAAAAACAATATGGGGATGAGGTAGGTAGATTGGGTGGGCTATTTACAGATGGGCTATGTACAGCTGCAGCGATCGGTTAGCTGCTCAGATAGTTTAAAGTTAGTGTGGGAAATATAAGTCTCCAGCTTCAGCTATTTTTGCAAATCGTTCCAGTCATTGGCAGCAGAGAACTGGAAGGAAAGGCGGCCAAAGGAGTGTTGGCTTTGGGGATGACTAGTGGGATATAACTGCTGGAGCGAGTGCTATGGGTGGGTG
The DNA here is from genome assembly GCF_023373465.1 of Oncorhynchus keta. Classification (NCBI taxonomy): domain Eukaryota; kingdom Metazoa; phylum Chordata; class Actinopteri; order Salmoniformes; family Salmonidae; genus Oncorhynchus; species Oncorhynchus keta. Next base: position 71,008,015 of record NC_068422.1, on the reverse strand, counting down.
TTGTTATCATGACCAGTGAGCTGAGATAAGGCGGAGCTTTACCTAGCATAGACTTATAGATGATCTGGAGCCAGTGGGTCTGGTGACGAATACAGTGGGGCAAAAAAGTATTTAGTCAGCCACCAATTGTGCAAGTTCTCCCACTTAAAAAGATGAGATAGGCCTGTAATTTTCATCATAGGTACACTTCAACTATGACAGACAAAATGAGGGGAAAAAATCCAGAAAATCACATTGTAGGATTTTTAATGAATTAATTTGCAAATTATGGTGGAAAATAAGTATTTAGTCACCTACAAACAAGCAAGATTTCTGGCTCTCACAGACCTGTAACTTCTTCTTTAAGAGGCTCCTCTGTCCTCCACTCGTTACCTGTATTAATGGCACCTGTTTGAACTTGTTATCCGTATAAAAGACACCTGTCCACAACCTCAAACAGTCACACTCCAAACTCCACTATGGCCAAGACCAAAGAGCTGTCAAAGGACACCAGAAACAAAATTGTAGACCTGCACCAGGGTGGGAAGACTGAATCTGCAATAGGTAAGCAGCTTGGTTTGAAGAAATCAACTGTGGGAGCAATTATTAGGAAATGGAAGACATACAAGACCACTGATAATCTCCCTCGATCTGGGGCTCCACGCAAGATCTCACCCCATGGGGTCAAAATAATCACAAGAACGGTGAGCAAAAATCACAGAACCACACCGGGGGGACCTAGTGAATGACCTGCAGAGACCTGGGACCAAAGTAACAAAGTAGTGTGTTACTGATGGTAGCATCAGTAACACACTACGCCGCCAGGGACTCAAATCCTGCAGTGCCAGACGTGTCCCCCTGCTTAAGCCAGATATTGTCCAGGCCCGTCTGAAGTTTGCTGTGAATAGTGAATGACCTGCAGAGAGCTGGGACCAAAATAATTTGGAGCATTTGGATGATCCAGAAGAAGATTGGGAGAATGTCATATGGTCAGATGAAACCAAGTTTTTGGTAAAAACTCAACTCGTTGTGTTTGGAGGACAAAGAATACTGAGTTGCATCAAAGAACACCATACCTACTGTGAAGCATGGGGGTGGAAACATCATGCTTTGGGGCTGTTTTTCTGCAAAGGGACCAGGACGACTGATCCATGTAAAGGAAAGAATGAATGAGGCCATGTATCGTGAGATTTTGAGTGAAAACCTCCTTCCATCAGCAAGGGCATTGAAGATGAAATGTGGCTGGGTCTTTCAGCATGACAATGATCCCAAACACACCGCCCGAGCAACGAAGGAGTGGCTTCGTAAGAAGCATTTCAAGGTCCTGGAGTGGCCTAGCCAGTCTCCAGATCTCAACCCCATAGAAAATCTTTGGAGGGAGTTGAAAGTGCGTGTTGCCCAGCAACAGCCCCAGGACATCACTGCTCTAGAGGAGATCTGCATGGAGGAATGGGCCGAAATACCAGCAACAGTGTGTGCAAACCTTGTGAAGACTTACAGAAAACATTTGACCTCTGTCATTGCCAACAAAGGGTATATAAAGTATTGAGATAAACTTTTGTTATTGACCAAATGCTTATTTTCCACTATAATTTTCAAATAAATTCATTAAAAATTCTACAATGTGATTTTCTGGATTTTTTTTCTCATTTCGTCTGTCATAGTTGAAGTGTACCTATGATGAAAATTACAGGCCTCTCTCATCTTTTTAAGTGGGAGAACTTACACAATTGGTGGCTGACTAAATACTTTTTTGCCCCACTGTATGTAGCGAGGGCCAGCCGACTAGAGGTACAGGTCGCAGTGGTGGCTGGTATAAGGGGCTTTGGTCACAAAACGGATGGCACTGTGATAGACTACATCCAGTTTGCTGAGTAGAGTATTGGAAGTTATTTTGTAAATGACATCACCGAAGTCGAGGATCGGTAGGATAGTCAGTTTTACGAGAGTATGTTTCGCGACGAGAGTGAATGAGGCTTTGTTGCGAAATAGGAAGCCGATTCTAGATTTAATTTTGGATTGGAGATTTTTAATATGAGTCTGGAAGGAGAGTTTACAGTCTAGCCAGACACCTAGGTATTTGTAGTTGTCCACATATTCTAAGTCAGAACCGTCCAGAGTAGTGATGCTAGTCGGGTGAATGCGGGCAGACAACGGTTGAAGAGCATGCATTTGGTTTTACTAGCATTTAAGAGCAATTGGAGGCCACGGAAGGAGTGTTGTATGGCATTGAAGCTCGTTTAGAGGTTAGTTAACACAGTGTTCAAAGAAGGGCCAGATCTATACAGAATGGTGTCGTCTGCATAGAGGTGGATCTGGGAATCATCCTCAGCAAGATGAATACAGAGAAAAGAGTCGGCCCGAGAATTGAACCCTGTGGTACCCCGATAGAGACTGCCAGAGGACCGGGCAACAGGCCCTCCGATTTGACAGACTGAACTCTGTCTGAGAAGTCGTTTTAAAAATGTATTCCATAATGTGTGAACCACCTTACTTTGTAAGAATAAGATCTTCATACCTATGGATTATGCACCTTTTGAAGTCAATGGTATACTTATTTATTTAACTAGGCAAGTCAGTTAAGAACAAATTCTTATTTCCAATGATGGCCTAGGAACAGTGGGTTATCTGCCTTGTTCAGGGGCAGAATGACAGATTTTTATCTGTCATTCTAGGCTACCTGCCGCCCCAACTGCTGAAGTGTATTCCAGACTAGGCTAGTGTAATGGATTTATAATCTGATCGTCAATATCAGAACGTTTCATGTCAATGTTGTTGAGTGGTTTAAATGTACAGACCACCTTTGTCATTACAAATGTGAAACCTAAAGTGGCTATATTGGCTGCAGTTGATGCTGCTAAGGTGTGAGTGAGTGTTTGTGTGTGAAAGGAGGGAAGAAAAGAGAAGGTGGGTGGCAGCCATTGATGTGTTGCGTGTATTTGGGTGTGTACAAAGGAGCAGGCACTGCTTGACGCTCAGAGACAACCCTGTTCTTGGTCACATGCACGTGCGTACAGATGCACATACACTAAAGCGTCTGCTGAAATGTGGGTTCACTGAAGTGTGAATGTTTGTGTGTGTGCGCTCATGCACGCACACTTAGCCTACGTACGTGTGTGTGTGTGTTATTTTGTATGTGTTCTGATGTGTGTGTGTGTATGCAGGATTATCCATGAGGATGGCTTTTCTGGGGATGATGTGAAGCAGTATAAGCCTGTGGTCTACAGCAACACCATCCAGAGTTTGGCTGCCGTCCTCCGAGCTATGGACTCTCTGGGCATCGAGTACGCAGACAAGGACAGAAAGGTGGGTACATGCACCCTGCACAGAGTAGGATTCATCCATAGTATACAACCAATGTCCCTTTCAAAACCTGACTTCAAGGTGCACTGCAAAGCAGACCTTAATGTTTCCAGTGGGGTATGGTAGTAGACATCCAGGAATTCAGCTATACAGTCTTCACCTCATATGTGTCTTAATAAATCTATGCATGTGTTTTTGTTTGTGTATGTATGTATGTGTGTGTGTGCGTGCGTGCATGTGTGTGTGTGTGTGTGTGTGTGTGTGTGTGTGTGTGTGTGTGTGTGTGTGTGTGTGTGTGTGGTGATGCATAGTCACATCTTTTGTACATAATATATTTTGTATGTGTGTGTCCAGGCGGATGCTAAGCTGGTGTGTGATGTGGTCACTCGTATGGAGGACACAGAGCCCTACTCAGCAGAGCTGCTGACAGCTATGAAGCGTCTGTGGGCCGATGCCGGGACCCAGGAGTGTTTCAACAGGGCCAGGGAGTACCAGCTCAATGACTCCGCTGCCTAGTGAGTACACACTAAGGGACCAAGCATATCGGAATGCATGAAACTTTAAATTAAGCATAATTCATGCATTGAATCAATGGAAGATTTGTGAGAAAGTTCCAGTTTACATAACATATTGGAATTTGAGTCCATTAGCTGCCTGTTCTTGAACAGTAACACAGTGCAAAGGTTAGTCTTTGAAGTGACTACGTTGGTTAGTCTTTACAGTGCAAAGGTTAGTCTTCGCACTGTATTTTTGTAGCTCTACACTCTTAGAAAAAAGAGTTCCAAAAGAGCTCTTCCTCTTTCCGCATAGGATAACCCTTTTTGGTTCTAGATACAACCCTTTTTGGTTCCAGATAGAACCCTTTGGGTTCCATGTAGAGCCCTCTGTGGAAAGGATTCTACTTGGAACCAAAAGGGTTTTACCTGCAACCAAAAAGGGTTATTTAAAGGGTTTTCCTATGAGGACAGCCGAAGAACCCATTTACATTCTAAATGGCACCTTTTTTTCTAAGGGTGTATTACTGAAGCTCTACCTCCCCTCCCCTCCCCTCCCCTCCTTCACTTCCCCCCCCTCCCTCCTGTTTCCATTTCCCTTCTCCTTCCTTCTTTCTCTCATTAGCTACCTGGACAGTTTAGACCGTATTGGTGCTGCTGACTACCAGCCCACCGAGCAGGACATCCTGAGAACCCGAGTCAAGACCACTGGGATCGTGGAGACCCATTTCACCTTCAAAAACCTGCACTTTAGGTTAGACACACCACACACACATAGGTTTACACATACAGTTCCTCTCCCAGTCCAGTATATTTGTTTGTAGCATATTTGTGGTGTATGTTATGACACGTTTATAACTCTTATGTTTCTTTCAGGCTGTTTGATGTTGGAGGTCAGAGGTCAGAGAGAAAGAAGTGGATCCACTGCTTTGAGGATGTGACGGCCATTATCTTCTGTGTGGCATTAAGTGGCTATGATCAGGTTCTGCATGAGGATGAAACAACTGTAAGTACTTCACACACACTTCGTACTACTCACAAACACACCACACATATTCTCAAACATGCATCTCATCTGTCTTATTTGGTATTTTCTGCAGAATCGCATGCACGAGTCCCTCATGCTCTTCGACTCTATCTGTAACAACAAGTTCTTCATCGACACCTCCATCATCCTCTTCCTCAACAAGAAGGATCTGTTCGAGGAGAAGATTAAGAAGTCACCACTGAGTATTTGTTTCCCTGAATATACAGGTAAGACTTCCCTACAGTCCGCAAATATACACAAACTTAGACAGACACACATGCAAAACAGATGGTCGTAAGTCTCTCTCACTCTCTGGCGCTGTATCTCTCTTCCTCTCCTACTCTTCTTTCTCCTCTCTCTCGCCCTCACCCACCTTTCCTCCCAATTTCCCCATAGGTGCTAACACTTATGATGATGCTACCGCATACATTCAGGTGCAATTTGAGAGTAAGAGCCGTTCGCCCAACAAGGAGATCTACTGTCACCTGACCTGTGCCACTGACACAGGAAACATCCAGGTAGTGTTTGACGCAGTCACTGACATCATCATCGCCAACAACCTGAGGGGGTGTGGCTTATACTGAGGCCTAGCCCTGCACAGAGGTTGCATTGGAGGGTGTGAGGTGGTTAATAATAATAATAATTTTGATGATATTAAAAGGCATAATTATGTAAATCTACACGTCCAAAGGGACCCAAAGAGCTGCCGCCATTCACCACGACGGATTCTTTGCCATGTTCTGTTCCTCTATTCCTTTTTTAAATTTCAAAATCCCACCACCCCTCTTTTGTTTATTTGTTATCAACATGTGTTTCCTATTGAATGTCTTTCATGTTTTGTTGATTGTGTGAACAACTGTAAGATGTAAATCAGAAAAGGGGAGGTCCAAGGGGTATATTCTGTTTTCGTGCCATGTTTCGCAACAAATTAGATAGAAATGTTATGCATAGAGAGGAGAAGGTCCTCTTTTCCTTGTGATAGAGATTTGTGTCAGTTCTATACATTACATCTCTATCTGCAACATCCAGAACATTGAGCCACGATGAATGTACCCCTTGGTGCTCCGTTTGCAGAGGTGATGTTGTGCTCTAGGTGATGATGTAATAGAGGAGGTACTGGTGGCTGGGGCGCGTAGTGGGGGTTCTGTACAGCGTTGGATAGAACCCCCCTCTCTGTTGGACTCACACTGGGCTGCTCTACATGAGCTCCTTCTGCTTGTGTGGCAGGCTCTGCCATTGGCCTCCTGCAGTGTGATGAAATGCCTGTCAGCCAATGATATATCTGTGTCGGGAAAGTGTGATATCAGTGCCAACCTTCTGAGCATGACAGATAGGGGAATAGAATTAGAGATCATTGATCACTTTCACACTATCTTTACAATATAATGCAATTGAAGGGACACAAACGCTTTATTATCATCAAATTATCTATGGATTTTATTTCAACCTCATGCCCTCCTACCTCCTAGAATCCCGTGCCACATATTTATTTCCTGTCCTGTCAGACCGGTGAAACACCACTTCCTGTCTCAGTCTCAGAGGGTCTAGAGCTGCTCTGATGGACCGTCTCAAATGTCACCTCCCATGTAGTGTACTACTTCTTCAAAAGTAGTACATAATATGGGGAATAGGTTATAATTTTAGACTTGCACACTCAAGTCCACTGGTCAGTGATGTATCATATGGTTGTCTCCTGGTCTCCTCTCACTTATCACTTATCACTGAGATGAAAGGACTGGACAGGTTTCCACCGTGTTGTTTTCACTCACTAGTCCTTACAGATTTGTAGTTTTAGGAGAGGACAGCCACAGACCACTGACCAGTCTCTGCTTGTTCAAAAGGGTCTTCCTAGGTGCTCTTTATGTAATAAAACATGAATATGTGAATGCTGAATTATTTGGAAGTTGAGGTAATTTGTAGATTAGATAAGCCACACAGTGCTTAGCTCAGGATGACCCTTGTGAGCAAGCATGCTGAATTCCAAATCCATCCATACTACCCCCTCTAGGAATTCCTGTAGATTTGAAAGAATTTGATTGGTTTAACCTTTTCATGTCCATAACAGAAATGTATAATATTCTACAGTACACATATTCTCTGAGTTTACTGATGGACAAATCGGCCAAAGCGTTTAAACAATACCTAAAGAAATCCACACACACACACCCCTAGAGTGCATGCAGTATAAGCCCATCAAATGCAAGTCAATAGAGACTGGAGAGTGAGTGATTTTACAGCATTGTCCCTCTTTCTCAGATCTTAAACATGTTCACATCTTAATCATTTTTGCTATATAGATTGTCTGGACCAATATATAAATATAAAAACAATATCTAAAGAATTCCACACCCTCTCTATCGCACAACAAATTCATTTTATGAGATTTTTTATCTGATTCTCAGAACATGTTCAAATTTTAATAATTGTTTCGACCAATATAATATAAAAGCAATATCTAAAGAAATCCACATACACTCCTAGAGTATATTATACAGCATAAGCAAATCCAATGTAAGTCAATGGCGAGTGAGGCCTGCTACAGCATTTGCCCTCTTTCTCTCTCTCTTTCTCTCCCTCTCTCACAAGCACATGCGTGTGTAGACACACCACAGACATCAATGCACACCAGTTGTAAAATGTTTCTCTCTGCAGTCTCCATTGGATTTGGAAATACTGCAAGTACTCTAGAGGTGTATGTTTGAGAGAGGGAGGGGATTTCTTTCAATATTGTTTTCATATTTATATTGGTCTGGACAATCTATATACCAAAAGTGATTAAGATCTGATCATTTGAACATGTATTCACATGACATGATTCGTGTAATGTGTAAAATACAGTAACCCCATGTGTCCAAAGTCTAAATATAGTACGACAGAAACGACTGTAGTTCACAAACAACAATGAGTTGAATCATCTATTTGGCATATTTGGGCTTTAACAGGTCACAGAACAACACTTTATGCTTTTAAACTATATCATTCTAAATTGTATTTCAAAATACATATGCTAAAGTCATTTTAATGATTTTTATTGTCTCAAAATCCCAACTTTGGAGGTATGATAGATAATGCCAATCTTAAAACGTCAATTCGGCATATCTAGACACTTGTACTATGTTATCACCAAATGTAATGCATTTACACCAAAGAGAATTTGTTCAGTGCCACATTTGTTAATATGGACATGAATGGGTTAGGTAATATGGTAATTGCGTCACCTTCTCTTCTGATAGAGTGGGTGGTATTTTTGCCACATTGCTTGTATATATATATATATAAACACACACACACAATCGATTTTAGATCTACAGACATGTCCAAGCGGCAGGGGCTGGGGTAGAGTTGGAATTCAGCAGCAGTCTCTCAGTGGGGAGTTTGGGTTAACCCTAACCCCTACCCCCTGACCTCTTAACCCTGAGCAGGCCACAGTCAAACCCCGGCTGTCACGTTCTCTATTTTCACAGAGGAAAAGTACTGCTCTCCACTCATTCACCTGTGCACCTGAAGATGCATCCTATCCCTCTATACTCCCTCTATCACGTGTCGTTCCTCATTTCTCTCAATCCCCCTTTCCATTTTCACCTTAAACACCGTACTGTATATATATGATTATACCAGATTTCTTTTTTTTACTGTGAATGCTTTTGTTCTGCACCCCTTCCTCCTCCGTAGATTATTGGTTGCTCTCTCATGTGGAATGTTTGTGCTGAGCCAATCGAATGTTGTGTTTACATTAAAGCCACACTTTTCCTAACTATTCCCACGGCCATATTGAGTATCTTTTTCATGTCTGTCTTTCTCCCAGTGCTTTGTTTGAAATCAACCCCCAAGCTCTTCTCATATTCTCATTGATCTGAAATGATCGGATGGGTGCAATATGGTAATAGCTCCATTGACTCTTATGGTTGGATCGGTGGACTTTCCTCCATACTGCCTACATGTCTAATCCTCTCAGATCTACCAGAAGTGTCCAGGGGTAGATTTCAGACTGAAAACAGGTCTTATATGCCTCATGAGAGCATAAGGCCTAGATTCAATCAGATCTGCATTATAGTGCCATTGACATTTAAAGATAATTTCCGATTGAGCCGATGTATGCAGCATTTACCGTGAATGCGGTCTCCACGAAAACATTGCCTTTAAAGGGTGCATGGCCAAAGAGGGCAGATCGCATTGAATCTAGCCCTAAGACTTCTACATAGCCATCTACATATGTATGGAACATCATGTCAGGAAACATTTGAAAGTAGCAGCTATCAACAGAATTCCATTTTCTAAGATAGTGGTCGATCTTCTAGATTAGACTGTCATCAATTAAAATGTGTTATTTATATATTGAATGATGAGTCTAGATCAGCCGTCTGACCTGGTTCTGTTAGTTTGATGGATGCGATGTTCATTACTGGGTCATTTCAGTGTCAGAAAACATAGGCGAGATCCTCTCCGCCAGAGAGTATAGCACTCATCTGTCCCTGCGTGCCCCGTTTCAATATGATGGATTCCGTTAAAGGGCTGGGCTTTCAATATAAATTAATGACAAAAAAAGACATCTTCGAGAGAACACTTTAATATTTTACATTTAATATGTTACATAATATTTATTAATCCAAGCCAAAAGGCTCAAATCCATAATCCCACTGTTCCACAATCCCATAGTTCCATTACAGCTGTTACTCCTAGCTTTGATTGGCTGTATGAGGCCGCTAGAATTAGAAGTAGCATTAACTACAGATCTAGGATCAGATCTCACTACCCTCAAACCTAACTGCAATCATTTGGGGGTTAAACAAATATCTATCCCTGTATCTGTACTTAGGGGGCAACCTCTTCCTCCTCCTATGAGGCCAGCAGAGGTCAGAAGCAGCAGGGACTTCCTCTCAGGGGATCCACCTGCACATTCCTCTTTTTCCTCAAAGACCAATCAGCATGAGTCTAGTCCCATGTAACATGTGCACCAGCACAGTCTCTGGGTAGCAGAGTTAGAGGTGGAGCCTCTTGATGTCCTCACTGCGGAAATCAATGCGGAGCGCCAGAACCTGCCGGACCTCCGCAGGGGTCAGACGCCACGTTAGAGGACCAGAGTTCGGGCCCCAGTAATCCAAGGTCTCTGTTACCGAGAAACACAAAAACATACACAGTTCTGAGAACAGGCATGTGTATACAGAGACATGAAAGTACAAAATGAGAGGTCAGTGGTAAATAGAGTGAATTCGGAAAGTATTTAGACCTCGACTTTTTCCACATTTTGTTACGTTACAGACTTATTCTAAAATGGATTAAAAAGTTTCCCCCCTCATCAATCTACACACACGCACAATACCCCATAATGACAAAGCAAAAACAGGTTAATTAAAAATAAAAAACTGAAATAATACATTTACATAAGTATTCAGACCCTTTACTCAGTACTTTGTTGGCAGCGATTACAGCCTCAAGTCTTCTTGGATATGACACTACAAGCTTGGCACACCTGTATTTGTGGAGTTTCTCCCATTCTTCTCTGCAGATCCTCTCAAGCTCTGTCAGGTTGGATGGGGAGCGTCGCTGCACAGAACTTCTCAAGTCTCGCCAGAGATGTTCGATCGAGTTTAAGACCGGGCTCTGGCTGAGCCACAAGGACATTCAGAGACTTGTCCCAAAGCCACTGCTGCGTTGTCTTGGCTGTGTGCTCAGGGTCATTGTCCTGTTGGAATATTAACCTTCCCCCCAGTCTGAAGTCCTGAGCACTCTGGAGCAGGTTTTCATCAAGGATCTCTCTGTACTTTGCTTCGTTCATCTTTCCCTCGATCCTGACTAGTCTCCCAGTCCCTGCCGCTGAAAAACATTCCCACATGCTTCACGTAGGGATGGTTCCAGGTTTACTCCAGACGTGATACTTGGCATTCAGGCCAAAGAGTTCAATCTTGTTTTCATCAGACCAGAGAATCCTGTTTATCATGGCCTGGGAGTCCTTTAGGTGTCTTTCGGCAAACTCCAAGTGGCCTGTCATGTGCCTTTTACTGAGGAGTGGCTTCCGTCTCACCACTCTACCATAAAGGACTGATTGGTGAAGTGCTACAGAGATGGTTTTCCTTTTGGAAGGTTCTCCCATCTCCACAGAGGAACTCTGGAGCTTTGTCAGTGACCATTGGGTTTTTGATCACCTCCCTGACCAAGGCCCTTAACCCCTGATTGCTCAGTTTGGCCGGAAGGCCAGCTCGAGGAAGAGACTTGGTGGTTCCAAACTTCTTCCAATTAAGAATGATGGAGGCCACTGTGTTCTTGTGGACCTTAAAATCTGCAGAAATGTTTTGGTACCCTTCCCCAGATCTGTGACTCGACCCAATCCTGTCTAGGAGCTCAACGAACAATGTGGCCCCATCTATGTGATTGTGTCTGGGTTGAGGATTGCTTGTGGGTTGAGAAATGTGTGAGTGTGTATACTGCAGATTACCCGCTCCAGGTTAAGGATGGTGGCCATCTGAGTCAGCCGGGCAAACTTGTCCCTAATAGTCCAGGTGGTGACAGTAGTGAGGTAGGCCACCAGAGAACGCAGCTCCTTATCAAACTGAAGCCCTCCCAGCTAAGAGACAGGTGCAATAAGGGGTTCAAATCAAGAGCATGAAACTGAAAAAAGGTGTCCAGACCAGCAATTAAATATTTAAACAAAGACCACATCAAAAAGGATCAAAGGATCAAACAGAGAACATCCCAGAAAAAGAAAGAGGGGATACGTGGCCTGCAATAAAATGCTTTAGTATCCTTGCACTAAATTACAGCACACACACCGTCTAAAGAGGCAGATGCCAAGGGAAAAGAAGCTTAATCTACCATCCTTCTGGAGTCATAAATAAAACATTAAAAGAAGGCCTCTTATCATTACGTCACAGACAGTGCATGCGGTAGGTGTGATGCCACCTTGTGGCCAGGCTTGGGATATCTCACCCTGCTGAAGGTGCACTTCAGGATGGTCTTCTCCATCTCCATGGAGACCAAACTGGTCATGAGGCTGGTCAGTGTGTCATAGATAATTGAAGAGAGCCCCGCCTGAGAGAACAAGACAGAGAGATTATAAAGAGGGGGAGAAGAGAAAATAAATAGTTTCTAAAATGCTAATATAAGATATTTATTCCTGAAGCTAAGCAGAACCATGGTTACCTTGAACTCTGCCATGAGCTACTCGAGGTTGACGATGAGCTGCTGGACCCAGGGGTCGTTGGCCTCGTACTCATTAAACTCCTACTGCACAAGAAAACAGTACAGTCACACACTGGGGGGGAAAGGGTGTGTGTGTTTTTGTACCTCCTCTATGTTGTGTGAGATGGACAGGAAGCTGCTGATCCACGGTTTGACCTGAGGCTTGATGGCTGTGGTGTTCAGGTCCGTCAGGCCCTCCTGAGGTTCACAACTGAGTTAGTTCTACTCCATACAGATTAGACACACAGGTGACGTTTTGTAGTTGTATATTGTCTATGCATGTAAATTGGTACACAATTCAGTTTATCACTGTGACTTACAAATAAATGTTGCTGCTAGCACTACTACTGTTACTAGTATTACTTGCAAAATGAGGTCAAAGACCCCCTTAACACAACTGCACAGAGGCAGATCATGTGTCTCTGATCTGAGTATACTTCTGCATCCTCCAACCTGCAAGAGATCCTTGAACTTGCTGGATGTGTTGACCATGTCTGACAGACAGCTGTCAATCTTAGCTTGCTCTCCTGATCCCGCCCCCTGAGTGAACAACTTGGAGCAATCACTCTGAGAAAGAGAGAGAGGGGAAAACGTCATTATCTGTGGTATACTATACATAATGTGTCTTACTGAAATGTTACTCTTTAGCACCTCCAGGTTCCTCTTCAGAGTGGTGATGTTCTCGCTACACACCTCCACATTATTCAGAGTCACCTGGGATCGAAAGAAAGATGGGTGTGAGTGAATTTATGTGTCTGTTGTCTGTTTCGTGTTTATCATCAGGAATGCTGCCTTAGTGTGCTCTCTGTGACCGGTGTGTGTTTTAGACTGTGTCTGTTTCTTACCAGGAACGTTGCCACGGCATTTTCTGTGCTTTCAATGCTCAGTTTGGCGGTAAGTGTTTGTGTGTGTCGGTCAGTGTTTGTGTGTGTCGGTCAGTGTTTGTCAAGTCCCTCACCAGGAAGGCAGCCTTGGCGACCTCTGCGCTGTCAATGCCCAGGTTGTTGAATTTGCCCTGCTGCAGGCTGCCCTGCATCAGACTCACTGCACTGCTCACCCCACGCTGGATGTCCTGCAGCGTGGTCGCAGGGAAGCCCTGCCTCAGCTTATTATACAACACCTCCCTGAGTGAGACAGAGAGAAGGTGGGAGAGAGAAGCATGGGTTGGTGGAAGATGGAGAGAAAAAGGAAGGTGTGAGAGCTAGGAGGAGATTCAAATGAGCGTTCAAATGATTGATTGTGTGTCTACTACTGTCTACCTGAAGTCAGACTCTGGCACTGAGGTTGAGTTGGTTGATCATGGCACACAGGCAGTCAATGCTGGAGCTGGACAGGGCTCTGCTGATGCACTTCTTCACAATGTAGAAACAGTCATCCACCATGCTGGACGTCAGCTGACCCTTCTCATATGTATCCATTGCTACAGCCTAAGAAGAGATGGGCAAAGGGAATTAATATAATCATTATTACTATTGTGTGGTTACATATGTATACTGTGTATCAATGGTAATCATATCAGGGTTTGAGGTTGACAGAATTGCTGGTTTTCATTATTTTACTTCTAATGATGGGCTGATTCAGGGATAAATGAAACCCCTGCTGTATAGTTAGAAGTGGTGGCTAACCTTGCTGACGGTCTCCCTCGTGTAGTACTCCTCCATTGGAATGTAGTAGCCAATCAGCTCCTGCATGAGCTGGCCCAGCATGCAGTGTTTCAGCAGTTTCTCCACATTATGCTTGTGCTCTGTAGCAAGAAACAAAGACAACCAAACTTACTAACACAGTGTGTACAGGGTTTTATAAGTGTGTACGTTGAGTGTGTGTGTGTGTTGGGTGTCTTACCTTGAACGATGCCAGGTGTTGCCGTAGCATCCCCAACGTCAAAGTCGGCCATCTGCGACGGCGCAGGAATCTTAAGTAAAGCTCCGACCTGGCATTCATCAGAGTGACTTCCAGTAATACAGGATCCAGCTCCCTACACACACAGGTGAAACACAGGTGAAACGCAACATAAATACGCATAGTACACATGCATTGTCCTCTACACCAAAAGATGACATTGAGTAATGCTATTGAAATAAAGTGGGCTGAACTGTCACACTGACCTGGGTTCAATCCTCTCAGTGGGCACACTCTTCATCATGCTGCTCTGGACGATTTGAAACTGCAAGCAGAGATATTCAATTTAATAACACTTTCTTACTTTAGTCTGTAATTTAAAGATCTAATGAATTGAATGCAATTGACACACAGACCTTGTTGTGGTAGTCTCTCTGTTGGATGAACTTGTCAACTACTTTCTGGGCCTGTCGGTCACACTCCTGCTGCAGGTGAGTGATGAGAGTATACAGGTAGCCTGGACCGTAGTGCGTCTCTACGATGGGCTGGTGGGTCTCCACAACACGAGCTATGCCTGAAACACACACTAAATATTTTCCACCAATTCTATTTTCCTATACATACACACAAACCAACACGTTTACAGACATGTCTAAAAAGACACATCATCATTATGGTCAGTCCCTCACCCTCCATCAGCAGAGTCAGGGTGTCAGCAAAGACCAGGGCAGCTCTCTTCTCTCCCAGCTCTCCTCCCACAGCCAAGAGCAGGTTCTCATCTGCTTTAGAGGCCAGCTGAGAGAGAAAAAGATGACTGTGAAGATAAACAAAATGGACAAGCATTAACGCTCACACACACACTATTGCATGGACAACCCCACTCACTTGGCTGCAGAGGTACTGGCCAAAGCGAGCCAGGCCTTGATCGTGGAGGTCAAGCAGAGGGATGATTTTAAAGAATATTTTCACCTGCACCAGATCACCCCTGGTAACAGCCTCATCCAGTCTCTCCACAACCAGGACTTTCAATTGCTGCTCTGTCACTTGAAGCATGGCAAGGCTAGCGTCCACATCACTGCCTGAGCAGAAAATAGTATCAAAGACCGCACAGAACACGTTAGAAGGGACTGTGACAAAAACTGAAAGCAATGCAGATCTTACTTTCTGCACATTACCTGATGTGCTTCCCAAATTTCCTGAACTTTCCAATGCTTTTCAGTAACTTTGTGATCCAAATAAAAAAATGTTCTACACCTTTCCCATATTCAAGTCATTTGACATATTTTCTTATTACTCTTATGAACATAGAAAGAAAAAAATCCCACATCGGTGCATCCCTACAAAATATGAACGTCTAGAACCAGATAGAAAGTATGTAGAAATGATAATGGACCTTTCGATTTTTAAATAACTAATAATAATTTATTTTGACAAAACAAAATCGATCCCAAAACAACTGCGGCCCTCGGTTGAATTTAGAAATCCCGATGCGGCCCTCGATACAAAATGATTACCCACCCCTGCACTATCAGCAAGTGTGATGTGAGTAGAGTTGCAATGACGGGAACTTTCAATCAATTGCCCGGATTTCCAGAAATCCTGTTTGGAGAATTCTGGATTTTCAGCTCATTCCAACCGAGTTTTCTGTAAAATCAAGGAAATTATTAAACGTTCCCGTAACTTTACAACCCTAGTTGTGAGTTGTGGTGGAACATAGGGGCCTTACTCTCTTCTCCTTGGCGACTTAGCTCAATGACTGATTGGTCGAGAGAAAGGTAGCGGTGGATGTGGGCGGCAGCCTGTTCATAGTCCTCGTTGTGTAGCGCCGTCTGAACGCCGTCTGTACAGAACTTCAGGTCCAGGATGTCATCAGCCCGCTGGATAACCTTATAAAGCCGGGTCTGTTAACACACATACAAACAGTGTGCCATTATATCACTTACTGGAGTTGATAGGGACATCATTTTATATCCTAATCCCTCGGTTAACAGCCTATAATGCTGATTTGTGTACACACATACAGTAAGTGTGTGATTAGCTAGGTTTCCATCCAATTTCCGACAGATTTCGATGCGAATGTTCAAAAATCTGCATTAAGAAGATATATGCATTTCCCCACCCGTGGGAAACTGATTTATTGCGGATAAAAATCAGTGCGTGGTAATGTAGTGCACACAAAATGTACATTTTCGCTTAAGTTGTCATGCACTGAAAAAAAAGTTTCATGTGTTTCCATCGCATTGACAACTAATAATAATAATAATAATATATGCCATTTCGCAGACGCTTTTATCCAAAGCGACTTACAGTCATGTGTGCATACATTCTACGTATGGGTGGTCCCGGGAATCGAACCCACTACCCTGGCGTTACAAGCGCCATGCTCTACCAACTGAGCTACAGAACTGTTGCGTTAAATAGCAAACGTGCACACTCTGGTCTTGGCACGTGCGCTCTAGCCAACAGTTTGCAAATACATCTAGGCTAGTCTACATGAGATTATTTTGGATAAGATAGAGAATATTTTTATTAGTCAAATAGCAGTTAAACATCGATCATCATGTCACCAGAATAAGACCCTCAATATTTATTGGAAAGGAGCATCAAGCTCTCCACCATGCACTTTCATCACCCTGTGAAGTTCATCAGAACTTACAGTTGAAGTCGGAAGTTTACATACACATAGGTTGGAGTCATTAAAACTCATTTTTCAACCACTCCAAAAATGTCTTGTTAACAAACTATAGTTTTGGCAAGTCAGGTAGGACATCGAGTTTGTGCATGACACAAGTAATCTTTCCAACAATTGTTAACAGACAGATTATTTCACTTATAATTCACTGTATCACAATTCCAGTGGGTCAGAAGTTTACATACACAAAATTGACTGTGCCTTTAAACAGCTTGGAAAATTCCCAAAAATGATGTCATGGCTTTAGAAGCTTCTGATAGGCTAATTGACATAATTTCATTCTGGTGGAAAGCTGCTATAGACCAAGTGCAGTCAGTATCTGGATAATATTGGTGAAATGCTTGATAATGTATGTGATATCAACAGAGAGGTTTCTTTTCTGAGTGATTTAAATATTGACGGGCTTTCATCAGGCTGCCCACTCAAGAGAAAGCTTAAACTGTAACTAGTGCCTGCAACCTGGTTCAGGTTACCAGTCAACATACCAGGGTAGTTACGAACAGCACAGGAATGAAATCATCAACATGTATTGATCACATCTTTACTAATGCTACAGAAATTAGCTTTAAAACTGTATCAAATCCATCAGATGTAGTGATCACAATATAGTAGCCATATCTAAGAATACCAAAGTCTGGGCATAATATAGTTCACAAGTTTTGTAGTGATTCCTATGTTGTTGATGCAAATAATATTTTTGTTTGTCCGTGGTGTGTAATGAGGAGCAACCAGATGCTGTACTTGACACATTTATGAAATTGGCTATCCCAGTTACTAATAAGCATGCACCCATTAAGAAAATGACTGTAAAAACGGTTAAATATCTGTGGATTGATGAGGAATTTAAAATGTGTATGGTTGAAAGGGATGAGGCAAAAGGAATGACAAATAAGACTGGCTGCACAACCGATTGGCAACCGGACTGCAAATGTATAAATCAGGTGACTAAACTGAATAAAAAAGAAGAAACTACACAATGAAACAAAGATAAATGACAAAGAATGGTAGTAAAAAGCTTTGGAGCACTTTAAATGAAATGTTGGGCAAAAGGGCAAACTCCGCTCCATCATTTATTGAATCAGATGGCTAAGTCATCTCAAAACACACTGATATTACCAACTACTTTAATTTTTTTTTTATTGGCAAGATTTGCAAACTAAGGCATGACATGCCAGCAACAAACGCTGACACTACACATCTAAGTATATCTGACCAAAGTATTATAGACAAGCCTTGTAACTTTGTATTCCATAAACTGAGTGAGTGTGGAAGAGGTGATAAAAATGATTGTTGTCTATCAACAATGACAAGCCACTGGGATCTGACAACTTGGATGGAAGATTACTGAGGATAATAGCGGACGATATTGCCACATCTTGAATTTAAGCTTACTAGAAATTGTGTGCCCTCAGGCCTGAAGGGAAGCAAAAGTAATTCCGCTACCTAAGAACTGTCAAATGTCAAAACATATTGATACAACAGTAGCTAAGATAGGGAGAAGTCTATCCATAATAAAGCTCTTCTCGGCCTTCGTAACAGCGCTATCAATAAGGCAGGTTCTACAGGACCTAATTTTGTCACACCTGGACTGTTACCTTTATTTAACTAGGCAAGTCAGTTAAGAACTGTTCAGTCATGTGGTCAGGTGCACAAAGAGGGACTTAGGAAAACTGCAATTGGCTCAGATCAGGGTAGCACGGCTGGCACATGGATGTACACTAACATTAATAATATGCATTAATCATAATAATAATAATTAATTAATGTTAATTAATAATAATATGCATGTTAATTTCTCCTGGCTCAAAGTGGAGGAGAGATTGACTTCATCACTGCTTGTATTTATGAGAGGTGTTGAGACATGTTTAATGCATCGAACTGTCTATTTGAACTACTGGCACACAGCTTAGACACCCATACATACCCCACAAGACATGCCACCAGTGGTCTTTTCACAGTCCCCAAGACCAGAACAGACTATGGGAGGTGCACAGTACTACATAGAGCCATGACTACAAGGGTCTCTATTCCACATCAAGTAACTCATGCAAGCAGTAAAATTTGATTTAAAAAACAAATAAAAACACACCTCATGGAACAGCGGGGACTGTGAAGAGACAGACACATGCAAACACACACATGAAAACATACGCACTATACACACACATACACATGGATTTTGTGTTGTAGATGTGGTAGTAGAGTCGTGGCCTGAGGGCACACAGGCCACAGCAGCAGCCAATGGGGATCCATAATAAATACAAACAAAAATATTAGCACATAATAAAGGCATTTCCCCCGCCATTTCTTACATTTTTTTTACAGACACAAAAAGATCCACCATGTCAAATGAACAAATGATCTGTTTGCATTTAAAAAAATAGTACCGAAACTTCTTGTTTCCATCACAGCTGATTTTTAAAAATATGGTATGACTTCACTCGCATAAAAACTGTTCATGGAAACATGCTTTCTGTGAGTGAGTCTATGTGGGTGTAAATAGCGTGTCTGTAGACAGTACCTTTGCCAGGTCTAGCTGGCAGACTTTACAGCTGACATTCTCTGCCAGGCTGCACGTGAATGTAATCATGCCAGACAGCTGACTGGCATCTCCTCCTATCAGCTGCAGGTTGGGCCTGGGGGACAACGTGACAGGATAATTGATATTCGATTAGACATGGTATTTCTCTCAATAGTTTACAGTAGCTTCCACAACTAATCTCCTTTCCTTCATCTATAATGATCGGAAATTGTTGAAATTACAGTGGTGAATGTCTACCAGATATCACTTTTCCCAGAGTCCATCTCTTCCACACCAGTGCAAATGAAGAAAAGTAGATAAGGAAAGGAAACCTCTCTAGATTATTGGGATGTAGGGTATGTACTCATAGACAGTGAAACTTCTCTCACCCTCTCTAAAGTACACACACTTACCCCATCCTTTGAAGAGCGAGCATCTTGGTGTCAATGTTCCCCTACTGCCCAACCAACTTCTCCAGCTCAGTCTCCACCTTTTTCTGTGGTAGATGAACACACAAAGTCTCTCTCTCTCACACGCACACACACAGGGAGGGCTCTGTGGCTTCAGGCATAAAAGGTTGCATTCAATAGATAGCGGCAATGGAAAAATTAAGCAATAAGGCCTGAGAAGGTGTGGTATATAACCAATATACCACGGCTAAGGGCTGTTCTTAAGCACGCAGTACCTAGACACTGTCCGTAGCCGTGGTATATTGGCCAAATACCACAGACCCCCGAGGTGCCTTATTGCTATTATAAACTGGTTACCAACGTAATTAGTAAACATTTATTTTGTCATACCCGTGGTAGTATACGGCCAATCAGCATTCAAAGCTTGAACCACCCAGTTTATAAGGCAGATAGAATATTATGACAGATAATTATGTTTCTGGTTTAGCTAGCTATGCTAACACAGTCTAGGGGTACATCTTTGCATCCCTACAGCTGCCCGCTGGGTGAATTCTCACCTCCTCGGTGCAGAGCTGCTGGTAGAGACCCGCTCCAGATCATCCAGCTCCGTCAGAGCTGAGATAGCATCCATGCTCACGGCAGATACACATGCAGAATCACATCGCTTCACTACTATGGGGCTGCTCTCTGCCATCGTTGCCTCACATAAACAGAAAACGTGCCACTTCCGTTTGCTCGCTCCGTACCTGCACCGGCACATTTCCTGGAACCGCTAGGCGTCGCTATTTAGCCGGATTTAACAATGAGTATTTCTGTTTGATGCATTCCTTTCTCATAATTCACTTCTAAACAATTATCTTGCCATTCAATTCCCTCTGTGCCATGTCTGTACTTGAAGTACTGGAATTCAGTAAGTCTCCACCAAAACTCCCAATAAATGCAATTCACTTCAAACACATTTGACAATGTGCCATTTCAAAGTTCATGTGGATGAATAATATCAGGAGGAATAACAAAACAAATATTTGTCAGGACACAATACTTTATTAAATCCAACATATGACAACACTCTCCAAAATTATTTTCAAAGTGTTTAATATTGTGTTAGCACTCCGCAACTGCATTGGGTTGCACTGCTATGTCTCCTTGTTTCTTCCCAGACTGTGTTGTCCAGAGTTTGGTAAAGGATAGTCTATAGATGTTATGAATAGAGCCAGTGGTTGTTTTGTAGGTCTCTATTTCAGCAGAGGCCCAATAAGGACTTGCTAATCGTCACCCATTTCCACATCTTCTTGTAACTTCTGCACCATCTTCTCCTCCAGAACCTTGGCTTTGCCTACACATGGAAAACAAATTGATTAGCAAAATTATTTATTTCATTTATGTAAACTCAAAGTGGAAGGAATGCCATCACCTAATATAGATAGATATACAAACACAACATAAAATACTAAACAGCAACAAGGGAAATCAGTGAACTCACCTGCATGTGGGGCTTTGATGAGGTGAATGTTCTTCTTCACTTCGTTGATGGCTTCCTCCTTTTCCAACTGCTTGCCCTTCTTCAGTCTGATCAAGAAAGGGAGAGGAAATATGGCAAAATCAATTTGAAAACAGACTCCAACACTTGGCGATACTGGCCTTTGTTATTTTCCTGTAACTCATAGTAATGTTATGAAGCAGGAACTGTGTAATTAAAGTTTGACTCACTCAACCAGATTTTACAGAATACTAATATTATCATTATAAAGTTGGAAGGCCCATGTGGCCAACAATTTCAAATTGAACCAGGCTCTTATCTGTGGGAGGAAAGCTAGGGCTCACCTGTTGAAGATGAACTGTGCCTGTCGTTTCCGCTTTATTCCTTCCACCTTCCTCATTGCCTCCACTGAAAATAGCAAAATTAGTTGGATTTAACAGATCAACAAAGCTATTAACAAACCTTAGCAGTTAGCTACATCGGTCTTGATGTAGCTGTAGAAGTAACATACACACCATAAGTAACATGTGTCATTTAAATTGCTCTTGCTGCTGGTGATTCTCTGATCCACCTCGACGCAGACGACACCATTCTGTATACTTCTGGCTCTTCTTTGGACAGTTAATGAACCTCCAGACGAGCTTCAATGCCATACAACTCTCCTTCCGTGGCCTCCAACTGCTCTTAATTGCAAGCAAAACTAAATGTATGCTCTTCAACCGATCGCTGCCCACACCTACCCACCCGTCCAGCATCACTACTCTGGACAATTCTGACTTAGAATATGTGGACAACTACAAATACCTAGGTGTCTGGCTAGACTGTAAACTCTCCTTCCAGACTCATATTAAGCATCTCCAATCCAAAATTAAATCTAGAATCAGCTTCCTATTTCGCAACAAAGCATCCTTCAGTCATGCTGCCAAACATACCCTAGTAAAACTGACTATCCTACCAACCCTTGACCTTGGCAATGTCATTTCCAAAATAGCCTCCAACACCCTACTCAGAAAATTGGAGGTAGTCTATCACAGTGCTATCTGTTTTGTCACCAAAGCCCCATATACCACCCACCACTGCGACCTGTATGCTTTCATTGGCTGGCCCTCGCTTCATATCCGTCGTCAAACCCACTGGCTCCAGGTCACCTATAAGTTGTTGCTCTGTAAAGCCCTGCCTTCTCAGCTCACTGGTCACCCGCGCAGCATGTACTCCAGCAGGTATATTTCACTGGTCACCCCCAAAGCTAATTCCTCCTTCGGCCGCCTTTCCTTCCAGTTCTCTGCTGCCAATGACTGGAACGAACTGCAAAAATCACTGAAGCTGGATTCGTATCTCCCTAACTAGCTTTAAGCACCAGCTTTGCTTTATCTTGGCCAGGTCACAGTTGTAAATGAGAACTTATTCTCAACTAGCCTACCTGGTTAAATAAAGGTGAAATATATATATATATATATTTTAATGTGCAGAGAGCATGATCTCAACCTGTCATGTGAGAATTGACCTGAATAGAGTATGAAAACAACTGAAAGATGAAAGTGAGGGCAGGGTTGTAATTAGTAAGAACCAAACAGACCGAAGTAGAGGCACCCATTAGAGGTTTATTGATTACACCCGATTCTGTTGCAAAATATTTTGTCTGTGTTCACTCCAAGCGGAAAACGATTTGCAACGAAAACTATCATTTATATTGGACAAATTTAGGTAGGTCCTTCCCGGTTCCATTCCCTTTGTTTGGTTCTTAAACGGTAAACAGTTTCCGTTGCAAGAAGTACTGAAAACAGCCCTGACTTACCCAGTAAGAAACACTAGTTTTCATTGCAAAATGTTTTGCTACGGTTTGCACTAATAAATACACTCCTGAACTTTAGCCATAACAAGTACCTGTCTTGCTCCACAATTCCCTCTGGTATTTGACAGCCACATTTCTGCGCTTCTCAAACTCCAGGCAGTTATCCTGTGTTGGAAATAAATCAGTAAGAGACTCAAGGGCAAATCGTCTATGATGGTTTATCAATCATATCACATTCCATTTCACATCTTGCATGGGTGGACGTGGGAACTCACCACTGTCAATTCCTTGCCAGACGCTTTCCTGAAAGCCTTGGTCCATCTGGTTTTTCTTGGGTTACGTTTCTTCTTGAAGTTTTTGAGGCATTTTGATTTACAAAACCTGAACGTCTGAGAATACATTTGAGTCATTATTTAATTTATACACAGGGTAGCAGCAACAAGAACTGTTCCATGTCTGTTCATGGAGAGACCCCCTCAATGTACGAGAAACAACACTATTACAGCTTTAGCAAAGCCAATGTCTCCACTGCTGAGTGAGACAGACTTCACAACAATAACAGGCCTGGCTGGCTAAGAAACTGCACTAAAACGTTGAAATATAGCTAAGAGGTGAAAAAAAAACGAATAGGTTATCTAGTATAGTTGGGCACCCGGGCTTATACTGTCTTATGTTACGTAGCTACAGATTTGGAAGAAAAAAAAAACATCCCAGCTGACAAAACAAGCTAGCTAGCTAGCTAGCTAGCAGGAAGTTAGAAAATCAGCTAGCATATTAGCATAGAAGCCGTGAAAGCAGAAAGGAGGACACAAAAAGAAAAGTCACACCTTGCAATCGTTCCGCACAAACATCGTACCGTGCCCGGGATACACAGGTCCCGAGCAAAAGTAACATTTTTCAATTCGCATCGTTAGACCTCTTGATTATTTATTGCCCATGTGTTATCCGTGGTGGAATGCGAGTGGCAGGATTTTAAAAAGGAAGTTACGATGTACTATTTCCGGTAAAGATATTTATTTTTACGTTAAACTGCCCCCTAGTGTGTAACTAGATACGTTTCTAAACCTTAGCGCCTGGAAATGCAGATGTTTGTTAAAATTACGCTACATATTGACTAAATAATACGATTGTTTCAGAGGTAACGTTAGCCAAGGTGAGAACTGAGACAGCGCTTTAATAAATAATAAAATATATTTATTTTATGGAATAAAGGATATGGTTTACATATTTGGCATGAAAACAGTGTTTGACAGAATACAGCAGATTTAAGGCACATTGTAAAATTACGAATGAACAAAATCAGCATTGATTTACATGGAACCTCAAACATTTCTGATAGACCCAATAACCCGACATTGTGATACAAATAAAAACACACCGCTACTCTGCTACTACAGAGCAGGCCTATACAACAACAAAAAAATCACTCTATTCACTACAGATTGCATGTGCTCAGGACTTTTACATTGTACAAGAATAAATGGAAGTGCATAGTGAGAAAAATATCCTGTGTCAAAAAGTTCAATCTAATAAGGATGGGTTTCCTTTTAATTCACAGGAAAGTGTTCTCAACTAATACAATTCAGTGGCTTCTCACTTTTCTTCTGGATCTTAGAAAATAGTTGGTTATAATACACTTTTCTTTTACAATGTAAAATACATTTAATATTCTCCGAAATGAAAACATAAAAAGGCACTTAATTGACACTGTATGGACAAGTGTAAGGAGAGGCACCACACCAAATGGCATAATCAAATTAACAAAACATAATGATGCTCTGGAACATTTGGCAGGGGTTAGTAGTTACTTTCAGCTTTGCACGTCATACATCCCCCCCAACATCTTGCCAAAACTTACTATGACATCATTGATTTACAAATATTACATGCCTTTCATCACATACAATAAAGCCCAGTCCTACCAAAACATCACTGAGGGGATGGTGTAACCATTATCTGTATGTGGACCCTAACAAGCACATTTGCCCTTCTCCTGGGTCTTGGGCTCTGTGATGTCTGTGTGGCCACTGTGTCCATTGGATCGCACAGTTCCATCAGGGATCCAGGACTTGTCCACACAGCGCTCCATCCTCTTCATAATGAGGTCCAGCAGGACATCCACAGCCTGGCTAACAAACTGCCCGTTAGCTGCACTTGTCTCAAAGTAAGGGATTCTGCACAGGAAGGAGAGCAACACATAAGAAAATTGACTGATATGTCTCTGTATGATGCAAACTATCTACCTACAACCTGAATAAGTTTTGATCTAATTGAAAGCGTTACTCTAAGAGAGAATATAGTTCTCAGCAGTTGAAAAGAAATCAAGGTTGAAAAAAAATATTTGTGTGGGTGTTTGTTTTTCGTCATGAAACATGCACTTGTGCTATAGCAGTGGAAGATGCATATTTGAAATAGTAGGAGCATGGCTCTCTAAAAACCACATTGGATTTCATACTGGTGGAGCCATCGTTAACGTTAAAAAATAACGACACTAACCAAATCTGACATATGAGTCGTATCTAGTCAACCATGACAACTCAATATGATGTGCATCTGGAAGAGAGACTTCAGACTGGCTACCTATATGATATTCAGCAATAACATTATGACTGGGCTATGTTAATCTGATTACCCGTCCTAAAACTTTAAATATATGTTGTCACTTAGATATTTTCCACGCACAAGATGGCCATTCAGCTCACCATAACTTTTTAACATAACCATAACTAAGTACTGGGGGCTCTATTTTCGGCTGGCCTTAAGATCGTGCAATTGTCAAAACGCACGCTCATTTGCAATTTAGACCTGTTAAAGCCAGGGCTGTTCTATTTTCACACCCTAGCGCCAAGATTGGTAATTTACCTGTCGTATGAACTTGCTTGAGATGAGGTGGGAGGGGTGGAACTATCCAATTAGTGTCCTTAAAAACGTGCGCCAAAATGCCAATTTCAGTATGCAAATTCAGTAGCTAACGAGGTTGGATATGGCATGGATATTGACCATGGAAGCGCAGCCTATCCAGCCCTGACTCACAGTGCCCATATGCACATGGAACAAGAGAAAAGTGCTTTTTTTATGTTCCCCATAAACTTTTTTTTATTTTTAATTTTACCCCAATTTCGTGGTATCCAATTGTAGCTACTATCTTGTCTCATCGCTACAACTCCCGTACGGGCTCGGGAGAGACGAAGGTTGAAAGTCATGCGTCCTCCGATACACAACCCAACCAAGCCGCACTGCTTCTTAACACAGCGCGCTTCCAACCCGGAAGCCAGCTGCACCAATGTGTCGGAGGAAACACCGTGCACCTGGCAACCTAGGTGTACAGGAGTCGCTGGTGCGCGATGAGACAAGGATATCCTGGTGGCGCAGTACAGCGCCCCTAGCCACTCCGCCCTTAGCCACTCCTAGCCACTGCGCCACCAGGAGGTCCGCCCTAGCCACTGCGCCCAAGCCACTCGGCCTCAGCCACTGCGCCCCCACTGGACCTCCTGGCCACTGGCGCAGCCACTCCGCCCTTAGCCACTCCCCCTTAGCCACTCCGCCCTTAGCCACTCCGCCCTTAGCCACTCCGCCCCTTAGCCACTTAGCCACTCCGCCCTTAGCCACTGCCACTCCGCCCTTAGCCACTCCGCCCTTAGCCACTGCGCCCTTAGCCACTGCGCCCTTAGCCACTGCGCCCTTAGCCACTGCGCCCTTAGCCACTGCGCCCTTAGCCACTGCGCCACCCGGGAGCCTCCCGTAAACTTTTTGTATTGATTTGTAAAAAAATTTGTAAAAAAAAAAGACACTCCTCCAAGTGTATTTAAACAATTCAGTCCTATTATGCAGTATCAACGGTAGACATAGGCTATATCTTTCTTATTGAGAATGTGCCTCACACAAACAATACAATTTAAGGCAGACTATTTTTTAAGCGCGATATCTAAAGGCCTATACTGATTGAAGCCTATTATAACAAGGTTGATTGTCAACACTCAAAATAGAGCAAACACTGGATGTTATTTTTTACTCGTGTTATCACTTGTTACTGTAGCCTATGCTAATGACTAAACTGTATTATCAATCTACAATGGTCTAGGACAGAATATTCCGTGCCCCCAGCCAAATTGGAGTTGATGACAATGCAAAGACCTTCAATAACCTACAGAACTTGAGACTAACACATGCAGCCTTGATTGGCCAGTGAGTGGTCAAGTCCTCCTCCCACCTACAACTTGTTTATTCATACATTTATAAAACAGCCATTTCGCACCACCGCCAGCTATTATGCTTATAATAACAGCTGTGAAAATAGCAAAAATATTACTGACACACCCCTCCACCTATAGAGCTACCCCCAGCACTTATATTTACCATCGAGTTAGGTTTTTTAAAATAGAGTCCATAGTCTCTTACGACATGGCTTTTGACCACAAATTTGCATTTGTTAGTTTTAGCAAAACATAGGATGTCCATATCTAATCCCTTTATATTCACTAAATGTGTAATTTCAGGCCACAAGCAGGATACTTTACATGGATGTGTAAATATTTGCCTTTCCAGAAAGACCAACCTAGCCTAACATTTAGTATTGTTCGAGATTCCCCTGCACAGCCTTGAGTAAACACACATCAGCCACTGCCTTCTTGGCAAATGTTTCAGGGAGGGTTAGTCACAGGTAAGGGACACATACCCATACTTCTCTGCCAACTCACGGGCCTCATCTTCACGGACTGCCCTCTGCTCCTGCAGGTCACACTTGTTGCCACAGAGTACAATGTCTGGATTCTCGCAGTAAGCGTGCATCTGTAATTGACCTGAAAAAGTGAATAAGCCAGTCATCAGCCCACCAGTCATGATTGAAAGATAGTGGTTAAGACACTGCACATTTCTTTGGAAGTCAACATGAGATTGTGGTTGTCAGAATCTACATGTACAGAGGACTTACTCATCCAATTTCTGACATTAAGGAAACTCTGCTCATTGGTGAGGTCAAACAGGAGGAGGAAGCCCATCGCATCTCGGAAGAAAGCTGTTGTCAAACTCCGAAACCTGACACCACACAAGAAAAAACACCTTGTAAAGAGCTTCATTCAGTTTGAAGAAAGTAAGCAATTGAAAGCTGCCAACAACTACCTGACAGCCAGTGAGGGCTTGAGCACGAGTGTCAGTGGGAGATGAGTTTTGGATTGGCTTTACCTCTCCTGCCCTGCCGTGTCCCACAGCTGAACATGAATCCTCTGTCCTCTGCCTGCTGCCCCATCTGGACCATTTGATTTGTATACCTGTCAGACAAAGAGTTATTATACCCATATAAAGCAGTGAGGTCATTCTGGCTATGCGGCCCTAAAAATATACTTTCCTATTGGTCATCCTACATATACTGTATTATCTTGCAACCCAATCTTGCAACATTTAGATGGAAAATGTTTGCCCTGATCATCTCTACAATTATACACAGCATGAGTGATTATGATTAAATGACCCTGGTGTTTGGTTATGTGGTGTGAAGTGTTTATTTTCTAGGAGGGTGCTGCTGAACTCAAGTGATATTAGTCATCCATTCTTGGTCTGGGAGTTCCTCAGATTCCTGCGACACCCACACATACTGGTACATCGGCAGGTTCATATGTTTCAGACTCATTCTCTACAAAAAACAGTACTACCACTACCTTTTGCACTGTGAGGAGTAATGCTTTTAAGCTCCTACTTACTTTCCATGGTTAATAGTAAACCTGCACTACAAAAAAATGTCACATGGAATAATTGGCCATTTCAAATGTTAACTCTTTCAAACAAGCAGCACACTATTTGGTCATTACGGGTGGTAAGGGAGTACCTGTATGTGAATAATTAAATTCATGGTTTCTCACACAAGTGACAAATTGTATGACTAGGGCAATCAACTTACCACTCGTTTTTCTCTGAAATCAATGCCCACTGTAGTGATGAATTTTGAGTTAAACTTTTTGTCGGTGTACTGGTAGAGAAAGCTGGTTTTCCCTACTCCAGAATCACCAAGGGCTAGGAATTTGATGAGGTAGTCATAGTCCCCATCAGACATAGTGAGTGCTTATTTCAGACCTGAAAACCAGACAAAGAAACCAAACATTGAAGGAAGCAACTTAAAATCTGTGCACATATCCTGATGCAAATTTAAAACCAAGACTGTAGATAATAATTTGTAAACTAAACTATATATATATATACACACACACACACACTCATATAAGTATGTGGACACCCCTTCAAATTAGTGGATACAGCTATTTTAGCCACACCTGTTGCTGACTATGCAATCTCCATAGTCAAACATTGGCAGTAGCATAGCCTTACTGAAGAGCTCAGTTACTTTCAACATGGCACCATCATAGGATGCCACCTATCCAACAAGTCAGTTGGTCAAATTTCTGCCCTGCTAGAGCTGCCCCGTTCAACTGTAAGTACTGTTATTGTGAAGTGTAAACGTCTAGGAGCAAGAATGGCTCAGCAGCGAAGTAGTAGGTCAAAGAACGGGACCGTAAAAGTAGGCCATCCTCGGTTGTAAACGCTCATTACCGAGTTCCAAACGTTCTCTGGAAGCAACGTCAGGAGCTTCATGAAATGGGTTTCCATGGCCGAGCAGCCGCACACAAGCCTAATATCACCATGCGCAATGCCAAGCATCAGCTGGAGTGGTGTACAGCTCCAAGCCATTGGACTCTGGAGCAGTGAAAACACGTTCTCTCGAGTGATGAATCAAGCTTCACCATCTGGCAGTCTGACGGAAGAATCTGGGTTTGGCGGGTGCCAGGAGAACACTACCTGCCCCAATGCATAGTGCCAATTGTAAAGCTTGATGGAGGAGGAATAGTGGTCTGGGGCGGTTTTTCATGGTTTGGGCTATGCCTCTTAGTTCTAGTGAAGGGAAATCTTAATGCTACAGCATACGATGACATTCTCGACAATTCTGTGCTGCCACTTTGTGGCAACAGTTTGAGGAAGGCTCTTTCCTGTTTTAGTATGACAATGCCCTCGTGTACAAAGTGAGGTCCATACAGAAATGTTTTTTCAAGATCAGTGTGGAAGCACTTGACTGGCCTGCACAGAGCCACAACCTAAACCACATCGAACACCTTTTGGATGAATTGGAACACCGACTGAGCCAGGCCTAATCGTCCAACATCTGTGCCTGACCTCACTAATGCTCTTGTTGCTGAAAGGAAGCAAGTCCCTGCAGCAATGTTCCAACACCTCGTGGAAAGCCTTCCCAGAAGAGTGGAGTCTGTGGGTCCGATACCGGTTAATCGGACGATTACATTTTTTAAAATGTATAATAATGACAATTACAACAATACTGAATTAACACTTATTTTAACTTAATATAATACATCAATAAAATCAATTTAGCCTCAAATAAAATGAATGTTCAATTTGGTTTAAATAATGTAAAAACAAAGTGTTGGAGAAGTAAAAGTGCAATATGTGCTATGTAAAAAGGCTAACGTTTAAGTTCCTTGCTCAGAACATGAGAACATATGAAAGCTGGTGGTTCCTTTTAACAGGAGTCTTCAATATTCCCAGGTAAGAAGTTTTAAGTTGTAGTTATTATAGGACAATTTCTCTCTATACGATTTGTATTTCATATACCTTTGACTATTGGATGTTTTTATTGGCACTATAGTATTGCCAGTGTAACAGCATAGCTTCCGTCCCTCTCATCGTCCCTACCTGGGCTCGAACCAGGAACACATCGACAACAGCCACCCTCTAAGCACTGTTACCCATCGCTCCACAAAAGCCGCAGCCCTTGCAGAGCAAGGGGAACAACCACTCCAAGTCTCAGAGCGAGTGACGTTTGAAACGCTATTAGCGGGGTGCGCGCTAACTAGTTAGCCATTTCACATTCCGTATTTTATCTAACGGGCGGCATCCATAAGTCTAAATAGTCCTGTTACATTGCACAACCTTCAATGTTATGTCATAATTACATAAAATTCTGGCAAATTAGGCGGCCCAAACTGTTGCATATACTCTGACTTTTCTAGCGCCGACAGAGATTGCCGCCTCGCTTCGCGTTCATAGGAAACTATGCAGTTTTTTGTTTTTTTACATGTTATTTCTTACATTAGTACCCCAGGTCATCTTAGGTTTCATTACATACAGTCGAGAAGAACTACTGAATATAAGAGCAGCGTCAACTCACCATCAGTACGACCAAGAATATGACTTTTGCGAACCACTGCTTTTAAATCAGGGCAAGGTGGACGGAAATATGACCGAATACAAACAGTGTAGCTATTCCCTCCACAAGGCAATCAAACAAGCTAAGCGTCAGTATAGAGACAAAGTAGAATCTCAATTCAACGGCTCAGACACAAGAGGTATGTGGCAGGGTCTACAGTCAATCACGGATTACAAAATGAAAACCGTCCCCGTCACAGACCAGGATGTTGTGCTCCCAGGCAGACTAAATAACTTTTTTTGCCTGCTTTGAGGACAATACAGTGCCACTGACACGGCCTGCAACCAAAACAAGCGGCCTCTCCTTCACTGCAGCCGAGGTGAGTAAAACATCTACAGATGCACAATCGAGAGCATCCTGGCGGGCTGTATCACCGCCTGGTACGGCAACTGCTCCGCCCACAACCGTAAGGCTCTCCAGAGGGTAGTGAGGTCTGCACAACGCATCACCGGGGGCAAACTACCTGCCCTCCAGGACACATACACCACCCGATGTTACAGGAAGGCCATAAAGATCATCAAGGACAACAACCACCCGAGCCACTGCCTGTTCACCCCGCTATCATCCAGAAGGCGAGGTCAGTACAGGTGCATCAAAGCTGGGACCGAATGACTGAAAAACAGCTTCTATCTCAAGGCCATCAGACTGTTAAACAGCCACCACTAACATTGAGTGGCTGCTGTCAACACACTGACCCAACTCCAGCCACTTTAATAATGGGAATTGATGGGAAATTATGTCAAATATATCACTAGCCACTTTAAACAATGCTACCTAATATAATGTTTACATACCCTACATTATTCATCTCATATGCATACGTATATACTGTACTCTATATCATCTACTGCATCTTTATGTAATACATGTATCACTAGCCACTTTAACTATGCCACTTTGTTTACATACTCATCTCATATGTATATACTGTACTCGATACCATCTACTGCATCTTGCCTATGCCGCTTTGTACCACCACTCATTCATATATCTTTATGTACATATTCTTTATCCCCTTACACTTGTGTGTGTATATAAGACAGTAGTTTTGGAATTGTTAGTTAGATTACTTGTTGGTTATTACTGCATTGTCGGAACTAGAAGCACAAGCATTGCGCTACACTCGCATTAACATCTGCTAACCATGTGTATGTGACAAATAAAATTTGATTTGATTTTGATTTGACTCTTGCGTTCATTGCACGCAGAGAAGTGACACAATTTCACCTGGTTAATATTGCCTTCTAACATGGATTTCTTTTAGCAAAATATGCAGGTTTTGAAAATATATACTTGTGTATTAATTTTGATGTTTATGGTTAGGTACAGTCGTCCAACGTTTGTGCTTTTTTCGCAAATGTGCTTTTGTTAAATCATCCCCCGTTTGGCGAAGTTTGCTGTCTTTGTTAGGAAGAATAGTTTTCAGAGTTTGCAACGAGCCAGGTTAGCAGGCAATATTAACTAAATATGCAGGTTTCAAAATATATACTTGTGTTTTGTTTTTAAGAAAAGGCATTGATGTTTATGGTTAGGTACACATTGGAGCAATAGTCCTTTTTCGCAAACACGCACCGCATCGATTATATGCAACGCAGGACATGCTAGATAAACTAGTAATATCATCAACCATGTGTAGTTAACTGGTGATTTATGATTGATTGTTTTTCTTATAAGATAAGTTTAATGCTAGCTAGCAACTTACCTTGGCTTACTGCATTCGCGTAACAGGCAGTCTCCTCGTGGAGTGCAAAGTAATCAGGTGGTTAGAGCGTTTGACTAGTTAACTGTAAGGTTGCAAGATTGAATCCCCGAGCTGACAAGGTACAGATCTGTCATTCTGCCCCTGAACAAGGCAGTTAACACACCGTTCCTAGGCAGTCATTGAAATTAAGAATGTGTTCTTAACTGACTTGCCTAGTTAAATAAAGGATAAATAAAAGGTGTAATTTTTGTATTATTTTTAAATCTGCCAAATGTGTCCAAAAATACCAATTGTTATGAAAACTTGAAATCGCCCCCAATTAAATTGGCCATTCCGATTAATAGGTCAACCTCTAGTTTCTACTACATAACCACAACATAAAACGGTTCCCAGTGCCTTAAAAATAGCAGATTTTTAGGCTAGCAGGGTAGAGTGCCTGCGAAACAGTTGACCCGAGGACAAAACCTTTAGAGCTATGTTGGAGACGGACACGCCTCGGTCTGTCTTTTGAGAGCCTACAGCTCTCTTCTCATGGTCATGCAAGTATGCGGACACAGTAACAGGAAACACAAATATTTTATGTGAAAGAAACTACATTCGCCTCTATGCATGTTCAGTAAGGAAATGCTCAAACTTAGATCCTGCTATAACCCCATCCACAGTGAACTTTCACCTGTTTGCTTGGTAAAAGTGGATAATCTCCTATTTGGGGCAACTGTTACAGATTGAAACTCTACATGAGAGGATTAATTGTGGGTAATTATGCAAATAAGACTAAGAATTACACAATTGATCAACAGACTAAAAACTCACAAGAAAAACAAGTTATTCCATAAGAGTTGTCACAATTAGAGTTCAAATTGTATTGAGCTGAAATTTTCACTGGCATGATTGGTCCTGGTCCATAAATAGTTAGTAAATAAATCAGAATTAATCCATGTGTTTTTGATAGATACAAAATATGTATTACACAAAGCTATAGTGACATGCATTACTACGGAGTTATTATAGCATAGCTAGAAAGTTGAGGCCTGTGAATGAGAGACTGTGGTGGACACAAAATGAACTGAACACAGATATCCATCAAATAATATTCAAGAGAACAAGCTGGATGTGATTCCCACTGAAAGCAGAGTCCATCACATGACCACGGTATGAAAAGGCATTATTTCACTCTGTCCAACACTAAAGCCCTCATCCTGAGCAATAAGCTGCTTAAAGTCTGGAGCAAAATCAAGTTCTGTGATGAACACAACTGTGACTGGACTAGTGGTACCCCATCTCCGGCCTCTCTGAGCTGTTCCCCAGTAGGAAATGGAATAGCCAGGCTTACATTCTAAAGGCTTATATATGGACCGACTTATTATGTTTCACGGCACAACTGCACAGTACTACCTGCACACACTAATCGATTGACCTCGTCAAGCAAAAATGACAGTCAACTGTATTATTAAGTAAATGATGTCTCAAATCTCTTGGTCACCAGGCAGTTCATGCTTGTATAAGGGTACACCATCTGGCCAGCAGGGACACATTTACAGAGGATTTCCCCAGAGAAACAGGCCCCCTGGCTTGCGGGCAGCCCTGCTCTTTCGAAGGTTAAGATCACTGAGGCGGCACTAGTCGCCTCCAATGGTAATCAGATTAACTGCAAAAGTTCATGTGAAAGCAGGCTGCTACAGAGGATGCTAATCATGTAGGCCAAAGGCTTACAGTCTCTAGTGAAAGTCCACAGACCCCTTGCACTCTCTTCACATTTAGTTGCCTTAATTTTATCTAAAAAAGGGACAACAAGTGTTTAAAACATTTTACTGATCTACACAACCTACTCCACATTCTCAAAGTGAAAGAAAAATAACTGTACCAACTCAACAAAAAACATGGTGACATGGCCATGGTAGCCAAAAAAAATGGCCTGCTCAGCATTTTTATACATGATCCTAAGCATGATGGGATGTTAATTGCTTATTTAACTCAGGAACCACACCAGTGTGGATTGTGGAATCACCTGCTTTCAATACTTTGTATCCCTTATTTAAGTGTTTTCATTATTTTAGCAGTTACCTGTATGTTGCCATAAGAGTCGGGCAAACTTGGTAGAATCTTATTGAAAATTATTCACAGCTGTTATGGCTTAATTTTAAGGTGGCACAATGTGAATACAGTGCAAGGGGTGTGTAGACTTTCACTAGGCACTGTGTCATTGAACTGCCTATCATTCCCTTTGTTTTCACCTTTATTTAACCAGGTAGGCTAGTTGAGAACAAGTTCTCATTTACAATTGCGACCTGGCCAAGATAAAGCGTAGAAATTCGACAGATACAACAACAGAGTTACACATGGAATAAACAAAACCTAGTCAATAATACAGTAGAACAAAAGGCCTATATACAGTGAGTGCAGATGAGGTAAGGAAATAAATAGGCCATGGTGGCGAAGTAATTATAATATAGCAATTAAACACTGGAATGGTAGATCGGCAGAAGATGAATGTGCAGGTAGAGATACTGGGGTGCAAAGGAGCAAAATAAATAAATACCAGTATGGGGATGAGGTAGGTAGATAGCCCATCTATGTACAGGTGCAGTGATCTGTAAGCTGCTCTGACAGCTGGTGCTTAAAGCTAGTGAAGGAGATGGGAGTCTCCAGCTTCAGAGATTTTTGTAATTCGTTCCAGTCATGGGCAGCAGAGAACTGGAAGGAAAGATGACCAAAGGAGGAATTGGCTTTGGGGTGACCAGTGAGATATACCTGCTGGAGCGCGTGCTGCTATGGTGACCAGTGAGCTGAGATTAGGCGGGGCTTTACCTAACAGAGACTTGTAGATGACCTGTAGCCAGTGGGTTTGGCGACGAGTATGAAGCGAGGGCCAACCAACGAGAGCATACAGGTCGCAATGGTGGGTAGTGTATGGGGCTTTGGTGACAAAACGGATAGCACTGTGATAGACTGCATCCAGTTTGTTGAGTAGGGTGTTGGAGGCTATTTTATAGATGACATCACTGAAGTCAAGGATCGCTAGGATGGTCAGTTTTACGAGGGTATGTTTGGCAGCATGAGTGAAGGATGCTTTGTTGCGATATAGGAAGCCGATTCTAGATTTAATTTTGGATTGGAGATGCTTAATGTGAGTCTGGAAGGAGAGTTTATAGTCTAACCAGACACCCAGGTATTTGTAGTTGTCCACGTATTCTAAGTCAGAGCCGTCCAGAATAGTGATGCTGGACGGGCGAGCAGGTGTGCGGGCAGTGATCGATTGAATAGCATGCATTTAGTTTTACTTGCGTTTAAGAGCAGTTGGAGGCCACGGAAGGAGAGTTGTATGGCATTGAAGCTCGTCTGGAGGTTAGTTAACAGTGTCCAAGGAGGGGCCAGAAGTATACAGAATGGGGTCGTCTGCATAGAGGTGTACCAGAGAATCGCCAGCAGCAAGAGCAACACCATTGATGTACACGGAAAAGAGAGCCAGCCCGAGAATTGAACCCTGTGGCACACCCATAGAGACCGTCTACCCTAAGCAACAGCCTGTAGAGGAAAAAAAACAAAAAAACAAGAAAAGCCTAAATTACATATTTTCATCTAATTATGCTAAATGGGTTTGCTATAGTTTTTTTTTACTGAAATCCTTTTTTTTGATGAGTGGGATAACAAGTAGCAGGTTTGGTAAAATAGGTGGCATAGGACAAAGATGTTTAAAAAAATAAAAAACAAATTTTATGAAATGTCCTGAGACTAAT
Organism: Oncorhynchus keta; assembly: GCF_023373465.1. Classification (NCBI taxonomy): domain Eukaryota; kingdom Metazoa; phylum Chordata; class Actinopteri; order Salmoniformes; family Salmonidae; genus Oncorhynchus; species Oncorhynchus keta. Next base: position 70,971,657 of record NC_068422.1, on the reverse strand, counting down.
CTGATCACAGCTTCTACAAGGAAGCCTGAACGGCTGTGATTACATGTGTTGCAGATGAGCAGCAAAATCTTTTTTTTTTTGAGGAAGCCCACTACAGTGACTGCAGTATGAAATATTTTAACAAGGTGTGAAATACAACCTTGCAAGTTAGACATTACATCATCTTGAGTAGGCCTTCTGCACATGTTTTTGAGTGAAATCCCTATGCACTGATTGGCTGGTTCTACCTCACTGCCTGTCACTGATATCAGGTAAATATTAAATTCAGATTCTCTACACATTTGTTCAGGAATTTGCTCAAATTATTTGAGTCACATCGCTGCCCCTGCCCATTTCTACAACAGAAGATCCAAACTGAGCTCATAAACAAGGATCAGCCTTAGTCCTCTTCCAAAAGGTGTTTCAAAGTTATTGAATGTTTACTTTTAAACTTCAAGTGAAAGTGGTTAAAAGAGAAGGCTTTAGGCAAAGCCCTGTTCTCTGGTGGTGCGGATTTCACACTAGTTGGAGGAGGGCACCTCAGATTGTGTGCCAGCAAGCAGAACACAGCCTTTCAGACATTCTCAGAGCAGTAGAGCTGAAGTACCCACCCTGGGCAGTTGGCCAACTATAACAGCAAACTCCTCAAATGAGGATATGCAGATGACATGAACTTAAACAAACTGCACAAGATGAAGGGTGTTGCAGTACTACAATACTACAGCACTCATCCCAGATGTATTGACAGAATTACTTGCCAATATGCATCTGAAATATCACCAGGTTTCATCATCTTCAGGACTGGAAGCACTATTTTGTAACATTGAGTATTTTTATTTATTTATTTTATTTCACCTTTATTTAACCAGGTAGGCTAGTTGAAAACAAGTTCTCATTTGCAACTGCGACCTGGCCAAGATAAAGCATAGCAGTGTGAGCAGACAACAGAGTTACACATGGAGTAAACAATTAACAAGTCAATAACACAGTAGAAAAAAGGGGGAGTCTATATACAATGTGTGCAAAAGGCATGAGGAGGTAGGCGAATAATTACAATTTTGCAGATTAACACTGAAGTGATAAATGATCAGATGGTCATGTACAGGTAGAGATATTAGTGTGCAAAAGAGCAGAAAAGTAAATAAATAAAAAAAACAGTATAAAAACAGTATGGGAATGAGGTAGGTTAAAATGGGTGGGCTATTGACCAATAGACTATGTACAGCTGCAGCGATCGGTTAGCTGCTCAGATAGCTGATGTTTGAAGTTGGTGAGGGAGATGAAAGTCTCCACTTAAGCGATTTTTGCAATTCGTTCCAGTCACAGGCAGCAGAGTACTGGAACGAAAGGCGGCCAAATGAGGTGTTGGCTTTAGAGATGATCAGTGAGATACACCTGCTGGAGCGCGTGCTACGGATGGGTGTTGCCATCGTGACCAGTGAACTGAGATAAGGCAGAGCTTTACCTAGCATGGACTTGTAGATGACCTGGAGCCAGTGGGTCTGGCGACGAATATGTAGCGAGGGCCAGCCGACTAGAGCATACAAGTCGCAGTGGTGGGTGGTATAAGGTGCTTTAGTGACAAAACGGATGGCACTGTGATAGACTGCATCCAGTTTGCTGAGTAGAGTGTTGGAAGCGATTTTGTAGATGACATCGCCGAAGTCGAGGATCGGTAGGATAGTCAGTTTTACTAGGGTAAGCTTGGCGGCGTGAGTGAAGGAGGCTTTGTTGCGGAATAGAAAGCCGACTCTTGATTTGATTTTCGATTGGAGATGTTTGATATGAGTCTGGAAGGAGAATTTGCAGTCTAGCCAGACACCTCAAATCAAATCAAATCAAATTTTATTTGTCACATACACATGGTTAGCAGATGTTAAATGCGAGTGTAGCGAAATGCTTGTGCTTCTAGTTCCGGCAATGCAGTGATAACCAACAAGTAATCTAACTAACAATTCCAAAACTACTGTCTTATACACAGTGTAAGGGGATAAGGAATATGTACATAAGGATATATGAATGAGTGATGGTACAGAGCAGCATACAGTAGATGGTATCGAGTACAGTATATACATATGAGATGAGTGTGTAGACAAAGTAAACAAAGTGGCATAGTTAAAGTGGCTAGTGATACATGTGTTACATAAGGATGCAGTCGATGATGTAGAGTACAGTATATACATATGCATATGAGATGAATAATGTAGGGTAAGTAACATTATATAAGGTAGCATTGTTTAAAGTGGCTAGTGATATATTTACATAATTCCCATCAATTCCCATTATTAAAATGGCTGGAGTTGGGTCAGTGTCAATGACAGTGTGTTGGCAGCAGCCACTCACTGTTAGTGGTGGCTGTTTAACAGTCTGATGGCCTTGAGATAGAAGCTGTTTTTCAGTCTCTCGGTCCCAGCTTTGATGCACCTGTACTGACCTCGCCTTCTGGATGATAGCGGGGTGAACAGGCAGTGGTTCGGGTGGTTGATGTCCTTGATGATCTTTATGGCCTTCCTGTAACAACGGGTGGTGTAGGTGTCCTGGAGGGCAGGTAGTTTGCCCCCGGTGATGCGTTGTGCAGTCCTCACTACCCTCTGGAGAGCCTTACGGTTGAGGGCGGAGCAGTTGCCGTACCAGGCGGTGATACAGCCCGCCAGGATGCTCTCGATTGTGCATCTGTAGAAGTTTGTGAGTGCTTTTGGTGACAAGCCGAATTTCTTCAGCCTCCTGAGGTTGAATAGGCGCTGCTGCGCCTTCTTCACGACGCTGTCAGTGTGAGTGGACCAATTCAGTTTGTCTGTGATGTGTATGCCGAGGAACTTAAACTAGCTACCCTCTCCACTACTGTTCCATCGATGTGGATAGGGGGTGTTCCCTCTGCTGTTTCCTGAAGTCCACAATCATCTCCTTAGTTTTGTTGACGTTGAGTGTGAGGTTATTTTCCTGACACCACACTCCGAGGGCCCTCACCTCCTCCCTGTAGGCCGTCTCGTCGTTGTTGGTAATCAAGCCTACCACTGTTGTGTCGTCCGCAAACTTGATGATTGAGTTGGAGGCGTGCGTGGCCACGCAGTCGTGGGTGAACAGGGAGTACAGGAGAGGGCTCAGAACGCACCCTTGTGGGGCCCCCGTGTTGAGGATCAGCGGGGAGGAGATGTTGTTGCCTACCCTCACCACCTGGGGGCGGCCCGTCAGGAAGTCCAGTACCCAGTTGCACAGGGCGGGGTCGAGACCCAGGGTCTCGAGCTTGATGACGAGCTTGGAGGGTACTATGGTGTTGAATGCCGAGCTGTAGTCGATGAACAGCATTCTCACATAGGTATTCCTCTTGTCCAGGTGGGTTAGGGCAGTGTGCAGTGTGGTTGAGATTGCATCGTCTGTGGACCTATTTGGGCGGTAAGCAAATTGGAGTGGGTCTAGGGTGTCAGGTAGGGTGGAGGTGATATGGTCCTTGACTAGTCTCTCAAAGCACTTCATGATGACGGAAGTGAGTGCTACGGGGCGGGGCGGTAGTCGTTTAGCTCAGTTACCTTAGCTTTCTTGGGAACAGGAACAATGGTGGCCCTCTTGAAGCATGTGGGAACAGCAGACTGGTATAGGGATTGATTGAATATGTCCGTAAACACACCGGCCAGCTGGTCTGCGCATGCTCTGAGGGCGCGGCTGGGGATGCCGTCTGGGCCTGCAGCCTTGCGAGGGTTAACACGTTTAAATGTCTTACTCACCTCGGCTGCAGTGAAGGAGAGACCGCATGTTTCCGTTGCAGGCCGTGTCAGTGGCACTGTATTGTCCTCAAAGCGGGCAAAAAAGTTATTTAGTCTGCCTGGGAGCAAGACATCCTGGTCCGTGACTGGGCTGGATTTCATCTTGTAGTCCGTGATTGACTGTAGACCCTGCCACATGCCTCCTAGGTACTTATAGATGTCCACATATTCAAGGTCGGAACCATCCAGGGTGGTGATGCTAGTCGGGCATGCGGGTGCAGGCAGCGATCGGTTGAAAAGCATGCATTTGGTTTTACTAGCGTTTAAGAGCAGTTGGAGGCCACGGAAGGAGTGTTGTATGGCATTGAAGCTCGTTTGGAGGTTAGATAGCACAGTGTCCAATGACGGGCCGAAAGTATATAGAATGGTGTCGTCTGCGTAGAGGTGGATCAGGGAATCGCCCGCAGCAAGAGCAACATCATTGATATATACAGAGAAAAGAGTCGGCCCGAGAATTGAACCCTGTGGCACCCCCATAGAGACTGCCAGAGGACCGGACAGCATGCCCTCCGATTTGACACACGGAACTCTGTCTGCAAAGTGTAATTGGTGAACCAGGCAAGGCAGTCATCCGAAAAACCGAGGCTACTGAGTCTGCCGATAAGAATATGGTGATTGACAGAGTCGAAGGCCTTGGCAAGGTCGATGACGACGGCTGCACAGTACTGTCTTTTATCGATGGCGGTTATGATATCGTTTAGTACCTTGAGTGTGGCTGAGGTGCACCCGTGACCGGCTCGGAAACCAGATTGCACAGCGGAGAAGGTACGGTGGGATTCGAGATGGTTTGTTGACTTGGCTTTCGAAGACCTTAGATAGGCAGGGCAGGATGGATATAGGTCTGTAACAGTTTGGGTCCAGGGTGTCTCCCCCTTTGAAGAGGGGGATGACTGCGGCAGCTTTCCAATCCTTGGGGATCTCGGACGATATGAAAGAGGTTGAACAGGCTGGTAATAGGGGTTGCGACAATGGCGGCAGATAGTTTCAGAAATAGAGGGTCCAGATTGTCAAGCCCAACTGATTTATACGGGTCCAGGTTTTGCAGCTTAGATTGTAGGACTGCCAGGGTGTTAAGCATATCCCAGTTTAGGTCACCTAACAGAACAAACTCTGAAGCTAGATGGGGGGCGATCAATTCACAAATGGTGTCCAGGGCACAGCTGGGAGCTGAGGGGGGTCGGTAGCAGGCGGCAACAGTGAGAGATTTATTTCTGGAGAGTGATTTTCAAAATTAGTAGTTCGAACTGTTTGGGTATGGACCTGGAAAGTATGACATTACTTTGCAGGCTCTCTCTGCAGTAGACTGCAACTCCTCCCCCTTTAGCAGTTCTATCTTGACGGAAGATGTTATAGTTGGGTATGGAAATCTCTGAATTTTTGGTGGCCATCCTGAGCCAGGATTCAGACACGGCAAGGACATCAGGGTTAGCAGAGTGTGCTAAAGCAGTGAGTAAAACAAACTTAGGGAGGAGGCTTCTGATGTTGACATGCATGAAACCAAGGCTTTTTCGATCACAGAAGTCAACAAATGAGGGTGCCTGGGGACATGCAGGGCCTGGGTTTACCTCCACATCACCCGCGGAACAGAGAAGGAGTAGTATGAGGGTGCGGCTAAAGGCTATCAAAACTGGTTGCCTAGAGCGTTGGGGACAGAGAATAAGAGGAGCAGATTTCTGGGCATGGTAGAATATATTCAGGGCATAATGCGCAGACAGGGGTATGGTGGGGTGCGGGTACAGCGGAGGTAAGCCCAGGCACTGGGTGATGAGAGAGGTTGTATCTCTGGACATGCTGGTTGTAATGGGTGAGGTCACTGCATGTGTGGGAGGTGGGACAAAGGAGGTTTCAGGGGTATAAAGAATGGAACTAGGGGCTCCATTGTGAACTAAAACAATGATAACTAACCTGAGCAACAGTATACAAGGCATATTGACATTTGAGAGAGACATACAGCGAGGCATACAGTAATCACAGGTGTTGAATTGGGCAAGCTAGCTAAAACAGTAGGTGAGACAACAACAGCTAATCAGCTAGCACAACAACAGCAGGTAAAATGTATGAAATGTATGAATATGTTGTATATATATGTAAGTGAAGAGATGTTATTCTGATGATGAGAAATGGTTTACAGATGATGGGCGGCAGGGAGCCTAGTGATTTTTTAAATTTATTTTACCTTTATTTAACTAGGCAAGTCAGTTAAGAACAAATTCTTATTTTCAATGACGGCCTAGGAACAGTGGGTTAACTGCCTGTTCAGGGACCGACAGATTTGTACCATGTCAGCTCAGGGGTTTGAACTTGCAACCTTCCGGTTACTAGACCACCGCTCTAACCACTAGGCTACCCTGAGCGTTGGTCCAGTAACTGAAAGGTCGCTAGGTTTGAAGACACTTAAGCCTAAATTGTTCCAGGGGCGCTGGACAATGGTGACCCTGGCCATGACCCCACTCTCCAAGGGTGTCTCAGGTGGAGTTAGGATATTTAAAAACACATTTCCAATTCACAAATGGGTATTAATACACACTTGTACATGTGTGAAATAACCATAATTTAAAAATATTGTCCGATCAGTAGAAACATTTCAAACACACATACCTGCCCACACACACACACAGAGAGAAGAAAACAATTGATTATCTGACACAAACCCTACTTGAGACATTAAACAACATCTAACATCCAACTGAGCTGGGGGTTATTAGATGTTGTTTTATGTTTCAAGTAGGGTTTGTGTCAGATAATCAATTGTTTTCTTCTCTGTGTGTGTGTGTGCGGGCAGGTATGTGTGTTTGAAATGTTTCTACTGATAACCATAATTTAAAAAAATTGTCCTATTTCACACATGTACAAGTGTGTATTAATACCCATTTGTGAATTGGAAATGTGTTTTTGCATCCCTCTGGTCATGTTTTACTCTACCATTGACCATGTTTAATAACCATATCTCCTAGTTTGTTCACAAGCACAATTGCTCAAATCTCAGACTAGACAGAGGTCTATCTTTGAATAGCTGACAGATGTAAAGTAAACTAAAGACAACCTAAAACTTAATTTGGAATAAATTGGTTTATCATGTCCAGAATGTGTTTAAACCTTGAGAAAATAAAAATGTATTAACACAAAGACAAACATTTTTAGTTCAGTGTTCATTTTTGGTTTGGTCTGAGCTTATGTTTTTTCTGCATGGCATGTCTCCAGCCAAAATGCCAGACTCATATCCCTAAAGCACCATACTAAAATAGTGAGGTAGACGCCTGTTGATGTTTCACTAGCCAAATGAATGCAGGTTTATGGATAGATAAATGTAGCCAATAGAAGGGTTGTAATTATGAGGTCCCATTACACGTGAACAGTTTCCCTCTTCATTGTTGCTTCGACTGGAAAACTAATAAATAAGGTGTGATACGTTCAACTCTTGTCTTCTGTGGTGTATAGAAAGTATAATATTGGGATGCAAACTCACCATTTTATACATTTAAATGCTATATCTGACATGGTACAAGTATCTTGTTTTTTGAAGTCCATAACCATGTGTGTGAGGTGTACATTTGTTTCAACGTAGATTTGTTTAAGACTACCAAGAAACACGGAGGCTGATTTAGCCCACTGCAGTATAATGTTAAAATTACATTTAATTTTAGTTTTATTTTAAAATGTTACATCAATTCCCGATTAAAGTGTCGCATTCCTACCTAAGTACAGGCTACACGTAGCCTATCCTGTTTTACAATGTAGGTCTATCTAATTTAAGAGTTCACCTCTGAGTTAGAATTCACTTCAAGGCAACTATAAAAAAAAAAACTTCAAAAAATGTCATTGCACTTTCAGTAGCCTTGGCTTCAAGTAGGCCTAGTAAATGTGAGCAGGAAATAACTTTGTTTCAGCCTTAGCTCAGTGAAAATGCAGATGAAGTTACCCCGTCTTGAGAAAAAAATGTAATATGTTGCACTTATAGCTGTCGATAGAAACAAATCCGCTAAACAGCTCCATATGCCGAGACACATTTATCACGCTAACTTTATTTCGAGAAATTCAACTTACCAGTGTCTGTGCGCCTCTTTCTTTCTTGGTGTTTCGTGTAGAATCGCCCTATCAAAAGCGATGACAATTTGTTGATTTTTAGATTTTAAAAATTACTCACTAAATTGAGTTTACTAAGTCCTTTCGATCCATTTGTTGCATGAACACCCTTCACAATCAACGTAACATCACTTCCCGTTCAGTTGAAATGAGCCAGCCCCTCCCTCTCTCGCCAACCCGTAGAAGACCTCGGAACGGAAAACGACCCTACCCGCTCAGGAGTATTCTTTTGGAACTACACTTTGATCACACCCACAGCTTCATTGCATTTTGGTACAACATAATTACATTAATTTACAATTAAACGCTGCGTTTGCGTTGCAGAGGTAGTTGCAGTGCATACGTTGGATTTATCGAACGTATAAGTCAAACTGTATGCGTAAACGGCTTGACAGAAATGGTAGCTGAATGTTGAACTTTTGTTGCATACATATCCAGATGATGCTGCATACTATTTTGCGCCATGATACGGTCGATGTGTTGGAAGTGACACACAGGGTTGGGGAGTAATGCTTCTAAGACACCGACAGTGTCATTGCATAAAATAGTAGCAGCATCATCTGGATATGTATGCAACAAAAGTTCAACATTCACCTTCTGCTACCATTTCTGTCAAGCCGTTTATATATATATCATCAAGATATCTAAAGTGTCACCAAAAAAAGGTAAACAATAGGCCTATAGCAAATGCAGCAAATGGCATTCATTTGTCACATGTAAATAGCACTTTTCAGTAGTGCTCAAAGCATGTCATTCCATGAGCGCAGTGAGCCCAATCAGTCCTCCATGACAAAATCATAAACAAAGTAGGGCTGGCTAATAAGTCCTTAGTTTTGGGGTCATGCTCAGGTAAAACAATTTGGCTAATCTATACTTCCAAGTCCTATTCTTGAAGATCAAGGGGTATAACATTTATTGGAATTATTGTAATTCTGATAGACTTTGGTTTTTATGTAAAGATATAATTTAATCGTATTATTATATGTAGTAGAAAGCGATGGGTCAGAAGAAGCCTACATAACCAACCCATAAATTAAAATTTAACATCCATATATGGCCACCTATGTAAACTTTAAGATTGATTTATGCTGCAATAGATGTTGTTCAATTGGTAACATACATGTTTGTCTTCTTCTAATGCCTCTTAAGGGGATAGTAATCTTAAAACAAAAGAATGGAATCATATTACATTATTTAGCTTAGGTAATCCAAAAGTTATGTTCCTGGAAAGACAGTACCGTGCAGTATCGAAGAGCCCTCACTGCTGCTCGATCATCCTATTTTTCCAACTTAATTGAGGAAAATAAGAACCAGAAATGTATTTTTGATACTGTCGCAAAGCTAACTAAAAAGCAGCATTCCCCAAGAGAGGTTAAATTCATGAACTTCTTTGAGGAAAAGATCATGATCATTAGAAAGTAAATTATAGACTCCTCTTTAAATCTGCGTATTCCTCCAAAAACTCAGTTGTCCTGAGTCTGCACAACTCTGCCAGGACCTAGGATCAAGGGAGACAAGTGTTTTGGTACTATATCTCTTGACACAATGATGAAAATAATCATGGCCTCTAAACCTTCAAGCTGCATACCGGACCCGATTCCAACTAAACTACTGAAAGTGCTGGTTCCTGTGCTTGGCCCTCCTATGTTGAACATAAAAAAACGGTGGCAGTAATAAAGCCTCTCTTGAAAAAGCCAAACCTTGACCCAAAAAATATAAAAAACTACCGGCCTATATTGAATGCAACTCACTGCCTTTCTGAAGACAATGTATACGAAATGCTTCAGTCTGGTTTTAGACCCCATCATAGCACTGAGACTGCACTGGTGAAGGTGGTAAATTACCTTTTAATGGCGTTAGACTGAGGCTCTGCATCTGTCCTCGTGCTCCTAGACCTTAAGTGCTGCTTTTGATACCATCGATCAAAGCATTCTTTTGGAGAGATTGGAAACTCAAATTGGTCTACACGGACAAGTTCTGGCCTGGTTTAGATCTTATCTGTCGGAAAGATATCAGTTTGTCTCTGTGAATGATTTGTCCTCTGACAAATCAACTGTACATTTCAGTGTTCCGTTTTAGGACCACTATTGTATTCACTATATATTTTACCTCTTGGGGATGTCATTCGAAAACATAATGTTAACTTTCACTGCTATGCAGATGACACACATCTGTACATTTCAATGAAACATGGTGAAGCCCCAAAATTGCCCTCGCTGAAAGCCTGTGTTTGTATGTGACCCTATCCCCTCCTCTCTTCTCCAGACCATTTCCGGAGACCTTCTCCCTTACCTCACCTCGCTCATCAACTCATCCCTGACCGCTGGCTACGTCCCTTCCGTCTTCAAGAGAGCGAGAGTTGCACCCCTTCTGAAAAAACCTACACTCGATCCCTCCGATGTCAACAACTACAGACCAGTATCCCTTTCTTTTCTCTCCAAAACTCTTGAACGTGCCGTCCTTGGCCAGCTCTCCCGCTATCTCTCTCAGAATGACCTTCTTGATCCAAATCAGTCAGGTTTCAAGACTAGTCATTCAACTGAGACTGCTCTTCTCTGTATCACGGAGGCGCTCCGCACTGCTAAAGCTAACTCTCTCTCCTCTGCTCTCATCCTTCTAGACCTATCGGCTGCCTTCGATACTGTGAACCATCAGATCCTCCTCTCCACCCTCTCCGAGTTGGGCATCTCCGGCGCGGCCCACACTTGGATTGCGTCCTACCTGACAGGTCGCTCCTACCAGGTGGCGTGGCGAGAATCTGTCTCCTCACCACGCGCTCTCACCACTGGTGTCCCCCAGGGCTCTGTTCTAGGCCCTCTCCTATTCTCGCTATACACCAAGTCACTTGGCTCTGTCATAACCTCACATGGTCTCTCCTATCATTGCTATGCAGACGACACACAATTAATCTTCTCCTTTCCCCCTTCTGATGACCAGGTGGCGAATCGCATCTCTGCATGTCTGGCAGACATATCAGTGTGGATGACGGATCACCACCTCAAGCTGAACCTCGGCAAGACGGAGCTGCTCTTCCTCCCGGGGAAGGACTGCCCGTTCCATGATCTCGCCATCACGGTTGACAACTCCATTGTGTCCTCCTCCCAGAGCGCTAAGAACCTTGGCGTGATCCTGGACAACACCCTGTCGTTCTCAACTAACATCAAGGCGGTGGCCCGTTCCTGTAGGTTCATGCTCTACAACATCCGCAGAGTACGACCCTGCCTCACACAGGAAGCGTCGCAGGTCCTAATCCAGGCACTTGTCATCTCCCGTCTGGATTACTGCAACTCGCTGTTGGCTGGGCTCCCTGCCTGTGCCATTAAACCCCTACAACTCATCCAGAACGCCGCAGCCCGTCTGGTGTTCAACCTTCCCAAGTTCTCTCACGTCACCCCGCTCCTCCGCTCTCTCCACTGGCTTCCAGTTGAAGCTCGAATCCGCTACAAGACCATGGTGCTTGCCTACGGAGCTGTGAGGGGAACGGCACCTCAGTACCTCCAGGCTCTGATCAGGCCCTACACCCAAACAAGGGCACTGCGTTCATCCACCTCTGGCCTGCTCGCCTCCCTACCACTGAGGAAGTACAGTTCCCGCTCAGCCCAGTCAAAACTGTTCGCTGCTCTGGCTCCCCAATGGTGGAACACACTCCCTCACGACGCCAGGACAGCGGAGTCAATCACCACCTTCCGGAGACACCTGAAACCCCACCTCTCTAAGGAATACCTAGGATAGGATAAAGTAATCCTTCTCACCCCCCGTTAAAAGATTTAGATGCACTATTGTAAAGTGGCTGTTTCACTGGATGTCATAAGGTGAATGCACCAATTTGTAAGTCGCTCTGGATAAGAGCGTCTGCTAAATGACTTAAATGTAAATGTAAATGTTTCAGACATAAGGAAGTGGATGGCTGCAAACTTTCTACTTTTAAACCCGGTCAAAACAGAGATGCTTGTTCTAGGTCCCAAGAAACAAAGAGATCTTCTGTTGAATCTGACAATTAATCTTGATGGTTGTACAGTCGTCTCAAATAAAACTGTGAAGGACCACGGTGTTACTCTGGACCCTGATCTCTCTTTTGACGAACATATCAAGACTGTTTCAAGGACAGCTTTTTTCCATTTACGTAACATGGCAAAGATCTGAAATGTTCTGTCCAAAAACGATACAGAAAAATTAATCCATGCTTTTGTTATTTCTAGGTTAGACTACTGAAATGCTCTACTTTCCGGCTACCCGGATAAAGCACTAAATAAACTTCAGTTAGTGCTAAATACGGCTGCTAGAATCCTGACTAGAACCAAAACATGTGATCATATTACTACAGTGCTAGCCTCCCTACACTGGCTTCCTGTTAAGGCAAGGGCTGATTTCAAGGTTTTACTGCTAACCTACAAAGCATTACATGGGCTTGTGCCTACCCATCTTTCCGATATGGTCCTGCCGTACATACCTACACGTACGCTACGGTCACAAGACGCAGGCCTCCTAATTGTTCCTAGAATTTCTAAGCAAACAGCTGGAGGCAGGGCTTTCTCCTATAGAGCTCAATTTTTATGGAATGGTCTGCCTACCCATGTGAGAGACGCAGACTCTGTCTCAACCTTTAAGTCTTTATTGAAGACTCATCTCTTCAGTAGGTCCTATGATTGAGTGTAGTCTGGTCCAGGAGTGTGAAGGTGAACGGAAAGGCACTGGAGCAACGAACCGCCCTTGCTGTCTCTGCCTGGCCAGTTCCCCTCTCCACTGGGATTCTCTGCCTCTAACCCTATTAAAAGGGCTGAGTCACTGGCTTACTGGTGCTCTTCCATGCCGTCCCTAGGAGGGGTGCGTCACTTGAGTGGGTTGAGTCACTGACGTGGTCTTCCTATCTGGGTTGGCGCCACCCTTGGGTTGTGCCGTGGCTGAGATCTTTGTTGGATATACTCGGCCTTGTCTCAGGATGGTCAGTTGGTGGTTGAAGATATCCCTCTAGTGGTGTGGGGGCTGTGCTTTGGCAAAATGGGTGGGGTTATAGCCTGCTTGTTTGGCCCTGTCCGGGGGTATCATCAGATGGGGCCACAGTGTCTCCTGACCCCTCCTGTCTCAGCCTCTAGTATTTATGCTGCAGTATTTTGTGTCGGGGGGCTAGGGTCTGTCTGTTATATCTGGAGTACTTCTCCTGTCCTATTCGGTGTCCTGTGTGAGTTTTAAGTATGCTCTTTCTAATTATCTCTTTGTTGCTCTCTCTCTTTTGGAGGACCTGAGCCCTAGGACCATGCCTCAGGACTACCTGGCATGATGACTCCTCCTGTGATTACTATTATTTGACCATGCTGGTCACTTCTGAACATCTTGGCCATGTTCTGTTAGAATCTCCAACCGGCACAGCCAGAAGAGGACTGGTCACCCCTCATAGCCTGGTTCCTCTCTTGGTTTCTTCCTAGGTTTTGTCCTTTCTAGGGAGTTTTTCCTAGCCACTGTGCTTCTACACCTGCATTGCTTGCTGTTTGGGGTTTTAGGCTGGGTTTCTGTACAGCACTTTGATATATCAGCTGATGTAAGAAGGGCTATATAAATACATTTGATTTGATAACAATTTTGAACAGGTAACTAGTAACTAACGGATTACAATTAGAAAGTAACCTACCCAACCCTGCTGACACATTACTGGATTTGTGAGATCTTTCAGTAGCAGAAGGGATTTTATTTAATTCACGTCTAATTTACACACCACACTTCAAATTAACTGAAATGATTCCTTGACAGCCACTTCTGCATAGGCCGCAGACTGTCCCACACTCTCCTACACAGTTCTATTGATTTCATACTGTACAGGACCCTCAGGCACATTGTTTCCATCTCTAGACTGTCCTTGGCTCTCAGGCATCCTATTGTCCTCAGTTTGACTCAAAGTCTCTGGAACAGAGTTATTGTGCTGGGGCTCAAACATGGGTCTATATATATAAACTCCCCCAGCAACTCCTAGCACAGTGGCAAAGGCTATCTGGGCAAAGGGTATCCTTCGTCGAAACATGTTCTCTGGATCAGGAGTCCCACCTACACTTGCATCGATGATCCTGGAAGAATAGAAGAGATTACCCAAAAGCTTTGCCGTGTATTGTCACACTGATGTTGTACATTACGTTTTTGCAGGAAGCACACAAAGCTTTCTTCATGGGCCTCAATTGTGTAGTAGAATGTCATATCAAAAGTTTAAATCACGTGGATGTACCAAGCTGCTACATATGCTGAGAAGGAAATGTAAGCATTTATAAAACATTGTGTGCATGATACAGCATTCGTGATGCAAACGCGAACCTCAGCTACATACATCATATGAATAATAATGAAATGAATTGTTGTACGTCCCAGTGGTGTCAGATTATTTGTAACATGCGACATTGCAAAACTCTCCACTCATACTCAACCAGATCCTGCGCTACTACACTTACACGAATGCTAATTGGTTATCCTAACCTGCTGTATAAATTCCAACCTGCTACAAAGTCAACTTTCACAAAAACTGTATTCCCTTGGGTTGTTAGCCATAGCTAGCTGGTGAGGGACACAACAATCTTGTGTTTTCATAATTTTCCTTGCTTTAACATAACTCACCCCGATCTTTTATGAAGTGTGTTTAGACCAAACCGTCTAAAATTCTAACAATTAAACAACTAACGCTGGTTATAAAATGACGTTTGGTTTGAGTGCAAAGGTCGAACATGCATCTACGGCGAATGAAAGGGGACAAGATAAAGGACAACAATGAACTTAAAATGCGATTCGGGACTTGTACGATTCATCCTCATAAAATGCATATAATAATTTATTAAATCAATTGTATGTTCTATAAGTGGTACAGATAACATTGCCCGCTGTATAAATTTACATCACCGATATGTAACACAATAATATCTTGACAATCGCATTCACTTTCCTAGGAATCGCCTGACGTCATCTACCTACGGGCACAAAGACGGAACTAATGTGGATTTTTTTTCAGTGAATATAATTGCAGTTAAATTGTTTATTCTTTGTCTGTTATTTTATTTAGATTTTTTGTATGTTTGAGCATTGTTAAGACCTGTGTTTGGTTTGCTAGACATGTTTGATGTACATTTACATTACATTTAAGTCATTTAGCAGACGCTCTTATCCAGAGCGACTTACAAATTGGTGCATTCACCTTATGACATCCAGTGGAACAGCCACTTTACAATAGTGCATCTGAATCTTTTAAGGGGGGTGAGAAGGATTACTTTATCCTATCCTAGGTATTCCTTAAAGAGGTGGGGTTTCAGGTGTCTCCGGAAGGTGGTGATTGACTCCGCTGTCCTGGCGTCGTGAGGGAGTGTGTTCCACCATTGGGGAGCCAGAGCAGCGAACAGTTTTGACTGGGCTGAGCGGGAACTGTACTTCCTCAGTGGTAGGGAGGCGAGCAGGCCAGAGGTGGATGAACGCAGTGCCCTTGTTTGGGTGTAGGGCCTGATCAGAGCCTGGAGGTACTGAGGTGCCGTTCCCCTCACAGCTCCGTAGGCAAGCACCATGGTCTTGTAGCGGATGCGAGCTTCAACTGGAAGCCAGTGGAGAGAGCGGAGGAGCGGGGTGACGTGAGAGAACTTGGGAAGGTTGAACACCAGACGGGCTGCGGCGTTCTGGATGAGTTGTAGGGGTTTAATGGCACAGGCAGGGAGCCCAGCCAACAGCGAGTTGCAGTAATCCAGACGGGAGATGACAAGTGCCTGGATTAGGACCTGCGACGCTTCCTGTGTGAGGCAGGGTCGTACTCTGCGGATGTTGTAGAGCATGAACCTACAGGAACGGGCCACCGCCTTGATGTTAGTTGAGAACGACAGGGTGTTGTCCAGGATCACGCCAAGGTTCTTAGCGCTCTGGGAGGAGGACACAATGGAGTTGTCAACCGTGATGGCGAGATCATGGAACGGGCAGTCCTTCCCCGGGAGGAAGAGCAGCTCCGTCTTGCCGAGGTTCAGCTTGAGGTGGTGATCCGTCATCCACACTGATATGTCTGCCAGACATGCAGAGATGCGATTCGCCACCTGGTCATCAGAAGGGGGAAAGGAGAAGATTAATTGTGTGTCGTCTGCATAGCAATGATAGGAGAGACCATGTGAGGTTATGACAGAGCCAAGTGACTTGGTGTATAGCGAGAATAGGAGAGGGCCTAGAACAGAGCCCTGGGGGACACCAGTGGTGAGAGCGCGTGGTGAGGAGACAGATTCTCGCCACGCCACCTGGTAGGAGCGACCTGTCAGGTAGGACGCAATCCAAGCGTGGGCCGCGCCGGAGATGCCCAACTCGGAGAGGGTGGAGAGGAGGATCTGATGGTTCACAGTATCGAAGGCAGCCGATAGGTCTAGAAGGATGAGAGCAGAGGAGAGAGAGTTAGCTTTAGCAGTGCGGAGCGCCTCCGTGATACAGAGAAGAGCAGTCTCAGTTGAATGACTAGTCTTGAAACCTGACTGATTTGGATCAAGAAGGTCATTCTGAGAGAGATAGCGGGAGAGCTGGCCAAGGACGGCACGTTCAAGAGTTTTGGAGAGAAAAGAAAGAAGGGATACTGGTCTGTAGTTGTTGACATCGGAGGGATCGAGTGTAGGTTTTTTCAGAAGGGGTGCAACTCTCGCTCTCTTGAAGACGGAAGGGACGTAGCCAGCGGTCAGGGATGAGTTGATGAGCGAGGTGAGGTAAGGGAGAAGGTCTCCGGAAATGGTCTGGAGAAGAGAGGAGGGGATAGGGTCGAGCGGGCAGGTTGTTGGGCTGCCGGCCGTCACAAGACGCAAGATTTCATCTGGAGAGAGAGGGGAGAAAGAGGTCAGAGCACAGGGTAGGGCAGTGTGAGCAGAACCAGCGGTGTCGTTTGACTTAGCAAACGAGGATAGGATGTCGTCGACCTTCTTTTCAAAATGGTTGACGAAGTCATCTGCAGAGAGGGAGGAGGGGGGATTCAGGAGGGAGGAGAAGGTGGCAAAGAGCTTCCTAGGGTTAGAGGCAGATGCTTGGAATTTAGAGTGGTAGAAAGTGGCTTTAGCAGCAGAGACAGAGGAGGAAAATGTAGAGAGGAGGGAGTGAAAGGATGCCAGGTCCGCAGGGAGGCGAGTTTTCCTCCATTTCCGCTCGGCTGCCCGGAGCCCTGTTCTGTGAGCTCGCAATGAGTCGTCGAGCCACGGAGCGGGAGGGGAGGACCGAGCCGGCCTGGAGGATAGGGGACATAGAGAGTCAAAGGATGCAGAAAGGGAGGAGAGGAGGGTTGAGGAGGCAGAATCAGGAGATAGGTTGGAGAAGGTTTGAGCAGAGGGAAGAGATGATAGGATGGAAGAGGAGAGAGTAGCGGGGGAGAGAGAGCGAAGGTTGGGACGGCGCGATACCATCCGAGTAGGGGCAGTGTGGGAAGTGTTGGATGAGAGCGAGAGGGAAAAGGATACAAGGTAGTGGTAGGAGACTTGGAGGGGAGTTGCAATGAGGTTAGTGGAAGAACAGCATCTAGTAAAGATGAGGTCAAGCGTATTGCCTGCCTTGTGAGTAGGGGGGGAAGGTGAGAGGGTGAGGTCAAAAGAGGAGAGGAGTGGAAAGAAGGAGGCAGAGAGGAATGAGTCAAAGGTAGACGTGGGGAGGTTAAAGTCGCCCAGAACTGTGAGAGGTGAGCCGTCCTCAGGAAAGGAGCTTATCAAGGCATCAAGCTCATTGATGAACTCTCCGAGGGGACCTGGAGGGCGATAAATGATAAGGATGTTAAGCTTGAAAGGGCTGGTAACTGTGACAGCATGAAATTCAAAGGAGGCGATAGACAGATGGGTAAGGGGAGAAAGAGAGAATGACCACTTGGGAGAGATGAGGATCCCGGTGCCACCACCCCGCTGACCAGAAGCTCTCGGGGTGTGCGAGAACACGTGGGCGGACGAAGAGAGAGCAGTAGGAGTAGCAGTGTTATCTGTGGTGATCCATGTTTCCGTCAGTGCCAAGAAGTCGAGGGACTGGAGGGAGGCATAGGCTGAGATGAACTCTGCCTTGTTGGCCGCAGATCGGCAGTTCCAGAGGCTACCGGAGACCTGGAACTTCACGTGGGTCGTGCGCGCTGGGACCACCAGATTAGGGTGGCCGTGGCCACGCGGTGTGGAGCGTTTGTATGGTCTGTGCAGAGAGGAGAGAACAGGGATAGACAGACACATAGTTGACAGGCTACAGAAGAGGCTACCCTAATGCAAGGAGATTGGAATGACAAGTGGACTACACGTCTCGAATGTTCAGAAAGTTAAGCTTACGTAGCAAGAATCTTATTGACTAAAATGATTAAAATGATACAGTACTGCTGAAGTAGGCTAGCTGGCAGTGGCTGCGTTGTTGACACTACACTAATCAAGTCGTTCCGTTGAGTGTAATAGTTTCTACAGTGCTGCTATTCGGGGGCTAGCTGGCTAGCTAGCAGTGTTGATTACGTTACGTTGCATTAAAAGAACGACAATAGCTGGCTAGCTAACCTAGAAAATCGCTCTAGACTACACAATTATCTTTGATAGACAGACGGCTATGTAGCTAGCTATGTAGCTAGCTACGATCAAACAAATCAAACCGTTGTGCTGTAATGAAATGAAATGAAAATGTGATACTACCTGTGGAGCGAAGCGGAATGCGACCGGGTTGTTGAGTGCGGAAGTTCTATTCAGTAGACGTTGGCTAGCTGTTGGCTAGCTAGCAGTGTCTCCTACGTTAAGGACGACAAATAGCTGGCTAGCTAACCTCGGTAAATTAAGATAATCACTCTAAGACTACACGCTCTAAACTACACAATTATCTTGGATACGAAGACAGCAAAGACAACTATGTAGCTAGCTAACACTACACTAATCAAGTTGTTCAGTTGCGTGTAATAGTTTCTACAGTGCTGCTATTCGGTAGACGGTGGACGTTTGCTAGCTGGCTAGCTGCTGGGCAGATAGCAGTGTAGACTACGTTAGGACGACGAAATACGAAGTTGCAATAGAAGTGCTGACTGTTTCACTTTGTTGTCCTCTTTCTTTTCCTTTTTCTTCTGTCCTTCTTTTGTCCTTATTTTGTCTTCCTTTCTTCTGTTAACTAGATATTTTTTGTAGCAATGTAAATTGATTTTTGTATTATGAATAAAATACATTTATAATAAAAAAAGAATTTTAAAATTAAATAAAAATAAAAAAACTAATGTGGATTGTAGTGCTGCTCGAATGATCTACGTTATATGTAATAAGTTTTAGTTTATCTAAGTAAAGGAAAAGATTTGCGCACGCTTAAATATCTGAAACAAAGCAGAGCCTGTTAAACTGAGGAAACGAAAATCCCAACTATATAGTGAAGAAGAAACATGTCCTCTTGATAATGGTACACTACGGTCGTGGCCAAAAGTTTAGAGAATGACACAAATATTAATTTTCACAGTCTGCTGCCTCAGTTTGTATGATGGCAATTTGCATAAACTCCAGAATGCTATGAAGAGTGATCTGATGAATTGCAATTCATTGCAAGTCCCGCAGTTTCAGAATGCTTGAGTCTTTCAAATGACTAGTTGATAATGGATGTAATTACCAATGCACATCTAACACAGGCAGCCTAATCTGACGTGTTTTTGTTTATTCTTCTTCTCCTCAGGTGTATTTGGGGTCCATGTCAATGTCTTCACTGTGGCATTTCGTCTCATCAACTGCTTCCTGGTCCAGACCAGCTTTGTCCCGGATGAATACTGGCAGTCCCTCGAAAACACACATCTTATGGTTTTTGAATATTCTTGCAAAACATTTCTTGAAAGTTTAAGCAGTACCCTTCTAATAACCTTTTTTTGTGGACAATAGGCTGTGTATTCTGCTAAATCCTTAATAACTTCACCTATGCCTATTTGACATGGGAGTGGACAGCAGATATAAGGTCCCAGCCCTGTACACAAGTCTACTTCACCAGCGAGGCACACTGGATGTCATGGGTCCCCTCCAGACCCTGTGTTACAACAGTGATACTTCAACCCCTCCATTGCCTGAAGCCCTCTTTCTAATGCCCTATTACTCTACACCTTTCTACAGGTACAGGCCCATTTTTGTGGGCTTTTGCATGAGTAAGAACTGTGGCATGCTTATAGCTTCCGAGGCAGTGCAGTAAATATTCAATATACATTTTTGTTGTCACATCCACTGTCCAATTAAGATGCATTTCTTAGAATGTCCACCAGATCTCACAGGAGACAAGAGCTATGTCGATGAAGCTGAGAGATTCTTCGCTGATCCTCATCATTGGTTGACCTCATTTCCTTATAAGTCAATGCTACCAACACACCTGGTGTTCTTTGATGTTCTGAAGAAGGTTAGATACTCTGCATTTTGTAATTCAAGACTAATAGCTCCTTCACTGTTACAATCACTTTTATTATTATCTTTTTCTGTCCTCAGGAGATCTCTGCATTCTTGGAGGGGAATAGATTTATGAGAAGTACAGAAATATTCCACAGTCACGGTCCTGAAGGACGAGTTGGAAAAAGCATCCTAGTTTATCAAAGGCACTGAACAGAATGCAAATACATTTCTAAGAAGCACAAAGATTTTCCCTTACTCATGTATCTCAAGGACGAGTTTGAAGAATCATCCTAGTTTACAAAATGCACTGAACAGAACCATCGGGAAGTTAAATCAAAATGGATCTGCAATGTAAAGGAATAAATTATAATTAAAACTGAATAACAGATTTATCTTTTAAACATTGAAAATAATGCAACACCTAGCCAGACAGTCCACTTTGTTAGCAGAGAAGCAATCAATATTCACTTTTTTTATTTATTGGGAAGCTGCAATTCATTTTCAACAGCACATCAGTAAATGAAAAGGAAATAAAATCAGCCTTAATAAAACAAGCCATAGATGGAATGTTACTGAACAATTTAACGACAACACAGTTGCACTTTATCTCACCATTTTAAACAAATATGTAACGTAGCAGCAAATTATAGAAATCGACTGTGGAACCAGCTTGCATTCTTGCAAGTATTTCTCAGTGGTTTTGCTACTTTTTAAGTTTTACTGCACACAACAGTATCATTGTCAGCAATTGTTTCGGCCATCATCTCACAATTATCAATTTGTCACCTTATGACAATTTGGAATTGAAATTAAAGTGTATTTGTCAGCGCATAACTTCTCAATGCCACTGACAAAAATTGTATTTCTTTCCATTGTTGGATCCATCCAATTAATCATTATTCATTCACATTAGGCCTACATTTAGACAATTAAAATGGTAATAGATTTTTTTTTTTTAAACAAGGCCCAAAACTAAGAAATGTTGTGCAAATTAGTCAGTGATGGCTCTTAAAAAGAACATGAACATGTAACAGCTGACCTGATGACAATGAATGTGTACTACAGAGTTAGCTACTGTCAGATTTACTAAACATTCCCATGTTTCTTGCTGTTGTTAGTCATATTTATCATTGCAGCAATAATTTTCTTTGTGCGCATGAGATTAGATTGCAGTCAGATACACCACCATTGCTACTAACCTAAGGATTGCTTACACAACACAGGAAGCAAGGGGACATTCAGCAGCATTAAAAGAACATTGTGCAAAATCACAAAAACAGAAGAGAAAAGGCTTTCCATCAAACACATCCTAAATAGCCTTTGCAACTACAATATCAGCCATTATAAAAACAGATTCATTAGGTAAGATTATTCTCAATATTTGGGATCAAAGGGCATAGGACCCAACTCTATTTTTACATCAGCCATGTGTCTGTCTGTGTTCCGTCCTGCTCTGCTCCACTTCCTCTCTCTTTGTGACCGGGGCCGGGCCCTCTGATTGCGCTGCTGGTGCTTGGCTAGTCTTTCTTCTTTAGTATCCGTATTTGGCACTTCAAAGGGTCTACTGTGAGTTGGCGAAAAGAGATGTCAGAATATGGTAAAGCACAACATTCACAAGATCCGATTGAAAAAAAAAACAGTTATGAAAACTATAAACTTACCTTGACCCATAACGTTTTGAGTAGGTATCTCCAAAGAAGTGCCTGTAGACATACTCATCAAGATCTTCAAAGACGTCATCGTTGTGGCCATGGTACTCATCCATGTCCTCCAGGTAGTCTTCCACACCACTAACAAAGTCTGTGAACAGCATCTGATCATGGATGAAGACGCCGTTGTGAAAGAAATTTTTTATAAAGCTCTCCAGCTCAGTCCAGTGGTGGAAGTGGTCAACCTCCTGCTGGAGGTAGCTGTGAAGCAGCTGGTTGAACTCATCTGCTCTTATGGGGTCCATGGCTTTGTTGAAGAGGCTCATGGATTCTTGGTAGGCACAGTCGAAAACTCCAGAGCAACCTTTGGGCACTTCTCTTTGTTGTTGCTCAGCCTCTGGGTCCTCCTCAACTTTACCCCCTGACTTCCGGGTGTTACGGTGTGCCTGGAAAGAGTCATCAGTGGATTTACGAGGGTGACGATGCAGGGGCTTGTGGGTTCTGGGCTGCCATGGTTCCTCCTCTGAGTCCTTGTTTCCATGGTCTCTATGATGCTCCTGCTGCTCTGTCTTGGCTTCCTTCCTCTCATGAAACCTCCGATCGTGAGGCCGGTAAGTCTTGTCCATCATACGCGAAGCAGAGTCCTTGAAGTGGCGGAAGGTGGACTTCACAGAATCAGAGAACTTCCTCAGATTCTCCTTCACAGCCTCTTTGGCTTTCGTTATCTGCTCTTTGTGATGGTGCACAAACTCCTTGGTGGAGTTCTTCACCGCATCAAAAGTGTCTTTCACCTTCCCTATCACGCCATCCTTGGACCTCTTGACTTTGGCCTGCTTGTCTCCCTTGGCCCTCTCCTCTTTGGTTTCCACATAGAGCCTCTCCCAAAGGTCAGAGCGCTGCTGCTCAAAGCTCAGCTTCTTCTGCAACTCCATGAGCCGTGACTGCAGCTCCTCTGTCTCCGGGTCGACCTCTCCTCCAGCCCTGGTGTTGCGGCTGCTCAGCTGCTCCCTAAGCTGGTCAGTCACCCTCCGCTCATTATCCAGCTCCCTCCTCAGTGTCTGGGCCTCAGCCATCAGGGCCTCCCTCTGGCTCAGGAAGCTGCGGAGGCGCTGAGTCTCCTCCTCCAGGTGGTCCTTCAGCCTCTGGTTCTCAGAGAGTATGGAGTCGGCCCCGGCCCCAGTCTCCTCCAGTTCTCGTATTTGGGAGCGCAGGTTCCTCAGCTCCTCCTGAAGGGTGGACAGGGACTCCTCCTCACGCTCCAGGGAGCTCTTCAGCAGCTGGTTCTCCACCATCAGGTGACTCTGCTTAGACTCAATCTTAACCCTCTCCTCGCCAGTCTGCTTCAGTTTCACGACCAAGTCTTCTTTCTGGGCCTTGTTTCAAAACAAAAATACATAATTTGTTATGCATCCACAAATGAGTATTAGCAAAACACTTAACATATGAACAACAAGGGGAACAGTTAGTCCTCAAATTAATAATGAAGATGGTTAACAGTGAAACAATGACAAAATACAATTTCTTCAGTCAGACGAATAAATGACAAATCAATTAATGGTGAATTTTGTTGCAGCATTTGAATCTTTATCATTAGATATTAGTCACCCTTAAATTTATATGGAAAGACCCACCACTAGTGTTACATTTGAACCGTAACCTGTACTTGCATGTTACCTGTAGCTGGGCCTGTTTGGATCTGAGATCCTGGTTCTCTTTAGTAAGCTTGTCCATAATCCCTGTGAGGGACAGCATCATGTCACTCTTGTCCTTTAGATCTTCTCTCAGACTCTTAACCACATCCTAAACGTGCGGAAACAGCATCACCAAAGTGAGCAAATGCATTGCTATAAAATGAGAATACACTTAAGCTTCATCTCACTCTACAGTTAAGTGGAGTGTCAAATGGTTCTCAAGGGGGCAAAAAGCGATCAAAAACAAATCGTAGAAAATCCAATTTGTAGAGAATAGTCACGTAACATGAAGAGTTTAAATGTGAAATCACAAATATAGCTGCGAGAAGCAATATGAACGTGGTCACAGGATGAAAAAGGAGAAAATATCAGTTGGATAACAAAGAAAGTTCCTACATGATAAAGTGCTATCTTCCTTTATGTGCAATCACTGAAAGCATTGAGAAGAAGATTTCAATCATTTTTATCATTAGCATATGTGCATCTTTTGGTACAGTGTGGCCATATTTGAATGCAGAGAAAAAACAACTATTAAAAGCCTTAAGTCTAAATACAAAATCTGGAGTGCATCTGATGTATGGTTCATGAGGAGAATATGCCTGCAGATGATTTTGAGCATTAGCATTACATGACTTGAGATATCAAAACCAAATTCAGTGTGGTTCATCTTAGGGATGTCCATGATAGCGATGAAAAATTTCAAGTTGCTAGACCACTATGGAGTATATTTACACTGGTTTAAATGGACACATAATCCGATTTTGACCAATCCCTTCGTCTTTCTCAAAGTAATTTAAGACATGTACCATGGGCTTACTTTCCAGATTTGGTGTAATTTGGTCCTATGGTTCAGTATTTTAAACCTATTTTAGCATATACGCATCTACTGGTATAGTGTGGCCATCTTTGAATGCAATGTTTATTTACTCTTTAGGGACTATTTTGAGAGATCACATTTGGAGTGAATCTGACTTTTAGTCCATGAGATTTATGACTATTTAAGCATTAGCTTTAAAGAGTCAAAAGTTAATTGTTAAGTTTCCTTATTTTTTGAAGATATCAATGCCAAACTTAACATGGTTCATCATGGTAATGTCTGATGACCCTAAAGTTAAGTTGATAGGCGATTTTGAAGTGGATTTACAAAGGATTTAAATGGACACGTAAAATCTGATTATCAATAACTCAGCCATCTTGTAACCAATCCCTTATCTTTTCTCATACTAAGTTAAGAGATGTACTTTTTATGGCTGCAGGGGCCGTATTGAGTAGCTTGGATGAAAAGGTGCCCATTGTAAACGGCCAGCTCCTCAGTCTCAGTTGCTAATATATGCATATTATTATTAGTATTGGATAGAAAACACTCTAAAGTTTCCAAAACTGTCAAAATATTGTCTGTGAGTATAACAGAACTGATATTAGAGGCAAAACCCTGAGGAAAATCAAAACAGGAAGTAGCTTCTATTTTGAAAACTCCATGTTCCATAACCTCCCTTTGCTGGATTTAAAGGGATATGAACCAGATTCCTTTTCCTACCGCTTCCTCAAGGTGTCAGTCTTCAGACAAAGTTTCAGGCTTTTATTTTGAAAAATGAGCCAGAACTATAACATCGCATCAAGTGGTCACATGAGTTTTGCTCACGCAACAGAGTTTGGATAGGTATTGCTTTTCCCTCTCCTACTGTGAAAGACATTTGCGGTTGATATATTATCGATTATATATTTTTAAAACAACCCGAGGATTGATTATAAAAAATGTTTGACATGTTTCTGTGGACATTATGGAAACGATTTGGAATTTGTCTGCTTCGTCGTGACCACTCTTTCCTGTGGATTTCTGAACATAACGCGCCAAACAAACGGATGTATTTTGGATATAAAAATAATCTTTATGGAACAAAAGGAACATTTGTTGTGTAACTGGGAGTCTCGTGAGTGAAAACATCCGAAGATCAAAGGTAAACGATTAATTTGATTGTTTTTCTGATTTTCGTGACCAAGCTACCTGATGCTAAGTGTACGTAATGTTTTGTTGTGTGATCGATAAACTTAACACAAACGCTTGGATTGCTTTCGCTGTAAAGCACAATTTCAAAATCTGACACGACTGGTAGATTAACAAAAGGCTAAGCTGTGTTTTCCTATATTGCACTTGTGATTTCATGAATATAAATATTTTTAGTAATATTTATTGAATGTAGCGCTATGCTATTCAGCAGTTGTTGATGACACTTATCCCGTTAGTGGGATTGCAGCCATAACAAGTTAACACTGCCACCTTTAGGCCAATCGGGGCAATTATTTTTGTCTAAGTTAACCATGGCCTCTAATTTCATGGTGCCAAAAGTTACCAATCAAATCTTAAGTTATTTGACCAGGTCAAGAAAAAAGAATCGAAGCATAACAATAGATTTCAGTGTCACTGTGAAGCCCTAAATATAAACCACAAAAACAAGGATAGACTACACAGTATAATATAGGGGGCTTGCAATGCATTTCAATACAAGGACCTCATTGCCTAAAGAAACATTTTGCTACTGTATGTCATATCAAAAACTATTTGAGATCAGTGGAAAAGGTAACAAAGCTAGATGGTGTTTGACCACTTCCTTTGAGGCATAATTTGCTAATTCATTAATTAAAACATCCTTCCGTGTGGTGGGTGGTGAAGATGCATTGTTTTGTGAGCAAATTGCTCTCTGGAAGGAGCAATAGTGTGCTTTAGTTGGGGCATAAGCATACTTACCACAGAAGTTAGATTTTCTCGACAAATAATAGTGAAATGAGTGCTCACTGAGCATTGCTGTAAAAGTTGTGGATAGATCAATTTAATATTGAAACGCTTAAAAGTTATTCCTAAAATATGATACTGATAGTTCCAAATGTGACATTAGGACTACTGCCACTTTAATGCCTGAAATCTGCATGTGTTCTGTCAAAATAATGAGAGAATTCTATAGCTGAAACAAAGTTCACCAAAGAAAAAAGAAAAACCCATTTCTAAGACAGGAAAATAACATGTATTTTGTTTTATTATGCTAATTTATTTGAGAAGGATAGAGGGAGGTGGCTTATGATACCTAAGTGTATGCATGAAGAACTCTTTACAGACCTTATTGATGACATTGGGTCCTTTATGACACTGAGGCTGCAGAGCTCTCAAATTACTAAGGTCGTTCACTCCACAGATCTTCTCCACAATCTTCTGCCTGTCCTGAACCTGTACTGTGCCTGTGTTAGAATGAAATATTAGGCATTCCCTTCATTTTCTGTAAGCATAGGCATGATTCACCAGATGATAATACACATTCAAGAATAGTAACACAGAAGCAGAAAAAGTCGTGGGAAATGTCCACGTCATGTTAGGTGCAATAAAAAGGGTTCCCACTCTTGGACAAACAAACATTTCAAGGCTTATCCATGCAGCCCAATTAGTTTCCAAGATTCAAAACTATTTGGTGACATTGATCAGCAGTGGCAAAATGAACTCAATAACATAAATTTGTTATTGTGTGTATTGTTGACTTATGACCACACTCGCTGGCAAATTAGAAAACCCCCGACATTCCATGTGTGGGGTGTAGGTGTTGGAATTCCCTGACCCTTGGGAAATTAGGAACCCATTGTTACCTCACCAAAGATGATGGCACAAGAAAGTAATATACTACCACACATAAAAACAGAAAATAAATGGACTTACATTAAACAAGTGTCCCATCATGAGCATCTGGTTTGTAGTCAACTCACAAAATGTGGCACACCTCTGATTATGTTTATCAGTCATACTCAGAATGTCACCTTTCAGCCAGCTCTGAGCTTCCAATAACATTGGAAAACTGATTGCTTATTGACCACAACCCAGATACTGTATTACATTTTTACATTTGAACCATTTAGCAGACACGCTCATCCAGAGTGACTTACAGGAGCAATCCGGGTTAAGTGCCTTGCTCAAGGGCACATCGACCCTCTTAACCACTAGGCTACCTGCCACCCTAAGACTAAATGATTTGTTTCTACACATAAAACATTCTGATGAGGATGGATTCAAGAAGTCAACAGAAGCACTGTAATTCTCTTTTCACTATCTTAATAGGATGTGTATCCTTTCAATATGATCAAATATATCTATGTAGGCACTAGACATGCTTTGCATAATCCCACTAAACACACAGGTTTAGTTTGTGCTATTCAAAACTACGATGCGGTGATGACACATAACATTCACATGACGTTATCATGACTTATACACCTAAGCAAGCTGAGTTAATTACCCTCATACCATCCACTCCATACTGTACCTTCAAATTTTCCTAGAACACAAAACCAACAAGTTAAAACTGCTAAAACAGCCCTACTCGTGAATTCCTTTTACCAATGATTCCATACTTATAATAAGCAACATTGAAATTCTTCATCACATATTTACCAATACTTTCCCATGATGCTTACCATAGAAGTGACCAATGCCCATGCTGATGGCGATGATGAGGGCTAGTATGATACATTTGTTAAGGGTGCTGCTGACATGGCCTTGAGGTGGGGGTGCAACGCGAGGTTCCTGCTGCACCTCCTCCTGTACCTCCTTCTGCTCCTCCTCTAGAGTCTCCTCTCGGTCAATGTGGCCAGACTCCTGCACCTCCTCTCCAGGCTCAGCCACAGAGCTAGTGGTGCTCTTCCTCACCCTGCGCCTCCGCACTACTGGGGTGACCTGCTCTCCTCCCTCATCCTCACTGCTGCTGGAGTCTGCAACCACAGGCTGCTCTGCAGGGAAAACTGCAACATACACACACCCACACAAAGAATCATTAGTGCACTGAACCATAATTACAAGGTAGACATGTAGGTTGACAAGCTTGTAAATCATGCTTATGCTGCTAAAATCATTAACAGCACATTGCTGCTTAAAATATATTGTTTTAATTGCCCTCATTGATCTAGTAGCAATATATCATATATATATAGTGGTTCTGTAGCTCAGTTGGTAGAGCATGGCGCTTGTAACGCCAGGGTAGTGGGTTCGATTCCCGGGACCACCCATACGTAGAATGTATGCACACATGACTGTAAGTCGCTTTGGATAAAAGCGTCTGCGAAATGGCATATATTATTTTATTTATTTATATCATGTCTCCATTCAATTCTAATTAAAGAGACTGCCCCTAAAAAGCTACTTCTCATTTTGAAAACGGCCTATGTGGCATCGATATGAGTCAGAAGCAGTTATTCTACTATCAAAATTGACTAAAGTGTAAATGGGATAATTTTGGTCATAAAGTCAGTCTCGTCCAAAACAATGATTTGCGAGATGGAAAAAAATGTATGAGTACCATAACTGTTTTCCTTGGGTTGGGTATATTTCAATCCTGCCCACAGTTGGCAGCACCAAGTAATCATCAGTTCAGTGCTCAGCTGCAGGCGACCCCATCGTAATGCCCATGGTCAATTTGGTTTGACATGTGACATCTCTATGGGGCTATTTATGGACCATCAGTAAATTACACAATGTACATGGGACAATATTTTAAAATGTCAATAGCTCCAAATGTACTTAATTAAAAACCTCAAACCTGCAATAAATTGTGGAAATTAACATATTGAAAGCGTTGAATGAGACAACTTATTGATGTGAAACATCAAAATATTTTCCCATTTACAGTAATGTATTGATGGCCCCTAACTTGCCCTAGAGATAATCTATTCAATGTCAAACCAACTTTGCCACAGCGGCACACCAGAGGGTGAAGCTAATTGGCTAAATAAGTTGGCTAGCACTAACTAGCCTAGGCGACATCAAGACAAGACCTGGTTAGACGTTCAAGTTATATTCACTCTGCCAAAACAGTACACAAACACTTGCCACGTGTGAACACACACACACACACACACACACACACACACACACACACACACACTAAACCACACCCCCTCAAGACAACTCTTATTTGGCTTTGGTCATGGCTGCAGCATTTCTCAATGACCAAGTCGAAAAACTAAACCAAAATCAGGAAGTTCAGCCCCCCTTTAAAGCCTATACATAGTTTTTTTTTTGTAAAGCAGGGCTCTCCAACCCTGTTCCGGGAGAGCTACAGTCCTGTAGGTTCTCAGTCTAGCACACCTGATTCTAACAATTAGCTGGTTTAAAAACCAGGTGAGTTACAACTGAGATTGGCACAAAAACCTACAGGAGGGTAGCTCTCCAGAAACAGGGTTGGAGACCCCTGTTGTAAAGCTAGGCTTCATGACATTGGTGCACATTCAACTGGGGAAACAAAAAGAATGCTTTAGTCTTCCAGAGGAAATGCCAAACCTGTGAAATGGACCCACATTGCTGTGAAAATGTGCTTATGTTTTGCTTAACAATAACCATTGATTGCAAAATCTGATTAAAGACATCCCTCTGGTAATAGGAGCAACATGTAAACAACATGCCTCAGTATCAAGTTTAATCTAGGTTACATGATCACAGAGGTGACCCCTAGCCTAAAGTTTAAAGAGAAATACAGGAGATCCAGACTAACAACTAATCTGATATACAATTTTTCTGAAATAAAATGTATTATAGGCTGAGCTAATTATACATCAGGTATATCAGTCAAACCAATGACATTTAGGCAAATCATCACTGGGGCAACTTCCAGTTGTTAAGCCTAAAAAACACACATCATGCAGAAATACCACGCAAGTGTTTCCTTTCACACATTTAGTGGCAGTTGCAAACACCCTTCAAAAGAAGCAGAACTTGTTTACATCATCGGACAGAATTTGCCCTGACAACAGCTTATCAGGTTTAGACCTGCTACACTGCGTTGAGCAAGACAAGCAGCACACTATCATATTCACACCAGTCCAGTTTATACCACCTGAGAGAGGACAGCTGCCAGACATCTGCCCTTTCAGTTGGCAGCCCAAGTCCCACAGACTCTGTGGAAGCTTCCAGTGGCCCATCATCAGCCTGGCTTTAGGACAAGGGGAAGGGATAGGAAGGAGTGCTTTGTTGGTTTCTTCTGTTTGTCATCATGCCCTATCTGTTCTCTTATCCACTTAAGTTGCTTGATCATCACCAGACCATCAAACCTTGCATGGAAACATCTCTAACTTTGAACTGCAAAGAAATACAAATGTATCTAAATTCTCCAATTTACCTCATACTGGAATTCATTGAAACATCCCCTAAAGGGTGTGTTGGTTTGCCCTACCAGTCTCTGCTGCACTGAAGGTGTACTGGCTGCTGGAGGAGGTGCCCAGGTAGAGCTCCTCACTGACTGCTCCCTCTTCCACCGCCTGCTCATCCCAAGGCCCGAGCTCAGTCTCCCTAGTGTCCCCCAGAGTCACAATGTCAGAGTGGTCACTGGAGGAGCACAGAGTCACTTGCTCGTCCCCGGCCACCTCACCTCCAGCCTGCAGAGGATATTCCACATGGTTGGCATAGGGACTGGAAACATAGCGACGTGGGAATCATACAAATACAGCTGAAGAATGTTTTGTTTTTATCCCTCACCTCAGAAGCAAACAATATCTCATCTAAGGTTTCTTCTTTTAGAGTGGCATTAAGAGATGACTCACCCCTCTCCTCAGTGAACTCAGCTGAAACACATTGAGAAGACATTTAAAATTTGAAGAAAAGTTGAGTGCACGCCATCTACTGTGAGCACATAACATCTCAATACAGCTATAAATGTGTTTCATTACAGATGGTTAAACCAAATTATGTAGTTTTTCTGATACATGTATATTACAATGTTGAAACAGTTTAACCCAGTCATCGATAGTTTTTCTTGTAATAGGCCTAGATATTTCATTTGTCATAACAAGGCATATAGTAACTCCTCCTACCAGAGAGAGCGGTGAGTTGGTCCTGCAGCAGCTCTGGCTCCAGCACTACGCTCTCTGGGAGATCAGATCCACATTCCAGGCCGTTCTCTGGCCCCAGGGCCTCAATATCTGAACCCTTAGAAACAAACCTATTATATTAGCCTACCACATTTTAGACAACCCGACATGAAGGCATACTATGATCTCCAGTTCACAGCATTAACCCTCAGACTTTCAAATTAATCTAGACAGTCGGCATAATGGCATTGACTGCCATAAAGGCACTCAAGAAGTAACTAGATGACATGAAACTTTAAATTAGTCAGTCACTGTAACAGTCATATCCATAGGCCAGTCCCATTAGAGTGCACTGAGGAATTTCGAGGCCTCTGGTTCCTAGTAGAGGTCAACCGATTGTGATTTTTCAATGCCGATACCGATTATTGGAGAACCAAAAAAGCCGATACCGATTGTGTCGGACAATTTTTATTTATCTATTTGTAATCATGACAATTAAACAATACTGAATTAACACTTATTTTAACTTAATATAACACATCAATAAAATCAATTTAGCCTCAAGTAAATAATGAAACATGTTCAATTTGGTTTAAATAATGCAAAAACAAAGTGTTGGAGAAGAAAGTAAAAGTGCAATATGTGCTATGTAAGAAAGCTAACGTTTCAGTTCCTTGCTCAGAACATATGAAAGCTGGTGGTTCCTTTTACCATGAGTCTTCAATATTCCCAGGTAAGAAGTTTTAGGTTGAAGTTATTATAGGAATTATAGGACTATCTCCCTCTATACCATTTGTATTTCATTAACCTTTGACTATTAGATGTTCTTATAGGCACTTTAGTATTGCCAGTGTAACAGTATAGCTTCCGCCTCTCTCCAAGCCCCTCCCTGGGCTCGAACCAGCAACACAACGACAACAGCCACCATCGAAGCAGCGTTACCCATGCAGAGCAAGGGGAACAACTACTAGAAGGCTCAGAGCGGGTGATGTTTGAAACGCTATTAGCGTGCTCTAACTAGCTAGTCATTTCACTTCGGTTACACCAGCCTCATCTCGGGAGTTGATAGGCTTGAAGTCATAAACAGCATAATGCTTGACGCACAACGCAGAGCTGGTGGCAAAACGCACAAAAGTGCTGTTTGAATTCATGTTTACGCACCTGCTTCTGCCTACCACCGCTCAGTCAGATACTTGTATGCTTGTATGCTCAGTCAGATTATATGCAACGCAGGACACACTAGATAATATCTAGTCACATCATCAACCATGTGTAGTTAACTAGTGATTATGATTGATTGTTTTTTTATAAGATTAATATAATGCTAGCTAGCAACTTACCTTGGCTTACTGCCTTCGTGTAACAGGCAGTCTCCTTGTGGAGTGCAACGAGAGAGGCAGGTCGTTATTGCGTTGGACTAGTTAACTGTAAGGTTGCAAGGTTGCATCCCCCAAGCTGACATGGAGAAAATCTGTCATTCTGCCCCTGAACGAGGCAGTTAACCCACCGTTCCTAGGCAGTCATTGAAAATAAGAATGTGTTCTTAACTGACTTGCCTAATTAAATAAAAGGTACAACATTTTTTTGGAAAATAGGCAAATCAGCACCCAAAAATACTGATTTCCGATTGTTATGAAAACTTGAAATCGGCCCTAATTAATCGCCCATTCTGATTAATCGATCGACCTCTAGTTCCTAGTACTGGACTATTGGTCCTAAAAGGGTTAGCTGAGGTGCTCAGGCTGATGGGGAATCAAATAAGGACCCAGGTAGAGTCAGAAAGACTTGACTTACTTCATTACTTATGATAGTCCACCCACAGGAGGACTCTGTGTCACTTGAGCTCTCTGACATGGCTCCGCCAGCTGGTAAAAACAATGGAGCACACTGTAAAAAAATACATTAGGAGTTTTTATTTTTTGCACAAGAGGAACATTTGAATACTCAAATGCAAAATGTATCATTCTGCATAAAACCACAGTTCACTGATATGACATTGAGATAAGACAGTTCACAACAACGGGACACAGACATTGTAGCATAATGCATGCCTCATTGACAGGGCAATGTCTAGCTCTC
The DNA here is from genome assembly GCF_023373465.1 of Oncorhynchus keta. Classification (NCBI taxonomy): domain Eukaryota; kingdom Metazoa; phylum Chordata; class Actinopteri; order Salmoniformes; family Salmonidae; genus Oncorhynchus; species Oncorhynchus keta. Next base: position 70,938,271 of record NC_068422.1, on the reverse strand, counting down.
AAAAACCATTCATCTCCATATGGAGGGTTTTCAGCCATTACATTCGCTCACATTTGGATCCATGTCAACTACAATTTTGACATTGTGTTTTAACGTTTAGAAATGTCAATCACAACTTTCAAAACGGTTTTCTAAACATATGCCCCTCATCTTTCATGTCAGCGAGAACATTTTTCAAATAAAAAAGATACACTTACTGTAGCAGTTGTGCACAGATTCATACACTGTATGTGCCTCCAGTTCACAAACTACCTTTCCTCTCTAGTTAGCTTACACCAAAGATTATGGATATACTGACAATACATGCGTCTCCCTAACAATGGGAGCAGTTGTCCACAAAGCGGCAAGACGGGCTGTCTAGCTTCTATCTGTTCTTTGGGTTGGTGGATACATCTCATTATTATAATACTTTTTTGAATATTCGATGAGGGTTGTTGACTGTAACCACCTGTATTCAATAGAGAGAGATGCTATGCTACTAGCCTCATGCCATGACTATGCATAGCCATCTCGAGACAACTCGGATAAAAAGTGTTTTTTCTCAAAGTTGCCAGTGTTGTGTCAAAAAAATCCCCCTGCCAGAATCTCCCCTTCTAATTTCCTTAATTTTGTGGCTAGAGTCAAATACTTTCTATAGAACAAACTTCAAGTCAGGATAGGCAACCGAAATTAATCATTAATGTGTGTGTTATATTAAACAGTCAAATGTTGGCAAGCAATAAACATTTCAGAACAACTATGGCTGAATTATTATCCTTACACTTTCAAAAATACTAGTTGAATAGGCCATGGGAGATATGACGAATTTTGGCAAAGAGATGTATTTTTAGAATAATACAAATTAGTAGCGGATTTAGGTACGGGCGACATGGGCAGCCGCCCAGGGCGGCACGCCCCGTGCCGGCGGGGGCTGAAGAGTGGGTTCGGCCAGGGCGCCGTACAAGCTAGAACCGCCACATACACTTGAAAACTGCAGACAAAAATGCTTTCTGCTACTAAGATCAGTGAAATGTAGGCTAAATTGACAACGGCGTGGAGAGCAGAAATCTCAATGAGAACAAGCCGCAGCAATGAAGAACCCGAAGGGGGAAGTTTTTATTTAACCAGGCAAGTCAGTTAAGAACAATTTCTTATTTTCAATGACGGCCTAGGAACAGTGGGTTAACTGCCTGTTCAGGGGCAGAATGACAGATTTGTACCGTGTCAGCTCAGGGGTTTGAACTTGCAGTTCCGGTTATTAGTCCAACACTCTAACTAGGCTACCCTGCTGCCTCAAGTTTTCTGCCAGGAGGGAGATTTTCGGCACAACACCTGGTTATCCACGTGTCCTACTTATATCAGTACACTTAACAACTTATGCTTATATTCGAGAAAATAAGACATTAGTTTATTTGTTGACCAAATTCGACAGTCATTATAAAAACTCATTGCTTGGTGAAAAAAACACCACCTAAAGGAGGGAGACTGATTTTCTGCCGAGTTGGACATCTCTCTTCCTCTCTGCTAGCACACACACAGGTGTTCTCAACACACTAGACAGCAGGTGGCGAATTATGTCTTCCGTAAACAAGCGCTCGAACGTGGAGATATGGCTGTGTGGGAACACTAACCCTATAAAAGGTGTGTAGTAATTTACCTTTTGTTTAAAATAAATAATGTTTCACTGATATGAAATATAAGTTGCTTATATTTCCAATACAGTACCGCAAGCGATGCGTGTTCATGTTTAGAGTAAGCGTCCGGGCACTTAACACAACTCCCCGGGTCAGAAGATACTATCGTCAATAGGCGCTAAAGTTGTTTGCGTCTATGAATGGTAGGGGATGTCATGTGACCCCCCTTTGTTGGTGAATGATCGCACCAATGCCCCACTTTTTGGGATATCGAAAACTGTTTGTTTCTCTGTATAGGCATAATATTTTTGCAGCAGAACATGATAGAGGTTATACAGCTTTCAGAGTACCCAGTAGTGGTTGTGTAGAATGTGGATTGTCGGGGGCAAATGTCAACCCCACCACAACAACAACAACATTTTGGAATACTGTTACTTTACCACCTAACTGGTTTACTGGTGAAGGAAAACGAAGCCAAGTGAGTATTGTTGATATTATTTCAACAAACCGAGTTTGGTGTACACGGTTCAATGTATGGGGGGGGCCTTCGTAGCTGCACTGTGCAGGATTGCAATGCTGCGATGCCGCCAGCTAGCTAGCCAACTACAGTTAGCACACGAGGAGTCCAATCCGCAATCGATTATTCAACAAATGGATGTCTGAATATATATATATATATATATATAACGTTACATATGTAGCTATGTAACGTTATTATATTCACAATTATCATAAGAATTGACACAATCAGGTGAAAATGCGAACTGAGGGGTGTTTTCTGCAAACAGCTGCTAGATAAGCTGTTTAAATGTCAGTCTCTTGCTACCTAACAGTAATAGCTAGCCACTCGCACAGTTAGCTACTAGTACGCGTTAGTTTCTAACTTATCCTACTCTGTAACGACAAGTAGTATGACTTACAAACCACTCTAACCTGACAAAACAACAGACAGTAATATCATTACCCAGTAAATTTCCAACGTAGAAAGTACGTATTTCTGCAAACGATTCTTGATATTTCAGTCACAATTGCGCTCTCACAGCTTCATCGATTTCAATTCAACAACAACACAATCAGCGTCTCGTCAGCAACACTAAAAATAGTACTTCCGGATCACAGAATTTCGAAAACGTTCTAAATAAAAGTATCCCATGTAATTGTAGAAGCGTGTCAATAACCTGTATTTATTCATGATAAATGAAAAATAACTGTTTAAACATTAACAATGAAGGAGGCAGGCAGCAGGGTAAGGTCAAGGAGGAGAGAAGGGGGCGGGCAGCAGGGTAAGGTCAAAGAGGAGAGAAGGGGGCAGGCAGCAGGGTAAGGTCAAGGAGGAGAGAAGGGGGCGGGCAGCAGGGTAAGGTCAAAGAGGAGAGAAGGGGGCGGGCAGCAGGGTAAGGTCAAAGAGGAGAGAAGGGGCGGGCAGCAGGGTAAGGTCAAGGAGGAGAGAAGGGGGCGGGCAGCAGGGTAAGGTCAAGGAGGAGAGAAGGGGGCAAGCAGCAGGGTAAGGTCAGGGGAGAAGGGGGCAAGCAGCAGGGTAAGGTCAGGTGGAGAAGGGGGCAAGCAACAGGGTAAGGTCAGGGGGAGAAGGGGGCAAGCAGCAGGGTAAGGTCAGGTGGAGAAGGGGGCAAGCAGCAGGGTAAGGTCAGGGGGAGAAGGGGGCAAGCAGCAGGGTAAAGTCAGGGGGAGAAGGGGGCAAGCAGCAGGGTAAGGTCAGGTGGAGAAGGGGGCAAGCAACAGGGTAAGGTCAGGGGAGAAGGGGGCAAGCAGCAGGGTAAGGTCAGGTGGAGAAGGGGGCAAGCAGCAGGGTAAGGTCAGGGGACAGGCAGCAGGGCATTGATTGATCCTGCTCCAGAGTACAGGCCTCAGTGTAACGCTCATTCCTTCGACGATAAACGTGAATCTGACCATCCCCCCCTGGTGAGACAAAACCGCGACTCGTCAGTGAAGAGCACTTTTTGACAGTCCTGTCTGGTCCAGCGACAGTGGGTTTGTGCCCATAGGCGACATTGTTGCCGGTGATGTCTGGTGAGGACCTGCCTTACAACAGGCCTCCAAGCCCTCAGTCCAGCCTCTCTCAGCCTATTGCGGACAGTCTGAGCACTAATGGAGGGATTGTACGTTCCTGGTGTAACTCGGGCAGTTGTTTTTTCAATCCTGTACCTGTCCCGCAGGTGGGATGTTCGGATGTGCTGATCCTGTGCAGGTGTTGTTACACGTGGTCTGCCACTGCGAGGACGATCAGCTGTCCGTCCTGTCTCCCTGTAGCGCTGTCTCTTAGGCGTCTCGCAGTACGGACGTTGCAATTTATTGTCCTAGCCACATCTGCAGTCCTCATGCCTCCTTGCAGCACGTTCAAGCAGATGAGCAGGGACCCTGGGCATCTTTCTTTTGGTGTTTTCCAGAGTCAGTAGAAAGGCCTCTTTAGTGTCCTACATTTTCAAAACTGTGACCTTAATTGCCAACCACCTGTAAGCTGTTAGTGTCTTAATGACCATTCCACAGGTGCATGTTCTTAAAGTGTTTATGGTTCATTGAACAAGCATGGGAAACAGTGTTTAAACCCTTTACAATGAAGATAGATCTGTGAAGTTATTTTTGGATTTTTATTAACTTTGAAAGACCGGGTCCTGAAAAGGGGAAACTTATTTTTTTGCTGAGTTCAGGATAAGCCACGAGGCTTTAAGCCACTAAAGGGTGCTACTAAGACAAGACACGAGGCTATAAGCCACAAGGCCATATAATAATCCAGGAATACAATTTAAACAAACTGGAAATAAATTGAAACCTTGATAGGATCTGTAAGAACCAAGAAAAAACATAGAACCAGTCCTATACAATTACATATTAAAACATATTCTTTATCTTATATAGAGTAGTAATTCTCTTTAGTTCAGATTTTCCCTGATGTAGTTATGATAACAATTTTACATGATACACTATGGCTATGCAAAGCTGAAAAAAAAATCATACAGATAGCGTTTACCTCAGACTTTTGTTTTGAAGGAATAACTTGAAAACTGGAAGTCTTAATGCTGCCACCGGGACGCGAATTTTGCTGTCAATGACGCTAATAACAACAGACCTTTGCGAAGCTGAAGAACGTGTAACGTAATGAGGGGTAAAGTTTAGTTTTAATTATGAGTTTGCGTGAAGTGAGCACGTCGTTTGCCAAAGTTGGAAACTACAGCTCCCAGTATACTATGGTCTCTGGATCACGTGATTGATCAACTGAGAAATATATGGGTAGATGTAAACCAACATACTCAACTCATGATTTTAGTCTACTGCGATGATTATATGTCAGTGGGTTGTCTTTATTCAATACGCCCAACTTTATGTAAGGTTTGTATAATAATACACACAAGGCTTAGAATGAAGAGATATGAAGCAAGGAGGATGATCCTTCCGATCTAGTACATCTACATCAACTGTCGCGTCAAAACCGTCGCAAAGGAGGGTAGCTACGGTAACCAACATCCTGAATCCACGACAGAGGTCTGTCCTCACCAACCAACTATCAAGGTAAGTCTTACTTTAGGAGTTTACAAAGTTTGTCTGAACCTTGTAGCGTTTCATATAACAAGGTTTCCCAAACTCTGTCCTGGGACCACCTGGGTCTTATGGTTTTTGCCTTAGCACTACACAGCTGATTCAAACAACCAACTCATCATCAAGTTTTGATATTTGAATCAGCTGTGTGCTAGAATAATAACGTGCATCCAGGGGGAAGGGCCCAGAACCGAGTTTAGGAAAAACAGTCATAACGCATGTTGATATTCAGAGAGGAAGACGCAAAGAGATAGCTAGGCCCAACTCGGCTGAAAGTCTGTCGCCCACTAGGCAAGGATATTTTGTATAATGAGTGTAGAGTTTTGTCAACAACAAAAAATGTATGGCTTATTTGCTACATTGGCATAACATCTCTCAATTGAATACAGTCGATTGACGTCAACAACCCTCATTTGACTTTTTTTTTTAAAGTATTAAAATAATGAGATGTATCAGCCAATCAAAAAAAAGGATAGGCGTGCTGCTTTTTGGACAACGACTCCCATTGTTAGGGCGGAGAGACCAGTATCTTGTCAGTATCCATCTTTCATATTTTGCGAAAATCGAGTTTGGGAAACCCTGAACTATTTGATATATTTTTTTGTTATCACCTGTCATTCTAGGTAGACTGGTAGGCCTTGGCAACAATGTCGGCTCCTCAACAGCAGGAACAAAGCAGAGCCCTGTGTGCAAACCCTGGGAATCCTGTTTTCTCATGTATGATGACACCAGTGGTTAAAAACAATTCTCCTGTGCCATGGGCAAAGCCTCAAAGCCCCTTCTACAAGACCACCTCAAGTGACTATGGAATTAGATCTCCAACATTTGAATCATCACCCTGTACCTACCACCCACTTTCACAAAGATTCACAGAAGACCTTGGGAACTGTGGAATGTTACGTGACAACTCCTTCAATACAAGTCTTGATCGAAGCAGGGTATATGACTGCCCTAATTTGCAAAACACTATCTGATTTGATTGACATGGTATAACATTGTCTTGGTGTTGATTAAACTACCTGGTGGACCTTCACTCCATTGACAATGATTGGTGTCCTGAAAATGCATTTTTGCTGTACATTTAAGTTCTACAATATGCATGTTGTATCATTCTACTTACACACAAAGTAAAGCATAGTTTTACTTGCACTTATGTTATTTGTGACATACAGAAACACACTAATAGCGGGTTACAATAATTGCTGGTTACGTAAAGCAAGTTACAATGTTTGACTTTTTTATTGTATCACTATAAACACATTAGGCTACACTGAACAGGTGGGCTATCAGCATTCATTGTAATGTTCCTCATTGCAAAAAAATATATGAATGTATTAAAAAATATATCATTCAGGACAGGGTGCACTCCCTTGGATGATTTGTCTGATTTTGTGTGTGTCAGCTTGTAGAGTTTCATTTTGAGGATCAATCGTCAAAGCAGCCTGGTAATCTTGAAGACCTATGAAAATATTACCAAGAGAGTAAAAAAGTTTAGCTGACTGCACCGGCCATGGTAGGCATAGGCTGCTAAACCAGCTATCCCTACTTCCTAACCTAGGATATCCACAGCTGCATTATTTCAGTCACAAGGCCAGACGGCTTGTCATTCGGGGCAGAACAAACTAAATAATTGACTTTTTAGCCAGCAGAGGTCAGTGTTAGAGGGTAAAGTACAAAACACCCATCTCTGGGGCTACAGTACATAATCTTTACATTGTTTTTCATTTATTTAACTAGGCAAGTCAGTTAAGAACAAATTTTATTTACAATTACAGCCTACACCGGCCAAACCCGGACAACGCTGGGCCAATTGTGCGCTGCCCTATGGGACTCCCAATCCTGGCCGGTTGTGATACAGCCTGGATTCGAACCAGGGTGTCTGTAGTGACACCTCTAGCACTGAGATGCAGTGTATTGTGCAAAGTATTCTCTTTTTTTGCGTTTCACTTGTCCAAGTATGAATAACAATGAGGTCTAAAACTAAAATAGAACGTGCAAAAGGGGAGCCATAAAGCTTGAGAAATGCCCTAGTTGATGTTGCACAGACCTTCAGTATAGAGCTCCAGTTCACAAAAAGCTGTGCCTCGTCTTACATGAGCTCTTGTTCTGGCACCTGCATTGCCAGACACAGGTGGCGTCAACAGATCAAGTGCCTGCAATGAAAGATGGTGTGTATGAAGAAACATAATGTCATGTTCTATACAACAATCTCTTTTACCAATGCTGTTGAGTAAAAGGAAACATTTACACAAGGAAGATGAATACTGACCCAAGAGGAATCCTCAATAGCTTTATGAAGATTCCTTAGTTTCAAGTGACAAGCAGCACGGTTGGAATACATGGCAGGAATCTTTCTATTAAGCTTTATGGCAAGGCTGTAAGCATTGATCGCAGCCAAGTAGTTACTTGTTGCAAACAATTTGCTGAAAAACATGTAGGGAAGACATTTAATATTAACGCTATGCTTCATTGTTCTTATGATCACTGATTTTGACAAGATTAGCCTACTTACTCTCCTTTCTCCTTTAACCAGTCAGGGTTCCTCTCTTCTTCTGTCAGGTCCTTCAGCTCTGCCAGGTTTACATTTATTGCCCTTCTGGCCTCGGCCTGTTTCTGAAGCCACTGTTCCAAAAGAACACATTCATATGATTGGGTTGGCTTGATAAAATGTTTATTTTTTATTTTTATGAAACCACATGAGAATGGACAAACGCATCCCGTGCCCATAGCTTAAAGTAAAGACAAAGCAATCAATACCCATACTTAAAGGGAAATTCCACCACCTTTCATTGTCTCCGGCAAAATACCAGCATTTACATATGTGAAAATGGTGCGTTTAAGTTAAAATTTTCTACCCAACGTCATAATCAAAAGTGAAAACATTTTAAAAACAGTGATTTTCAAACACTGCGATTCCCAGTGACGTGGGGAGAAAGAATATACCTTCCCTCTGGCAAGAAACTCGATGCAGGTTTTAATCCTACCCTGTGATGTCACAGAGAAGCATTTAGGACAGTGCTTATCTTTTTAACCACAGATCATAGAAACGTGCTGTTTTAACATACAGTATGTAGACACTGGTATGGTGCTGCAGATAATGGATATGAGGTCAAAAAGTTGCGGAATTGCTCTTTAATAAACCACAGTTCCAAAGATTCACTGATGAAAAAAACTGGTTAATACTTGAAAGTGGAAAGGGAAAAATGTGTTTACACCTCTTCCTCCTCCGGTACTCTTGATTCTCGTAGAGCCGTGGGAAACACTCGTGGTGTGAACTTGATTTGAATGTTGCCTGTGGATCTTGGAGCTGGCAAATCCACCTGTTTTTTCTTGCTGATTGATTGAACACTGTTTTTCTGATCTATGTAAGAAACAAGCAGATGATATTCATTACAGAATACTCAACCAATCAACAAACTTATGATTGCAGAGTGTACAATTCGATTGTACCAGAGTTTTATTTACCATGCTTGACCTTGCATTGGTCTGATGTTCTGGGTACATGTATTTTTTCCGATTTGCTTTGTTTGTCAACCTTGATTCTCTGACTTTGTAGCTTTAGTTGGGTCTCCTCCTCTGCTATTTGCCTCTGCTTCAGTTTCCATGCCTCCAACTGTGCTGTTGCTTTCTCACATTCATCATCCTTCATTTTCTGGATCTTGGCTCTCCCCTCTTCTTCAAGCTAAAAATATTAAATAACTGAAAATTAAGATGTATTCTTAGCACAAATTTCAGAGAATATATTTTACAAGTGTATCACCTTCATCATGGTCTCCAGTGCATATTTTCTTTCTTCTTGTGTTTTCGTGGCTTTGGCTTTCGACTCAGCAGCAAGCTTTGCCTGGGCTTTCAAGAGTGCTCTTTCCCTGATCTCTCTCGATTTGTCTTTGTCATCTAAAACAGATAAACACACACACACTAACAAGAGCCTTATATCTTCTTTTTCCGTAATAATACCAATCAGGATCAAATATAATACATACAATTAAGTTGTAAAATACTGTGACTACTTTGCATAATGTATTGCAGCTACTTTATACCCATGTCCATGGCGTTGTTGAATAGTTGTTTCTGTTTGGCTTTAAGGGCATTCTAGAGCGTGCATTATTTCCCTATAAGGCACACGGTATATCAGCAGGGTAGAATTCAATGGTTTCAGTTCATTCTTACAAGTTCTATGTTTTGAGCTGCTTTTGAGAGTAAAAGTAGAATTGAAAACATTATTGGCATTGCTGAATTCGATTTCAATAATAGCATGCTAGGACTTATGGTTTGGTTAGCTAAACTAGCAAGTCTGTTTGTTTAGTTACCAAGGCAACTACTGTAGCTAGCCTATCTAGTAAACTTGCTAGCTACTTCAGTGGATGTTGAACACATTTCCAGCAAAAGTATAGCCATGGTATAAAAGGGATATCAACTCGGGGCTCTCAATGCGTTAACTGGAAAATAATGCAACTCCATGGAAGGTTTATTTCACTCTGCTAGCGCGTCTTCCATGTCATTTATTATTTTCAAATACATAGCCCCTCGTCGATTATCGCTTACATAGCTAATTAGACTAATATCTATATTGCTGTCAGCTAATGACTTACTGTTATTAATCACAAGGTGCTCCCACAGTCTCTCCTCCTTTTTCTGCAATGTGAAAACTGCAACTCCATTTCCAATTTTTGCTGTGCTTTTGTCATCATCTATCGGCTCAGACAGGAAGGCTTCAAATAAAAACGGGGGGAAATGTACCTAAATGAAGGAGGCAAATCAAATAAGAATGGTGGGGAAATGTACCTCAAATGAAGGAGGCACACCAAAGCAAACTGATTACCAAAGCAATTGCCCATCTACTACTGTTGTTAACATTTAGGTAGGTACTAGTTAACTTCAGCTAGCTAGCTTTAGGGTGTTTCCAAAAAACTTTTACCTTCACATATTCGTCTGTGGAAAAGATATCTACTTTCCCAACCTTTACTCCTTTTAATGGTATATTTATGTAAACAATCGTTTCTGTCTGTGTCCATGTGTAATCTTTGACAATCAAAGGCATTTCAAACAAATTTATAGTTAACTTTGATTTGCTAAATTGCTATGAGTGTGTGGTGGTAGCTACAACTTTGGCAGTTGCCAAGGAAGAAGTAAAGTTGTTTCCGCGAACGATTGGTGTACTTCCTGTTTCAAAGTTTATCTCCTGTTAAAGGGCCACTGCCAGGCCAACCTGCTTTCAGATCCTAGAGCCCAGCTGAACTTGAAGGGTTGAAGCAAAGAATATCTGACAGTTCTAAATGTTCTGATGTCGTGTTCCTAGTGCTCTAATGGGCTATTTTTAAGGTCTGTTTTGAAGGTGTAAATCCCAACAGCCCAACATTTTCACACATGAAAGCGAAGACACGATTTCAAAGTTGTATTTATTAAAATAAGTTTTTCAATAAAATCTTTGTTAATTTAGAAAAATAGTTTGTGGCATTTGTAATATTAGTGCATACATTCATTATAAAGAACAAAATACAAAACAAATTAACAAATTAAGCTTTAGGTCATTGAAGAAATTAAACCATATTGTTCATGTTACAGAGGCTCATATCTAATCTATTACCAGACCTCGCAATTGAGCCATGTTTGCCATTTTTTTTATACCTCTGCACAATTTTCATAAAACCACAATCAAATTGTTGTAACTATGAGTGAAATTAACATTTGAGATCATGTACCGGTACATTCAATATCCTAAAGGTAATATAATCAGGTGCTCATTTGAAAATGATATCCTTTTTTGTGGCCAATCGATGTGGGAAAATACAAATACTTAATGTGCATGTACAATGAACATACAGGTTATTCATACATTACATACTAATAAACAACATTTGAAAATGTCAAGAAAATAAGGCATCTTGTGTGAAAAAATGAGCTTGAAAATCAAGCTAACTGCACTTTGCAAACAACGAGATATGTAAGTGGAGTTGTTATTCTGTAAGGAATGTACTTATGAAATAACATTTTGGTACATGACCATTTAACCATTCTCAATTAATTAGGAATGGGGTAATAATATATTATTCCTATAAACATTATCAATATTTTGATCACACAATATTCAGCCTTGTCACAAACGGCTAATAAATTAACAGTCAACAACATACAAATGCAGTTTTCACTTGTTTAAGCAAAATATCTAAAAGTGATGATGTATTAAAACAATTGTAAGGCTGTTGATCCTGATGTTAGCACTGAATCAACAGTAAATATTAACTGCTTGTTCGTAGCAGATCAAAAAGTAAGCAAACATTGATACAATTACATTATACAAAATTGAGCACATTCACAATGCCACATTGAGTAGTTTAAAAAGTTGAGTAGTTTTGATCAGTAGTTTTGATTTGGTTTATAGAAGATTTAGATTTTTGTTTTTAAATGACTGACCATATGAAAACTAATCTCTGAACAATATCAACTACCAACATTTATGTCAGATGGGCCGAAGCCTAACTTGAGCAATGTACTCCCATAGAAAGTAGGCGTGATATATTTATTATAAACTCAAACATCCCCTCACTGTCAACTGTGTTTATTTTCAATAAACTTAACATGTGTAAATATTTGTGAGACATAAACTGAACAAGTTCCACATACATGTGACTAACAGAAATGGAATAATGTGTCCCTGAACAAAGGGAGGGGGGGTCAAAATCAAAAGTAACAGTCAGTATCTGTTGTGGCCACCAGCTGCTTTAAGTACTGCAGTGCATCTCATCATGGACTGCACCAGATTTGCCAGTTCTTGCTGTGAGATGTTACCCCACTCTTCCACCAAGGCACCTGCAAGTTCCAGGACATTTCTGGGGGGAATGGCCCTAGCCCTCACTCTCCCATCCAACAGGTCACAGATGTGCTCAATGGGATTGAGATCTGGGCTCTTCACTGGCCATGGCAGAACACTGACATTCCTGTCTTGCAGGAAATCACGCACAGAACAGGCAGTATGGCTGGTGGCATTGTCATGCTGGAGGGTCATGTCAGGATGAGCCTGCAGAAAGGGTACCACATGAGGAAGGAGGATGTCTCCCCTGTAACACACAGTGTTGAGATTGCCTGCAATGACAACAAGCTCAGTCCGATGATACTGTGACACACCACCCGAGACCATGACGGACCTTCCACCTCCAAATCGATCCCTCTCCAGAGTACAGGCCTTGGTGTAACACTCATTCCTTCGACGATAAACGCGAATCTGACCATCACCCCTGGTGAGACAAAACCGTCCTGTCTTGTCCAGCGACGGTGGGACTGTGCCCATAGGCGACGTTGTTGCCGGTGATGGCTGATGAGGACCTGCCTTACAACAGGCCTATAAGCTCTCAGTCCAGACTCTCTCGGGCTATTACGGACAGTCTGAGTAATGATGGAGGGATTGTGCGTTCCTGGTGTAACTTGGCAGTTGTTGTTGCCATCCTGTACCTGTCCCGCAGGTGTGATGTTCAGATTTACCGATCCTGAGCAGGTGTTGTTATACGTGGTCTGCCACTGCGAGGACGATCAGCTGTCCGTCCTGTCTCCCTGTAGTGCTGTCACAGTACGGACATTGCAATTTATTGCCCTGGCCAAATCTGCAGTCCTCATGCCTCTTTGCAGCATGCCTAAGGCACGTTCACACAAATGAGCAGGGACCCTGGGCATCTTTCTTTTGGTGTTTTTCAGAGTCAGTAGAAAGTCCTCTTTAGTGTCCTAAGTTTTTCATAACTGTGACCTTAATTGCCTACCCTCTGTAAGCTGCAAACAATTTGAAAATATACACTGCTCAAAAAAATAAAGGGAACACTAAAATAACACATCCTAGATCTGAATGAATGAAATATTTTTATTAACTACTTTTTTCTTTACACAGTTGAATGTGCTGACAACAAAATCACACAAAAATTATCAATGGAAATCAAATTGATCAACCCATGGAGGTCTGGATTTGGAGTCTCACTCAAAATGAAAGTGGAAAACCACACTACAGGCTGATCCAACTTTGATGTAATGTCCTTAAAACAAACTCATGCAACCACTAGAGTGAAAGCACCGCCAGCATTCAAAAGTGACCAAAACATCAGCCAGGAAGCATAGGAACTGTGGTACGTAGTCACCACCTGCAGAACCACTGCTTTAATTTGGGGTGTCTTGCTAATTGCCTATAACTTCCACCTGTTGTCTATTCCATTTGCACAACAGCATGTGACATTTACAGTGCCTTGCGAAAGTATTCGGCCCCCTTGAACATTGCGACCTTTTGCCACATTTCAGGCTTCAAACATAAAGATATAAAACTGTATTTTTTGTGAAGAATCAACAACAAGTGGGACACAATCATGACGTGGAACGACATTTATTGGATATTTCAATTTTTTTTAACAAATCAAAAACTGAAAAATTGTCCGTGCAAAATTATTCAGCCCCTTTACTTTCAGTGCAGCAAACTCTCTCTAGAAGTTCAGTGAGGATCTCTGAATGATCCAATGTTGACCTAAATGACTAATGATTATAAATACAATCCACCTGTGTGTAATCAAGTCTCCATATAAATGCACCTGCACTGTGATCGTCTCAGAGCTCCGTTAAAAGCGCAGAGAGCATCATGAAGAACAAGGAACACACCAGGCAGGTCCGAGATACTGTTGTGAAGAAGTTTAAAGCCGGATTTGGATACAAAAATATTTCCCAAGCTTTAAACATCCCAAGGAGCACTGTGCAAGTGATAATATTGAAATGGAAGGAGTATCAGACCACTGCAAATCTACCAAGACCTGGCCGTCCCTCTAAACTTTCAGCTCAGACAAGGAGAAGACTGATCAGAGATGCAGCCAAGAGGCCCATGATCACTGCAGAGATCTACAGCTGAGGTGGGAGACTCTGTCCATAGGACAACAATCAGTCGTATATTGCACAAATCTGGCCTTTATGGAAGAGTGGCAAGAAGAAAGCCATTTCTTAAAGATATCCATAAAAAGTGTCGTTTAAAGTTTGCCACATGCCACCTGGGAGACACACCAAACATGTGGAAGAAGGTGCTCTGGTCAGATGAAACCAAAATTGAACTTTTTGGCAACAATGAAAAACATTATGTTTGGCGTAAAAGCAACACAGCTCATCACCCTGAACACACCATCCCCACTGTCAAACATGGTGGTGGCAGCATCATGGTTTGGGCCTGCTTTTCTTCAGCAGGGACAGGGAAGATGGTTAAAATTGATGGGAAGATGGATGGAGCCAAATACAGGACCATTCTGGAAAAAAACCTGATGGAGTCTGCAAAAGACCTGAGACTGGGACGGAGATTTGTCTTCCAACAAGACAATGATCCAAAACATAAAGCAAAATCTACAATGGAATGGTTAAAAAATAAACATATCCAGGTGTTAGAATGGCCAAGTCAAAGTCCAGACCTGAATCCAATTGAGAATCTGTGGAAAGAACTGAAAACTGCTGTTCACAAATGGAAAAAATGTGAGTGTCTCGATGTGTAAAACTGACATACCCCAAGCGACTTACAGCTGTAATCACAGCAAAAGGTGGCGCTACAAAGTATTAACTTAAGGGGGCTGAATAATTTTGCACGCCCAATTTTTCAGTTTTTGATTTGTTAAAAAAGTTTGAAATATCCAATAAATGTCGTTCCACTTCATGATTGTGTCCCACTTGTTGTTGATTCTTCACAAAAAAATACAGTTTTATATCTTTGTTTGAAGCCTGAAATGTGGCAAAAGGTCGCAAAGTTCAAGGGGGCCGAATACTTTCGCACGGCACTGTATTGTCAATCAGTGTTGCTTCCGAAGTGGACAGTTTGATTTCATAGAAGTGTGATTGACTTGGAGTTACATTGTGTTGTTTAGGTGTTCCCTTTATTTTTTTGAGCAGTGTATTTAGTTTACTTTAAGCTACTTCTAAAACTGCCTTCCCTATTTGCAAAAATGGAAACCATGCTTGAAACTATATTTTGACAAAGTTTATTTTGAACCAAGGTTATTTTCCCTTTATGCAGTAAGCATGTCTCTTAGTACTAATTATCATATTATTTGACCTTTCCAAAATGAAAACAAAATATAAAGAAATGTTGATTTAAATGCATCATGTTTGCGCAAAAATAATACAATTAAAGCAAAGTGCACACATACTAAAAACATTTTGAGCATTGTACATGTCTTTTATATAATAGGTTAATTTAAATGAGATTAATCTGTATACTGTTTTACAAAGTAACTTCATTTTAGGCTCTAAATACATTCAATATCAACAGTTTAAAAAACATACATGGCTCGTTCCACAAAATGAGTGCCTTTTGCGTCCCTTTGGTATTTTACGTAGAAATTGTGCATCAATATTGAATTTTAAAAGCCTGTTATATTCAAAGGTGTGCCCTTTAATATAGACCACATGGATAATTCAACAAATCAGATTTTGTTATATGAATTAAGACTTGCTAAAGTGCCAAAATTCTGCATTTTGACATATTCCTCCGTGCACTCTGACTTCCAGGAAGAATTTAACCCACAAAACCCTAAGATTTATCCAAGTTTAAACCATCATTGTAAAGCCCTAGTTATTTTATTTGCTTTGACAAAGTCATTTTATGATGATTATTTAATGTGATTGGTGAATAATTTTAAGGTAAAAACACAACAACCTGGCATTCATTTTAAGGTCAACCCTGTTATGTGAACTGAACTTTTGTTTTAATATTGTGAAACGATTCCTTTAAAAAAAAGGAAAAGAAACATTGAACATCTAATAGTCAAATCCTATTGTAAAATCAGGTGAGCTGGTTCTACTCTTTTTGGCCATTTTCTGGTGTTCTGTGGGAGCATAACATGAGCATAACACGTTAACCCTGTTACCCATAGATAGATTAAACAGGCTAATTTTTGGGGGGAACATTTATACTTTTTTCTTAAGCTTGAATTCAATTGCCCCTCCCTGTTGCACACACAACTTCCATTTCCACTGTCACGAGGGGATTTATGTCTGATTTAAGATGACATCTTCAACCCTGTTACTTTTAAACTGTTTTTTTTCTTCTCACCAAGTTATACACCTCAAAAGGTATCGAATTGGTGGAACGACCCACATGTATCGAATCATTTATACAAAATGTATCAGATCCAATTCTGGTTGTATAGCATACAGTACAGGTGTATGTATGGCTTTGGAACACCACTCCAGCTGTGACTATCAACGTTTTGGGAAACAATCATACTGTTCAAAATCTGTCAAACAATAACAGCAGTTGAAAAAAATATATGATTAAAACGTTGAATACGCTTGCATCCGTCAATCAGTTAACCTTTCCGGATAGCTTACTCATACTGATGTTATAATAACTTATATAAACCATAGGCCAGGAAAGTAGAGCGAAACAGTAAGGACCTTGTTAAGAGAATGACATTATTGTGGTCAACATGGCCAATGGTACCTGCCCAAAAATAGGGAATACATATGACATTAAAGAGAACTTCAGTCTAGCTCTTGCATCGGTCTAAGCAGGGGACAGACACTGCTATCCAAATTATACCAAATCTCAAATAAAACAACAAAATGGTAAAAATGTAACCCTTCGTAAACCCTACATAAAAACGTAAGGAAAAATCACCAACAAAGGAAGTATAGCAAAGGAAGTATAACCAGTATAGTATAATGTTACTGATGGCCCATATTCATGACCATATCACTCGCTGTTAACTGTTGGCTGCTGCCCTGCTGGCTGCCCTGTTATCTCCTTTGTTCTATGGAGCTGTGCCCCTTTCTCCTCCATGCAGATGTCACAGCCCCACACTGCCGACACCTCTGCTGTCAACAGGTTATAAGCTGTCTCAGTCATTCCAGTACAAACCCTGTGGAACCATTTTTGACATGAGGCCTCACACAGGATAGCTTCCTGGTCATCATTCACTTCATTCAGGCATATTCCACATGGAAACACAGGCTCTGTGGAGGAGTGGCTAGGCCTGTTGGGATGCATCAGTGTCTTATTGATGACCACACCACCACCTCCATTGCTTCTACTCCGCTCCAGGGGGGCTGCCTCCATGTGGCTGCCTGACTGTGGGGACTTCTTCAGAGAATCATTATTGGGATGGATGATGCCGTTGATTTTCTCTGTGGTGTTAGGCTGACTTGCACCCTGACAGACCAGGGCGCCTCTATTCTTTGATTTCAGGTCGACAGAGTTTTTCTGACCCATGATCTCCTCTGAGCCATGGCTTCGTTTCCATGGAGATGTATTCTGGGATGTACTTTTGCTTGACACCACCTCACTCATGTCCTGTTTAGGTGTGGGTGTATTGGACTGGGCAAAGCTGTTGTTTTGTTGCTGCCGAATAAAACCGGGACTAGAGTCCATGCCGGGTCGGGGAGGTGGATTCCCAATTGGGATGACTGCTGATCTAAAGCTCGGGCCCATGTCAGGAGAAGTGCTTTGGGTCACATTATGCAGATGCACCTGATTTAAGTTGCCACGGGGACCTGGTCTGAAAGATTGATTGGGTGGAAGTGTCATGATACTGTTGTTGTTGTTTAATGGTGGATGGTTACCATAATTGGGATTTTCATGGTAACCATAGTTAAAGCCGGGGGGTCGATTGAACCCCATGCCCATTTGATTCTGGGCAAAAGGGTGGAGCTGGTTTCGTATCTGGTAGGGACCCCTGTAAGAAGAGGGCATCCTATTGGGCATGAGGTGGTCCATCTCGGGCGGGCCATAGCCACTGCAGCCAGGGTAGTGCGGGTTGCCAAAATATGGGTTCCCAGAGGACAGAGGCTTGAAAGATGGTGCGTTGTACTTGTCATCAAAAGGATTGGCAGCCACTAGGTGGTCGGCACTTCGGTTTGGTGATGGAGCATACTCGGATAGGGGAGCGAAGAAAGGAGCCTGGGGACACACATGAAAAGGCAATGATAAAGGTAGTTGTTACAGAACTATGTAAGCAGCATCAAACACTTGACTATCAACAGCCATTCAGAAAACTTCTCAAAAGTTTGATGAATAATTGAGCAGCATATTAGTTTTGTCTTGAAATAACATTGTTTGACTGAATGAGTTTGGTTAATATTGGAAACCAAAAGAGTTTTGACCTATACAAAGAAAAGGAATCTCAGAAAGTTAGACTATTGACTATTGTATTTTACCTGTGCGTTCAACTTGCACTTTTTCTTGTCTGGGCTATCCAGCAGAGCACCCGGCCCTCCTAGATCATCAAGCCCACCATCTCCACCTGAGAAGGAAAACCACACAAAATATTATACAGCCATATAAAATGCAGGTTTCCCATTAAACTACAAGGCACACTTTTCACTCTGTCAGACATTGTATAGAAAACTTACTTGTGGCATGCCAATATGTCGAACAACACAGAACTTGTTTAATTTTCTCATGAATGGCTTATTGCCTACACCTTTGTGAAGTCCATGTGCAAGCAGTGTCAGGATTAAATTACAAGAAAGGCTGGCTGCACACTGTTTTCATGTAGTTTAACCAAATTTCAATGGTCCAATCTTCTCCATTAAGAATCTAAAATGTTTGGCAGCTTGCTGCCCCTATCACGTTGTCCAAGTTGCCCCTATGATATGCGGCAAGCTGTAAACTCATGTAACCTAAGTATGGTATAGTCAGTATACTTGGTAACCAGAACGAAATTACCAGTATTCAGCAGTAGCCTCTCCTCCTCTCCAGGGTATATTACCACAATAGATCAATACAGTAGAACTCTGTAACTCACCCCTTTAAAGTAGTGTACTAAATAGGCAATATGATGCCATTTGGGGCCTAACCCTGGTCTATAGCGTTCCTGACAGCCTCCCAGTCTTCATACACAGTCGATAACCAACATCCTCCTAAAGGCTACATTAAAGGTACATTAAAGTGTGTGGGGGGGGTCATACTGGCCTGGTATCTGTTATCTACTGTGTCTGGGGGGTCATACTGGGCTCTTATCTATTAGCCTATACACACAGCTCTGTAAATATGTAACAGTTTTTCAATGCTATTAAAACCACCCAAATCTTCTCCTTTGGTGGGCTAGTTTGTGTAATAGTTATACAACTATTTAAAAAATTGCAAAACAGTAGGCTTGCATGAGTAGGCTTGTATGGTAGCCTACAGTAGACTACTGGCGCATGTGATGAATGATCATCAATGTTTTCAATTTCTGTAGCCTATATCTTGTTGTTATAAATAAATAGTGCCTACAGTTTATGCAACATAATTTGTCCCACAGAGGTAAAACAGACAGTCGGTTAACTAAATGCACTTCATATATCGTTCACGGCAATAAGAAAACCTCAGCTGGCTACATTAAAAAAAACTTCGTGGCAGTTCCAAATTTGCGAACACATTCCGATAGTGAAAGTTTTGTTGAACTTTCCACGTCAGCAAGGTAAATTAGATTTGGATAGTTTACGATATTTTTTTTTCAACTGAAAATGCCAGCATTGTCTATTTATTTGGAGTTTCATTCAATACTTCAAAGGCCTTGAGGTAGGCCGATAAGCTCCTTCAACGTCGTAATTATGGTCGAGACTTGTGTGCAGCGTGTCGTGCGCC
The DNA here is from genome assembly GCF_023373465.1 of Oncorhynchus keta. Taxonomy (NCBI): domain Eukaryota; kingdom Metazoa; phylum Chordata; class Actinopteri; order Salmoniformes; family Salmonidae; genus Oncorhynchus; species Oncorhynchus keta. Next base: position 70,918,540 of record NC_068422.1, on the reverse strand, counting down.
CACAGACAGCAACATACCACGCGCAGGAAGGGAAAAATATCGAAAACGCGCATTACCTCGGGTTCTTTTGAGCGAGAAGGTATCTTTATCCTGTTCTTTTGACATTACAGAGCTTCTTACATGACTTAAACGTGCATAATTGTGCTGAAAAGGTAACAGTACCCGACCGCTCTCTACCCCCAGGAGCAATCACAACTATCTGTGTGACGAGGAAAGCTGCAATCGCTTGCAAAGTTTGGGAGGAGCAGACAAATTCAACTTCATGATATCCTGTGTCACGCTGGGAAATTATTGCTAACATTGTATCATTGTCACATATTTCTCCACGTGGCACATGACTGGAACTTGTAAAGCACGGTTAATGTTAGATTTTGACAAACGGAACCTTTGTGTGACAGCACAGAGACCCCTCCACATTGGCATGTTGAATGTGTCTGCACTGCCGCTCCGTCAGAAGTGTCGGTGTATTGTGATGAACCGCTGATGTAATGATTCGACTGGGGCGGAAGCTACTACGTCCAGTCTGGATATTTAGTGGCAATATCGGTATGTCTAATAACTGTTTATTTTAAGTTTATGACATACTTACCACTCTCTTTGGATGAGTTTTGCGCTATTCATTTTCTTAAGTGTTATCTCCTTAGTCATGATGAATTGCAGCCTAATAGGCCTAACTTCTCTACACACTTCAAACGTTGTTTTTACTGTAGGAATAGGCTACAGTATTTACAGAAAGCAAAATGTTATACTAAATTAAAATAATAAAGTTGTTGTTTAGGCTACACTATAGATTTTTTTGTTTCTTTTTCACAGCCATCTACGGACACCATTTGTTTTGGTGGGTTACAGATCTCTCCAAACAGAGGCTCTACTGTCATACACATGGGGTTAAACAATCCATGTATTGACCTTTCTCATCCATTAACAGTAATTAATTGCTGCTTTTTCAGATAAGGGAAGACCAATGATTGGATGGACTGTAATAACTGAATATAACTGAAGATAATGCCAGAGGGGCCTTTAACTGACTACAAGAGGAAGCCTTCAATCTTTGGCCCCAAATGTCCCAAATGTCCGGTGAGGAAGACAACCATTGTCACAAAATGGACCAAAGGACATGACCTTACAAGTGCCCTCCAGGGTCTGTGTACGTTTTGTTATTTTGATTTCCGAGTGAAAATGGAGAGTGAAAAACAGAACATCAACTTATTTTCTCACAATGTAAATTATTGTGTGGATTATAATTAACTGACAGTGTTGTAAGGGTTGATGCCTTTTTGTTAGGAAAAATCAAGTCTGACATTTTAATGTAGAAATTACAAACTTTAGAAGCCTTTTTTAAACCTTGAATACATTGCAAGTTTGCATTTTCTGCTGTGCGGGACATTTCCTGCAACAACAGGCTGATCAAATTAAGATCCTACACCTGTATACATTTATAGATGTAGGCCAATTGTCGTAGCAAAAGCCGTGTTCACAATTGAAGAGAATAGCACCCGTCTGCCTTTCAGTCAGCAGGAAAGGATGTTGATGAGCTATAAACCATATCAATAAAAAGGCTTATTTTAACTTACTGTATTGGCTACAATAATGAAAATCACAAAACATACATGGACCCTCCAGGTAAGCCTCATGTGTCCCTTCCATGCCCCACACGCTGATACAATGGAGACCATCAAGTTCACCCTCAAGAATTAATAGCAAACAAAAATTCATGGCAATATGCATTGTGTGATCAACTATGGCAAATGTGTGAGTTACAAAGAAGGTTATTATAAAAACTACCGATACAAAAAAATATTAGAGTATCATTATAAAACTATTAAACTGTATTAGAGTAACAATGAGGACAGACATACCAATACGTGCAAGAAAGTTCACATTGTTTATTTTTATTTAAACTCAGAATCAAGTCATTCTGAGAATAATTTGTTTAACTTATTTGTAACTTTAATTGGACAAGTAGGCAAACATTTTCATCATGAAGAAAGTTGTAGTAAGGACCAAGGCTTGCCTGAATGTCTTGAAGAAAAGCTGTTGGTGTGTGATCAAAGAGCAAACAGAAAAAAGGAAAACAAAACATTAACACAAAATAATGACAAAAGGTACATTCAATTTCAAGGCCTGTGCCTGCTCTTACTATAACTTTGAAACACACCAATGCGAGTCTGTGTATTGGTTACACAGACTCCCAATGTTGTGTCCCAAAGCTACTCTCACTACAACTGTGAAGCAGCTGTGGGTTCCCCTGAGTTTAACTGTAAATGACCCACAGGGCTCCACCATTGCAGCTAAAGCCATCAGCACAGCCTTTACAGAAAAACGTGACTGCAGAAGGAAAGAGGACTCGGAGCACCAGAGAATTATGATTCACACCAAGTCCTCCACTTTATCCCTTTATATTCATGTAAAAAAAGAAAAAAAAAGAGAACAACTCTTGAAATTAAAGAGACACAGGACTGGATCTGCATCACTCGTTCTTTCATCTCTTGCATAACACTGACCCCCTCTGACTATAGCATCCATCACATCTCTATCAAAAGCTGGAAGAGGAACCTGAGGTAGAAGACGATATATCACTTATCGGACATTCAAACCAATACGAGAATGCAGAACCCTCTCAAACATTCTGATTCTGAAAACATATATAAGAATGAGAACCCTATGGTTACTCTTTATCACAATTGAAAAGATTAACAATACTGTTACTGCTCAATAATAACTTGTCTATTCCAGTTTTTAGTTGTTATCAGAGAGCTGGATTGCGGTCACTGGGCATTATAACAATGCAGAGGATTACACATGTAAATAAAAAGCAAAAACAACTCAAATATTCCATATACAATATGAACTTGACATTTTAACACAGCTTTTCAGACTAATGCTCATCTACAACAGTTTAAAGGGGTATTCACATTCGTATCAAAGATTAATACATTTTAGGCATCTAGGAAAAAAATTAATTCAGTTGGTACTTTCTCAAAACTGGGGTATACGAAACCCCATAGAAATAACAATAATATATATTTCTCCTCCAGTGAGGAAAACGTTAAAAAGAATGTAGAGAAATGTATTTTTTGCTTCAATGACAAATAACAATGCAAGTTTAAAAGCACTAACGGTGTACAACTTTCATCTTGGTTTGTGGTCTAATAGACACCCATTTATTAAGTAGTAATCAAAACCTAAATGGAGATAAAGCTTTTGGAACCATATAAAATGAGAAAATATCATGCAAAGATATGAGTCTAAATGGATCTTTTGCCAATGCGCAACAGTGAACTGAATTCTTTGGTATACATTGTTTGCCATTCAAAATAAAGTAAAACTGATTGTGTCACACTTCATGCAAACCGTCATCCTATTAGTTAGAAATCCGTTGATTGAAAATACTGTTGCAATGTAGGATGAGAATCAATATAATATACTGTATTTAGCTCTGCATATAATTTCCCCCTACAATGTACACATCTAGTTGCAACAGTAAAGCTCTAAAGAAAACCAATAATAGGGTGATTTGGTTAGTGTGCATGACATTGATTATTGTCATTTTAACCATTATCAAGGGCCCAAAATCCTGGGGGCACTTTGAGAGAACCCGCATCTCAACTCAGTTGGTCACAGAACGGGGGCACACATGTGCAAGGCGTTCGATTTTTGGTCTAATACATGAGAAAAAAATGTATGTAATTTTCCCAGGGGCCCACTGAGAGATCAAAAACAAACAGAGGGAGCAAACAATTACTTTGTATGATAGCATCAGTCACCGCTGCACATTGGCTGTGATCAACAAATCAAACTAATCTGACAAGTGCTAAACTTATTTTTCTACTCTATGTTAAAGTATCAACTACTTAAAGAACAAAAAAGTAACTCAAATCTGTACTCAGTAGTACATAAACGTAGACAAAAATATATCTTTAGAGATAAAATGTTTTCTTGGTGTTCATTCACTTCCATCGCACTGATTTAACGCTTTTGGTTTTCAACAATCCTTCTTCACACTTCTCCCATCCCCATGTGTCAAAGAGTTGGACCTCAGATGGATCGGACTTTGGTATAGGAGCCTTTCTGTTTGTCTCCGACATCTGAGGGTCTCTTTCCCCATTAAGGCCATTTATAAAGCTTTTAAGGTCTGCTGTATTGAAATGCGTCGACACAAGCATTTTTGGTATGTTCTTTCCCAAAATAACCAAAAAGATAGCCTGCCATACCCCAGACACATAATTCCAACTGAATTCAAACAGGTTTTTCCACCTGTGAGTGGGGCATCACAAGGCTCTGAACCGTAACTGACAATGTTCTAGAGATACATTCATAACAGATCTATGGCAACTACCCTCTACAACGAACAGCTCAGCACTAAGAAGATACCCTGTCAGTCAACCATGGAACACTACACATGGCTTTTCAAATGTACTAAACCTAGTTCCCTGAGTTCAGGAGAATAATAACAACAAAATAATGCTTAAAAAGAGGTAGTATAAAACAGGAATTGCAAGGAAAACTGCACATTGACAACAAAAAATCTTAACCATTATTACTATGGATAACCTGAAAAGTGTCATACTGGCTTATTACTGAATTTCAGCAATTTATGTAGTAAATTGTACTGGCCCTTAATCTACCATAGCCAAGTAACCTGAGAAATAGCCCAATTAACCTGTGATAAATATAAAACGACAAAGCTTTAAGTGAGATCTGCAGTACCCTTACAATCCCGTACTTCATTACAAACAAGGAGGAAAATGAATACGGGACTAGTCTGACCTAGTAAAAACAAATTGCCATCAGGACGCATTAGTTGTTCCATAAAGGAAGAGACCCCTTCCATAACGCAGGTATAAGTCATTGTCATTAAATATATAGTTGGAGTTTACCGAGAGGTAAACTGAGGTAGATAATCAGCAAAAGAAGGGCTCACTCTACACTTTGCTCCAGTGATAAACTCTTAAATAATGTCAGAAATGTAACAGTCACATTTCACATTTTTGACAATCTCTTGAAACATTCATGGTGGGTGAGATTTCTTTCAAATACATACAAACATTTAGAATAAAAATAAAATGAGTACACATTCACTAGAAGAAGATTCTTTGATAAAAATCACCAGAACCCAATCCAGAGCCCAGTTCTTCCAAAGACCTGGATTTTTGGATAACTGCTCATTGTCTTTTAGAACAGTGGAGTGAGTTTAGGGTTGAGAGATTGATGGGAGGTCACAGACTGCTGGAGAGAAAGTGCAGGCTGGGAATTGTCTGGGGCCTGATCGTGATGATGGTTGCACGGTTTCTCCATGGAATCTCCAATCTCCAGGTCGAGGTGAGACTGCTCCCCCAGCTCACCCTCACTCTCCTGGGCAGGACTGCAGCCTGACCCCCCACTTTCCTCCTCTTTCAGAGACGCAGTGCGGTTGGTCATCTCTATGTCATCGTGAGAGTAACGGCCCGAGTCGCCTGTCTCGTGGCTGCCGTCGCTGTTGGAGGAGCCCTCTGTGTCACCAGGTGGGCCAAACAGGACCTGCAGGGAGGTGGGCTGGTTGGGTGACGGCAGAGACTCATCCTCGTAGCACAGCACTGTTGCTCCTGGCTGGTACGAGCAGATTCCTTGGCTTTTCCTCTGGATCTGAGTAAGTAAGAAAGGGTGAACAAAGGGAATTCATATTGATAAAAGGAGGAATAGCTGCTGGTCACCTCCTATTGTGTTCTATTTAAGTAATGTTATTTTACTTGAACACTTTTGTTTTATCATTCTTACCTGGCTTTTCTTAGCATTCATTTTTTTCTGATTTCTGAAGGAAAACCATTTATTTTTCTTCTCAGTGATTGGATAAACTGGTCCAAGGCTATTGATGATCAAATTTGTTCCACCCTGGAAATAAAATTAGCAAATATCTGAATCTGTCTACATTGGTTATTTTCCATGTACTTTGGAGACATAATGCAAGAGGAAATGTTAGAGGAAAGGAAGGGCGTAATAGAGCCATATCCCCTTACCTTGGCATCAATGAAGTGGTCTGCTCTCATCATTGGCACCATGACATCAGGATTCTCAGCCTGGCCCTCAGAGCCCAGGTGGACCGAAGCTGAGGGGACCTGACCAGCCTCCTGCCTGATGGCTTTAGTAGCTGACGATTTCCTGTCAAACAATCCTACAATATTAATATAGAAATAACAGCAGAGGTTCTATCCAAATCAATGGGGCAGTCAGAAAAGTAATGTCATATCAAATGACAACAAAAATCACATTGAATCTGTTAAAATGGTTACCTGTTTTTTCCTCTGCAGACAAGGATGAAGGCACAGATGATGCAGATCAGTGCAATGCAAACCCCCACAATGATCCCTGTCATTGACTTCTGGTCCAGGTGGTAGAAGCCACCAGAGAACACTGCAAGGCAGTTGTCACAAGTGATGAGACAGCCACTGGAGACATACACTCTTATCTAGGCTTTGTGTGGGTACTACATCTCCACACTGTGTATCAAAATCAATACAGCTGGCAATCACCTCCCCTGACATTCACAGAGATGTATTACAGTGTAAATAATTTAGCAGGAGACGAAGGCTGCAGGCCAAGCTATTGAATTTGAATTACATCTAGTAGGTCAAGTGACGACAACAAGAGGAATCCTGTCATGAAAGTCAATGAAAGAAAGACCAAGTATGCACCACATTAGTCACTAACCTGTAGCTGAGCCATGGGAGCGCCTGGGGTTGTGACCAGAGGTGGAGCCATCGCTCTGCACGGCCAGTTCCACGGTGTGTGAAAACGGCCCGTCTCCCATATCGTTGGACGCAGACACCTTGACCAGGTAGATGTTCCCCGGCTGTAGGTTCTCCAGTAGAGCCATGGTGATGCTCCCTATCAACAAGAAATAAGTGATTAGTGACCTATGTCAACCCATTTGAGCCTCCGCAATAAAAGGAAATGGACATGTGAATATTGTTTCAACACGCCCACCACCCAGCTCCCCCACCACCCAGCTCCCACTGAGGTGAGGTCTCAGCAGTAACGGTTGTGGTGACAGGGTTGATTTACAGTGGTGGGGGGCTGGAGCAAGGCAGGATGGCTTTGTGAACAGCCTCACTTTTGACCCCCTCACCTGTGGCTTAGAAGGAAAGATCAGATGCCTCACATTTCCTGGAGTCATCTGCTCCCAATTACGCCTATGCTACCCAGAATCTGTGTTCTTTACCCAGGAGCTGGACACTCTCAGCTGGCCAGTATTACTTACTGCCACATGTCAGGCCTTTGGGTACACAAAGCATATGTGTGTGTTGCTATGGCCACATTAACTATATGGTAGTAGTCCATAGTGACTACAGCACTCTTGACCAGTGTGTTTCAGGTTGAATGATTATAATCTTGAGGAGAATGAGAATATTGGACCTAAAGCCACAAAGACAGATGCTACCCATTGCTAAAAAAACAACTAAGTATATAATCCATCCTTTGATAAGACAACTGGAGTGGGTTATCTAAGAACAACCAGAGATCTCAAGGACTAGTAACAAATACAGAAATGGAAGGGAGGAAGAAATGAGTTGATTTCCAATGGCCTGTATGGTGTGGAGCTGGGGCAGGGCTCTTTGTCTCTGCAGCCCAGTTTAGGCTGCAGCTACTCTCTCTCTCTTTCTCCCTCTTTGGCTCACCTTCTCTCTGCAGCACCTTCCACTCTCCAGCTACCCAGGCCTTCCTGGAAGCGTAGAGGATGGTATAACGTGTCACCGCCAAGTTGGGCTCATCTGGAAGTTTCCATGACACCAGCGCTGTGTCGCCCTCGATCAGAGTCACTTTCACACCTGACGGTGGCAGAGTAGGTGCTGAGGAGGAAAAAATGCCAGTTTTACCCCTGAGGCTAAATCGCTGATGAAGATGTACAACTGTCATATATAAAATTTAAAAAATGGATCTTCGTAACTAGTAATGAGTTGAGGAATACTGAAAATGTAAGTTTGAACCAGGGCCTACACCATAGCGACATTTCAATCAGAGTAGGTTCTTTGATGTCACTCAAAAGGACAACTATATCTCACAAGCTATGGCCCTTGCTTATGATCCCTTTTCCTAGAGATGTGTAATAATGCAGTGAGGGTGAGCATATAGACTACTGAGCAGTTCAATTAATTTTCTCCTGTGTCTTTCTCATCCTTTCATGAGCAAAACACAATTGGAGGGAAAATGAGAGCTCATTGGCAAGGATCTGTCAAGTGATTGCGCTCTCATTGTGATTTGTTTGCAGAACGCAGAGCCTTATGGATACGTGACTGCGAGAGTCCTGGTGAGATAAGCAGTCTTAAGACACTGGAATTATTGTGCCTAAGTATTATATTTCAGTAGGCTAGGAAATACCATCGGAGCCCAAAAAAGGGTGAGAGAATATTCTATTCATCTATACAGCATGTGCTGCGGTATGAAGCCATGTTGGTGCTCACCTTCAGGCAGAGTGCTCTGGTAGACCACAGGGCTCCAGGGGCTGGACAGTTGGTCAAGGTGCAGGCGGACTGCAAACTCATATCTGGTGTTGGGCTCTAAGTCCGGGACCAGAATGTTCTTCTCAGCACTGTAGAGGAGAACCACAGTGATACAAATGAATTTACAGTTGAAGTTGGAAGTTTACATAGCCAAATACATTTAAACTCAGTTTTTTACAATGCCTGACATTTAATCCTAGTAAACATTTCCTGTCTTTGGTGATCCTATTTATTTTAAGAATGTGAAATGTCAGAATAATAGGAGAGTGATTTATTTCAGCTTTTATTTCTTTCATCACATTCCCAGTGGGTCAGAAGTTTACATACACTCAATTAGTATTTGATAGTATTGCCTTTAAATTGTTTAACCTGGGTCAAACGTTTCAGGTAGCCTTCCACAATAAGTTGGGTGAATTTTGTCCCATTCCTCCTGACAGAGTTGGTGTAACTGAGGCCTCCTTGCTCGCACACGCTTTTGCGGTTCTGCCCACAAATTTTCTATATGATTGAGGTCAGGGCTTTGTGATGGCCACTCCAATACCTTGACTTTGTCCTTAAGCCATTTTGCCACAACTTTGGAAGTATACTTGGGGTCATTGTCCATTTAATAGACCCATTTGTGACCAAGCTTTAAACTTCCTGACTGATGTCTTGAGATGTTGCTTCAATATATCCACATAATTTTCCTACCTCATGATGCCATCTATTTTGTAAAGCGCACCAGTTCCTCCTGCAGCAAAGCCCCCCCACAACATGATGCTGTTTTGTTTCATCAGACCAGAGGACATTTCTCCAAAAAGTACGATCTTTGTCCCGATGTGCAGTTGCAAACCGTAGTCTGGCTTTATGGCGGTTTTGGAGCCGTGGCTTCTTCCTTGCTGAGCGGCCTTTCAGGTTATGTCGATATAGGACTCGTTTTACTGTGGATATAGATACTTTTGTACCGGTTTCCTCCAGCATCTTCACAAGGTCCTTTGTTGTTGTTCTGGGATTGATTTGCACTTTTCGCACCAAAGTACATTCATCTCTAGGAGACAGAACGCGTCTCCTTCCTGAGCGGTACGAAGGCTGCATGGTCCCATGATGTTTATACTTGCATACTATTGTTTGTACAGATGAATGTGGTACCTTCAGGCATTTGGAAATTTCTCCCAAGGATGAACCAGACTTGTGGAGGTCTACAATATTTTTTCTGAGGTCTTGGCTGATTTCTTTTGATTTTCCCATGATGTCAAGCAAAGAGGCCCTGAGTTTGAAGGTAGGCCTTGAAATACAACCACAGGTACACCTCCAATTGACTCAAATGAGAAGCTTCTAAAGCCATGACATCATTTTCTGGAATTTTCCAAGCTGTTTAAAGGCACAGTCAACTTAGTGTATGTAAACTTCTGACCCACTGGAATTGTGATTAAGTGAAATAATCTGTTTGCAAACAATTGTTGGAAAAATTACTTGTGTCATGCACAAAGTAGATGTCCTAACCAACTTGCCAAAACTATAGTTTGTTAACAACAAATTTGTGGAGTGGTTGAAAAGCAAGTTTTAATGACTCCAACCTAAGTGTATGTAAACTTCCGACTTCAACTGTATACTGTATATGGAGATTATTAATCAGATCCAATACTTTGGCCACTGACCTGCAAATTCTTAAATCTGTACTAAGTGTCATCCTGAGTTCTATGACCATACTAAGCACCCTCTATCCAGTTAAATGACTATGTGCATGGAGTATGAAGAGGAAGGTATTATATAGGACACTCACGTCTGCAGGTAGAGTACCAGGGAGGCGTTCTGAAGGCCCACAGGGTTACAGCGGATGGTGTAGTTGACGATCTGGCTGGAGGTGAAGGCTGGACGCCCCCAGTGGAGGAACACGGCAGACGAGCTGTTGGCCTTGGCATACACGTGGTGAGGGGGTGGCGGAGGGGGCACCATACGATCACGGACCGCTGATACACACAGAAAAAAAAGAATGCTAGAGGTACTCATGCATCGAAGGATTGATAACTTATCATAACTATCATCTATCATTATAGACAATGGTTGCTTGCATTAAGTGAAGAACTTACAGACACATCCAGGGGTGCTGATAGTCTGGTCTGCCTGGTAGCCATCTCCTATGAAACTGAACGCCAGGAGCTTCACATGGTACTTCTTCCTTGGGTCTAAAAATAACAACATTTACATATCTTTCACTGTAAACCTATGGGTATAGTATACATCATATCATAGACATTCACCTCAAAATTGACCAATGTGACCTACAGTGGAAGTGACTGTGTCTGTCCACTGGGGGGCATTACACTGAACCAGAGGCTGTGTGATTTCTCCAACCAGTAGGCTGTGAGAGTGCTGGATCAGAAAGAGAATGGCTGAGAGGTCATTGAGGTTTGGCTGTGGAGCTCTGCGACAGATGCTGAGTGCTGGGAGCCCAGTCCCTAGGCCAGTTCCTGCCCTTCTCAGGGCAATGAGGCACACAATAGAGGAGCTCCTCTATCCATCACTCTGCCTTTTCAGGGAGAATAGGGGAACCCTTCCCCCACCCAGGGCTGCTGGCCAGTGGTCAGTCCTATTCAGTTCCAGGACAGGGGGGTTAAACCACAAGACAATGCCCCCCCTAGGAAAGACAGAGCGGTCAATCACATGGCCAGAGTCAGTGGCCTTACAGACCCCAGGTAGAACAAACGCTGCTAAGTTAAATGTTCTCTCTGTACCCAACAGGCCACTGATAAAAAGTTCAGGCCAAACACTATCCAAATGTTTCACTTCATATCTGCATTGATTGGTTAATTTGTCTCCTAGACTACGATCTCTTGTCATCCTGGAATAACCAGGTTACTGTGCATGACATATTCAGATAAGGAGGATAGGGTTGGAAAGGTAATACTTCATCATATTATTGTGTTATTAACCTGTTTTGTGCGTAACAATAGTATAGCTGTATTGGGTGAACCAGCTGCAGTGAATTAAAATATCATTACACAGGCAATTACAGGAAGCTCCTGCTCCAACCTAGAGGACCTTGCTGAAATAGCTGAGGATCTATCAAACTAATGGCTTACAGCCTCTTATGAATTCCAAGGCTCTTCAATATGTCACCCATCATTACACACACAGTAGGCAGAGGAATCTGAGCAAATTATCTTCAATCTGTGAGTGCTTATTCAATATGTTTATTTTGAAAACACTGGGACATATTGATTTGCATTTCAGTCATCAGTTGTCGAAACAGCACTGAAATACAGTCTAGTCTAGAGGGAAATTAACTACTGCACGGCCGTACATGAGATCTTACAGCACATCATAGGCCTACGTAAGAGGCTGTGGGATGACACATCATTATCCAACTGAAGAGGGGGGTAAGTGTAGTAGGCTGTATAGAACGTCACCTATACTTTACAGAATTATACAGCTAGATTGCAGTACTTCATGAGAAGATGTACAGGTACTAATAACATAACTAGTATCAGTGGAATAGTGAGCACCAGTAACCGAAAGGTTGCTGGCTCGAATCACCGAGCCGACAAGGTAAAAATCTGTTGTTCTGTCCCTGAGCAAGGCAGTTTACCCACTGTTCCCGGGCTCCGAAGACGTGGATGTCGATTAAGGCAGCCCTCCGCACCTCTCTGATTCTGAGAGGTTAGGTTAAATGCAGAACACATATTTCAGTTGAATGCATTCAGTTTTACAACTGACTAGGTATCCCCCTTCCCTTTCGCCATGGAACAGTAATGCAGTGAAGAACATGACCACTAGGTTGTGCTCCAGGACACATATGTTGAGAGGAGCACAGGAGTGTGGATACAAACTGAAGTCATGCCTATCCTCAGTTCCAGTCACCGAAGCAGTCATTTATGAGTTCTACGTTACTTACAGTTTCTGGGATCATGTCTCAGAGACAAATAAAAGGTAGTCAGTTAAAAAATGTCTTGTTTTTTGCCCTACCACTACACAGCTGATTCAAATAACCAAAGCTTGATGATAAATTGGAATCAGCTGTGTAATACTAGAGCAAAAAAACTAAACATGCACCCAAGAGGGGCCCCAGGACCGAGTTTAGGAAACCTTAAATTAGACGATCTAAACCCAAGGGTAACCCATGTTGTTCATCTGACAAACTGCTAGAGGATCATATTCACTGCATGTGTGTGAAAATATATGTTGTAATGGTGAGCAGGCTTTATATCTTCAAAAGAGTTGAAGAGTTCAAAAAGCAATTACAGTCATTGTGAAAAATCCAACCACTTTGTTGAACAACCATCTCATCATGTTTAATATGCTCCAGAGTTAAAACAACTGTTTTTTCTAGGATCGGTCTGAGAGCCTTGAGGCTATGGGAGGGTCCAGAGGGTGGAGTCACCGCTGTGGGAGGCAGGGGGATGGGCAGGAGGATTGTCCGAGGGGTGTGGTTTGAGCCACTAAGACCCCTAGCCCGAGGAGTTTCAATGGAGCCAGCAGGTCAGGCCTAGATAAAACTCAGAAGGAATCTGAGGTCATGGGTGTGGAATACGAGTTGAGCCTCTTTTTTTCTCTCTCAGAATCAGTGTCCTTTCTCTGTGCCCTAAACCTTAATGGGGAAAGATAAAGAAGGGACTTGCAGGAGGGGAGAAAAACTACTTAAAAGTGTCTTAAAAACGATGTGGTATCCTCTAAAGATTAGATACAACAGTTTAGAATTGCATCAAAGGAAATATTACTGATAATATGATTGCATAAAAATACGAAGATTCTCTCTTTATTTTTCTACATTATAGATGGGTCAATGACTAGGCTACTGTAGTAATTTGTTACAGAAAACATTTAGTTATGCTAATGAGTTCTTGTTTGTTGAAAACAACAATATGAAAATAGCTGCACATATTTGTGAGGTTCCTATATCTTTACTTTCTCTAGTAAAAGACAATGAATTAGTGTACACTACCATAGCTCCCTCCTGTCCCATGTCCACAGTCAGGCTGACCAGCTTTGGACAGTCCCAGAGGCTTTTGTTCAGCCCCAGTGTCCATCTATGAAGAGGAGCAGTCAGGGTCTCACAGTCCCACCCCTGCCCAGCCACACAGCACAATGGGCCTGTAGTAATTACGCAGGAGAGGGGCTGCGAGAGGGGGCAGGCTTTGACATCTGGGCCATGACCTTTGACATGGAATCTGGGCAAGCTAAATCCTGCCAAAGGAGGGGTTATGGACACTGCTCTTAAGGGGTGGGGGGTGGAGAAGCAGGGGAACTGAGTAGAAAAGGGGGAAAAAACAAAAATAATAAGAGACAAAAATAATAAGTCACTTAATAGGTGATGATAAATAGTGCCAATAGGAATTCATGGTGAAGCGAGAGAGCAGAACTCTTCAATGGGCAATTTCATAGCCGATATAATGAAAGCATGATTAGATATGGCGAGCTCAATTGTTCAGCTTAACTGCTCTTTGTAAACCGAGGAGTGACCTAAGGTTATACTTTGTTTTCTGACCTAGAATAAATTCAGAACTTGCAAATGTGATTGAACTTCCAAAAGGAAATGTATTGAGGTGTTAATTTTAAAATCTGTGAGTAATACACATGGTTTGGGTAATGTTATCAGGGATCTCCATGGTTGAAGAGGTGTCCACACAAACCTCCCCCTCTGTATGGAGTCAACCATGCTTGCACTAACCGCCAACCCTGGTCAAAAGGAAATGTGTGTTAGCCCTGGCTCATTCAACAACACCAAATCCCTCACAAAGATAAGATATGCTTCAGTTGCCACATAATAATGGGCAATAATCCCCCTGTGTGTAGATTCAAGGCCAAATGTTTCTTCTTAGATATCACAAAAACAAACCACTCAAACTTGTTGTGCCTTACTCACTTTGCTTGAGAAAAGTTCATAACTAATTTCCTCAGAATAATACACAATCTGCCTAACCCTGCCATTGCTTAAAGATACACCAAAGTGAAGCTGGTTCATTTTCCTGTCAAGCCTGTTGGGTTAATCTTGCAAGGCTTTGCTCTCCCCATAAATTATGATGCCAGTTTGTATTTGAGGGGAAATTCTTGAGCTGTTTGTGGTCACCTGATTTTTTTTACAGCCGTTTTGCAGATCCTGCAGGCCCCAAAGGCTTTGTTCTGCCCTGAGAATGGCCCCCCAGGCCACAGCAAGAAGGGTCTGAGCCAGGGCCATAAATGTCAACTCCCACACTGATCCACAAAGCAGCATATATCATAGGGGGAACACATATCTCCCTCTGAGAGATTGAGCGAGACACACACACACACAGTTTATTGATGTAGTGGGCTCACTAATACCCATCTATCTTTTATCTGACACCAGGCATGCAATAACTAATGTTTTCCCAGAGAAAAGACCACTCCACGATGGGCAAGGTGGCCCCAAGCTATGAGATAAATCTACTACCGTACACCCAGTCCTGGTGCCAACAGGTATGGGAGGTATGTCAACCATGACTATGCCACAGGAAGAATAAACATGAATGGGAGGGCCTCAGTATTTCAACACCATGTCATTTATACACTGAGCTACAACCTTTCACATTCCTAACTTAGAGAGCCCTTTCAGTCATTTGGAATGGTCTTAAGAGATCATTTAGTAATAGCCAGAGCAGAGCTGGTCTGTTTCTACTACAGATTCAGAACTCAACCACGTCTTTTTTTCTGTTAGAGAGGTATGTTATTTGTGCACTTTAGAGCAACATTGACTCAATAATACAGTAACGGTTGGCTTGTTGTCTTTACCACATCAAAGCTAAGTGAATTTAGGTCCCAGGGATCTGAAATACTTAAAGTCACTCAGTGAGATTGGTGTTGTTCATAATCCCTGACTGATCGAACACATTCTCTAGTCTGTGTGTGGTTTCCAAACCCGTGTGACTGTCATAAGTCACAAGTGTCCTTGGGTGAAGTAAAGAGTTAAATCCTCTGTTAATTGCATTACTATCAGAGACATTACAGCGTAATCCTTTATCCTAGATAAAATCCAATTAATATTTTAATTGATGCTCCATGTTGCTCTCTACTTCAGACATGCCATGGAGGGTAAATAATATTATTATGAGAAGTATCCAGAGTGTTTTCTAATGGATAAAACAATTCAATTCAATAGTAAGTAGGCTGATTAAAAGTCAGTTAGAAAACAATGTCCTATCGGGCACAATATGTATACCACTGTTTATGTTTGTTATGTGACTGGTTGTTTTCTTGGTTGCAGAGCAGCCACCTCTGCTCATCAGGATAGTTTATTAAGGAACATAAGTCATGGTTTGTCACTCAAACAACAGTGAACAAAATCAATAGGGAAATGCCCTTTCCCACTGCTGTTCTGTCCTTGGAAGGTTAAATCAAAACAAGGCAAACATGGACATTAAAGCAGACCCAAATTGTTGAGAACACCCCATTTTAATTCAAATACCCTGTTTGGAGATGTGGGTCACCTCCACGAAAATAAAAAAATACATAACGTTACACTTCTCATATTGGTTTATTATCTATGTCACACTAAACTGACCAAAGCATATATCCGAAGGGAAAGCTGAGTCAAGTCAGTATTTTTATCTGATGCTGTCTCTCTGCTTAACGCGCCACTTACTGAAATCAACGTTGTAAAAATGTGGTGACATGAACTGAAATCGAACCTAAACCTCTCTGACACTGACAGTAATACGTGACAAATTCAACTGCTGTGTCTCCTCTCCAACAGGAAGTCTCTCCCCTGAGGGGGGAAACCTTAGGGAAGATAAATGAGATGCATACTTCTCTTCAACATGTCATACTACAAGTCACATTCCATGGATACAGTGGGGCAAAAAAGTATTTAGTCAGCCACCAATTGTGCAAGTTCTCCCACTTAAAAAGATGAGAGAGGCTTGTAATTTTCATCATAGGTACACTTCAACTATGACAGACAAAATGAGAAGAAAAAAATCCAGAAAATCACATCGTATGATTTTTAATGAATTTATTTGCAAATTATGGTGGAAAATAAGTATTTGGTCACCAACAAACAAGCAAGATTTCTGGCTCTCACAGACCTGTAACTTCTTCTTTAAGAGGCTCTTCTGTCCTCCACTCGTTACCTGTATTAATGGCACCTGTTTGAACTTGTTATCAGTATAAAAGACACCGGTCCACAACCTCAAACAGTCACACATTCTCGACTTTACCAAGTTTGTATTTTTATCTGTTTTAAAACAGAAAGTAAAAGTCGTAACAAGGTTTCCGTAGGTGAACCTGTGGAAGGATCATTAATCTCCACTATGGCCAAGACCAAAGAGCTGTCAAAGGACACCAGAAACAAAATTGTAACCCTGCACCAGGCTAGGAAGACTGAATCTGCAATAGGTAAGCAGCTTGGTTTGAAGAAATCAACTGTGGGAGCAATTATTAGGAAATGGAAGACATACAAGACCACTGATAATCTCCCTCGATCTGAGGCTCCACACAATCTCACCCCGTGGGGTCAAAATGATCACAAGAGGGGAGCACGTGATGCCGCGGAGCTGAGCAGACGTTGACAAACCGAGCTCTTCAAAGTTATTCTATTTTTACCTAAATAACAACGTTGAAACAATATTCTAACATCGGCTGATAAATTGTCAAGTACTTACCTTCCCAAAGAGCCAACAAAACGTTGTTGATTCCCAAGATAACGATAACGCTACAGCTAGCAAGATTAGCATTAGCCCTCATAACTCAGACGACAGTTCCAGACTGTTGCTCTCAGCAGCCTCTTGCGAGCCTGCCCACATGCTGGCTACTCTCCTCCGGGAAATTCAGGATGGTAACAGAGGTCTTTCTCTGAAAATTGATAAGAAATCGGCTGAACTCCATTCTTCCATTGACGATCTGAAATCCTCCATGAATGATCTCCTTTTGAGAACGACTGAGGCAGAGTTGCGCATTAGCACAGTTGAAGATACCATCGCTAGACATGACCAGGTCTTGATACAACTGCAAAAGGACAATGCCTACCTCAAAAACAAGGTAGATCAGATGGAGAACCAGATTAGACATAGTAATATCCATGTGGTGGGATTGAAAGAGGACAGCGAGGGCCGTGACCCGGTCCGTTTCTTCACTCAATGGATCCCGGAGGTCCTAGGCATAATCAACTTCACCAAGCCGCTGGAAATCGAACGCGCCCACAGAACATCAGTGCCGAAACCCCGGCCAGATGAGCCCCCACGAGCCGTCCCGATCAGGTTCCTCCGTTTCCAAGACAGAGAGAAGATACTGCAACTCGCAAGAGCCAAAGGGGACATCACCATCGATGGAAAGAGGGTCAGCCTTTTCCCAGATATGAGCGCGGATCTCGCCAGACGCCGCAAGCAGTTCAGACCTGCCGCCAAAGCACTGAAGGAGAAGAACATCACCGGCTACCTCATCCACCCTGCGAGGATGAAAGTTCAGTACAAAGGCCGAAGCCATCTCTTCAACACACCGGGAGAAGTGCACACTTTTCTCAAAGAACTGAGCAACGTCTGAGCCAGGACGGTCTCTCTGGGGGATAAAATTCAGTTTGTTTGTTTTCTCTTATCCGGATTGAACTGCTGGTATCTCCCGGTCACTATAATTGATTTGTACATTTTCAACTAACCGTATCTTCCCGGGGTGAGTTCTATTACATTTTGGATTAGTCCATATCTACTGGGCGAAGCAATAAGTGGGTTTAGGCCCACTGCTTTCCCCCTCATTTATGTTAATCTTCCGAAAAGAGACTCAAGCATCCCTTACCGTGGGCAGTAAATATTCAGCCATAAATATCTATTCACAACATTTGTTTTCAATTTAGAGAGCTCGCAGGTTTTAGTTTACGCCAAGGTTTAGCTAGTAAGAGCAAGATGGAAAGCGAGCAGCAACGTATCTCTACAAGTGTATTCATGTTTGATTGTTGGGATTGTTGTTTTAGTCTGACAATCGGGTGGGTGGGATTTTTATTTTTTTCTCCTTCCTTTTTTCTATGTTTATTGTTTCCTTCCTAAAGAGATACATCAGGTCACTTTTGTGCTCAAACCAAAGTTGAAACATTTCCTAATTATCTGCATATGATAGATTTCTATTCAGTTACATATTTGAAACCCAACCTATGCTTAATCCACTAAAATATGTCACATTCAACGTAAAAGGTCTTAACAGCCCGATTTAAAAGGAAAAGAGTCTATACATACCTTAAGAAATTAAAGGCTGACATTGTGTTTTTACAAGAAACACATCTTACAGCCAGTGAACACAAGAAATTGAAGAGGGAATGGGTAGGACAAGTTTTTGCATCCTATTTTAACTCCAAAGCAAGAGGAACTGCAATTTTGATAAGTAGACACATCCCCTTCTGCGTCAACAACCTCATCTGTGATCCCTCTGGCAGGTTTGTTTTGGTGTAGGGGCATATGTTTTCAGAGTCTTGGACCCTATTGAATATTTATGCTCCTAACTTCGATGACCATATGTTTATTCAGAATGTCTTCCTTCAGGTTGCTCAAGCACCATCAGGATGGCTACTGGTTGGAGGAGATTTTAATATTTGCTTAGATACAGTTCTTGATAGGTCTTCTGATAAACCCTCACTTCTTACCAAAGCCGGCAAGCTCACCATGTCATTCATGAAAGATCTCAATTTACTAGACATCTGGAGACAGTTGCACCCACAGGATAGGAACTACTCTTTTTATTCACACCCACACAAGACACACACACGCATAGATAACTTTTTACTTTCGACACAACTGTTTCATAGGGTGTTAGATGTCGAGTATCTCCCCAGATTGCTTAGTGACCATTCTCCTCTGGTATTATCAATCTCCATTCCTACCAAGGTAAATGGAGCATATAGATGGAGACTAAATGCTACACTCCTAAAGCAACCTGAATTTTGTGCATTCATCAAAGAGCAGGTCAATATTTTTACTTTGACAAACAAACCCTCTGCTCCTGACAGCTTCATTTTTTGGGACACATTGAAGGCCTATCTGAGGGGACAGATTATTTCCTATACTAAAGGGCTGAAGAAAAAACACATTGCGGAACTGAGTGCCCTTGAATCTGAAATCTCTGAGCTAGAGAAAACCTACCAAAGAGGCCCGACTAAAGATCTATACAGGCTTTTGGTAAATAAAAAACTTAAATCTAATATTCTGAACACATATCAAGCTGAGAGGGTCATCACTAAATCAAAACAGCGTTATTATGAGCTTGGAGAGGTAGCTCACAAAGTATTGGCATGGCAACTGAAAGCAGAGGAAAGTAAGAGGACAATTAATGCCATAGAAACTCTTACTAATGAGATATCTGTCGAACCTACTGAAATTAATAATACTTTTAAGAAATACTATGAAGACCTCTACACTTCCCAATCAAGCGATGATCTATCAGAGATCGACTCCTTTCTCTCCTCTCTCAACCTCCCATGCCTGTCAGGGGAAGACAGTGAGCGCCTGAGTGAACACTTCTCAGTTCCTGAATTGTTGGAGGCCATTAAATCCTTACCTTCTAATAAATCTCCTGGGGAGGATGGCTTCCCTCCAGAGTTCTATAAAGAATTTAGGGAGCTGTTGGTCCCCTACCTTATGGAGGTACTTAAAAAAGCCAGAGAAGACAACTGCTTTCCAGAGTCCTCCTCTCAAGCAGTGATTACTGTAATCCACAAGAAAGGGAAAAACCCGCTAAAGTGCGCCTCCTATAGACCAATCTCTCTCCTTAACACAGATTGTAAACTGGTCACCAAGATGCTATCTAAGAGACTGGAGTCATGTCTTCCCCTGTTGGTCAACCCAGATCAGACTGGCTCCATAATTAATAGATTGTCCTCCAATAATCTCAGAAGGTTCTTTGATATAATTCACCTTGATAACAAAAACAAAATACCTAGTGTCGCAGTCTCCCTCGACGCTGAAAAGGCCTTTGATAGGGTTGAATGGCCATACCTCTTTCGCGTCTTGGAAAAGTTTGGTTTAGGTACCGTGTTTGTAAATTTGATAAAATCACTCTACAAATCTCCTAAAGCTAGGATTGCTACCAATGGGATTACTTCCTCCTCTTTCCCTCTTTATAGGGGGAACAGACAAAGTTGCCCAATTAGCCCCCACCTCTTTGCCCTCGCCATCGAACCGTTGGCTGAGGCTATTAGAACGTGCCCTGACATACATGGCTTTGAGGTGGGCCCCCATACCCATAAATGATCACTCTTTGCGGACGACCTTATCTTATTTCTAACAAACCCAGAACACTCCCTCTCTCACTTGCAGATCCTACTACAGTGTTATAGTTCTTTCTCTGGATATAAGGTCTATTTTGATAAAAGCTAAATGTTACCGTTGTCTGTCTTTGACCATCATACCATCAAGCACACGTTTCCTTTTAGATGGTCTCCTATGGGCTTCACATATTTGAGCATAATGGTGGATGGTAATCTGAACAACCTCTATAAACTCAATCTGGCCAGTTTGTTGCAAAAGGTGGAGGTTGACCTTTGTAAATGGATAGACTTACCTCTCACTCTACTGGGTAGAATCAATGTAATTAAAATGAATGTCCTGCCCAGGTTTCTATATCTGTTTCAATCTCTCCCTATCCCTGTTCCCGCAGCATTTTTTTCCTCTCTCGACAAGCTGACCAGACGGTTTATCTGGCACGGCAAAACCCCTAGGGTTGGCCTGGATAAACTGACCCTTGATTACAGTCAAGGGGGCTTAAACCTCCCCAATTTTAGAATGTACTACTGGGCTGCACAGTCTAGGTTTCTGGCTCAGAGGTTTGACAATGGTCCCTCTCCCTCATGGTTGAACATTGAAAAGCTTGAGGTAAATGATGACACTGGGGCAGATTTGTTTTACAAATGGGACAGAAAATCTATAAAAACCATCACAGACAACCCTTTAACCATACATTCTGTCCTGGCATGGTGCAAACTGCATGAGCTGTTCGGACGAGGGGGATTCCATTCCCCTAAAACCCCTTTATGGAACAATAGATTGATCCCTATGTTTTTCCAGAATAGTAACTTAAGACCATGGTCTGATAAGGGGATCACTCTTCTAGAACATTGTTACAAGGAGGGAGTTCTTATGTCTTTTGATCAGCTGAAACAGAAATACCACTTGCCTAACAGGGACTTCTTTAGCTAACTACAACTACGAAACTTTATTAGGGTGACTCTCAAGGGACAATGGAACCTACCTAAGATGACACCTATTGAACAACTCTGCCACACAGACCAACCATTCAAGACCATTTCCTGTGTTTACAATGCTCTTATGTCAGGAGTAACACTGCCTGGGCTAGATAAACCCTGACTTAGATGGGAGAAAGTTCTGGGTATTGATCTTGATGAGGATCTATGGAGTGACCTATGCAGGGATGGGGTTACATCCACATTGAACTACAGATACAGACTGATCCAGTTTAATTTCCTCCATCAGCTCTATATCACCCCATCTAGACTGCACAAGTTCAACGCAGATATCTCCTCCCTATGTTTTAGATGTGGCTCAGATGAAGGAACATTCCTCCATTCCACTTGGCAGTGTTCAAAACTACACAGTTTCTGGCAGGGGGTATGTGATACCATATCCTCAATTCACGGGGTTGCATTCCCTTTAGACCCGGAGGTCTGTCTACTGGGTAACTTTGCTAACACCAATCTTAGGCAAAGCCATACTATAAAGCTAACAGAAATATTGCTAGCGATTGCCAAGAAATGTATTGCCTTGAAATGGAAATTGGATTCCTCCCTGCCAGTTGCAATGTGGCTATCGGAAGTTAATAGTTGTATCCCTTTGGAGAAAATCACTTACTGCTTGAGGAATAAGTTAAAGACATTTTACAGAATTTGGCAACCTTTTATTGACTATATGGAGAATCTCCCCCCACATCTCATTGATTGAATCTATATATAATCCTCACATAAAGTTTCACACGTAACGTATAATATGTAGCCTACGGCAGGTGATCCAATGTCTCGTTATTTTTTTTATTTTATTTTTTTTCCCTTATTGTATGTTTGTTTATATAATTATAATTATATTTTATTTTTGTTACGCTCGTCTGTTACTGTCACTTTGTCTAATATATTTTCACTTTTGTTTTGAATGTTCTTAATTGGAAAATGCAAAAATAAAATATATATATATAAAAAAAAAAATTATCACAAGAACGGTGAGCAAAAATCCCAGAACCACACGGGGGGACCTAGTGAATGACCTGCAGAGAGCTGGGACCAAAGTAACAAAGCCTACCATCAGTAGCGCACTACGCCGCCAGGGACTCAAATCCTGCAGTGCCAGACGTGTCCCTCTGCTTAAGCCAGTACATGTCCAGGCCCGTCTGAAGTTTGCTAGAGAGCATTTGGATGATCCAGAAGAAGATTGGGAGAATGTCATATGGTCAGATGAAACCAAAATAGAACTTTTTGATAAAAACCCAACTCGTCGTGTTTGGAGGACAAAGAATGCTGAGTTGCATCCAAAGAACACCATACCTACTGTGAAGCATGGGGGTGGAAACATCATGCTTTGGGGCTGTTTTTAAGGGACCAGGACGACTGATCCGTGTAAAGGAAAGAATGAATGGGGCCATGTATCGTGAGATTTTGAGTGAAAACCTCCTTCCACCAGCAAGGGCATTGAAGATGAAATGTGGCTGGGTCTTTCAGCATGACAATGATCCCAAACACACCGCCCGGGCAACGAAGGAGTGGCTTCGTAAGAAGCATTTCAAGGTCCTGGAGTGGCCTAGCCAGTCTCCAGATCTCAACCCCATAGAAAATCTTTGGAGGGAGTTGAAAGTCTGTGTTGCCCAGCAACAGCCCCAAAACATCACTGCTCTAGAGGAGATCTGCATGGAGGAATGGGCCAAAATACCAGCAACAGTGTGTGAAAACCTTGTGAAGACTTACAGAAAACGTTTGACCTCTGTCATTGCCAACAAACGGTATATAACAAAGTATTGAGATAAACTTTTGTTATTGACCAAATACTTATTTTCCACCATAATTTGCAAATAAATTCATTAAAAATCCTACAATGTGATTTTCTGGATTTCTTTTCTTCATTTTGTCTGTCATATTTGAAGTGTACCTATGATGAAAATTACAGGCCTCTCTCATCTTTTTAAGTGGGAGAACTTGCACAATTGGTGACTGACTAAATACTTTTTTGCCCCACTCTATGTATTTACAGAAAAGCTCAGCTACAAGTGGTGAGGGGCTGAATTTGGTTGACTCTTGGTCATTTAAGTCTCTTTTGTGGCCCTTAAAGCCTAACACAATGAAAGCCTTTGATGTGAATTCTCCTCCAAATGCTCTGCTCACAGAAGTCATAAAACACACCATAAATCTGCTCCACAATAACAGCTTCCCTCTCCTCTAAAGACACCCCTGGAATACACTTCTGCCAGCTATTCTATCAAACAAGCACATTTGAGGTCATTAAACTGTTTCAATGAGAAACTAATGAAAAACCAAGGCATAGTAAGTGTGTTTTGGTGATATCTATCTATGTCACATTACTACAACTTGTTTGTCCACTATGTTCATTATTCCAGGAGGAAAATGTGGTTCATGAGGAAAAGGAGAGTGCACACAAAGCCAGACTTCCTATGTTCTTTCTCTTATCTCTCCAATAGGTTTTACCTCCAGCTTTATAAAAATACTCTATTTTGAAAATAATTATCCATTCAAAACAACATATATTTCATAAAGTACAGCACTTTAAAACCTACTCAACAATATAGCATTGTGTTATTCTAAACAACAGCTGGTGGCAAAATGGAGGAAGTTTCAGCAGTCATAGTTATCGCCCCTATCACAGTAAGACCCCTCCATGACAAAACACATACTGTAGCAAGAAAACAAAAAGGTAAAAAAGGACACATACTGTATTTACCCCCCATTCCCCCCTATGCTTTCTAATCCTGGTCTAGTACCAGAGCTTCCTGATTCAAAATTCAGCTGCTGGCCACCTGGCCGACCTCCTCTGGCCACAGATGGTCAGTTGTCCACTGCAGTGGTGTGGGACTCCCTTTCCTTCCACACTCTCCAACGTGACAAAATGAATTTGACCCAGAGGCCAGAGAACCAGCATATGCCCAACACCCCTTCCTTAGTCCCAGCAAGCAGCTATTTCTAAAGCTGTTGGGGGGGACATACATTGGAAACCAGGCCAGGGCCGTAAGGTCATGGGGGGTTGGCTTCTATCTGGACCTCTGGACATGAGCCCCCACAACTCACATGAAAAGACTTTGTCCTTCCCAAACTAATGGGATTTTCTAATCCTAAAAAGACCTTAAACATGCCTGGTGAGGACATGGAAAATGTTTTTTAAGAGAATCTTTGATCTTAATCAAATGTAAGGAGGACTTTCATTGTGTAACCAATCATTGACTAGAACATATTCTTAATCTTGCAATTGAAATCCAAAATCAAGACAAATCTCATCAGCAACAATGAGATCATAGGTCGGGTGTACTATGTGGAGTCTACTCACCTAGGCCTCCAATGGTGTGCCTGTTGTCCTGGACACGCAGCTGAATGGGGGAACTCTCAGCCTGGCTCTCCTCGTGGTAGAACAGCCTGTAGCCCTGGATGCTGACTGAGTTTCCTGGTGCCAGCTGCCAGCGCACTATGATGGTGGTGCAGTTCAGAGGCTCCAACTGTAGCTCAGGGGCCAGAGGCACTGTGAGGAGACACGAAGAGAGATAGACCTGTGGTTAGAGGCACTGTGAGGAGACATGAATAGAGAGATATCTGTGGTTAGAGTCACTGTGGGGAGACATGAAGAGAGAGAGATCTGTAGTTAGAGTCACTGTGGGGAGACATGAAGAGAGAGAGATCTGTAGTTAGTCACTGTGGGGAGACATGAAGAGAGAGAGAGATCTGTGGTTAGAGTCACTGTGAGGAGACATGAAGAGAGAGAGATCTGTAGTTAGTCACTGTGATGAGACATGAAGAGAGAGAGATCTGTGGTTAGAGACACTGTGAGGAGACATGAAGAGAGAGAGAGATCTGTAGAGAGTATTTATTTAATGTAATTATTTTGTGAAGATGGTGCCGACAGACTTGGCAGCCCTGCTTCTAGCTCCCAAGCAACTTTGCAGTATTGTTTTTGTTTGTGTTATTTCTTATCACAAGCATTTCACTACACCTGCAATAACATCAGCTAAATATGTGTATGTGACCAATACAATTTGATTTATTGAGGACAGTTCTGAGGATGTAAGGTTCAAACAGAATCTCTCTTTTTAAAGGTCATGTGTACTATTTATATACAGAGTTCAACCTGCATGACTCTTCATTTTTAGTCAGATGTCTTTATTTTAACCAGCTCATCTGGAATAGTACCAAGTCAAGGGAGAATATGAAACCCACCCAACCCCTGCTTCCCGATCAGGCCTTCTTTACCTTAAGCCCAATGGCCAGGCCTCACCAATGTGTTCATAAAGGTCAATTCGCTTCATATTCAGATACCATTCAGAGCCTTGATACTATTGACAGTCCACAACTATTTATTATGAAAGGTTAGCTAGTCCTTAACAAATTAAAGACCTGTTCAGGAACACATTTGTTTGGGATACCCAAATTATTAAGAGTAAACCACTTAACATGGCAGAAACATGCTAATTTAGATTTCCCAGAAATAATTTGCTGGACAAATAGGGTCAAAGTCACCAAAAAGCATTGTATTGCAAGAGATGCAGGGTGGCAGGCTGTGAGCAAGTTGACTCTGTAGCTTGTCTTGTTCCTTGAAAACAGGAATGCTTTCCACCCAGCTGCTCACTGGCTTTATCTGATGGAAATAACCGGCTTCCAGCCTGTAGCCCCCAACCAGAGGCACATACATACCATGCCCCAGCCTGACACACAGATACACAGCCAGGCACAAACACACTAGCAGAGATGAGCCAGGTCCTCAGTTCTACTGACAGAATGCCTATTCAGCCGTCATGATCCTGGCTGAATTGTAGAAAAGATCCTGTTTGTTTCCAAAGGGACAGAGCGAGAGAGAGAGGGCAGCAATCCCCTCCCCCACCCCTAAGGCTCAGATGTAGCTCTTAACAGAACTATTCTTCCTCCCACCCAGAGGCCTGGGTCCCTCTCTTTTATGACCCATGACTGAAGCCATTCTGATGTTACTGACAGAGGGCCAAAGGTCATGGAGTAACAAACGCAATGCCTTAACAAGATTATTAGAGAGGACGCTCTTCTCATGGCTCTCTCTCAGACACTCAGCAGAGGACTGGGAAGAAGAAAGGTT
This sequence comes from Oncorhynchus keta, assembly GCF_023373465.1. Taxonomy (NCBI): domain Eukaryota; kingdom Metazoa; phylum Chordata; class Actinopteri; order Salmoniformes; family Salmonidae; genus Oncorhynchus; species Oncorhynchus keta. The sequence continues at coordinate 70,891,833 of NC_068422.1, read as the reverse complement.
TAGAGATAATCCAGCCATTTTGCTCCTATATTGACTATGAGTAGAGGGAAGTGTGCGCTCACTGGGCACCTGCAAGGCATGATGGTTTTACTGTGCATGATAAGTCAGTGCAGAAAGTAAGGCCTTACATGTTTATTTATATGATGTGGCAGGCTGGTAGCTTCACAAATCTAAGGTTGAAATTCCGGTTCATCAAAGATGTTATGGCTTACTTATGTCTTTTGTCTTTGATTGATTACAAGTCATACAGTTGTAATCATATCTATACAAACATCATATGTGCATGCAGAAACCTAGCATTGGACCATCAAGGAGCAGCCAATAACTCATCACTACTACTGAGGAGCATGTGTAAGTACCTTTGGCGCTGGATGCCTTAGGGGTGCGGTGGGAGGTCCAGGCTGACTGTTCCCCCCAGCCCACACTAGTGGCTGCAGCGATTCGAAGGAGGTAGATGGTGTCGGGCTGCAGGCCCTCCAGGAGATACTGGGTCTTCTCCCCAGGAAGCTCCAGCTGGGTGATGGCCTGGTCAGCGCTGGTACGATAGGACAAGCGGTAGGCCGACACCCGGCCTCGGCTTAGCTTGGCTGCAAGGGGATGCCAGGACACCTGGATGTCTGTGGGGCTGCGGCTGGTGAGGCTGATCTCTGGGGCACGCAGGGGCACTGTGGAGAGGGAGACAGAGTGGTCATGTAGAGGCTTATACAGTCACCAACTTGTTCATTACTGTGTTACTTTCTCTGGTTTCTGTCTATATTTATGGTTGTTTTGTATCGTGTTTTGGTGGGGACCAAAGAAAGAGTTGTGATTTCTAAAGTAACAGCTAGCTACTGAGACTATAATGAACAAACCCAGAGATACAAATCAGTTCACTGTGCGTCACACTCAGTCATACTGGATAATCAATTCAGTAAGTATGCAAGTGTACACAATAAATAGATGTGATCTGATTTAGACTGGTATGCAATCATGTGACAGATGTTCCCTTAGCCAAGGACAATAGACCAGTTATTTTCTATGGAACATGTAAGAAATGTAATTTTCCTTGATCATAAGTGGTAGTCACGGTTGCACAGTGCAGAAACATTTAATGGGGTGGTGTGAACTGTGAAGGGCCCTTGTGGGGAGTTAGATTATAGTAGAGAGGGTCATTCCTGATCTCTAAAGATCAGCCTGACTAATGTTTAACCAGCCGAGTGGTCCACCATCTAATCCTTCCTTATTAGACTCCTCTATTCCTCTGACGCACCTCTCAGAGACGACCCCAATTAGACAGCCAGGGGTTAGCCCCACTAGATTCATTACAGGACCTACAGTACTGCCCACTCTCTACAGCCTATTCATTACAGATTAAACACACTGGAAAACATCCTCTGAGTCCTCCATTAGAGTGATAGAAGACCTTACACAATGACTACAGGATCAATATGAAGCATTCTCTTTACTATTCATCTGGGGGTGTTTGGCTGCACACTTGGGGGTGTTTGGCTGCTACCTCTGTTTCCCTGGGTTACAGCCTGATAAAGGCCAGGGTGGACTGTATGTATGTGTATGTAAACGACGAGGCCTCACCATCCTCCAGGGTGTGCTGGAACACATGGTCTGACATGCGGCTTGCTCCCATGGGCATGTAGGCCACGATGTAGAAGGTGTAGTTCCGAGCTGACTCCAGGTCATCAATAATGTACCGGGTTGTGTCGTTGCCAATGACAACCTGATATTCCTCATTGTTCAAGCCTGGTTTCAGGGAAGAAAAGGGCACACATTTAATCAATTAATCAATTATCACCCACAGAGCTGTAAGCTGCATGTACAGGCAAGGAGTTCAGAGGGGATCTGATCCTTCAATGCAAACTCTTTAGGGCACTAAAGGGGGACCTAATCATAAAAGGGTCTATGAAGATTTGCGTACATTCTGAGTACAAAGACAACTTTTGATAACTTTCCATAATCATCATTCAATGATTTCTCTCAGTATACAGAGCAATTAGAACATAATCACTTTAGCTTTAGGAACCTCCTTGTCTGAGGCGCCTGATTCTTACAAAGTTACGATGTACATCTGTCTCTAACGGTGGGCTTCTGGTCCATTCAATATACAAAAAGTGTCAACTCAATCAAACTAGTTCCTTCCCCTTTTATAGACAATTTCATCAACATTGCTGGGACCAAATTCCAGCATTCAATTTTCCCACATTGCTGGCTGAGCCTAATAGCAGTTTAATTAGCACAGATTAGGAAGGTCCCACAAAAGACTCACTTGTAGCCAGGACATATTGAATCGTCCAGCCTGATTTCTGACCTGGTAAACAAGATCCTTGAGAGTAAACAGAAAAGGCCTTGTCCGGGGGCCTGAAAGGCCCAGGAAACCTCCCTGAAAAGACACACAAAGCCTCCCTCCCAGTCCAGCTCACACTGTCCCAGTGCCTTGACAGAATCTCCTCTGTTGGATTAGCACACTCCAACACACAGACTAATTAGTTCCTCCTTTCATTAGAACCTCCATTTAGTGCCAAGGCTCTGTGTCTGAGACCTCAGGTGCAGAATGCATTGGTGCTACTACTACTGTCAATCTCAACAGCCAGCCATTCTCTGAGACCGGACAGAATGTTTCACAAAATCTTAATCAAGTGCACCAAATCCTTTACAGACGCCAGTTATTTAAGGAGAAAGGGGCAGATTTTCTAACTTACTTCCGTTAAAGTCCTTATCCTTACATAGCCTAGCAGGTGTTTCTTTTGCTGCATGGAATTCGTACATTTGGCCTATACAATGGTATTCCATAGCCGGCGATGAACAACCGTGCCTGAATGAACTGGATAACATTTGTGCTGAACTGTTACATTGTTTGAATGTGACTCTTGGTGCCTCTTCATCAACAATACAGGTTCCCAGGAAAGCTAAAGGTCCAGCAGTCAATGACTGAGGTTTAGTGACTACAGTACAGCCCTTGTATTCTCGTGATCGGTTCCTGTCTATCCAGCATCTCATCTAGTGTAGGGGGTTCCCTCACATTTAAAACCAATGCACAGGGCTTGAGATCGCCTATGGAAGGCCAGTCCTGTTTGTACAGAGTAAGCTGCTGTTCTTTCTTCGGTGCAGTAATCATCGTTTTCCTTGACCTCTGCCCAGCAACCAACTATTAACAACAGATGGCCAATCCTCCACATTCTGTTCTGGGGCAAGGAGGAAGCGGAGCATTCAGGACTCTAAACAGTGTGAACTGTTAACTCCTGGGGCTACCAAGGCCATTAATATGGAATTCCCTAATACATACGACATGAACTTTATCCTGCCAAAATCAAAAATAGTTTCTGTTTGAAAACGTACAAGACATAGAAGAGGCTCCCCCTGAATTGGCCATCATGTCTCACCTTCAGCCTTCATGTAGTGCACAGAGTAGGCAATCACTTTGTCTGAGTTGTACAGTGGTCTCTCCCAGGCCAGCAAGATGGCGGAGCTGGATACAGTGTCAGCCCGGATGTTCCTGGGCGCACTGGGCCGGTCCTCTGACATCACCACTATGAGCCGGGCCATGGACAGCACAGAGCCCTGCTCATTCTCTACCTGGCACTGGTAGATGGCATCATCCTCAGGGATGATCTGGTTGATCACCAATTTACTGTGGGACAAAACACACATGGCATTATTAGACTTCTGTCCCTCCTCCAGCTTCACCTACCAATACTAAACCCATTGCTTACCAGCTCTATCATTCTCTTTCAAATCAGAAACCGTTAACAAGCCAAGGCAGTGGTATTAGCAGAGGAAGCAAATAAGTGGGAAATCCACTGAAACGCCATTTGCACGTTTTTTTATTATTCAGCTTCCTTTCTTCTGTGGGAAAGGGCAACTATCAACAAAGACACCTACCTGTGGGGTAAAGGAATTAGGGATTCTGTTTCAATTAACATACAGCAGAACATACAATATGGTTGGTGTTTAGGAGGCAAGGATTTATAAAACAATGGGATGATCATATAAATAAAGAATTTAGAGGGAGACAAACAGGAGCAGAGTTATTAGCTACAGTCAATTTGGTGTTAGAGCTCAGACCTGTTGTACATCTTGATGCGTCCGTTGGACTGGACCTTCTCTCCGTTCTTCAGCCAAGTGATGTGGGGCAGGGGAACCCCCTCAGCCTGGCACACAAAGCGGGCCGTGCCCGCACGCGGACGGGTCAGGCTCTCCGGCCACTCCACCAAGGACGGAGGCGCTGGATAAGGGAAACGTAGATGTAACAAACACCAACAATCATGTCTGTAATAACAACTGACACTTATAGGACCTCTACACAGACAACTAACATGTTTTTACCTAGCACAGTGATGTTGGCTGTGGCGATGGTATAGTTGCGTGTGCCAGGGGTAGTGGCTCTGCACATGTACACTCCTCCGTGTTGGGGTTTGATGTCAGAGATGATGAGGTTGCCATTGCCCAGCACCTTGGTGTTGAACACGTCGATGGACTTGCTGTCGGCTCGGCTCCAGGAGATGAGGGGTCGGGGGTTCCCTGTAGCCATGCATTCCAGGATGGCACTTTGGTGCAGGGACACAGTGGCATTCTGGGGCCCGGCGATGATACGAGGCCTCTGAGGCAGTTTGGGGCTTGGAGCTGTGGAGGGGAGACAGGATTTGACCAGGGTGCCCACTTCACTACTCAACATAAATATAACTTGGCTTTTATTGGGCTTATAACGTTTGATGCAATGCTTGTGAATATATTATGTTTTAATCTGAAAAAAGTGCAATTTCTCCACTATCTCCCACCTGGAGTGACAGTGAGGGTTGCCTCTGTACTCCGGCGACGATTGGCGATGTTGGTCGCCACACAACGATAGTTCCCAGCATCCCCTTTTTCCACCCCATGGATCTGCAAAACGCCGCTGGGCAGGACTGTGATTCTGGGAGAGACAAGAACACAAAGACAATCAGTACATCATAGATATTAGTGGATGAGCACACAGCTCTGATATTTCTATCCCTCTGACATGTACAGTTTAAAGTCGCAATAGACTTCTCCAATAATCTCAAACCTCATCTAAAGATAAAGTTAATGACATGGCATGATAATGAAATAATGAGAATGCATACCTATTAGTTGCCAGCGGTAATGTGACCCGATTAAACTCCCAGGTGATGATGGGTGGAGGGCTTGCAGTGACTTTGCAGGTGAAACGGGTGACTGATCCTTCTGTCACCACAATGGAAGTTGGCTGATATGTAAAGGGGGAGATACCTACAGAACAAAACAAGAAATGGTGAGACACTGTGTACTCCAACAGTAGACACATTCTCTAATGTACAATACATGTTTGCACAGTTATGATTACTAGCAATGCAGCCATTAGAAAGCAAGAACTGTGAAATTATGTTTTTCTAGTATTTTATTTTCCCCCATTCGGATCTATAAGACCAATCATCACAAAAATGTATGTTCATGGCCCAATATCCTCTCTTGCTCGGCAGCTCATCTTGGTGGATAAAGTTACATGTCTTTCAATCAAACTAAGCCTCTGTATCTTAGGACTTAAGGGCACTGTTCAGTTAAAATGGAAATCAATGACATTTATGGAAATAAGGGAATATATTGATCTGCCAGGCATATCTTATAAATATACATTACTTCACTTTCAGGTTACTATCTCACTAAAGCCATACCCAGCAAAGCCCAACCCACTTCAGTATCTGCCTGATAGTGAGACTTTAGTGCTGTGAAGCTGAACCTCATTCTTAGAATTTTCAGTGAAAATAGGAAAATCTATGCACACAATTATACCGAAATGATCACTACCCCAACTGCCATCCCCTTTATTCATATAATTGTCCATGAAACTACTTGCCAGGGAGCTGCCATGTCCCAACAAGAAAGCTATATCCTATTAAAATCAACCTAAATGCTGTACATCAGCACTGAGATTGAACATTTGCCAAAAATAATCATAAGGGCTGTTGACAGCAAGATCTGAAGAGCCCCACAAGCCATGCAACCTTACCCCTCCAAGACAAATTCTCTCCCTGACCTCCTCTCCTTACAGCCTAGACAGAGTTCATGTGTTGATGCATTGCCGTCTAATCAAGACAGTCACAGGAAGACCCTTTGCCCTGAGATGTAGGTTAGTCCACTATTGAAATCAGCTGTTGTTTTTTTCTCCTTACAAAACATTGCCCTGTCTCTCACCTTCTCTTTGAAAATGCATAAGCTCCAGTTCTCCCTCAAATTAGGTGTTATACAAGCACCAGACATCGCATATCAGACGGGGTTCCCGAGGCCCTAACTAACCTAAACAAACCAGCATGTTACATGTACCTGTCAGCTCATCCTGGCTGGATCACCTTAAACCCTGAGGAGATCAGAGAGCAGAGGAAATCTCTGCTAGGCCCATCTTATTAATTAGCTTCTCTACTATGCACATCTACACACATGAGTAGAGGTCAATCAGTCAAATGTGTGCCATGCACACAATATTTTAGCGACCCACCTAATGACTACTGCTAATACTTTAACTGAAATAAAATTCCTCATACGCTTGCTGTAAAACTCTTTATATTTGAACACAGAGTCATTAAGCCCACAGCTGGTTATGAGGCCATGTGGAGGAGGAGGGGACGCTTGATCCATTTTGTTTGAGATCATTGATTCATTTCCCGCTCATGGAGCAGCAGAGTTTGGGAAGATCAGTCAGTGAAAGATGATACTGAAAGTGAGGTCTTTGACAGGCCCAACAAATGGCCAGCCAGTGGGAACCTAAAAAGACTGCTCTATGCTAACAGTAGCATTAAAGGACAACATCACATGTAACCAACCCTCACAGACACACAGTCCTTTTGGGAAAAGTGCTACCTCTTCACAGCATCTAATTCCTAATTTGGCCTACCTCTAGGTAGTACGTCTCATATGCTTATAGTAATTAATACATCATTATAACTGTTTCCTTTAAGTCAAGTGTTACCTATATATTATTTGCCACTGATTTTATACTTTTATCCTCCTGAGATAAAGAGAACCCCTGATGACAGATATATCTAAAAGTGTTGCCCTGCTGAGTGCAGCCGGACGGTGATGATTGGTGGAAAGGTCCGGCAACATCCTGCTTGGATTGGATTTTCCTGAAACTGATTGGTTGTCAGACACCACCTGAACTGTATGGAAACTAAACTCCATGACAAACTTCATGTACACAGCGTGTGTCCCATTACTGATATCACCTAAACCTTATCCACCGTTAAGAATGATGTTGCTAGTAGTTCAATGTCTAGAATAGATTGTTCATTGTTTCAAAAAAGTAATACAAAATAACCTAGAACATTATGACCCCCCCCCTTTTCAGTCACTAAGAAATAAAAAAAATAAAAAAGCCATTAAGGTAATCCACTGCTATCCACTCCCATCCCCCTTCTCAACTAAAGAAGCCTCGGGTCAATAGTTTGTTAAAGTTACTGTCCAGTGAAAATATTACTTTTAAAAGTTAATAATTTGTTAAGTTATACCCAAATAATGGTGTTGACTCACGATCCTATACTCATATTTGTGGCCAAAGCATAAATGGAGAAAAAACACTTAAAAAACCCCACATCAAATTTGTATCGCAAACAGACCATTTCAAAAATGCTTGCTATTTCATCATGGAGTATGATGTCATCCTCCTGAGGAGGATGAGATGGCCAATCAGCAGTCTACTCTGTTATTGGGGTACGCCCGCGCCTTCGATACCAAAGTGACTTTTTTGTAGCAGATTAGGAGCATTTACGCAGCAGATTAGGAGAATTAACATAGCCAATTAGGAGACTGAGGTTAAGGTTAGGAAAGGGTTAAGGTTAGGGTTAGTGAAAATGCTCTCCAAACCTGCTACGGAAATCACTTTGTTTCGAAGTGGCGTGAAAAGAGTGTGTCCCACGCCCACACCATTCCAACACACAAAATCTGTATTGTAACACACGTAATTACAATTTTAGGAAAGAAAACTATTTCACTAATTTTGTAATTAATAATACGTCTTATTTGATATAAATCTGGAAACACTGGACAGTTACTTTATTAAAATAAATGATGGTACTGCTGCTCTTGATACAGACCTCAATTTAAATCACATTTTTGGAAGGATTGAGATAAATACAATCTTTACCAAAAAGCCCCAGGTCTGGATAACATCAACTTAATTATCATAAACAAATCAAACCACTCCTGGAACAACTGGGACCCAGTGCAACCAACGGACTAGACTACATCAGTGAAGGACTATATAAAGAAGACTACATCAGAAATACCCAAAACAAGTACCATAAAACAAAATCCTCTTCACCCATTTACTACTCAGAGAAAAAGGAATCAGATAATTCAAAGATACACTATATCTGTGTCTTCAGATTCAAAACAGCTGCATGTTCAGAATGCAATGTGCACCACTTAAGTAATGGATTAACAAACAGACTGCAGTGCTCTTTGACCTCTGCACACATCCGATGCTGTTTATGCTGCAGGGGCGAGGAGCGAGGAGCCATCAGCACTCACAGATGAAGAGGCAGTCTGAGGGGAGGGGAGAGGGGCATCAGAGTACCTCTCCTGGGCTCTCTCTCTCTCTCTATCCAACTCTCTCCCCCCTCCCTAGGCTCAGTTATCTCGCTAGCCCAGTGAAACAATGATATACTCTCCCCAGTGTTTACCTTCGGAGGCTCCCCCACTAACTCTATCACAGAAATGACCTCTCTTCTCTACATTCTGCACACAAAATATCTTGAACGCACATCAAACACAGCAGGCTTGACAGGGGAGAAAATCCAGGGGTGGGGGTGGGCAACAGATGAAGAAAACATACGAGGAGCCGTGCAAAGATAGGTGCAAGGTTTATCGTTTCTGATTGAACAGCTGTTGCCACTGACTTCAGAGAGGACCCCAATCAACATCTTCTTGCACCTTAAGTCTGAATAATTGAACTATTACCAATCATCAAATTTCACTGACAATCAGCACAAGTGGTACACTTCTAGCTGTATCCTTAACAAACCTTTCTCAGAGTACTACTTAAAAGCAACGTAAATCTCAAGCACTGCTCTCGAGAAACCTTGCCTAAAGGTAAACTCCACCCCGTCATAAACACACTGGATTGTGTCCTGGCCTCTATAACAGCCGATATGGATAGCTGGACGTAACCTGGGTTTCCATGTGTCGTGGTGCTGAACAGCGGGAAAGCCCTAACTGCCAGACTGGGCTCTCTGTGAATCCTGATCAGCGCACTGCACTCTGACAACTACTCCGTGTCGTCTTCAGGAAGTAGGCAAGGGGAATTCTGTCCCTCCTAAACGCAGCTTAACCTCGGACATTTCAAGGTAAAGACATCCTCGTTTTTTCCACTTGCCACGAACAGAGCATGTACTGTTCATGAGCAAAGCTAGAATGAACCAAATTCATTTAGGATCCATAACCTACATTGTTTACCCTGACCAGTTTTAGAGAGCTGCGCCACTTTGCATTGAACTTTAATTTGCAGAGCACTTTACTTCTAGTATTAGATTGCAGACTTTCAAATGAAATGCTAACTTCTCTAATGAGTTGTGTTCCACAAGTTGCTGTAGATGCCCATTTCTTTGTTGTGAAGTTATTTTGAAGACAAGGGGACTGATCCTTTCACTGAGCCCCTGGCCACTTTGCTTTGGGCATTTTTAATTTAATTAGTTCTGAGCTGTAAGGTCTCTTGTGCATCAGGCCCAGTGCAGCCCTATGCAGAGGAATATTTGCTGTGGAGAGAAGTGCAGGCAGGCATTGGATTGGGAGCATCATAGAACGGCTACAGGGGTCCATCCCTCAGCAACACACTCCCACGGAGGAACAGAATGTGGAACCTCTAATCAACATCAAACTCATTCCTAAGTGTTGCACAACAGCAGCAATGCAACATGGAGGCATCCATCCCAGTAGCCCGGGGCCTGGGGGCTTGAGACAATGAGCTTCCCAGATACTCTGTCTCTCTGAACAGTCAAAAAATGCTGGATTGACAAACAGAGAGATCCTTATTGGTTATGGATTGCGTACTAAGCCTCAGTCTAAAATCTATTCTGCTAGGGCTTGTCGAGCTGTGGTCACTGCCATGGCTGCTCAAAATATGCGATTGACCATCTCCTTTGAGTGATGATGGTCGCCAGAGGCAGCACCTAATGCTCTTAGGATTAAATATTAAAGCAGATGAGGCTCACACTACAATAACTAGATTATACCTTCAATTATCTCTGTGTGCCCATTTACCATTTACTTCTTCCAGTCACCTTCCAGATTACTTTTGAAACACATTAAACACACAAATGCTCATCATATGCACCTCTCCCCTGGAGCCTTGGGTATCCAGTTATTGAGCAAGGCCTCCATAAATGAAAAGGTGACTTGACTATTCTCCACCTTTCACAATGTGTTTCTGTTACTTAATGATTTCATTCAACCACCTGGAGAATATATAACTACCAAACCCACCTAGCTTAAATGTAAAATAATTGATTGTTTACCCGGATGTTTTGCCCAGATGTTTCTAATGATGGGGTGAATGCCTGCGCCAGGCGGCACAAAAAAGAGGATCTGGCCATCTGCCCCTTGCAGTGACCCCACCTCTGACCTCCAACCTCTACAAATCTTGTCCAGCACACCGCCCATCAAGGCAGAGCCCTGCAAGGCCACCCCAGCACTGCTGCAATGCTAACGCTCCCCTGCTGGCTCTCTGCAAACTGCCAATCAATCACTCAGAGCCTCCTAAAACTGAGGGTACTCTGCCTTCCTACAGATATGAAATGCCCCCGCTAACATGCTCTTTCTCTTAAACCCTGTCCACTGCCATCCCATACTGGCACAGTAGAACAACACTTTGCATAATGCTTTTCTTCATTTAGTCACTGGGCAGATGGGAGATGTTGGTGGATGCTGGTGCCGAGTAGGAAAGAAAATATGTTACTATTGATCATGAACAAAGTGGGGATTCACAATAAATCAAATCTCTAACACAAAACATAATGATGGGTGTTCCATTATTAATAATGACCATTTAAACCTCCTCTGAGGTTTTTCAGAATACAGACTGCACCCTTATTCTAAGCAACAGAAACAAGTTTGACAGCAACAAAAAAAAAATCAGTGAGTGACCACTGAAAACACCTTCACCAATGTCCGAACTAAACTATAGAATTATTCCGTACCCTGACTCCCAGCTGGCCAATCTCTTTGTTTTCCAGAGACCTGCTGAAGCCAGAAGCTCAGTAAACCGCAGGTCAGTGGACAGGTCAAGCCCGGACAAAGGTTCCCTTAGAAACTTCAGGGGCCAGCTCTGTCCCCCTTCCCCCTGGTTCCTCCACAGTACAGGGGTGCTTTATCAACCCAAATCTCCCCATCCCACCCCACCCGAGAACATGCTCTTTAACAAATGGGAATCCAATATTCAGAGCAGTTATATGCGCTCCTAATTACTATAGCTTGAAGGATCACACTGCAGGCACAAATTCTACCTCACTAATATGTAGGTTTAAAAAAATGCTCATAATGATGTGAGAAGAATGTGTTCTATATGTGCTGTATGGAGAGGTTGCCCAATGAGCATGAATAATCCACTAATAATAAAAAGCAAAGAACATCCTCACAGTAAAGCAAACCATAAAGCAAATGTTTATAGTGTGCAGAGTCAGTATGTGTGCATTCAGATACATCCCTCTGTGGTCAGGGGTTCACTTTGTTGTTCTCTGAGCTGTAACTCAGAAACATTCCTATGTTGTTGTTTTTTGCAGGGGCAGAGGAGCTCAGAGTTTAGGCAGGGCGTCTGGCGACAGGTCAATGGCTGCTGCTGAGCTCTACTCTGAGCTCTGCTCTGCAGCACTAATTTCCTCCAGGCCTCTAGGTTCCTAGCAGTAGACAAACACAGTAAGTGGTCAAGCAGGGGACAGAACTGGACCTTTCTATCTACTTCAAGGCCCTGGCTACATGTGTGACTTCTCCTCGCTCCTGATTGGAACAAGGTGGATGAGCACTGAGGCCAGATCCAGAGTGGCTGGTCGGGGATCTGCTCTGGCAGCTTTGTCTAAAGCGATCTGCAGAGCAATTGAGTGGAAACACTGGTCCTAATCTGGCAGATGACCTGGGCGAGGCTTGCAGCTTCACTACGCATGACTAGGTAAGGACTGGAGTTGGTCCTGGTCAGGTCATGTGGTCAGGAAACCCTCTGGGCCCTACTCATAATCAATCAAAGTATAAAGGAGTTGATTCCCCCCACCCTTATGAGTCATAAGTGACAGAACAAATAGCATTACTGTAAGTGTAAAACAGTAGGACTGAAGGATGATTTCTTTGGATAGCATTGCAAGGGAGAGGAAGAAGCAAACAGCTATTTATGACTTCAACAAAACTCCTTGGCCTCGACCTCAAGGTCCAAATACGGACAGTTCTGGACAGTTCTGTACTCAACCCAATAAAACATTTAACCACTTTAGCATTCAACGTCATCAGACTTGTCAGAGAGCTCATCAAGAGCCATAACACAACTAAAGCTGTTAAGCATTTGGTTTTCATTTCAACCAATTTCTAGAAACATTCAATTCAAGGGCCTCCCGGGTGGCGCAGTGGTTAAGGGTGCTGTACTGCAGCGCCAGCTGTGCCACCAGAGACTCTGGGTTCGCGCCGCGAGGTAGACGCACAATTGGCCTAACGTCGTCCGGGTTTAGGGAGGGTTTGGCCGGTAGGGATATACTTGTCTCATCGCGCACCAGTGACTCCTGTGGCCAGCCGGGCGCAGTGCGTGCTAACCAAGGTTGTCAGGTGTTTCCTCCGACACATTGGTGCGGCTGGCTTCCGGGTTGGATGTGCGCTGTGTTAAGAAGCAGTGCGGCTTGGTTGGGTTGTGTATCGGAGGACGCATGACTTTCAACCTTCGTCTTTCAACCTTCGTCACCGAGCCTGTACGGGAGTTGTAGCGATGAGACAAGATAGTAGCTACTAAACAATTGGATACCACAAAATTGGGGAGAAAAAGGGGTCAAATTCAACAAAAAAAAAACACACAAAAAACATTCAATTCAATGATAATTACTATGACAAATGTTTGACATGGTGATATTGATTTGTGCAATTCATTCAAATTAGGGACAGTGGGTTGTGGACAGAGCTGGGCAGTGAAGGGATCAGGGTGAGTGGGTGGGGAGGACCGCTCATTTCCTGACTTCATATGCAAATGACACATGAATGGCCTAAGAGAGGAAACAGTTTAGGAAGCAAGCAGTAAATATCAAACTGTTGAGGTTTCATGTAAATGGACACTGCCTTGGTTTGCTGCCCACATTTTATGAAAGGTCAAAAGGTGGCAAAGAACTGAGAATCCCATAAAATAAAGATAAGAGGAACAGCCAGGTCTCTTTCTGTCAAGAGGGACTGAGTCACGTAGTGCTTGGGTCTTTTCTGTACATTGGAATGCGTCACACATCAGAATGAGTTCAAGGTATTCCACACTATGTAACAAGAATAGCCCAGGCTAGTCTCTCTCCCTCCTAACCTTAACGCTGAGTGGAAACAAAAGGAGCTAGTTGACAAATCAATCCTTTGCTTTGTTTCCTTATGTTGCTTTAAAGGAGGCTATTTAATGAGTTTCTAATTAAATGCCTCCAATGGAACAGAACCCAAGAAACTCTTGAGTGATGAGTTCCTTCATAATGTGCAATGACCCCACACCACGTTTGTCTTTCCCCCCTTTAATAAATAATAAGGGTTCCTGAAAAAGAATGCTCAGCCTGGCAACTGAGGGGAAGAATGCAATGCTGAAAAGCCCCACAAATCAATCATTGGCCGGGTGAGCTGGGCTGGGCCAGGAAGCAGGCTACTGGAGGAAGCTCCATAGAGCCTGCAGAACAGCCCAATGGTCATTGGCCCAGGCCAAACAAAGAACATATCCCATGAGCACTGTGACCTCTCAGTCCCCTGGCTAGTGGGGGGGGGTTAGGACAGGGACACTTGCCCCCTCCTCCCATCTCTTATCTGGTGTCAAAGTTCTCCAATCATTCAACATCAGCCCTTCACCCACCAGAGACAGTGTTTTCATTGTGTCTAATCTCTTCATCAGAGTGCTGGTTTTAAACAGTCAATTTCAAATCAGTACAGTCTTCTACTTAATTAAGGGAAAGGGGGCACCTAGTCAGTTGTACAACTGAATGCATTCAACTGAAATGTGTCTCCCGCATTTAACCCAACCCCTCTGAATCAATTATAGTGTCATGCTTTGTTTCTCTAAAATGAAAACAAGACACCACAAAATGTGGCTTTGTGCTCAAAATCCAATAGGAGATGATGCCAATGGAGTAAATCTTGGAAGCATAACACCTTTTTTGAGTAGACATACCTGTAGATTGGGTCAACACTGATAGGGGACTGTTGAAGTAATTGATAAATGAGAAAGAATGTCTAGCATTGTTGCAGGGAGGATTTAAATTGTGAGTACTCTCAGTACCTAACATCTATTGGGCAATCTAAAGACACCTTGGACCTCCGGAACTTCGGTCCAAGGAAAAAATTCCTGTCCCACAGATGCTGATGAGGGAAAAACGAATCCAGGCTCGGAGACTTATTTCTCTTAAATAATTATTTCAAACATTCACTTCAATCCATTACTGTACCTTTAGGTTTGCTTTTCCTTTATTGTGGTCCTAATGCTGCCAAGCCTTTGCAGGTCTAATACATTCCGTAGCAACCAAAATAAACACTGGGGCTGTGGTCACACACGGAGAGAGCTGGTGGGGTCAAACAACCATTTTGTTGGAGTCACAAAGTCTGCTGTGGAATAGTGATTTGGGTGCTTTATTGACGACCACAATATGAGGTTAGTAAACTGTTCAGCATTAGGAATCCTTACAACCATGTACTCCGTTTTTTAAAACCTGTATTCTATATGCTTACTCCAGAGGCCAAATATCTTTGCACTAGATACTTGCATTTATTGGGGTATTCAAACCTGGTCCCAAATCCCTGCTGAAAAATACGGCATAGACCAGCATACATTTCAAGCTTGTCCATGCTGGTATTTGCTGGTCCATGCTGGTCAGATGTTGGTCAAGCTGGTTTGACCAGCATGTTCTAGCTGGTTATGCTGGTTGGCCAGCATGGTCTAGCTGGTTTTGCTAGACCAGGTTTTGATATTTTAGACACTGGTGACCAGCCTTCAATGTGTTTTGGACACATAGCAGCTTATGTTGGTATTGCTAGTATATTGGTGACCAAGCAGGTTAAGCTGGTCTGACCACGCCCATCATTATCACATTTCCCAGCATGCTCTATTGCAGGTGATTTTTAGAATTGTTTGTTGTGTTTTTTTATGTACATTGATTGATTAATCTTATGTTAAACAAAGATAAATAACATACATTTTTCTAAATGAATCCAATCTGTTAGTTGGATTTATTGCACCCATTACTGAAATGGTTGTCACAGTTTATTTTTTGGGTAGTTTAATTTCTTCTTCTTGCTAACCTTGGCAGTTATTCTGAATGCATATTGTGGGTGAAGAAACGTTCCAATTGTTGGTTATCCGCACTCTGGCTGGATTCCATTAGGAATGAAACATCACTTTGCAAGCCAATATAATGTGACTTGATGCTGGTTCTGCTGGTGACCAACTTATGCAGGTCACCAGCGAAAATACAGTGAAGGCTGGCCACCTGCAAAAATACAGGTAAAGCTGGTCACCACAAAAACACAGCAAAAACACAGCAAAACCAGCACCTGTGCTGAACCAACTATGGTTGGTTCTATGCTGGGTTTTTTTCATCAGGGATGTGTGTGATTTGTTATATATTTTATGCCTCCTATCTATTCTCTCTTATGACACCAATGAGCGAGATATATTCTCTACACTGGTTTTGTAACCTCGAAAAAACACAACTGGGAGCTAATTTTAGAATCAATTAAAAACATCCCAGCACACTCACAGTAAGACTTTGCATCGGAACCGATGGATAAGGATATGGGCAAGGACATGGATATGGTTTTACAATGTCTGTGTATTGCGTAATGCCCTGTGAACCTCTGGAAACATGGTTTAGGATGCCTGGAGGGATCATACACATGAGACTGTCTCTACGGACAACCCCATCAATCTGAGGAGGCCTATTGACAGCACTCACGTGTTTAGCTACCAAGTCACATGGCCGTTCATCAAGACACAATCCCCTCTCATCGTTTCCCTCAGGGCAACTGGCATTTAACGTTTCTCAAACCCTCCATTTCCTGCCTGTAATGGTCGACTTAAATCATTATCTCTGACTCTGACACTGTAACATTTACTTGTTCAGAAAAATACCAGGTAAAAAAGGAAGTCCCGGCTTCAAAGTGGGCGCATCTGCTCCGAGGACAAAGGGATTTTGAAAGAGTAGAAACCAGATCTGAAAAGAGAACTAGCCTAAGATGGTGTTAGGGATGGTCTTCCCACATTTATAACATAAAACAATTAACTGAATTTTGTGTTATTTTTTGTTAAATAATGCCACAGTCTTTCTAAAGGCCATAGTCAGAAAGGACTTGGCAGCATGACTGATAGTGAGGGATATCTATTAAGGCCAGAGGTGAGAAGAGCCTCTGGGCAGAAGGTACAAAAGGTCCCCACATGTTGTACTATCAATCTTCCTGGTGAAGGATGCAACACATGAAAAGCTCAGAGCCACAGTAACGCTCACTCTGAAATCTTTTCTCATCATTCAATGAGGAGTGTTTTTTCAATGCAAACAGGGGCGTCATAAACACCACCTAGGGCACAGTAACATCAATAAAAAGCATCTTAAGACCTAAGGATACAAAAAAACAAATAGGCCATGTTGGAAAGTCATATCATTTACAAAAAGTCACTTTATCAACTTAAAAATAATTTATTGAAAAAGCATAATTGAAGTTCGGATAATCACATTTGATTTTAGATTTCCAAAATCAAAATTTAAAAAGTTTAATAAAACTCTGCAGTGCCATTCTCATAATTACCCTTCCATAAGTGAATAGGCCCAGCTGTCCTAACCATTGATCTCTGGACAAACAAATGCCCCCCAAATAACTAATTTTAGTTAGGGGGCAGTTGGGGGCAAGGTGGACAAAGAAGGCCAGAGTGAAAAGCTTTTCATTAATTCTTCAGAGTAGCAGAGCAGAAAACCATAGTGAGGAGACCACTAGCCTCTGCCTCACTGGCTGGTCATGCAATAAAGTTTGGCCATTTAGACACTCAAGGAAAGGCTGTGGTATGAGGGAACGGAAAATTCAAAATTGTGTGTGTGTGTACTGTATGTGTGTGTGTGTACTGTATGTGTGTGTGTGTACTGTATGTGTGTGTGTGATTCTCAACAACCCCCACTGCCACCTTTGTTTTCTACCACTGAGCATTTCTCAGGTACGTGCAAATTTTATGAGCTTCCAGATAGACCGTCAAGCAGGTCTAAGTGTCCCTTTAAAACAAGCCTATAAACTCCGCTGGCAGCCTTTATCACCTCTTAAGTTCATAATATAAAAGAGCAAACCCTCTCAATTAATAAAACTACAAACACACAGCGTCCTGTAAAAATCACAGCAAGGACTCAGGCCACAGTAATACCGGACTGAAACTTGCTGTATAGCATGTGAGAGGGTCAGAGTAGTTTTAGTGGCTTTAAGGCAGTCACTGTTTTCATGGACCTCATGCAAATCAAGGCTCATTAACTCTGTATTTTATTGGTGTAGCATCTACAAGTATGTGTGGCATCTTCCAAAACAAAAAAAGATTGAGGTTGTACTGCACTCAATTGTCCTGACAGTAATCTCAGTTAACCCAGAACAAAAGTATTGCGTAATTGGTCAGGTGCTCAATTAAGTTTTGGGTCTATACATGTTAAGTGAAGGGATCAAGAGATGCTAGAATGAGGAGCGGAGCCAGAACGAGGAGCTTCCTTCCCAATGGATGCTATGGTACCGCTTATGTTTACGTAGATCTGTCCAAGAGAGATTATCCTGTGAGTCATTTCAAAAGTGCTTGTAAAGACACAAAAATAGTAACTTTTCTCTTTTACATATAAATCTAGGCCTATCTGGAAAGCAAACATTTTATCAATGGTATCTGTTTGTTTTAGAGGTCTTCAATATAATGCAGCTTAAGGATCTGAACCAGGACTGACACATTCTTGTCTCTCAACATCTACTTGCCAGTGGATTGTCAGGATCATATCAGACAGGAGATGTGCTCCTAAAGAATAGTATTCCAAACAGTGGGCTCTTCAGGAATCATGACCTCACAGTGGTAAATAATTGTAACAATTTCACAACTAAATAATTTCACAACAATCCTGCCCAATTTTACATGGATCAGGACCTAACTTGTCCATGTACAGTTAGAATTAGTAACCATCACAATATTCTTGGACGAGTGCATGTCTTAAGCGCCACGTAAAAGCTCAGGTTTCCCTGTGAAAGCAAATGCAAGGGAGGGGGGAAAAAAGTAAATTCCTTTGTGAAAAAGAAGCACAGCAAGGAACATGGCCTGGGGGTGGTGACACCAGGGAACAGGGTCCCTAAAGAGCAGCTCTGGATAAAGCTGCTCCACTAGCCCTTTAAAAGAATAGGCAGCAGGCTCACATACATGCTATTGGGAGAGAAAAAAGCATTCCAAAAGAACAATTCCCAGTGATCATGGAGCAACGACATGAAAGCCCAGTCCAGTGAATAGGGGTCATCTGCTCTTTAACACTGGTGTAACCGGCATCCTGGACAGCTTCTAACCTTTCAAACCTGCAGCTCCCTCATTTGCACACCAATGGACATATTATCTTCCACCCGGAGTATCTTTTTGGCTGCAGGCCTCAAACTTTGAAGTCTGTACCCCCCTTCCCCCCAATGCCACCACTGAAGCCTCCAATGCCTTCCCTTCCTCAGCTATTAGGTGGATTAGATAACCGGAATACCCAACATTGGGCATTACACTGGCGAAGAAAGAAGAGAGATTAGACGCACCAGACTACATAGAAAATTATAGCGCCCTGCTGGTGATGAGAGAAAGACCATTTTTCCTGGGAACGGGAAAAGCCTATTTTATGCCTGTTAAGAGTGTAAAGTCTCCATCTACTCCCAAATGACTATGTCAGATTTAAACATAACTACAAGCAAGATCTCTCACTCTGTTTAATCATCACAGAGATTGTTGTTCTTCAGTCTTAGAAAATAAGGTGCTATCTTGAACCTAAAAGGGTTATTCAGCTGTCCCCATAGGAGAACCCTTTGAATAAACTTTTTTGTTTCCAGGTAGATCCTTTTGGATTCCATATATAAAACACTTTCCACAGAGGGTTCTACATGGAACCCAAAAGGGTTCTACCCGGAACCCAAAAGGGTTATCCTATGGGCACAGCCTTTTTTCTAAGAGTGTACATGAAACCTTTTGTTCAGTTGTATACCTGCTAAGAAGTTAAGAACTTGTGCTGATAGTGTGGGGCTTGTACTAAGCTCACCTCTAAAGTGGATATGTTTACCATGCTTTTAAGATGAAAACACAATTGTGACTCAGGGGTTCCATTGTTCATCAAGTAAATGTTATTATGACATGCTATGACATAACATCCTCAGACTAAGGCTTGGTTAACCTTTCAAAGCATTAAACACATTAAAATAAGTCACACAGATCCCATGCAGTTACATGAAATTGTAATTATAAGTAACTACACAGTAACTAATAGATTCGAAAGAGAATGTAGACAGTTTATGTTACTTATCTTATGTAAGTAAGTATACAATGTACATCCAATGTAAACTGTTGTCTATTTT
Organism: Oncorhynchus keta; assembly: GCF_023373465.1. Taxonomy (NCBI): domain Eukaryota; kingdom Metazoa; phylum Chordata; class Actinopteri; order Salmoniformes; family Salmonidae; genus Oncorhynchus; species Oncorhynchus keta. The sequence goes on along the minus strand of NC_068422.1, from coordinate 70,872,063 downwards.
TCTACTGTGTTTATGAAGTTCCCCATGACCAGGCACAAACATGACCAATGATGTACATCTTCTGTGGCCCAAAGGTTGGAGGTCCTGCATAACCTCTCCATTATTCCATGTGGTGCTGATACACAACTCCAGTATGATACTTACTTGCAATTGTAAGACAGACTTTCTGGCTCAGGATGGCTCCATACTTGTTCTGAGCGAGGCACTGGTAAAACCCTTCATCTGATTTGTCTCCTCTCCTGCTCTCCACCTCCGGAATAGAAAGGGAGCCGTTGGAGAGAATGTAGACGCGGTCGTTCTCTGCAACTTTTACTCCATTTTTAAGCCACCTGATGGAAATAGGTGACTCTCCGTGCGCCTGACAGTCCAATATAATGGGATCCTTCCGCATTACAGTAACATCGTGGGGCTCTTTGATAAAAAACAACTCACTAAAACACAAAACACCTGTGGGGAAGAGAAGAGAACAGAGTCAGTGCCTGGCCGGAGTGGGAGAAGACTCAATGTGATGAAATTAGCGACAATTCTAGGCCAGGACCTACAACTATTCTACTTTGTCCACAGGCATATTGCTTTGGTAGGATCTACACTTGAAAGCATGATAACATCATAGTGCCTACAGGCAGGGGCTTGGAGCCCATCCAACAGCAGGTTACTCCTATTTAATTTCTTTCTGCTCCAATTGAATCCTATTACTCGTGTCTCATAAAGCAGTGAAGTCACTGATTTCATGGCTCCATTCAGTCACAAATGTTTTACTGCACTCCCCAGCATGAAATTCATAAGTAGCTCCCCTTTCAATGATAAGACCACCAGCTGTAAACAAGTAACAATCCAGACAGGAAGCAAAAGCCTTTATAATTTTCCAAATCAAATGTGATGGCTTCACACGTCTAATGTCCTAATTTACACCACATTATATTAATTGTTAATTGCCTATGTTAATTGTCTGCATCAAACGTCAAAGTGGATTATTTATGGAAATAAAATCAGTAGCCAGTTTTTCTATTGATATAATAATGCATTTGTATGTACTGAATGAACATAACATGGCAAACCTATATGTTTTTTGCTTTGATCAATATCTCAAACCAGGGCTGACGATGTTGTACAATCCACGTGTATCTGAATGCTGTGTTGTGCTGCACGTACACAATTTCATGCAGAAACCCGGGTTATCATGTAACTCGAGATACAAGCAAAAACCAAGCATAAACGTGTATAGGTTCTGTGTTTATCTAAATGTATAGCCTACATCGGGCAATACTCGAAGCAGTCAGTGGTCAGCGTGGCCATTTCATTGCCCCCGAAAACTCCGGCCAGTGGCAGTGCGTCCATTCATCTATAGAACTCGCAACTAAGGCTAAACTCTTCAATGTTGAATATTCGTTAATACAGAACACGTCAACTAACTTCTTCTTTATCAGTGTAAATAGCAACCCCCATTAGACTAGGTAGTAACGTTATGAGTACGGACACACTTCCAATGTCCAGTTCGGCATTTTCCCACCACTAAACCAGTCACTATAATTTCAATTTCAAATAAACTCAAACAAAATATTAACTTTCTTACCTGAGATTGGAAGAAAAAACGCAAAAAACAGCAAGCGCTGATATAACTTCCTTTTAAAAGACTCCATTTATTCAAATAGTTCTCGCATACTAACTCTCTCAGCCACCACCTCCAGTCGAACTACGTGCTAATCCAAGAGGAAAGTGACTGCGCTTCTGATCTCAGCAGGGATTACTTTTTCTCGGGGGCAAATGGACATCACCCCACCCAGTGCTGCGTTCTACGGTTGAGTAATTCATGAGGGAAACGTATGGGGAGAGTTCCTCCGCCACCATCAGTCGGCAAATCAATACACAGGCCAACATCTTAATCACTATTTTTTTATGAGTGCCATAGCAGGTATACTTTGGTCAGGTGTTACTGGTAATAGTGTAAAGTTAATACACGAAAGTTAATGCATACAACACACCTGTGTGATTAATGCATATGGTTTGCTAATTTCCCTTATGCCCTTTGAAAACATGGAGCAGACCTTTACTTTGATGACTCATCAGGATCAATGATAATTCAATGATAACTAAGAGGCTTGGGAATTAGAATGATAATTCACCTAGACATAGACATACCTAAATAAACAAGGATATAGAGTTTCAACCATGGAACATGATTGAGTATCATTGAGAGAATATGATCCACATGCCCTCATAGATCTGGGGAGCATTATGCACAGCTATCATGCCCTGAGTGCAGTGCTGAATGATGATGACTAGAGTAAACCCAACACGAAACTCACAGTTGTTAATGTGCAAGGTGTGACTATGGTCTATTGCTTACTGAGAATTTAAATCCTGGGAAGCATCAGTTCCATTGGAAAAGTGTGTTTGTGTGGAAATGGCTTTGGAGTTATAGTTCATGTGGATAGTTTGTATATTCAATAAATCATTTATAATGCTGTCTGTAAAAAGAACCAGGGCAATGTGTTATATTCTGTGCCTAATGTTTATGTGTGTGTGCATATATTTATTCATATTAGGTTATCCCAAGGCTGTTCCAACAATTGTCTATTTAAAAGTCCATTCAGATTTACTCAGAACCATCCTCTACCAGCTAGCTGGACTGTAGATCAAATTCCCACTCTAACCAAGGTATTGCATTTAATTTCATATACTGTATAGCCAAAAGGATATTGGTCCAACAAAGCATATAACATATTTTACACCTGACAAGGTGAGTTATCACCAGTACTTTAAAGTACTACTGAAGTCATTTTTGGGGATATCCGTACTTTACTTCACTATTTATATTTTGGACTAATTTTACTTCACTACATTCCTAAAGAAAATTATGTACTTTTTACTCTATACAAAGAGTACTTGTTACATTTTGAATTCTTCGCAGGACAGGAAAATGGTCCAATTCACACACTTATCAAGGGAACATACCTGATCATCATACTGCCTCATCTGGTGGACTGACTAAACACAAGTGCTCCGTTTGTAAATGATGTCTGAGTTTTGGAGTGTCCCCCTAGCTACCAGAAAAAAGGGGAAAAAATGGGCCATCTGGTTTGCTTAATACAAAGAATTTGAAATGATTGGTACTTTTACTTTTGATAGTATATTTGAGCAATTCCATTTACTTTCATACTTATGTATATCTAAAAACAAATACTTGGACTTTTACTCAAGTAGTATTTTACCGGATGACTTTCACTTTTAATTGAGTAATTTTCTATTAAGGTATCTTTACTTTTAATCAAGTATGACAATTGGGTACTTTTTCCACCACTGGTTATCATGTTGTCTTCCAAGCATGCATTTATTTGTAATGCCCCTCAATGACGAGTCTGTATTCTAACACAAAGGAGTTGCAGTTAAGACTGCTAATAGCCACAGTTAGAGAACAAACTGACAGAAGAAGATGAAAAGTGGAAGAGGAAAATAAAGAGGTTGGTGACAATTACCTATCATAAGGGTTTAGGTTGACAGAGCATCATAACACTTCCCAGTTAGTCTCAACAATTCAGTAACTTTCTTAGTGAGATATCCCACAACATAACTCTGAGTGTCATTAAAATAGCAACCTCCATTGCATAATGCTCAGACACTTACAGACATCTTAAAACTTTTAAAAGCTCTTGACATATTGGCCTTACACACTATCAGTTGCCAATGCCATATACTATTTACACCATGGATTTATTTTTAATGGCTTTCAAGGACACGGCTGTATTCCAACACCAGTATGATGCGTTTTAAGACAACTCAGGGACAATTGATGAACGGAAAGAAGGTGTTGAGGAATTTGACCAACGTTCCCACTTTGAAAGTGACGACATGGATATAGAGAACTGGTAAAAGAACTCATTGTGTATACTTGCATAATTAAACATAATTGACAAATGAAAATGTTTCGGTCACATAGACCTTTATTAAGGCATATGGGTAAAGATAGATACATTTGTGTTTGTTTCAACATGGGCCGGTAAAAGTCACTCCATGTCAAACAGGACAACTGCATTGCAAATGGTCACTCTGGAGGAGAAAAAACTGTTTATGGAAATGAGGCACTCTCTCAACCACTGAGAACTAGGCTCAGCAATTACCAGGAAGCATTGGTAGGAGCAGGACAACTACTGCGTAATTGCAGAAAATGCAGATATTGATCCAGTGTCCATGTTTTATTATGGAGTGAGTTTGACCTTCCTCCCTGCTCCGGACTCTCATTCAGCAGCAGGGCTGAGGCCCAGCTGTTGTGTCCTTGAGTGTCCCCAGCCTACAATATAACCAAACCAAAAGCTGATTCTCACAGTCAAGGATCAAGGTGTGCACTTAAAGAGAAAATGGATGAAAGCTAAGGTGTAAAAGTGGTGAAACAAAACTATTTTAGGAAATATAACTGAACTCGTGAAATATTTGAAGTTAAAATGCAAGTGCAAGGACTTATGATTATTAATTTGAAGAAAAAAAATCTAATTTAAGATCTGCTAATTTTGAACTAACATGATTTACAATGTATAGTGCCTTATGACTGTAATAACTCTAAAATCACTTAGCCTAATATTGTTTGTTGGTTTGAACAATCAATGTGGACACACTATGATCCTCTTATGTAATAATACTACAACTATGTGATCCATCACAATAACTGAACATCCAGTAGGCTGCGTAGAGATATACTACAGTACCCTCCTGGCGAATCATTATATTAGAAAGATGTTTGTTTGTGACCCAGGCTAACCTTATGGCTTTTGCTCTTACATAACATGTGAAAGTGAATATGCAGCCTCATTTATGGTGACCCCTCACGAGGGGTCTCGAGGATGTTCGATTATAAATTGGTTTTGAGCACCTGCCAACACGACACTGTTAGGGGGTGGAGTGAAGATAGGGCTGCACATGGATGGAGGTCGAGCTCTGGGGCCAGATCAATAGGTTAAAAGGGGGCTGAGGAGTATCCGGCACCTCCATGGCCTTCTTCTATTGGACAAACTCAGTGCCATCCTGCTCACATACACACCCATCCTCACTGACCCCAGCAGCATCCAAAAGGATGGCCTGAATTGTGTGTGACCTACCACCTGACCCTTCGGCCTGGGGGGTTGGTCTTTAGCCAGCACTTTGGGGATTGGGGGAAAATAGGACAGTTGTGGGTAAGCTGAATCATATGAATGGGCCCTGCATGCTTTAGAGGGGAAGGCTTTCATCCACTTATTTGGAGATGTGGACATGAAGCCAGGGTTACAGTTAGGGTTTTGGTTGAGGGTTGATCTGGATGGTGGACATGAAGCTACGGTTAGGGTTGTGGTTGAGGGTTGAACTGGGATATGTGCATGAAGTTAGGGTTAGAGTTAGGGTTGTGGTTGAGGCTAGGGTTGAACTGGGATGTGTGCATGAAGCTAGGGTTAGAGTTAGGGTTGTGGTTGAGGGTTGAACTGGGATGTGTGCATGAAGTTAGGGTTAGAATCAGTCCGAATTGACTAACACTACATCACTGATTTGATGCGCTCGAACACAGCCAATATGTAGGCAGTGTTCATTGTGGTCAAGCAAAACCTCTGTATCCCGGTGGCTATATGGATGACACGCAGCTGTACATTTCAATGAAACATGGTGAAGCCCCAAAATTGCCCTCGCTAGAAGCCTGTGTTTCAGACATAAGGAAGTGGATGGCTGCAAACTTTCTACTTTGAAACCCGGACAAAACAGAGATGCTCGTTCTAGGTCCCAAGAAACAAAGAGCTCTTCTGTTGAATCTGACAATTAATCTTGATGTTTGTACAGTCGTCTCAAATAACACTGTAAAGGACCTTGGCGTTACGCTGGATCCTGATCTCTCTTTGACTAACATATCAAGACTGTTTCAAGGACAACTTTTTTCCATCTATGTAACATTGCAAAAATCTTAAACTTTCTGTCCAAAAATGATGCAGAAAAATTAATCCATGCTTTTGTTACTTCTAGGTTAGACTACTACAATGCTTTACTTTCCGGCTACCCGGATAAAGCACTAAATAAACTTCAGTTAGTGCTAAATACGGCTGCTAGAATCCTGACGAGAACCCAAAAATTTGATCATATTACTCCAGTGCTAGCCTCCCTACACTGGCTTCCTGTAAAGGTAAGGGCTGATTTCAAGGTTTTACTGCTGACCTACAAAGCATTACATGGCTTGCTCCTACCTCTCTTTCTGATTTGGTCCTGCCGTACATACCTACACGTACGCTACGGTCACAAGACACAGGCCTCCTAATTGTCCCTAGAATTTCTTAGCAAACAGCTGGAGGCAGGGCTTTCTCCAATAGATTACATTAATCAAAACATGTTTTCATCAAGATACAGAAGTTTTATTTCATTAAAACATTTATAGAAAATCCACTTAGTTGTCAGAATGACAGTTCTGACATAATATATAAATTAAGTATCTCTTAAAATAATGAATTATAGAGTATCGGATGTTAACAATATATCCATTCAACTAAAGAATAAGAACATGTCAAAAGATTTGGATGATCAAATTCTATGCTAAATTACAATGCCTTCATTTGTAATGTAAGTCTTAATTACCAGTGAAAGGAAAGAATGCACTTTTTTCTTCCTTGGCAAGTAAAATATACTCAAGTCAAATGTGCACTTAAAAGCAGAGGATTTTAGCATGAAATCATACTCAACGTATGCATTCTGAAATTGGTAGTTTGGCAAAGATCAAGACATTAAGACTTTTATAACCATTTTAACAAAGTGCTTTACCTTACAAAAGCACAAGTATAACATTTTGATTTAAGAGAAATGAAAAAGCCCATCATATTTTCCTTCATCAACAATCTGTAAACATACCAGCGTGTAAACATGTTTTCTACCATTCATACAATACATTCTTGATAGAGCACACCACTGCATATGTACAGTCAATTCCCTCAAGAAAATCAAAGGCAAAAAGACATTCGCAGAAATCTTTGAGAATTGACCATATCAATTTCTTGATATTAATTCAACAGAGTTATTACATAGAGCAATTTGAAAAAAATACATGTACTCCTAAAAATAGAGTATTATACTGCTCTATAACACCCATGAATAGAGCAGGGCTCTCCAACCCTGTTTCTGGAGACCTACTGTCCTGTAGGTTCAGTCCAACCTTAATCTAGTGCTCCTGATTATGTTAATTAGTTACAACTGGGGTTGGAGGTGAAAACCTACAGAAGGGTAGCACTCCAGGAACAGGGTTGAGAGCCCTGGAATAGCGGAATAAAAAAATAATACATCCATCACTGAATAAAAAAACAGCAGAGGAAATATTTTGCAAGTGTGTGTGCAAGAATGAGAAAGCAATGGCAACATGGTTTTTCAATGGAGTCTAATGTGGAGTCTGTGATTTCCTCAGTAAGCTATACAAAAGTGCATTCACTGTCAATTGCGTACACATACACTGATTGTACAAAACAGGAAGAAAACACCTGCTCTTTCCATTACATAGACTGACCAGGTGAATCCAGCTGAAAACTATGATCCCTTATGGATGTCACTTGTTAAATCCACTTCAATCATTGTAGAAGGAGGAGGAGACAGGTTAAAGAAGGATTTTTAAGCCTCGAGACAAGGCTTGTGTCTGCCATTCAGAGGGTGAATGGGCAAAACAAAAGATTGAAGTGCCTTTGAAAGTGGTATGGTAGTAGGCGTCAGGCGCACCGGTTTATGTCAAGAACTGCAACACTGCATGGTTTTTCACACTTAAGTTTCCCGTGGTCCACCCCTCAAAATACATCCAGCCAACTTGTCACACACTATTGGGAAGCATTGGAGTCATGGGCCAGCATCCCTGTTGAACTCTTTTGACACCAGTGTATATACGGTAATGTATATCGAAGTCCAATGTCAATCTCCTCATGATAGAATGTTTGTCATAGATGAACAATAATATCTGTATGCTATAATGCATTTGATAAATTGTATATAGATCTGGTTTAAGTATACATACATATTTACGAGACACAAAAAAAAACTATTTGTAAACTTCACAGACCAAGAGTGATTTAAGAAGTGATTTTCACTCATCATCCATCCCTTCCACTGTGCAGGAGAGAGGAGCACCAAAGACCTTGCTGTCTGTGATTGTTCTCCATCTTCTCAGGCAGTTGTCAGGTCTGGACCTGAATATTATGTGTTTTATCAGCATTAAACAGAACTACAGCACAAAACTGGGTGCTAGCCCTCAGTTCACTGGCAGTAACTGCCCTTTTAACATCTGCGCCATAGGCCACACACTCCCCTAATCTACTTCATCAAAGCCTTGTGCATTCTCTATGGCGATGTGTAGCTTCTCCCTCAGCTCCTCAAACGACTCATAGGGAGGCAGGTCCAGCCGGTTGAAACTGAAGACGGTAAAACAGAACCAAATTCAAATGCACATTTGTTGCAGTAACCAGGTAGGACTATTAGCCAAACTGCTGTATTGTTAGTTACTCACCATGTGTGGGCTCTGGGTAGTTTGTCTCGTGTTCCCCACTGCTCAATGGTAAACAGCTGTGGTCCGTTAGACCCTGCGATTTCACAACATAAAACAAGATTAGGAGGTGAGAATCTTATACAAACAGCTCTGGTTACAACTCAGAATCCATGTTTCAAAGTTCATATCAATCTATGTAATGACAAAATGGTTCAAAACATGACCAGAATGTACCCTGTATTATACAAATGAGTTTTAATACAGAGAAGTAGAGAAGAGGACTCACCGTAGAGCTCTGCAAAGCCATTCATTGGGACCCGGGAAGTGCCAGTCACAAACTGCAACAGGCGGATACGCTTCTCTGCATCCATCAGCAGAACAGTCTGAGAATGACAAAATATCATCAAATAGTTGGAATGAATATTGAGAATTCACCCAAAAACTAAGGCTGCACCAATGTGGAAATTCTGGGCCGATATCAGATATTTAGCGATATCCAACGCGTTCCTGGGAGTTTTCGCTTTCAGGAATGGGCTAATAATAGCTAATAGCTCAAACCATTTGGACGCTAAAGCCAAATTCACAGGAAGACCTTTTCTTCACATTGCCCTACCCACTTTAAAAAAACGCCACAGACCACGGTCTCCATCATTGTCCTTTGTCTCCACATCAGACAGATAGACATAATATTTTTTTTTACCAATTATCGTCCGATACCGATATGGTCACCGATCAATCCTGCATCCCTAACAACAACGTTCTAGAATCCAGAGGCTTCTGTTCTAGTGGTGGAGTATCCTCTTACCTTCCAGAACCACAGGATGACAGGCTGGTTGGGACAGTAGCCATTCTTGTACTTGGTGTTCTCCCTCCAGTCGTTCACATCCACGTCTCCCAGGCCACACATCAGGAGCTAAAGAGAGAGACAAAAACAAGATAGAACATCACTCAACGATCTGGAAAGACAGGTTCTCAGTCATGCATACATTTCAGAGTGATAGGAATGACACCCACCTCCAGCTCATTCTCGTCAAATATCTTGATGAGATCCTGGGGTATCAACTCATAGAATCCCTAAGACAAGAGAGAGGAACAAGCAATAGATCAACCATTTCTTTCAATCTTATCACAACTCAATCAAAACATCTCAATAAAACCTAGTGTTTACCTCCTTGAATGCGGTCATCTGCTTCAGTATCCTGTTTACGAACCTCCACTGCATGACAAGACTGACAAAGAAAAGGTTTACTTTGAAATGGAAGCATTCAAAATAATTTGAAAATAATTTCAAATTTATCTAATGATGCAGACATTATGTGGTGGGTGGTGGTTTCACTGTCCATTAGCAAACCCTTCTAAGGCCAAATACGTGACTTGTGGGTCACCAACCGGTAACCAGCTGAACAGCACTACATGGCAGTGACTATGAGGCGTGTTTCCTCTTTCTACCAGCAGAGGGCTCTGGTGCTTACTGGATGTATTCCTTCTTGTTGTCATCGGTGACGACTATTTCAGATCCTCCTGGCTTCAGCTCATGCTGGTGTGTCTAAAGAGGAGGAATGTCATGTCAACATGACTGATACCAGAGTACCACCTAGCATCGACTTTATCCACTTCACTCAATAGGCACAAGATAGAACAGAAAATACTTGTGCCAAACAACAAATAGGAAGCAGGTCCCACCTGTCCAAAGAGCTCTTCGTCTATGGTGAACCTCAGATCCAGGTCTATCGGGTCATTCTCCAATATCCACTTCAGGGAGTTGAAGTACTCACTGTCCTGAAATAACAACACACAAACACCATTACCTCTTATGGTGAAACACTGCTGTTTTAGCTCTCTGATTTATCATGTCTCTACTATCTGATTAGGTGATGGGAAGATGTGAGAGTAATCTAGATAGTATTAGGCACCTACCACAGATTCCATGTCCTGTAGAGTAATGGGCTTCTGCAACATCATCTTGTAGAAAGGCCTGATGAAGAAGGCTAGAAAAAAAATTACATGTCAGGATCTGTTCAACACACACCTAATCCTTGTGGCCCAAGCATAGAGCTGTCCTCCACTCTTAGCAAACACAAAGTTCATGAGCAAAATCCCCAGCAGTGAGACTCACCATCCAGCAGCTTGCCATGGTAGACAGCCATGCCTGCCACACGGCCAATGAACTTGAAGTAGGACAGGTGGTCCTCATTGCAGAGGCCTGAGTTGGGGTTGATCTGCAGAGTGTAGTTGTCCCTGACACAGAACAGGCAGAGGAGAAACTTAAAACAGCTCTAAAGTCATCCAAATCCTTCTCTGATCCATTCCAGAACATATTCCCTCATTAAAGTGATTCATAATGCTGTCAGAGATGTTATTCACTAACAAGCCCCATTGAGGGCATGTTCCATTTTGCCTTGCCTGAAAATGGAATTCTAACACATTCAAATACTCACGTGGCAGAATACTCAAACAGCCCATAATAGGGGTTGAACATCTCCTTGGAGATGAGGAAGAACCACTCCCTGGCCACGCCACCGTAATCCAAGCCCTTCTCTCCCTCAAACTCCACCCACAGCCGAGCCTTCAGGAAGTCGGCCCTCTTGATTGACAGGATTCGTCTGTAGGAGTCCTCTAGCACGGCGTTCCGCCTGAGCTTCATCTCAAAGCGATTGGGGATGTCAGCCTGGAATTGGAGATAGAGCAGGCTGAGTGAGTGGACTTTCTACTGAAGAGCTGAGTTGACATCAGGTCAGGGGATGTAGCTAGACTAAATGTCATAGAAGATATTGTGAGGATGATTGAAAGAAAGACAAGATAGGCTTTTACAGTTTGAATGTTCTGTATATCTGGCCTAATTGTGAAATGAAAACAATGCTTACTGGTTTCTTCATCTTCTTCCGGAAGTATTCATACTTCTGTTTATAGTCTCTGGAGTAAGGCACAGCCTAAAATAGAGAAGGATGGGAGATCAAATGACCGGAAATCAATTATGAACACATTATGAATTACGCGGTTTTATGGCCAACCTGGAGAACCTGACTCCAAAAAGAGAAAGAGTAATTTATGAGGAATGCAATATGACCCAATCGGAATCTAATAAATAAAAATCTCTAGCTATAGCTTTTAAAATATATAATCTGTACTTACTGGTCCAGTTATGGCTGAATTCTGCAATCTGGGATCATCCCATTGTGTGTTCTTCGTATCTGAAAATACATCAGATTTATTCAGCATTGGTAGTCGGCGTATGCATTTTTCACTAATTTTAATACATGTCATACATACTGTGATCTATGTAGAATATCCTCCCATCACTGTGGACCCTCTCCTCCCAGCCAGGCTAAGATAAGGGATAGTACAAACATTACTCCCACCATCATTTCCCCCCTTAAAAATCAACCATTCACTCAGCAATTTTCAACTATAAGAGGCTCATCACATTGGGCTGCTAATTGCCTTCTTAGAATGCTATTATTGGGTATGATATTATTGTAAAGTTTACCGGCATTGGCCCGAGGTCAGTTGGGTCTAGCGAAGGTCTCCTCCTCATGTGCACAGGAATCTTCAATCTGGGGTCTTCCTGTTCACAGCCAGATAAACAGGAAATAAGTCACACAAACAGGAAGCATTCTACAGAGATACGCCATCCCATCTGGTTTGCACTTAGTGGGATCAACATTTGTTTTTCAACAGGACAATGACCCAAAGCACACCTCCAGGCTGTGTATGGGCTATTTGACCAAGAACGAGAGTGATGGAGTGCTGCATCAGATGACCTGGCCTCCACAATCACCTGACCTCAACCCAATTGAGATGGTTTGGGATGAGTTGGACCGCAGAGTGAAGGAAATGTAGCCAACAAGTGCTCAGCATATGTGGGAACTCCTTCAAGACTGTTGGAAAAGCATTCCTCATGAAGCTGGTTGAGAGAATGCCAAGAGTGTGCAAAGCTGTCATCATGGCAAAGGGTAGCTACTTTGAAGAATCTCAAATATAAAATATATTTTGAATTGTTTTACACTTTTTTGGTTACTACATGATTCCATGTGTGTTATTTCATAGTTTTGATGTCTTCATTGTTACTCTACAATGTAGAAAATAGTACAAATAAAGAAAAACCCTTGAATGTGTAAGTGTATACAAACTTTTGACTGGTACTGCATGTCCTTTTAAGAATGGCGGTATGCAGGTGCTTGCTCTCTCACCCAGGAAGTGGTCTTAGTGTTGTGGTCGATGAAGAAGGGTTTTCCGTTTGGGGCATTACGGACCTCCCAGCCCGCCGGCATGAAGCCACACTCCCTCTGTGAGCCGGGGGAGTGCTGGGGGGAGCCCTCAGGAGGGAGCATGGGGGGCTGGTACACAGTGGCGTTCTGGGATAGAAGAGCCTGGGCTGCTGCCTCTGAGGTTATCTGGAACATGGAAGGAGAGATGAGGATTAACACTATTGGTATACTCAATAAGAGGGTGGACTGGATCCTATATCAACATTATCTACAGTGTTTTCGGAAAGTACTCAGACCCCTTGACTTTTTCCACGTTACGTTACAGCCGTAGTCTAAAATTGATAATTGATTCAATTCAAAATTATCCTCAGCAATAGCCCCATAACTACAAAGTGAAAACCGAAATACCTTATTTACATAAGTATTCAGACCCTTTGCTATGAGACTCGAAATTGAACTCAGGTGCATCACATTTCCATTGATCATCCTGGAGATGTTTCTACAACTGTATTGGAGTCCACATGTGGTAAATTCAATTGATGGGACATGATTTGAAAAGGCACACACCTGTCCATATAAAAAGGTCCCACAGTTGACAGTGCATGTCAAAGCAAAAACCAAGCCATGAGGTCGAAGGAATTGTCTGTAGAGCTTCAAGACAGGATTGTATTGAGGCACAGATCTGGGTAAGGGCATCAAAACATTTCTGCAGATTTGAAGGTCCACAAGAACACAGTGGCCGACGCCCAGCTGGTGGTGACGCTAGTAATACAGACGGGTAAAGGGTTTAAGTCTCCTATAAGTACTTTGCAGGCTCTTGATGTTGGCCGGGTGTAAAAGCCCATTGTAATGTCTGTTGGGAGGTTAGTCCTGCGGCTACAGATGCACAGTATGTTATCTGCAGAATAGGGTCTATCGACACTGCTCGCGTGACTCGACTGGGTCTCCATCATTCTTAAATGGAAGATGTTTGTAACAACCAAGACTCTTCCTAGAGCTGGCTGCCCTGCCAAATTGAACAATCGGGGGAGAAGGGCCTTGATAGTCACTCTGACAGAGCTCTAGAGTCCCTCTGTGGAGATGGGAGAAACTTCCAGAAGGACAACCATCTCTGCAGCACTCCACCAATCAGGCCTTTATGGTAGAGTGGCCAGACGGAAGCCACTCCTCAGTAAAAGGCACATGACAGCCCGCTTGTAGTTTGCCAGAAGGCACCTAAAGGACTCTGACCATGAAAAACATGATTCTCTGGTCTGATGAAACCAAGATTGAATTGTTTGGCCTGAACGCCAAGCATAACATCTGGAGGAAACCTGGCACCATCCCTATGGTGAAGTGTGGTGGCCAGTCATGCTGTGGGGATGTGTTTCAGCAGCAAGGACTGGGAAACTAGTCAAGATCGAGGCAAAGACAAACGGAGAAAAGCACAGAGAGATCCTTGATGAAAACCTGCTCCAGAGCGCTCAGGACCTCAGACTGGGGTGAAGGTTCACCTTCCAACATGACAACGACCCTAAGCACACAGGCAAGACAACGCAGGGCTTCGGAACAAGTCTCTGAATGTTCTTGAGTGGAACAGGAACTTCAACCTGATCAAACATATTTGGAAACCTGAAAATAGCTGTGCAGCAACGCTCTCCATCCAACCCCACAGAGCTTGAGAGCATCTGCAGAGAATAATGGGAGAAATTCCCCAAATACAGGTGTGCCAAGCTTGTAGCGTCATACCCAAGAGTACTCGTTGCTGTAATCGCTGCCAAAGGTACTTCAACAAAGTACTGAGTAAGGGACTGATTACTTTTTAAAAATAAAATTAGCAAAAGTTTCTAAAAACCTGTTTTTGCTTTGTCATTATGGGATATTGTGAATGATGAGGGGGAAAAACAATGTAATCATTTTTAGAATAAGGCTGTAACCTACCAAAATGTGGAAAAAGTCAAGGGGTCTAAATACTTTCCGAAGGCACTGGAACTACACAAGTTAAGTAGGTCCTGATTGGCTTTTGACATGACTTTGAATACTTCTTCAGTGCACCGTGGTTTGAGAGAGAGTGAGAGCAAAAGAAGGAGGAATGCAGCCTACCTGGATGAGTGGCCGTGTCCAAGTGGTTATCCTGCTGTTGTGATTAACGTAGTAGGGTCTGCTCTTACTATCCTGCTTCTCCTCCCAGCCTGGAGGCAGCCCCGCTGAGGTTGCTAACAACTATTGAACAACATAAAGAGAGAGAGAGGCATCAAACAATCCATACAACAATACCTCAAGTGAATAGAACAATAACTTCCTCTGAATCACTGAGCTACATGCTCAAACCTAATGACTGCATTCTCACTGTCCTTGCATCATCTCGGAAAACTATGGAAGCCACACTTACATGCTAAACCTGAGCTCAGATGACCCTATCCCACAAATACTGCTGTAATACAGGAGTGTTGTGCTTCGGTGTGTGTGTGTGTGTGTGTGTGTGTGTGAGGGCGGAGGGGATTCAGGGAATGCAACACACCACAGGATGAACAGGGTGTTCCTCTACGGTCAGAGTCTGGGCACTGCCTCTGCGACTGGAGTGACTTGAATGACTGGAAGGGCCCTGCAGCTGAAGAGAGCAAGACGACAGAAACCACAGTCATTACCCATACACGTGTTAATAGGCACATATTCTCCAGCTCTAGACAGGCACTAATACCCGTCTTACACTAAAATATTACAGTCCCTCCAAGATTACGCAATTGCATTTGAAATGTGTTTTTTTTTTAAATCAACAATATTATGCAAGGACTTCCAACTCCAACCAATCAGCAGTGCACATATACTGCATAATATGGTTCAATCAAGCCACACAGAAAAACTTTGCATATTGCCATGTAAAATGTTCGAATTTACGTCGCAAAATCAGTAATTTTTGCATATCACAAAAAATCCCAGCGAAATCCTGGAGGGACTGATTATAGCTGTGTTGTTATAACACAAGCTATAACGTGTGTTTCAGTCCCTTCTTGGAACTGTGGAGGACGCGTATCCCCAGGAGGCTTTGGGTGTCGGTTGATTAATAACGGGAGCCCGGTCAGCGCCGGCCAGTAAATTATTCACCTGGAGGGAGGTACGTCGGTTGCCGGATGTGGCACCCGAGGCCTGGAGGCGACTGAGCTCATCACAGAAGGAGTGAAACTCCAGGGGGGAGTGGGGTGGAGGGGGGGAGCGCTGGCTGTTGTACAAGGTGGACTCATCCTCTGTCATGATTTCCCAGCTCTGGAGCAGACAGGAAACAAGACAAATTAAGAGTTTAACATCTGAAGGATGTCTTGATAGTGTTACGTCACTGTCTTCTTATCTGGCTATAAGCTAAGAAAACAGTTCTGGCCTACTTGTTCTGGCACGGAGTGACGTTATTACACAAAACTGACATGTCATATGACTTCAGTAGTGCAACTTTTTTGGGGGACTTTGAGGAACACCCTGATCCTGAACTTGATCTTGTTAAGGGCCTTCCTGACATTTAGTAATTTGCTCGGTTAGCAGCCTCTAAAGAGAGGGGCTAGGACCAGAACACATGGTCGTAAGATATTGTCCTTATAAACTCAGCAAAAAAAGAAACATCCTCACTGTCAACTGCGTTTATTTTCAGCAAACGTGTAAATATTTGTATGAACCTAACAAGATTCAACAATTGAGACAAACTGAACATGTTCCACAGATATGTGACTAACAGAGATGGAATGATGTGTCCCTGAACAAAGGGGGATCAAAATCTAAAGTAACAGTCAGTATCTGGTGTGGCCACCAGCTGCAATAAGAACTGCAGTGCATCTCCCCCTCATGGACTGCACCAGATTTGCCAGTTCGGCATGTGAAATGTTACCCCAGTCTTCCACCAAGACACATGCAAGTTCCCGGACATATCTGGGGGGAATGGTCCTAGCCCTCACCCTCCGATCCAACAGGTCCCAGACATGCTCAATGGGATTGAGATCCAGGCTCTTCGCTGGCCATGGCAGAACACTGACATTCCTGTCTTGCACGAGATCATGCACAGAATGAGCAGTATGGCTGGTGGCATTGTCATGCTGGAGGGTCACGTCAGGATGAGCCTGCAGGAAGGGTACCACATGAGGGAGGATGTCTTCCCTGTAACGCACAGTGTTGAGATTGC
Organism: Oncorhynchus keta; assembly: GCF_023373465.1. Taxonomy (NCBI): domain Eukaryota; kingdom Metazoa; phylum Chordata; class Actinopteri; order Salmoniformes; family Salmonidae; genus Oncorhynchus; species Oncorhynchus keta. The sequence continues at coordinate 70,855,253 of NC_068422.1, read as the reverse complement.
CTGCAATGACAAGCTCAGTCCGATGATGCTGCGATACACCGCCCCAGACCATGACGGACCCTCCACCTCCAAATCGATCACACTCCAGAGTACAGGCCTCAGTGTAATGTTCATTCCTTCGACGATTAACACGAATCCGACCATCACCCCTGGTGAGACAAAACTGCGACTTGTCAGTGTAAAGCACCTTTTCGACAGTCCTGTCTGGTCCAGCGAAGATGGGTTTGTGCCCACAGGCGACGTTGTTGCCGGTGATGTCTGGTGAGGACCTGCCTTACAACAGGCCTACAAGCCCTCAGTCCAGCCTCTCTCAACCTATTGTGGACAGTCTGAGCACTGATGGAGTGATTCTGCTTTCCTGGTGTAACTCGGGCAGATGTTGTTGCCATCCTGTACCTGTCCCGCAGGTGTGATGTTTGGATGTACCGATCCTGTGCAGGTGTTGTTACACGTGGTCTGCCATTGCGAGGACGAACAACTGTCTGTCCGGTCTCCCTGTAGCTCTGTCTTAGGCGTCTCACAGTACAGACATGGCAATTTATTGCCCTGGCCACATCTACAGTCCTCATGCCCCTTTGCATTATGCCTAAGGCACGTTCATGCAGATGAGCAGGGACCCTGGGCATCTTTCTTTTGGTGTTTTTCAGAGTCAGTACAAAGATCTCATCTGGTCAGCTCACAAGTGTCCTAAGTTTTCATAACTGTGACTTTAATTTGTAAGCTGTTAGTGTTTTAACGGCCATTCCACAGGTGCATGTTCATTAATTGTTTGTGGTTCATTGAACAAGCATGGGAAACTGTGTTTAAACACTTTACAATGAAGATCTGTGAAGTTATTTGGATTTTTACAAATTATCTTTGAAAGACAGGGTCCTGAAAAAGGGACTTTTCTTTTTTTGCTGAGTTTAGGTCCGGCCCTATATACCTTAGATAGGTCGTATAGTTGGACTGCACACCACGTACAGTTGTTTCATAATCGTACCAGAGACAGCAAAAGGATATAATAGAGTCTCGTCTCCATTTCAATATCCAATTCAGGAGAATAACTGTAATTCAATTTATGAATTTAAAGTGTCATTAAACTTTAATGTGAATTTTTCAATACATTAATTGAACTTCGATTGACTTGAAAGTTACCTCAGGAGACTCGTGTCTGTCGTTGGAGTCCTCTTGGTCAGAGATCTGCCTGCGGGCGGTGAAGGCGTGCTGGGCCTCCATGTGGATGTTCTGCCTTTGCTCTGCCTCCACCTGGCTGTCTCTACACAGGGAAACACACACACTCACAGTCAACTTCTCATCTCTTGATCAATCAGGTGTTACTGTATTCCAATACTACCATTGTGTTGAAATAGTGCTAGATTAAGTTCAAGCTGTCAGAATAAAGGACATGACAGGAGAACCCCTGACTTACTGTACTATGGGCCTGTGCCACTGTGTCGTCCTGGTTTCGTGGTTGACATAGTAGGTCCTGCCCAGGTTGTCCTGCCTCTCCTCCCAGCCAGGGGGCATTGCAGGCAGCAGGTGGTTATGCCTGGGACCGGACATGTCCTGGCCCTCTAGAAACTCCCAGCTAGGCTGCACAACAAAAACAACTGTTACACAACACGGCACATGCAGACGTCAACATTGCCCAAATCCTCTACATACGTTTGTTCAAGTCAAACAAGGTCTTGGCCACTACTCAGAAAATTCAGTGGCAATCATAGGGACTTGTAATTTATTGAAGTGACCCATGGTGAGACAAATATAGATTGGCCTTTTGGACATGGTGTTCCTAGCCACTGCTTACATTAAGCATGTTCAAGAATGATGACAGGCTGGTTTTATCAAAACTACATCAGGAGGGAGATGGCAGGCAATCAGCCATCTTGGCTTGACATTGGTAAAACAAGCCTAGTGTCTTTTCTCCTGGCTCTGAGCACCAATATGCTGTTACATGTATATACTGAAGCACGCCGACTGAGCAATAGCCAAGGCACGTAGATTATACACAGTCTAATCAAAGGAGGAGGGGGGTGACGGCGTGGGAATATTCAATATCAGGGGGTCAGGGGGGACAGAGGGCAGGAGATAGGGGTAGGTTGGGTGGGTGGCGGTCTTACATCCATGTCTTCAGTCTGTTCTGCAGCATCCTCTGAGTTGTTTTTGGGTAGGTAGGTCATCTTCAGACGGAGATGACCCTTGACCCTGGATTTGTGACTACATCAAAACAAAAAGTAAACACTTTACAAAAAAAAATACATGGAAAACAGTGCACTTTCTAAATGAGAGTAATGTGAGCCTCTTAGGTGTATCAAATACACAATAAATGTCATTTGAACAATTTATCATTGTGACGGACTCAAACATGAAATTGAGCTTTCTCCGAGGTAAAATCAATATGTACCTCATGTTATTTGAGCTTAATTTATACACCTCAGGAAATAAGGTTATTGAATGTTAGGCAAACTCACTGGAATGGAACTCAATATATTATTCAAATTAATTTATGCAATGCCAAGAGGCTGAATGTGATAAAAATGTCACAAAGTAAATCCATGTTAAACCAGGAAGGATAAGCAGCTTGAATAATCATGAAATAATGCCAACCTTCTCGGGTGAAGTAGAAAATCCTTGAATGTGTATGGCCTTTCAATGTTAGGATTTTCTGTCTGAAAAAATAAACAAAAATAAAAGTATTTAAAAACCATTTGAAATGCTCTATAAAGATATTTGCTGTATAACATCTACGCATGCAGTAACTGTATAATATATGAACAATAAACAAGTCCTGTATAGACAGTGGACAGATGTACAGTAGGTCTACTGTAAATGCCATCCAAAGGTAGGAAAAAGTAACAAACATGGAGGACTGTATTTCCATAACTATGGACAACGTTGTGGAACATGAGGGGTATGTTTAGGGGTATGTTTACATGAGTGCGCCTATGAAGAGTTCATGGGTGAAGATAACTATGTAAAGTGTACAGATCTCCAACAAATGATATCTAAAGGAGAACATGGAACACCAAACAGCACAGAATAGCCTACTTGGAAACATGTTGTGGTCCTTCTGTAGCTCAGTTGGTAGAGCATGGCGCTTGTAACGCCAGGGTAGTGGGTTCGATCCCCGGGACCACCCATACGTAGAATGTATGCACACATGACTGTAAGTCACTTTGGATAAAAGCGTCTGCTAAATGGCATATATTATTTATTATTATTATTATTATTATATTATTATTATTATTATTTATTATATTATTATTATTATATTATTATTATTATATTATATTATTATTATTATATATTATTATTTATTATATTATTATATTATTTATATTATTATTATTTATATTATATTATTATTATTTATATTATATTATTATTATTATTATATTATTATATTATTATTATTATTATATTATATTATGTTGATTTAGGAAAATTGGTTTCCACATACATTATGCAAGTGCTAAATAAACAATTTCCTTGCACTTGACTCACCGGTATCTGGTGTAATGGCACGTCCACCTGCCCCAGAAAGTCATCACGTGTCTGTGGAAGGATATAAGAGATTGTAATGGGGAGTCATGTACAGTAGTCATTCATGAGTCAGTCCAACAAAAAAGGGAGTGGTTACAATGTATCGGCATGTTTGCCGGCTCGCACGCACACACACACCTACCTACCTCTCAAGTGCAAAAGGTATGAGTCACACACACACACCTACCTACGTCTCAAGTGCAAAAGGTATGAGTCACACACACACACACACACACACACACACACACACACACACACACACACACACACACACACACACACACACACACACACACACACACACGACTAGCCAAGCTAGATAATCATTTTCCATGATACAGTCACCTTTACAGCACGTGCCATCAGCCCTCATGGATGATTTAGTTGTAAATGTATTCATTGGCACATTATACACATAGTTCTATTAGACAAGGTGTTCCAAATAAATGGCACTGCACACAACCCCAAATTGACATCAGAAAATGCTGGGGACCCTATCTGGAAAAATTATATCTAGTTAAAGGGAAACGTCAGGATTCTAGCAATGAAGCCCTTTATCCACTTCCTCGGAGTCAGATGAACTCATGGATAGCATTTGTACGTCTCTGCGTGCATTTTGATTCAATGCAATAGCCACTTTCAATGCAACATAACAAAATAAAATGAATTACGCAATAATTATTATACAAAACTAACTACGCAAGAGATTTTGTTGGCAGAGCACATCGGGGTAGGATTTCTATTGCATTGGCAGGCAGGACTCAGGCCTGCACACTACGTGCGCCATAACCAAATCAGAGCTGCAGTAGACCTATATGCAAATCAACCATTGCCATATACGGATTTGTGCCATTCACTTTGAACTGGACTGTTTTACAGCATGAACGATTATTATGCACTTGTTTTGAGATCAAAGCGAGAGCTGCATGTAGCCACGTGTGTACATTTGGTCATATTCTTTGCTAGTTAGTGATTTATTAGCCAATTTATAGCTAATTTGTAGTCAGAAATGTGGGAGTGATTGCTTCCTACAAGTGCACAAAATGTGAACATTTCTAGCCATCTTTGAAAAGCGAGTTAGGGAAAGAGGTGTTTTTGTTGTTGTCCTAAATGGCCAGTGTTGTATTTTAAAAAAGGCTTGAATGAGCTAAGTAGTCAATAGGCAGAGAGTAGCATAATTTGTCTGATTCTCTGTAATAACGGTATGGGGATAATAATATATTTTATTTTGTAAAGTGGTTTCTTGCATCAAAACAAAATGTTCAGTCACCTCATCTGAAGGACAAGTGGATAAACAGGTTAATGCCAAGCTTGCATGTTTTTTTTCCAAAGTCTCAAGGAATGTAGGCCTACATTGAACACTACACATTGGCCGCTTCTGTAGGCTGAATGATAGAACCGCTATTTCCATGTTAAAATGTTATGTGATGCATTTTCTTCATAGTTTTTTTTATGGTAGGCCACTCTGGTAGGGCTAGATTATTATGAAATAGTCACAGTAGCCTACCTGGTCACTATTAAAATAGTAAATTAAAGGGTCTACAACCTCAGTGTTCACAAAGGAAGTTACACAGAATTTTCACAACATTGAAGTTTGCTCTCAGCAGACCTTAAATTTGCTCAGTGCTGCAAAAATTAGAGGGAACAACGCATTCGGTCACCTGTTATTCATTATCGATAGTCTGATTACTGTAGTCAACCAGCTTGGTCTTGGAAAACAGTGTTTGCCAACAGCTCTGCTACTGTACAGTATCTTTACACGACCTTGGAAGGAAAAGCAGGTCATTCTTGCATCATCCAGGACAACACTCAGATGTGATGCAAAAAACGAGCATGACCTTTGAGCTCTGTTGAACTTCACTGCCTGGGGACTGATCGTCATGATTAGGGAGATTCAATGTTTACATTATGAGACTGTCATTCATCTCATTCTCATGCTTGGTGTCTTGTTTATCCTCTGTGTTTGGCCACAACACTGAGCTGCTGATCATGATTCTGGGGCTGCTACTCTTTTGCCCTTTAAACAGCCAAATAGGGGCTAAGGTGTATCGACTGATCAGGAGAAATGGTCACTTATCAGGCTCAGTGAGGTATCAGGGCTCATATCAAGATGGTGCCTTGTCAATGTCCAAAAGGCATCTGGTCAGCTCACAAGAAATAGGCAAGGAACACAGAGAGGCAGAGGGAAGAAGAGAGTGGGAAAGACAGTGAGACGGAGAGAAAGTAAGTAAGGAGGGAGGAGATGTAGCCACAGTGGAGGCCATGAGGGCTCGCCTCGGACTTCAAAGCTCTCACCGCGTGGCTAATTCTGGCAGCACGCTTTTGTCTACCTTCTCTTCACGCTCCACTGACAGGCTACACATACACCAGCGTTTTGAGTATCTAGTTTTCCCTACATCAGAGAGAACTCTTACTTTGAGACTAACAGTGTCAAAATACAGGAACATATGGTATCAGTCAGCCCTCTTTAAATAGCACAAGCCATTTCCTGGCAACAGTACTGATTGGAGCTAATAAAAGTAGAATATACCAGTCAAAAATATCAACAAAAGTGTCCTGTGGAATAAATGTAATAAACATGTCTTGCAACTGTTATTCAGATTATGTTTCCAGAGGAGCTTCACTAGGAGGCTATCACTGGATTAAAATAAGTCATAAAACAGGAGCGCAGATGCTTATGACCTGCTGGGCTTAAGCAAGAGATATGCAGCGGAGGGTCTCTCATGTCCTAAATGAGATTTATATAAGAGTTCAGCTGTTATAAAGATAGCAGCTTTGGCTAATTGCTGGTGCAGGTCTTACTTGACAAGCTGCTAAATGCAAAGAGGGAGAGGGAGCAAGGGAACATGAGTGATAGAGGGGGAGAAGGACTGACACATGATGCTTTACAAACACGGTCTAGCAGGGGGACCCGCGAGGAAGGGAACACACCATCCTTTTACTGTAAAAGACTCCGTCTCCAAACACCCTCTACCTACATAACATGATCCCCAGGCCTGCGGAAGGCTGGCATAAATGAGCGCTACTCTAGTATCACGTTGTTCAATTTGAATTCATAGGTCTGGCCAGGGCAACAGCGGGACAGACTATCTGGAGTCGGGGGGAATATTTCAGAAGAGCTTTATTTATAGCGAGACGGGGGGCCCTGCTTTTCCCACAACTAAATTTAGTCAGGGGTAAATACTTAAACTGATTACTCAAAGCACTAATAGAATAATAAAAACAGAGAACCCCTCTTAACCAAAGCACGTGTGTACAGAAACACTCACAAGGCTGCCACAGACAAGTATTGCAAGAGGGATGCTTTCTTTTCTTTCTCTTTTAGCATTTTGCTGGGTGCAAGTATGTTAATGGTTTACTGTTATACAACTGAATACCTTTGAATTTTTGTCCACATTGGGCTTGTTAATCGCATGACTTAGCTGTAGCTGTCTTCTCAGTTACTGAACTTTGCTCCTGCTTGCTCGCAGGGAGCCCAAAGGCTGAGTAAACAGAGAAACATGTAGGGTACAGACTGAGCACTGAGCAATTAAGGAGGTAGCATTATCAAATGGACATCACTGAAAGTTACACACAAACTCTTAGCCATCGCTCTTAGAGAGTAGGTTTACTGCTTTACTAAACAGCACAACATATTTAAAATGGAATCTAATGGAGCATTTCAGATACGCCATCTTATGGGTGACGAACATAACAAGTACAACATAAATACCCCACTTAGTGAATACCACAATCTCTATTTATTGAGGTTAGAAGTGAAATGGTTCAAATACAGACCAACCACAATGAGCCAATACACTATCACACTACACAGTTGAAAACATAAATTCTATAATTTAACCAATAAATGTACCACCCGTTCTACTACATTTGGCCAAAGCATTGGCCTAATTTCTCTCTATTCTCAGCCTTGCTAAGCTCCTATCCTACCCCACCCAGTGAAGGAAAAAACTCACCGTGGTCTTTCTTGCAGGGCTCTTTTGTATGTGATCCCCTTTGTGGTTAATGTTTACATCAATGACAGGGCTAGAGACCCTTGCCCCAGAGCCATGGGACACATGGATGTGCACATGTGGAGAGTTAGATAGTTTTTGGTTGGAAACGTGACATGAAATACTAGTATTATGGTAGGGGACTTCCAGAGAAAAGCTCCTTTGTAAGGCGTGATGACAATGGTTTTCCTCAGGCATTTCCTGTCCATTTCCATTGTCTGCGAGACCGGCAATGTGGCTCCTCTCTGAAAGTTTAGTTGAGGGGAGAAAGCAAGCAGAAGTGCTGCGAAACAGCTTAATGTGGCGAGGGCAACATTCACCCTCCGACTGAGGGGCCTGGGTTGGAGATTCAGGACATTCAACATTGACTGTTGTTCTGTTTCTAGATGCCTTCCCAGACATTGGTCGCTGGTGGGCAAAGTGCAGTAGCACACTGGAGTGTTGGTCTAAATTTGCCGATAGGTCGGCCTTGTCGCGACACGGTCTGTCTAACGTAGCCGAGTGGTCAGTCTTCTCACACTCCTCCATTTTGTCTTTAGGTTTATCTGGAAGGGGAATGTTAAAATGCACCATGGGCCTGGCGTCTCTGAACTCAGTTGACGGAAAGCTGCCTTTAGAGAGTCGTAGGCCGTTCATCGCCGTGGCGATGGACGCTTTTGAGGTACCCGTCTCGTCCTCCTGCGGGGGCTCACTGGGGGACAACTGGAGCTGGTGAGAAGTCTGGTAGGAGCCCCTGGCTAGAGGCAAGGCGGGTAGTGCCACAGGGCTGACCGGGGAGGCTGGTGGTGTATTACAGGGGCTCCTTGGAAATATAACCAGGGAGGAGCAGCGTCTCAGGGGGACCCTGGCTTTCCTACGGGGCAGACTTCTCTCATGGGATGCCCTACGCTGATCTGGGAACTCTGGCTCAAAGATGCTGCTGCTGCTGCAGTAGCCTGCGTCACTGGCCGTGCTGCTGCTACAGGATACCCCGTCTGAGCCACTGCCTGCTCCCACCTCGCAGACCCCTGGCTCCCCGCCCTCAGTGCTGTTCTCCAGCTCTCCATTCAGCTTGCCACAGGGCTGCAGGGAGATCTGCAGAGTACTCTTCTTGCTGACGGTGTTCACCTTGGGTATAAATACGGATGAGTAGCGCTGTAAATTACCGTATTCCGGGGACAGGGGAGGCAAAGCCAAGGCTAGCTTCCCTGGAATCACCTTCATTTGGACAGAGCTGTACGCTAGGATCTCTGTGGGGCTGCGTGTTGACACACAGAGACCGCTCTCCTCACCATGGCTGCTCAGGCTCTCTGACAGAGGATCCGTGTTGCTTCTTCTCGACGCAAAGTGCAAGCGGAGCCGACGTGCCATTCGTCTAATGCTCTAATCTCTGGGAGACAGTAGTGAGCGTGGTATGGCAAGAGAACTGCTGAGGAGGAAAAACTTCTCAGAGTCCCGTTCTGCTCTGTGATTACAATCATTAGCGGTTGCACATAGCCAAAATAGCTCTACATTCCTCTCAGGGCTGCCCTGTAAGGCTAGTAGTCAGGGGAGGTCAGGCACTCTTCTGTGGAGCCACGACCCAAACGCACAAGCCCCTCAGACTGAAGTAACCCCAGTGGTCTGCCTCTTTATGGAACTGAACTCAACCCAGTCACAGAGAGCTGCACCAAGGCTTTAAAGGGCAGTACTCCCATTCCAGCCAAACCTCAGCCTTGTTGCAACTGTGCCTTCCGAAATATAGACAGACCGTGTCCGACACCCCCCTGCCTCTTCCAAAAGCCCCACTCCTCCTGGTTGCTTCACTAGAAACAAGAACACAGGAGTCTCTTCGGCATCTCAGACTGGAGAACTGTTCATTTCTGTTTCAGGCCACTCACTCAAGACTCTGGGTCTACTGGCTCCCAGCAGCAGCTATGCTTCTAATGTTTCTCCTGCGCTGTGCCCCCACACATATTTTTACCCACTGGTATTCAATTACAGGAAATCAAGAGGAATGAGTTTCAGCATAATTCTATATGAAACTGAGGAATGGGTGTCATAACACACACACACTTTTTTTGTATCACTATTTTGACAGATGAGCCCTGTAGATAAAAATATACATATCTATACAAAAAAGCACTATATACACGTTAATCATAAAAAACTAATCCACACAATCATACACACAAAACCATACACACAATGCAATCATAAAATACAAATAAGTTCATTAATGAAGGGTCCCCTAACAGCAGTCTGAAAAGCCCTAGAGGCACCAATTCCCCCAATTTCAGGGTGTTTGAGATTGTTCCACATGTAAGGTGCAGAAAAACGAATAGCATCCATACTGGGAAACCACCGTGGCCGGGGAAATATGTAGGGAAGATACTGGTAGTTAAACTGCAAAAGTCAGTAAGCTCAATAACTGAATGCTTGAGTCCCTCGGCAGCACTTTGAAGCGCGGATAAAGACATGAAAGCTTCAGCTGATGGCACTGTACAAAAACGAACAACTGAAAAAGAACAAAGGGCTAGAAAATGTAATAAAAAATGATCTACAAACTAGGGATGTGACAAATGAAAAACATGTAACTTTCCGTTAAAACAAAAATTCATAAAGTTCGACTCTTCCTAACTTTCCCCAGGCCTTTATAGCCTACTGTCTACAGAAAGTAATATGTTTTGTGGTAACTGCACTGTGATTTGAATTTTGTGGGGGGAACAAAAAAAAAAATTTGCTTATCGGCTGGCGAGTTTTCTTAAAATGATTGATCCCAACTTCATTTTAACGTTTAAACATTCATACCTATTACAAACAAACTTCACTCCTACAGTAGCTCGGCACAAAACTAGGCAACTATAGAGAGCTTAATTTCATGTATAAAGCAGCTTTGAAACACAAAGGGATATATGCGGCATCACCTGTCATTCGACACCTCATATAACAGCCAGTAGCTGGTTTAATTTAATATGCGGTCATTGACATTTCACTCCATATCAACTAAAAGCTATTGTGTGAGGCTGGGGCTATTCTGGGGCATTACTGTCAGCCTGGCCTGCAGTAGGTCAGTTCCATACTGTAATGCTATGAAAGTGGCACAGGCTGGATGTGATAATGACTCACCAGTTGAGACTGATGCAGTCAGGGCGCCCACGTCGCACCACATAGTGACTATTCCCACAACAACCCGTGATGGGCATGGGGGTATCAAGAGCCACTAAAGTATCAACTAGAGGTCGACCGATTATGATTTTTCAACGCCGATACCGATTATTGGAGGACTCAAAAAAAGCCGATGCCGATGAATCGGCCATTTTTAAAATTTAATTGTAATAATGACAATTACAACAATACTGAATGAACACTTATTTTAACTTAATATAATACATCAATAAAATCAATTTAGCCTCAAATAAATAATGAAACATGTTCAATTTGGTATAAATAATGCAAAAACAAAGTGTTGGAGAAGAAAATAAAAGTGCAATATGCGCCATGTAAGAAAGCTAACGTTTACGTTCCTTGCTCAGAACATGAGAACATATGAAAGCTGGTGGTTCCTTTTAACATGAGTCTTCAATATTCCAAGGTAAGAAATTTTAGGTTGTAGTTATTATAGGAATTATAGGACTATTTCTCTCTATACCATTTGTATTTCATTAACTTTTGACTATTGGATGTTCTTATAGGCACTTTAGTATTGCCAGTGTAACAGTATAGCTTCCGTCCCTCTCCCCGCTCCTACCTGGACTCGAACCAGGAACAATCGACAACAGCCACCCTCGAAGCACCGTTACCCATGCAGAGCAAGGGGAACAACCACTCCAACTCCAAGAGCGAGTGACGTTTGAAACGCTATTAGCGCGCACCCCACTAACTAGCTAGCCATTTCACATTGTTACACGAGCCTAATCTCGGGAGTTGATAGACTTGAAGTCAAAAAGCTGCTGGCAAACGCACAAGAGTGCTGTTTGAATGAATGCTTATGAGCTTGCTAGTGCCTACCATCGCTCAGTCAGACTGCTCTATCAAATAATAGACTTAGTCATAACATGATAACACACAGAAATACGAGCCGTAGGTCATTAATATGGTCGAATCCACAAACTATCACCTCGAAAACAAGACGTTTATTCTTTCAGTGAAATACAGAACCGTTACTAATTTTACCTAACGGGTGGCATCCATAAGTCTAAATACTCCTGTTTACATTGCACAACCTTCAATGTTCTGTCATAATTACGTAAAATTCTGACAAATTAGGTGGCCCAAACTGTTGCATATCCACATACAATTTCCCCTGGTTAATATTGCCTGCTAACCTAGATTTCCTTTAGCTAAATAAGCAGGTTTAAAAATATATACTTCTGTGTATTGATTTTATGGTTAGGTACACATTGGAGCAACGATACGCACCGCATCGATTATATTCAACACAGGACACACTAGATAAACTAGTAATATCAACCATGTGTAGATAACTAGTGATTATGATTGATGGATTGATTGTTTTTTATAAGATAAGTTTAATGCTAGCTAGCAACTTACCTTGGCTTACTGCATTCGCGTAACAGGCAGTCTCCTCGTGGAGTGCAATGAGAGGCAGGTGGTTAGAGTGTTGGACTAGTTAACTGTAAGGTTGCAAGATTGAATTCCCCCCCGAGCTGACAAGGTAAGAATCTGTCGTTCTGCCCCTGAACGAGGCAGTTAACCCACCGTTCCTAGGCTGTCATTGAAAACAAGAATGTGTTCTTAACTGACTTGCCTAGTTAAATGAAGATTAAATAAAGGTGTAAAAAAAAAAACTGCCAAATCGGTGTCCAAAAATACAGATTTCAGATTGTTATGAAAACTTGAAATCGGCCCTAATTAATCGACCATTCCGATTAATCGGTCGACCTCTAGTATCAACACTGATATATTGTACACTATGTTAAGATCTGCGCAAATCTATTGATATCAATGAATTATAATTTACAAAGCCTGAAAGTCTGAGTCAGGCCTACATGGCGTGTCTAAAGTTTGGACGAGGCCCCATGTATGCACAATTTTACACACTTAGAACTAAAAGGGAGACTATCCTGGGTCTTAGTCAGCAGTTCAGCTATGTGGCCGTTGGCAAACCATAACACTACTAAAACAAATCACTGCTTGGTCATACTTGAGTTAGTTTAATGTATTCAGAACCAAATAGCCTACCTTTCAATCTTAATAAGACCCAAGGGGATATTCTATTTCCAATACCTGGATTTAATGGAGACAAATTGCTATAAAAGGTATAATAGTATTCATCACAAGTCAAAACATAGGTCTGTACTTTTGGACAAAACACCAGTGTTAACAACCTAGATCTAGACTAAATGTGACTGAGGCAGCAACATGCACACAAACATACCAGCCTTTATGTATTGTAGCTCATACGTACAACTGGCATTCACTGCTTGATGCTGCTCAGTCATTCAAAATATGTCGATGTGACAATTACAGAGACCAGAAATAACCAAATGAAAGCCAAATACACCTGGAAGGTAGCAATACAAACAGGTAGGCCTACTCAGTGTTGGCGTACTTGAATATAAACTAGGCCTATTCGTGGAGTAAAAGTTATTCTGACCATTGTCAGAATTAATCAAGTGATAACTCACCACATTTACACTCCCCTACGTACTTATTTGGACAGTGAAGCAGAAACTTTTCATTTGGCTCTATACTCCAGCATTTTGGATTTGAGCTCAAATATTTAATTTGAGGCGAGAGCACAAAATGTTACCTTTCATTTGAGGTTATTTTCATACATATCCATTTTACCGTTTAGAAATTAAAGCACTTCATATATCTTGTCCCCCCATTTTAAGGTGTCAAGTATTTGGACAAATTCACTTCTGTATTAAATTAGTGAAAAGTGTAATATATGTTCCCATATTCCTAGCACGCAATGACTACATCACACTTGTGACTCTTTAAACTTGTTGGATGCATTTGTAATTTGTTTTGGTTGTGTTTCAGATTGTTGTTCCCAATAGAAATGAATGGTAAACAATGTAGTGTGTCATTCTGGAGTCACTTTCATTGTAATTAAGAATAGAATATGTTTCCGAACACTTCAGTACTAATGTGGATGCTACCATGATTATGGATAATCATGAATGAATCATGAATAATGATGAGTGAGAACATTAGAGGCCCAAACATCATACCCCCAATACATACTTTGGGGGGAGGGGTGGTATTATATTTATGCCTTTGTAACTTTCTCATTCACGATTCATTCATCCAGAATAACCATTTCCACATGTTGAAAATGGCAGATTTTGTAATTGACAAGCACCAAAATTGGAAACCAGTGGCTGTACAGTAACATGCTAGACATGACGTCAGAGCTCAGCTTTTACAGTTCACAGAGCTGCACGAGACAAGAAGATGCCCCCGTCCCTCCCAGTAATTGGTCTACTTTTGCACAGTTGTTGTCTGAGTGAGGATAATGCTGTAAATCAGGAGTCGTCGATGTGTTCTGAAAGTTGAACCCTTGAGGATCACAATGAATACCACGTTGATGTTATAGAAGCAAACCACACACTCGACAGTCCAAATGTGCACTTCACATGTCCATATCTGAAAACTCATGTCATTTACATTATCAACGTTTATGATCATTATGTTTGATCCACAGTTACAGGATGACATGCGTTATACCCTGGGTTGTCCTGGACACAATGAGAGTGTTTGTCTTATTGTGAAGAAAATTTGCAGCAGAACACGCACTTAAATGCATTCAACTTCTGAAGTGCCTAACACTAAGACCATATTTTATAACTTAGCTAGCCATGTTGGCAATAGAATCAGCCTTCAAATGATGCCCTCTGTCCCAAATTGCGATTTATAAATGGAAAGTTTTGATTGCGTATACAACAGTAATGTATGATGGTTGGGACACAGGGCTGTGTTCCACAGAAAAAACTACAAGTGGGCTTGCTTCAGTTCCTCAATGGCAAATCCAGGAGAGCTCAAAAAATAACCTTATAGTTAAGGGTTCTGTCAACTATATCATAAAAGTGCATTGAAGTGAGTGGAGTGGTGTGGTGTGTGGCCATTTGGAAACACCACTCTGACCTCTCACTCAACCCTTGTAATATTTTTTTAATATATTGCACCTACTCCAAAATGCCAATGAATATTCTTATTATGTTACTGAATGTATCCAGAGTATTTTCAGATTTTCGTTATTGAAAAAGGCTGTGAAAAATGTACAGTAAATGTAAAATGCACATAAAATCAAAAGTGTAATGTTTGGATTCAGTCTTGTGAACTGTTGTGTCCTCACCTTTGGCTTGATCATTTCCCCATAATCTCAAAAGTGTTCTCTTTCAATTGCTAACATGGTCATGCAAATGCTTTTCATTGTTCTTCATTTCAATTTGGCCCTATCCATATAGGCCAATTTCCACGAGTGTAAGGGGTTGATGTAGAAGTATTCAGAAACATATTCTATTCTTATTTACAATAAAAGTGACTTCAAAATGACAACACATTACTTACCATTCATTGGGAACAACATAACCTGAAACACAACCAAAACAAACTGCAAATGCATCCAACAAGCTTGTAGAGTCACAAGCTTGATTTTACCATTGCGTGCTAGGAATATGGGACCAAATACTTAACCTCGGATTAGTTTAATACACATAGGTGAATTTGTCCAAATACTTATGAACCTCCAAATAGGGGGACTAGATGCATAAAGTGCTAAACGGTAAAACATATGTACAGGATTATAATAACAATCACTATGTCTCTGCCTTCAAGATAATTTCCACTTCCAGTAAAGTGAGTCAGCAGCGGTGGTGGCAGTGTCAAAACCACAGGCCTGGACATACTGAAAGAATATCGTAATGACTTACCAGACGATTCTCATCGAACACCTCCAGCAACAGCCGATGCTTCCTGGGATGAACCTGAAAGAGAAAAGATCGACATCAATAAATGGTTCAAAGAACATCAACAAATTAAATCAACAACAACCCCTACTTAATTTCCCCAACATGGTATAGTCAGAAGAACCCCAGTTTCTGTCAATCACAACAAATCGTTTGCCCCTTGATAACCAGCCCACTTTATATGTTGTAAAAGCGTTATATGGTCGCTGCCCATATCATTGCATAGTGCAGAAAATAGTTCAGGGGCCTTGCTTTAACCAAGTTAACCATTTTCACTGTAGTGTCCAAATCATCTTTCAAGCGGTCAGGCATTCCTTTGGCAGCAAGTGCCTCTTGGTGGATGCTGCAGTGTACCCAAGTGGTGTCGGGAGCAACTGCTTGCACACGCGTTACCACTCCACTATGTTTCCCTGTCATGGCTTTTGCGCCATTAGTACAGATACCAACACATCTTGACCACCAAAGTCTATTTGATGTCACAAAGCTGTCCAGTACTTTAAAAATATAATTTCCTGTTGTGCTGGTTTCCAGTGGCTAGCAGAAGAGGTGGTCTTCCTTAATTGACCCGCCATAAACGTAACGGACATATAGCAGGAGCTGTGCCAGGCCCGCCACGCCTGTTGACTCATCCAGCTGTAACACGTAGAATTCACTGGCTTGTATGCGAAGCAGTAATTGTTTCAAAACATCTCGTGCCATGTCACTGATGTGTTGTGAAACAGTTTTGCTTGATAAAGGCATTGCCTCTATAGTTTTATTTTGCCTTTTCCCCCAGCATTGTCCCAGCCATATCCGTAGCAGCAGGAAGAATAAAGTCCTCCATAATCGTATGGGGCTTGCCTGTCCTAGCCACTCGGTAGCTCACCATGTAAGATGCTTCTTGACCCTTCTTATTAATGGTATCTCTTGCTTTTATAGTCATCTTAAATCTTGTTCAAAAAAGTCCTGTGTCTTATTTTTCAAATGGGAATATTTTGTTTCTAAATGTCTGCGCAAGAGTGAAGGTTTTATCGAGCTGTCAGATAGTACTTTTCCACATACAGTGGGGCAAGCTCCCACTTAAAAAGATGAGAGGCCTGTAATTTCGTCATAGGTACACTTCAACCATGACAGAAAATAAAATCCAGAAAATCACATTGTAGGATTTTTAATTAATTTATTTGCAAATTATGGTGGAAAATAAGTATTTGGTCACCTACAAACAAGCAAGATTTCTGGCTCTCACAGACCTGTAACTTCTTCTTTAAGAGACTCCTCTGTCCTCTACTCGTTACCTGTATTAATGGCACCTGTTTGAACTTATCAGTATAAAAGACACCTGTCCACAACCTCAAACAGTCACACTCTATGGCCAAGACCAAAGAGCTATCAAAGGACACCAGAAACAAAATTGTAGACCTGGGAAGACTGAATCTGCAATAGGTAAGCAGATTGGTTTGAAGAAATAATCTGTGGGAGCAATTATTAGGAAATGGAAGACATACAAGACCCCTGATAATCTCCCTCGATCTGGGGCTCCACGCAAGATCTCACCCCGTGGGGTCAAAATGATCACAAGAACGGTGAGCAAAAATCCCAGAACCACACGGGGGGGACCTAGTGAATGACCTGCAGAGAGCTGGGACCAAAGTAACAAAGCCTACCATCAGTAACACACTACGCCGCCAGGGACTCAAATCCTGCAGTGCCAGACGTGTCCCCCTGCTTAAGCAAGTACATGTCCAGGCCCGTCTGAATTTTGCTAGAGAGCATTTGGATGATCCAGAAGAAGATTGGGAGAATGTCATATGGTCAGATGAAACCAAAATATAACTTTTTGGTAAAAACTCAACTCGTCGTGTTTGGAGGACAAAGAATGCTGAGATGCATCCAAAGAACACCATACCTCCTGTGAAGCATGGGTGTGGAAACATCATGCTTTCAGGCTGTTTTTCTGCAAAGGGACCAGGACGACTGATCCATGTAAAGGAAAGAATGAATGGGGCCATGTATTGTGAGATTTTGAGTGAAAACCTCCTTCCATCAGCAAGGGCATTGAAGATGAAACGTGGCTGGGTCTTTCAGCATGACAATGATCCCAAACACACCGCCCGGGCAACAAAGGAGTGGCTTCGTAAGAAGCATTTCAAGGTCCTGGAGTGGCCTAGCCAGTCTCCAGATCTCAACCCTATAGAAAATCTTTGGAGGGAGTTGAAAGTCTGTGTTGCCCAGCAACAGCCCCAAAACATCACTGCTCTAGAGGAGATCTGCAAGGAGGAATGGGCCAAAATACCAGCAACCGTGTGTGAAAACCTTGTGAAGACTTACAGAAAACGTTTGACCTATGTCATTGCCAACAAAGGGTATATAACAAAGTATTGAGATAAACTTTTGTTATTGACCAAATACTTATTTTCCACCATAATTTGCAAATAAATGTATTAAAAATCCTACAATGTGATTTTCTAGATTTTTTTCCTTTAATTTTGTCTGTCATAGTTGAAGTGTACCTATAATGAAAATTACAGGCCTAACTCATCTTTTTAAGTGGGAGAACTTGCACAATTGGTGGCTGACTAAATACTTTTTTTGCCCCACTGTATAACAGGCATTACTCCCAATATAAGTGAACCCCAAATCAATGTAGTTCTTATCACATTTGCCATCTATTCGATGGTCCAACGTCCCTGTCTGTTCGGTGCATTCCCGGGTAAGGGGGGGCAGTAGCTCTTCGGCTGCATCAGATTCACAACTGTCAGTGTCCATAATAGCTGGGCTCACAACAAATGTAGAATTACTGATGCTAGCATTGGATGTGCTCATGGAAGCAGAAAAACTTGTGTCGTTGAAAGGTGCAGGTGTAGTACTGCTGGTAGTGGCAGAGCTGTTATATGGGGCAGCAGGTAGCCTAGTGGTTACAGTGTTGGACTTGTAACCGAAAGGTTGCAAGATCAAATCCCTGAGCTGACAATGTAAAAATTTGACGTTCTGCCCCTGAACAAGGCAATTAACCCACTGTTCCTAGGCCGTCATTGAAAATAAGAATATGTTCTTAACTGACATGCCTAGTTAAATAAAAGGTCAAATAAAATGTGTCTATGTCTACTTTTTTTTTTTATACCATTCATCAATTTTCGAGCAAACGGAATGAGCAGCAGCTACGTTTGGCTACATACAGACAGTTCATGGAATTCCCGTGAGAGAGTAACAGTTAATGGATGTTAATTATTTGACTTGGCTACCTGTATTTGACATTGTGCTGTTATGACCACTGGATAGGTGAATTTTTTGGGGCAGTGAAACGAGGCTACTCAGGCGAGAGAAAAACTCACCCAAATGTATAGCCCCATTGGAAAATATGTATGTGCAATGCAGTCCCCCGACGGCATTGCACATACACCTGTTTGAAAATACCTGGTCTAGACAAAATGAAGGTACAATAGGACAATGGGAAAGGTGGGCCATTGCTCAGCGGACCAGACAGCAAATGGAGCTTCTTTTTTATATGAATTCTTTTTTAAATGGCTAAGGAGGACCAGACAATATATTTGTACTTGCGAAAACATCCTGAGCACTTCCTACTGTAAATAAGTTGAGTGTTTATGCATTGAGTCATGATTGAGTCATGACCAGATTTGAGTAAGAATGAGCCCAGCCATGTTATGAGGGGTCTGTAAAACATGAGTTGTCTATGCGGATAAACTCAGGCAAGCTTCAAGCTTCTGATTTCTATTAAGAGATCTTCTGTTGAATCTGACAATTAATCTTGATGGTTGTACAGTCGTCTCAAATAAACCTGAAGGACCTTGGTGTTTCTCTGGACCCTGATCTCTCTTTTGACGAACATATCAAGACTGTTTCAAGGACAGATTTTTTGCCATTTACGTAACATTGCAAAAATCAGAAACTAGTGCTAAAAACAGCTGCTATTACTCCAGTGATAGCCTCTCTACACTGGCTGATTTCAAGGTTTTACTGCTAACCTACAAAGCATTACATGGGCTTGTTCCTACCTATCTTCCGATTTGGTCCTGCCGTACATACCAACACGTACGCTACGGTTACAAGACGCAGGCCTCCTCACTCTCCCTAGAATTTCTAAGCAAACAGCTGAAGGCAGGGGTTTCTCCTATAGAGCTCAATTTTTATGGAATGGTCTGCCTACCCATGTGAGAGACGCAGACTCGGGCTCAACCTTTAAGTCTTTACTGAAGACTCATCTCTTCAGTAGGTCCTATGATTGAGTGTAGTCTGGCCCAGGAGTGTGAAGGTGAACAGAAAGGCACTGGAGCAACGAACCGCCACTGCTGTCTCTGCCTGGCCGGTTCCCCTCTCTCCACTGGGATTCTCTGCCTCTAACCCTATTACAGGGGTTGAGTCACTGGCTTACTGGTGCCCTTCCATGCCATCCCTAGGAGGGGTGCGTCGCTTGAGTGGGTTGAGTCACTGACGTGATCTCCCTGTCCGGGTTGGCGCCAACCTCCCCTTGGGTTGTGCCGTGGCGGAGATCTTTGTGGGCTATACTCGACCTTGTCTCAGGATGGTAAGTTGGTGGTTGAAGATATCCCTCTAGTGGTGTGGGGGCTGTGCAATGGCAAAATGGGTGGGGTTATAGCCTGCTTGTTTGGCCCTGTCCGGGAGTATTGTTGGACGGGGCCACAGTGTCTCCCGACCCCTCCTGTCTCAGCCTCCAGTATTTATGCTGCAGTAGTTTGTGTCGGGTGGCTAGGGTCTGTCTGTTATATCTGGATTATTTCTCCTGTCTTATCTGGTGTCCTGTGTGAATTTAAGTATGCTCTCTCTAATTCTCTCTTTCTCAGAGGACCTGAGCTCTAGGACCATGCCTCAGGACTACCTGGCGTGATGACTTCTTGCTGTCCCCAGTCCACCTGGCCGTGCTGCTGCTCCAGTTTCAACTGTTCTGCCTGCGGCTATGGACCTGTTCACCGGGCATGCTACCTGTCCCAGACCTGCTGTTTTCAACTATCTAGAGCAGGGGTGTCAAACATACGGCCCGGGCCGGAACCGGCCCCCAAGGAGGTTCGATCAGGCCCGCAGGATAATTTGAAAGTGGAAAAAAATGCATAAAAGACATGGAATTAATTTTTTTTTTTTTTAAGACAAGCCGCATCACTGAGACAGACTGAAAACAGCAGACGGTATCAATGCGCCATCTGCTGTTGTTACGACGTTGTTAAGATTGTTAATGTCTCTACCTCTCCACTACACCCTCATTAGCCAAAATGTCGTTATCCAAACGGAGAAAAGTAGATAAGGAGTGTAGAATTTTCAAAGAAAAATGGACCACGTCCTATTTATTTACAGAGATGCACGGAAAACCTTTGTGCTTGGTGTGTTTGCAACAAGTTTCGGTATTGAAGGAATATAATATTCGACGCCACTACGAGACTCATCACAGCGAAAAATATGACGGCTTGCAAGGACAACTGAGAAGAGATAAGATTAACGAATTGCTGGCGGGTCTGAGGAAACAGCAGTCAACTTTCATCCAGAGCCGAGAAGTCAGTGAAGCAGCGGTAAAAGCCAGCTACCTAATTGCTAGCGAAATAGCATTAGCATCGAAGCCGTATTCCGACGGTGACTTTGTTAAACGATGCATGATGAAGGCGGCTGAACTTGTATGTCCCGAGCGACAAGCTTTTGCCAATATTAGCATGACGAGGAATACTATAGCAGAGAGGATTTCGGAACTATCGGCAGATTTAGACAGTCAATTGAAACAGAGAGTCAAGTCATTTATTGCATTTTCCGTGGCAATTGACGAGAGCACTGACATCACAGACGTGGCCCAACTGGCCATATTTATTCGAGGAGTTGATGAGACATTGACTGTTACTGAAGAGTTTCTTGAGTTGGTGCCAATGATGGACACCACAACAGCCGAGGACATTTTCGGCTCTGTCCTTGCTGCATTGGACAGAGTTGGAGTGGACTGGTCCCGCGCTGTCAGCCTGGCTACAGACGGCGCGCCATCCATGGTCGGAAAGAAAGCAGGTGTCGCGACAAAGTTCAAAGACAAAGTACAAGCCCTTAATGGAGGAGATCGTTTCTGGACATTTCACTGTATTTTGCACCAGGAGGCATTGTGTTGCAAGTCGCTGAAAATGGACCACGTTGGAGGTGGTTGTTCGCACTGTAAATTTCATCCGGTCCAGAGGTCTGAACCATCGTCAGTTTGACAAACTTCTCAGCGACAGCAACATTACCCACAGCCTGCCATACCACACTGAAGTGAGATGGTTAAGCCGAGGCGCTGTGCTGAGGCATTTCTTTGATCTACGAGAGGAAATCGGACAGTTCATGGAGAAAAAAGGAAAACCGGTGTTGGAATTACAATCTCAGGAATGGCTACGGGACCTTGCATTCTTGGTTGATATTACTGAACACTTGAACAATCTGAACAAAATGTTGCAAGGCCGCAAAAAGTTGTCACACAGTTTTCTGACAACATACATGCATTTAAGTTGAAGCTGACTTTGTGGGAGATGCAAATGGCAACCCTGCCCTGATTTTATCAGTATCTACTACCAGGGTACCCCAAATTAACAGCCCTGGCTGCTAAAATTTTGTGCATGTTTGGGACAACCTACCTTTGTGAACAAATTTTCTCAGTGATGAATATCAATAAAACAAAAATGCGTTCAAGGCTCACAAACAAGCACTTAAATGACATTCTGAAAGTGACAGCTAGTCAGGACATGACACC
This sequence comes from Oncorhynchus keta, assembly GCF_023373465.1. Classification (NCBI taxonomy): domain Eukaryota; kingdom Metazoa; phylum Chordata; class Actinopteri; order Salmoniformes; family Salmonidae; genus Oncorhynchus; species Oncorhynchus keta. The sequence goes on along the minus strand of NC_068422.1, from coordinate 70,833,132 downwards.
TGGTGTTGATGCACTTGTACAGGCCAAAAGATGCCAAGTTTCAGGTACAAATACAAGTCCAGACTAGACTAACACCTTTAAAATGCTGCCTTAGATACTGTTTGCATTGAAAGAATACAGCTCTGTGAAGATGAATCCTTACTGTGGTGATTTAAAAAATGTGCACTTTAATGTTAGTCAGCAGCTTCAAAACAAAAGTTGTGTGATGGAATTCTACTGTTCATACAACTCCATACATTTTCAGTATGTATTGTATGTGTATGTATGTTTCATGTATGAAGTTTACAGATTTACAGGACAGGCGAACACTTTCTTCATTACACATTTAAAATCACTCTCCTTAGTTTGTAAGGTGTACGCAGGGATTACATTTAGATTTTATATGCGTATGTGTAAGTGGTTTAAAAATTCCTTTCTTTAAAAGTCTCATTTAATCTTAAAGTGCATTACTATATTTTTCAGTACCAATTAAAGTTTTGTGCCTTTGTACAATCAGTGGGATCAGTTGCAATGCATATTTGTGAATGATAAAAGTAAATTGCACATTTGTCTAAGGAAATATGAGGTGTTTCATGAAATGTTTTGTAAAAGGATAGTTCATTAAATTTCAATATTTTCCTAATGTTCTTGTGCTTCTTTACACCAAAACAAAGGAAAGACATGATATTTTGGTTATTTATAGCAGAGTATGGTATAATTTTAATGGTCCGGCCCACTTGACATCTCCCTAGGCCGTATGTGGCCCACGATGCGAAATGAGTTTGACACCCCTGATCTAGAGACAGCAGGAGCGGAAGAGATACTCTCAATGTTCGGCTATGACAAGCCAACTGACATTCACTCCTGAGGTGCTGACCTGTTGCACCCTTGACAACCACTGTGATTATTATTATATGACCCTGCTGGTCATCTATGAACATTTGAACATCTTGCCAATGTTCTGTTATAATCTCCACCCGGCACAGCCAGAAGAGGACTGGCGACCCCTCATAGCCTGGTTCCTCTCTAGGTTTCTTCCTAGGTTCTGGCCTATCTAGGGAGTTTTTTCTAGCCACCGTGTTTCTAGTCATGGCCAAAAGTTTTGAGAATGACACAAATATTAATTTCCACAAAGTTTGCTGCTTCAGTGTCTTTAGATATTGTCAGATGTTACTATGGAATACTGAAGTATAATTACAAGCATTTCATAAGTGTCAAAGACTTATTGACAATTACATGAAGTTGATGCAGAGTCAATATTTGCAGTGTTGACCCTTCTTTTTCAAGACCTCTGCAATCCGGCCGGGCATGCTGTCAATTAACTTCTGGGCCACATCCTGACTGATGGCAGCCCATTATTGCACAATCAATGCTTGGAGTTTGTCATAATTTGTGGGTTTTTGTTTGTCCACCCGCCTCTTGAGGATTGACCACAAGTTCTCAATGGGATTAAGGTCTGGGGAGTTTCCTGGCCATGGACCCAAAATATCTATGTTTTGTTCCCCGAGCCACTTAGTTATCACTTTTGCCTTATGGCAAGGTGCTCCATCATGCTGGAAAAGGCATTGTTTGTCACCAAACTGTTCCTGGATGGTTGGGAGAAGTTGCAAAATTGTGAGTGAGCCCACTCCCTTGGCTGAGAAGCAACCCCACACACGAAAGGTCTCAGGATGCTTTACTGTTGGCATGACACAGGACTGATGGTAGCGCTCACCTGGTCTTCTCCGGACAAGCTTTTTTCCGGATGCCTCAAACAATCGGAAAGGGGATTCATCAGAGAAAATGACTTTACCCCAGTCCTCAGCAGTCCAAATCTGTACCTTCAACTTTAAGAGACGGTCCTGGCGCTTGCTGGATTTCCTCGGGCGCCCTGAAGCCTTCTTCACAACAATTGAACTGCTCTCCTTGAAGCTCTTGATGATCCGATAAATGGTTGATTTAGGTGCAATCTTACTGGCAGCAATATCCTTGCCTGTGAAGCCCTTTTTGTGCAAAGCAATGATGACGGCACGTGTTTCCTTGCAGGTAACCATGGTTGACAGAGGAAGAACAATGATTCCAAGCACCACCCTCCTTTTGAAGTTTCCAGTCTGTTATTCGAACTCAATCAGCATGACAGAGTGATCTCCAGCCTTGTCCTCGTCAACACTCATACCTGTGTTCACATGATGTCAGCTGGTCCTTTTGTGGCAGGGCTGAAATGCAGTGGAAATGTTTTTGGGGAATCAGTTCATTTGCATGGCAAAGAGGGACTTTGCAATTCATCTGATCACTCTTCATAACATTCTGGAGTATATGCAAATTGCCATCATACTGAGGCAGCAGACTTTGTGAAAATTAATATTTGTGTCATTCTCAAAACATTTGGCCACGATTGTACACCTGCATTGCTTGCTGTTTGGGGTTTTAGGCTGGGTTTCTGTACAGCCCTTTGTGACATCAGCTGATGTAAGAAGGGCTTATAAATACATTTGATTGATTGATTGATTGATATTTGGAGGAAGCCCACTCCCCAATAGCACAGTCCTCAGCACCACAAATGGCTGGTGACCAATGTCAGCTGTCAAAGCTAAAATCAAGCTCCACTCACAAGCAAAGATAGCCCTGTGGTATTCTGGCTGGTTGGCTAAGACAAATCACAAACAGGTCCTTGAAAACTGATAGGTTTCGCACCAAACATGGCTACTGTTTCAATCCATCGCTGACTGGACTAATGAAAGCTAATTGGATCCTCCATCTGCTGACACCCATCTTTAATTACAAAACCCATCCCATTTGGCTACCCTGCCAGCCCAGGGGGGCTAGAGCGTTGGTCTAGTAACCGGAAGGTTGCAAGTTCAAACCCCCGAGCTGACAAGGTACAAATCTGTCGTTCTGCCCCTGAACAGGCAGTTAACACACTGTTTCCTCTCAATGCTTAAAACAGAGAGAATGATCTATAAGTAAAATACGTCAGAAAACCACCTGGCAGAGCTGGGAAGGGGCGCACAGGGGCATTGTAACTAAAGTCACTGCCCCCAGGCATTTCATGACCACTGGAAAATGAAATGTGTTTCTGTTAAAATGGGCCCTCTTGCTAAATGAAGCCATTATTGACACTGCCACGTTGGTAAGGTGGGCCAAATAGGCCGCAACGCCTGTAGAATATGAGTGCGTTCGTCAAATATAACTTGTTTACTTTATATGATTAACTTCAAAAGAACAATCAAAGGATAAAGATAAGAGATAGGCTAGGGAATCAGGTGTTTAAAAATATATTTTGACATTGGTTGGACACGTTATTTTATCAAGAAGGTTCTATATAGAGTTCCAGGGCAGGTATAAACATAATAATATTCACATTAGGGACAAGTACTACAAAGTGCAGGGAGCTGTTAGACATATACAGCTGTTGTAACACTAAGGTACTGATTTACTGTACCAAGAAACCATGATGGAGAAAGCCCTGAATAGACTGTAGGAGATGGAGAAATCTCATCTGGCATGGTGACGTGATTGTTTTTTACATTTCAGATGACTGGGAGAGTGTTGAATCATTGTCCAGGGCAATGAGACATTGTGCAACACTGCCATCATTTCTAGACATGGCTAATGAGTGTCTAAGGCTTAAACATAGTGGATATTTTAGTGAATGTGTGCAACTATATATACACACACACAAAAGCTTCCTGCTCAATGTCCAGGGCCAGAGAAATTAAAACATTTCAAATATCTCCCTCGGTCTCCTGGCAAGATGGGCCAAGTCTCCTGCTATGTGGTACATCCAGATGCAGGTAGAAGTTACCCAGCTCTCTGCTTTTTCTCCACATGCAGAAGATGTGGTTTTCTCCATCAAGATTACAGTTTTGCAACCACAATAGGCTTAGGAATCCACCACCCAAACAACCTGCTCTTTTCAAAGTATTTTTGTTGAAATAACGAATTCAACCTCCGTCAGCAAAAGTTCCAGCTTTTGAATTGTGCCCTTGAACACTAACATTTCAAATTCATATCTGTGCCCCCATAGCTACTAAAAAAGAGTTGTGAATATTTATGTCTGTTCCTCCACCGTAGAGGATCAACCTAATGAAAAACAATCAGGACAGAAGGACCTTGCTATACGCAGCTCTCCACACAAAAACCTCAGAGCAAAGACTCATGTCAACACCAGCTGACTCACAGAGGCTCTGTTTCACACCTTCAGTTCAACATTCAATCAAGCCGTGTTTACATGCCCAAGATAGGAACATGGGGCAACAATAGTCACAGGATGCTGTATGGGTCTTACTGACCAATCACAATGCCCAACACAGTGGAGGACTTCTTGTTGGTGCTCATTATGTACAGACACCCATGAACATTGTGAATTTTTTTTCTTTTTTCAAAAAACACCCATGTCTGCAGACATGAACATAACATGTTTTGCGTTCTGACTTTTAACTTACTGTTTGTGAAATGTTCTCCCAGTGAGAATCTGGAGCAGTTTCAAACACTAATAGGGAACATATTACTGAGCCGTTAGGGCTAGGAAATAAGGCTCCAGTTAATTGTCCATACTACATGGAGGCATGCAGCAAAAAGAGATGAGATAAAGAGAGAGAATTGTTTTTTGTTTTTTTAGAAAGGTTGAGTCTTAAATGTACTCAGAGCCCTGGGTAAAACAGAAACTACACACACATTCACAATGCTCTTTTTACCATACATTTGACTTACCCTGAAAAAGAATTCCTCATTCCACTTCGGATCCAATGTCTGGAAATGACAATGCATTTAAAATGTAAATAGGATACTTACAAAACAAACAAATAAATGCTCTGTACTTATTCAGCTAGCGCAGTTACTCACCTTTTTAATTGTTTTAGTCTGAAGACTTGTTAGTTCTCCATTGACAGGGTCATAAAGGGACACTCTTGTATATGGATCACTGTGATAGAAAATAAAAAGACAACGCTCAACTTGTTGTCTATCTGTCCCTTGGTGTGCCCAAAGATCAAACGAGGGAACATCTCAGCATGTAACATTATCCCACAGGCCATATGGAGCACAAACCAATGATGTCATCGGAACCATAACTAGTTGCACTGAAAATAAACGACTGATCTTTTACAATGGACATGTGAAGAAAAAAAAGTGTTTATTCGACAGCACTGCCTTGAGGGGAAATGGTGGGCTTTTTAGGGGAAAGGAGTCTGGAGATTCTGGAGCATCTACTGTATGCAAGGGCACAGAACTCCTGATTATAGCGCCATCTTAAGGTTGCACAGGACAGTTACATTACGGTCTAAAGAGAATTTAAGGAAAAATGTAACAATTTAAGGAACGCATGGAAGATGACATAAGCCTACTTGATATGAATAAGAATATCATATTTTGAAGTGGGTACACAAGGTTTCTTCAAGGCCGTCTTTCAACCCACTGCTACGGTGCTGAACTTTCCATTCAACAATGCAAAACAGGACCACAGCAAATATTATCTGTCTGTGGAACAGCACAGTTTGAAGATGATTTTGCAAGTCTCAGGTTTTTGCACTCAAGTTTGATTAATAATATTCAATAGGTATTAGGCAAATAAGTTTGTATTTCTAAATGCACAGTGCCTTCAACAACCATATAGTATAGTATGCACATGCACACCACTAGGTCCACAATGTTGACTAAATAAAAAAAGTTCCACACACATGGGTTCATTACCAAGTGTTTACAGTACAAACTGATAATCAGTTTGCTGTTTATAATGAAGTGGGTAGATGTGTAAAATGATTGGGGCAATAGACCTGCTTATAAACTCTAGACTCTAGTGTTTTGGGCAAAATAGCACACAGAATTGTAATAGATGATTTAGGAGTCCAATAAGTTAGGAAGGTTCCACAGTCCACACTAAGGATCATGTAGAATCAGAATTTAGTATTTTATGGTATAACATGGCCAAAAGCATGAGTTTCCTAAAAAGGGAGTGTACCAAAGATAGGACACCGTATTTTGGTAAAATGAGACACCAGAATTATACAAAGATACTGAAGCAATCCTCGCTAATATGAGCCTGGTTACAATTCCAACCAAGTGGGTTGACCCTATGGGTGCAATCAATAGGGTTTTTGCATTTCACTCCAATGACCCGGGTTCGCTTCCCTGGACCGCTGTTCGTTAAATTGGTGTCAGAATTGGGATTGCATCAGAATGTAAGGCGGGATGGGACGTACGAGTGGTCAAAACACAGGGACGTGATTTTGCGTTCGGAGGGGGCAGTGAAGCTATCCTCGCTAATATGAGGTTAACTTCTCTGTCCCACCATTCACTATAATACCATTAAAAAACAATCTTCTGAATTTGTTAAAGTGATACTGATAGATTGGATTATCCATTTGAAGACATATTTTCCTCAAAATCAAGACTGACCTGGCTCCAAGGATATCTTTCTTGGCCAAACCAATTCCAGCTATGACTTTCACTCTCAGAATTCTAGCCTCATTCTGGAAAAAAACACAATAAGGACATAAATCACATTAGTTGCTGCTTACAGTGCAAAGTGACTTTATCCACATTTTGTTACGTTACAGCCTTATTCTAAAATATTTCACCAATCTACACAAAATACCCCATTATGTCAAAGCAAAAGCAGGTTTTTAGAAATGCTTGCTAATGTATTAAAAATAAAAAAACTGAAATATCACATTTACATAAGTATTCAGACCCTTTACTCAGGACTTAGTTGAAGCATCACTGGCAGCGATTACAGACTCGAGTCTTCTTGGGTATGACCCTACAAGCTTGGCACACCTGTTTTTGGGGAGTTTCTCCCATTCTTCTCTTCAGATCCTCTCGAGCACTGCGAGGTTGGATGGAGAGCGTCACTGCACAGCTATTTTTAGGTCTCTCCAGAGATGTTAGATCGGGTTTAAGTCCGAGCTATGGTTGGGCCACTCAAGGACATTCAGAGACTTATCCTGAAGCCACTCCTGCGATATCTTGGCTGTGTGCTTAGAGTTTTGTCCTGTTGGAAGGTGAACCTTTGCCCCAGTCTGAGGTCCTGAGCAGGTTTTCAAGGATCTCACTGTACTTTGCTCTGTTCATCTTTCCCTCGATCCTGACTAGTCTCCAAGTCCCTGCCGCTGAAAAACATCCCCACAGAATGCTGTCACCACCGTGCTTCACCGTAGGGATGGTGCCAGGTTCTCCAGACGTAACGCTTGGCATTTAGGCCAAACAGTTCAATCTTGTTTTCATCAGACCAGAGAATCTTGTTTCTCATAGTCAGATTCCTTTAGGTGCCATTTGGCAAACTATCATGTGCCTTTTACTGAGGAGTGGCTTCCGTCTGGCCACTAACATAAAAGCCTAATTTGTGGAGTGCTGCAGAGATGGTTGTTCTTCTAGATAGTTCTCCCCATCTCCACAGAGGAACTCTAGCGCTCAGTCAGAGTGAACATTGGGTTCTTGGTCACCTCCCTGACCAAGGCCCTTCTCCCCCAATTGCTCAGTGTGGCAGGGTGGCTAGCTCTAGGACAACTCTTGATGGTTCCAAACTTCTTCCATTTAAGAATGATGGAGGCCACTGTGTTCTTGGGGACCTTCAATGCTGCAGACATTTTTTGGTACTCTTCCCCAGATCTGTGCTGTGACACATTGCTGACTCTGAACTCTACCGAAAATACCGACCTCAAAGGGTCTGAATACCTTTGTAAATAAGGTTTCTGTTTTTTTATTTTAATACATTTGCAAAAAAATCTAATAACCTGTTTTCGCTTTGTCATTTTGGGTTATTGTGTGTAGATTGCTGAGTTTTATTTATTTTCTCATCCATTTTAGAATAAGGCTGTAAAGTAACAAAATGTTGAAAAAGTCAAGGGGTCTGAATACTTCCCAAATGCAACACTGTAAATATCAGTTTAAATTATGTTAACTACATAAATGTTACTTACTGTAAATGACGCACAGGAATATAAAGTGTGGTTTTCCACGTGGATACTTATTTGATCTCAAACATTCAAGATCAATTTAGGCCACATTAATAATAACGTGATAATAACTCACATGACTCCTTTGGGCAATGCTCTCTGAGTTTATAGCCAACTGACATGGTTAGTTGATAATTCAATTAATATATTGTATTATCTATAGGTGGTCAAAAAAATGTGTGTTAATTAATCAACAGTAGGCCTATACAACGATGACAGCTACCAGATAGCTGATGACGTACTCAGTGACCATCAACTGTTACACATGCTAACTAGCTAGCTAGCTGGCTAACGTTGCTTCGATAAAATGGATATTGGTATGTTGGGACTTGACTGTCCAACTCTAACAGCTTGGTTGACAATACCCAAAGAAATGTAATGACAATTTAGCTAAACACTTGGATATAACGGATTTTGTCTGCCCACGTAGCCAGTTGGTTAATTAGCTAGCTAGTTAGGTAGCGTTAGCTAAATATTTACCTCATCAGTCTGAAGTCCACGGACCTCGGGAAGTGCGGCCATACTCATATACTCAGCCCCGTAGTTGTCCTGTAGCTCGATTAAAGTAAAATGTACAGAATTTTAACGCTGTAGGTGCTCCTCCACCAATTCACCTTTCACTAACAAATGAACTGTTCCAAACACAATTATGGTTAAAATGTTCAAATGTGTCGTGCGTTGTTCTCCACCAACAGGATCCTGACTCCTCTCCTCCCCTCCGCTACCACGCCTCCACCCCTACGTAGTAATTCACGAGAACGTGATGTACAATGTATATAAAACGTTGACACAAAACAGCCATCACATAACATCCGGTGGTTAGTGCAAATTGTTGTAACTAATAGTTGTGCATCTTCACTTCCATTGCAGACCATGACAAATAATGTACCCATTTCAAATTTTGTAATGTTGCATCATTTTCCAAACCACTGAGACTAGCCGAATATGGACAAAAAGAGCCTAACTTTACTCCTTATAGTCCAAGGACCTTACATGTTCTGTTCAGAGCCGAATTGGCTCTGGCAGCAAAACAGCCAAATACTCCATCTAAACGTGAGTTGATTGTCAATTGCGGTACAGTTCTATACACGTAAAGCTCTCTTTAATATCACATCCAAATACTCCATCTAAACGTGAGTTGATTGTCAATTCAGGTACAGTTCTATAAACGTAAAGCTCTCTTTAATATCACATCAAAATAATTTCACAAATCTAAAATAAACACTTACTGTACACCGTTAACAGTTACAGCCAACAGTATTTTTTGTGACAACACCTTTGTTGCATCCATCTTCTGTTTACACACAGGTGTTCTGAAACACAGATAGGTAAAGTAGCATAAAGTATGCCCCTCTGTCTTCCGCCTTTTTAGAATGGCGCTGGAGGGAAGAGCAAACGTTTTACATTGGGCTTTTTTGAGCTGATCTTTAAAAAAAAATTGTACATGATGTTTCCGCCATCATTTCCTATTACCGAATAAATGCTTTCGGACATCAGAACAGCGATCACTAACCTCGATTTGGATGAGGATTTCTACTTCAAAGAGTTGACAGCGAAGGACATAATGCTCATCCGGACCAGGCCCAAATCCCTGACACTCGAAAAAGGAAGAGGCGGCATTATAGAGGCCGGATTGCGGAATACGATGAGACTACGTCAGCGAGTGGATAAACCGCCTCTACACATTCTATTGTCGAACATGCAATCACTGGAGAATAAACTGGACGATCCCCATTTGATACTACCCTATAAACGTGATCTGAAGAACTGTAGTATCCTGTTTGAGTCATGACTGAACAAGGAAAATATAACTGGAGCTGGTTTTTCTAGTGCGTGATCTCTAATATTAAGGAAGTCTCAATGTTCTGCTCGCCAAGAATACCTCATGATAAGCTGTAGACCATACTATTTAGAAAGAGAGTTTTCTATACTTTTCGTAGCTGTCTATTTACGACCACAAACTCATGCTGGCGCTGAGACTGCAATCAAGACTGCAATCAATGAGCTGTATAGGGCCATAAGCCAACAAGAAAATTCTCACCCAGAGGCGGTACTCCTAATGGCCGGTGATTTTAATGCAGGAAAACTAAAATCCATTTGACCTAATTCCTCCAGCATGTCACCTGTGCAACTAAAGGCGAAAACATCTCTAGATCATCGTTACTCCATACAAAGCTCTCCCACGCCCTCCATTTGGCAAATCTGACCATAACTCTATCCTCCTAATTCCTGCTTACAAGCAAAAAAACAAACAAAAAAAACAGTAAGTACCAGTGACGCACTCAATACGGAAGTGGTCCTAAGCTACAGGGCTGTTTTTCTAGCACAGACTGGAATATGTTCCGGGAAGTTTACCACATCAGTCCCTGACTTCATTAAGTGCACCAACAACGTCATCCCCACAATGAACGTACGTACATATCCCAACCAGAAGCCATGGAATCCAGGCAACATCTGCACTGAGCTAAAGCTGCTGCTTTCAAGGAGCAGGACACTATTCCGGACACTTTTAAGAAATCCTGCTACATCCTCCAATGAACCACCAAACAGGCAACACGTCAATACAGGACTAAGATCAAATCCTACCACGCCAGCTCTGATGCTCGTCAGATGTGGCAGGGTTTGCAAACTATCACGGATTACAAAGTGAAACCCAGTCACGAGATGCGCATTGACACGAGCCTATCAGATGAACTAAATGCCTTTTATGCTCGCTTCGAGGCAAGCAACACTGAATCAAGCCCAATATTGGGCTAAATGAGCCTAACGTTACTCCTTAGTCCAAGGACCTGTTCTGTTTAAAGGGCGTATTGTCTCTGGAATCCAAAACAGCCAAATAATCAATCTAAACGTGTATTGATTCTCAATTGTGGTAAAGTTCTAGAAACATAAATCCCTCTGCTTTCATATCACATTAAAATAATTTCACAAATCAAAATACACACTTCTGTACACTGTTTTAACTGGTTTTAATACTGTTGCAGCCGACAGTATTATTCAGTGACAACACGTTTGTGGCGTCCGTCTTCCGTTTACACACAGGTGTTCGGAGATCCAGATACTGGAAATATGGCAGTGTGGGAACACTAACACTATGAAGGGGTGTTTCAATTTAACTTTTAATCTTTTAATCATTTTTCTCTGATATGAAAGATGAGGTCCTTGTGCTTCCAAAACCATACCGCAAGAGATCGTGTTTATGTTCAGACCGAGCGTTGCAGCTCTTAACAAAACTCCCCTCTACAGAAGACGCCTTCTTACAATGACTGTGTAATGCAACTGAGAGTCTTGATCAAGGGCTAGAATTAACTAAGCATGAGAGCACCAGCTGTTCTGGATGCCTGTGTGATCACACTCTCTGTAGCCGATGTGAGTAAGACCTTTAAACAGGTTAACATTCACAAGGACAGACGGATTACCAGGACTCGTACTGAGAGAATGCGCTGAACAGCTGGCAACCTCTCCTAGACCCAGTCTGTAATACCTACATGTTTCAAGCAGACCACCATAGTCCCTGTGCCCAAGAATGCCAAGGTAACCAGTCTAAATGACTATTGCCTCATAGCACTCACATCTGTAGCCATGAAATGTTTTGAAAGGCTGGTCATGGCTCACAACACCATCATCCCAGACATCCACTGCAAATTTGCATACCACCCCAACATATCCACCGATGACGCAATCTCTATTGCACTCCACACTGCCCTTTCCCACCTGGAAAAAAGGAATAGCTACGTGAGAATGCTGTTTATTGACTACAGCTCAGCATTGAACACCATAGTGCCCTCCAAGCTCATCACTAAGCTAAGGACCCTGGGACTGAGCACCAACCTCTGCAACTGGATCCTGGACATCCTGTTGGGCCGTCCCCAGGTGGTGAGGGTAGGCAACACCACATCCGCCACACTGACCCTCGACGCGGGGGCCCTTCAGGGGTGTGACCTATCATGGTCCAAACACCGTTGCAGTGGTGTAAAGAACTTGAGTAAAAAATACTTTTAAATACTACTTAAGTAATTTTGGGGGGTATCTGTACTTTACTATTTCTTTTTTGACTACTTTTACTTCACTACATTCCTAAATTTACTCCATGTATTTTCCCTGACACCCACTTGTTGCATTTGAATGCTTAGCAGGAACAGAAAATGGTCCAATGCATGCATTTATCATGAGAACATCCCTGGTCATCCCTACTGCCTCTGATCTGGCGGACTAAACACACATGCTTTGTTTGTAAATTATGTCTGAGTGTTGGTGTGCTCCTGGCTATCTGTACATTTAAAAAATGGTGCAGTCTGGTTTGCTTAATAAGATATTTGAAATTATTTATACTTTTACTTTTGATGTGAATCAGGCCTTCATGGCCAAATTGCTGTAAAGAAACCATTACTAAAGGAAACCAATAATAAGAGACTTGCTTGGGCCAATAAACACGAGCAATGGACATTAGACCAGTGGAAATCTGTTCTTTGGTCTGATGACTCCAAATTTGAGATTTTTAGTTCCAGCCGCTGTCTCTTTATGAGACACAGAGTAGGTGAACGGATGATCTGCGCATGTGTGGTTCCCACCGTGAAGCATGGAGGAGGTGGTGTGATGGTGCTTTGTTGGCGACAATGTCTGTGATTTATTTAGAATTCAAGGCACACTTAACCAGCATGGCTACCACAGCTTTCTGCAGCGATACACCATCCCATCTGGTTAGCGCTAAGTGGAATTATCCTTTGTTTTTCAACAGGACAATGACCCAACACACCTCCAGGGTGTGTAAGAGCTAGTTGACCAAGGAGAGTGATCGAGTGCTGCATCAGCTTTTTTGAGATAATGTTTGAGAGAATGCCAAGAGTTTGCAAAGCTGTCATCAAGGCAAAGGGTGGCTACGTTGAAGAATCTAAAATATATTGTGATTTGTTTAACACGTTTGTGGCTACTACATTACATGTGTGTTATTTTATAGTTTTGATGTCTTCACTATTATTCTAGAATGTAGAAAATAGTCAAAATAGAGAACCCTTGAATGATTAGGTGTGTCCAAACTTTTGACTAGTACTCTACATATTACCTCACCTACCTCATACCACTGCACATTAACTCGGTACCTGTATTCCTTGTATATAACCTCGTTATTGTCATTTGATTGTGTTACTAGATTTTATTTAAAACATTTTTCTTACTTTTTAACTTTCATTGTTTGGGCCTGTTGTATTGGGCGCATGTGACAAATCAAATTGAATGTTTTCGGAAACAAGCGCTGTAACATGCAAATATGGCCGTGTGGGAACCCTAACCCTATAAAAGGTGTGTAGTAATTCAACCATAAAAAAAAGTATCATTTCTCGCTGATATGTTAACAAAACCGTACCACACGCTTCTGGGCTTTTAACAAAACTCATCAGGCCAGAAGATACTATCGTCAATAGGAGCTAAAGGTAGTTAGCATCTATGAATGGGTTACCTTGAGACAAGCATTACTTCGTTATCATAATTTAGGAAACCGGTTGAATGACACACAGGTTAATCCACATCCCATGAGATGGACGAAAGGATGTTGTTCACATTCAAAGATACCTGATCCAACTGACCTTGCTTAGAAGTATTTTTGTTCATGCCGTCCCTCGCTGGAACCTGTACAAAAAGTCAAGAAATTAAAAATCAGTAAAAAATATTGGACTTGGACTATACTTTTTAAATTCAGCAATAGTGTTCTACAATGATCATCTTGTTCAAATCAAGGCGACAGCATTGTAAAATGTAACATTAGCTCTCAACTTCAGCCCGTTTCTGTTTAGAAGGGAGTACGATGAGTGCACTGTATAATAAATGGGAGGATATGTCCTCTACCAAAATATCTTGGGCTTTTTGGAGAGGTAGTTCACTTGCCCTGGGTTCAAGCCTTGATTCAGCTGTTCTCCCTCAATTACCACACATTTACAAAATCACTGAACTACCACATCATTGGGAATTTTACAAGATTCTTAGTTCAGTATCAGCTAGTTAACAACTCCAAAAACAGACAATGGAGTGGGACATTGTATTTACCAGACCAATTACACAGTTTGCTGTTGCACAGTAAGTAAGTAGTCTGTTCAAGTTGGTTGATTACATAATGGAACATTCTCACCAGCAGAACATTTTAATTTGGAGAATGTTTTTGCAGACAAGCTCTTTAAGCCAAATGGTAATCTCCTCTCACCATTTTTACAATAGAACTACACTGAGTGTACAAAACATTAGGAACACCTTCCTAATATTAATTTGCACCTCCTTTTGCCCTCAGGACAACCTCAATTTGTCGGGGCATGGACTCTACAAGGTGTCGAAAGCATCCTACAGGGATACTGGCCCATGTTGACTCCAATGCTTTCCACAGTTGTGTCAAGTTGGCTGGATGTCCTGTGGGTGATGGACCATTCTTGATACACATGGGAAATTGTTGAGTGTGAAAACCCAGCAGCATTGCAGTTGTTGATACTCAAACTGGTGCGCCTGGCACCTATTAACATACCCTGTTCAAAGGCACTTAAATCTTTTATCTTGCCAATTCACCCTCTGAATGGCACACAAACCATGTCTCAATTGTCTCAAGGCTTAAAAATCCTTCTTTAACATGTCTCCTCCCCTTCATCTACACTGATTGAAGTGGAATTAACAAGTGACATCAATAAGGGATCATAGCTCATGAATTAGCATTGGAGCTATAAGCAATTTACAAAGACTAGAAGCAGACATTTTTTCCTGCTCTTCTACTAGCCAGCTCTTATCAGCAGGCTTGATATCTCAGAAATGGTGCAAATGATGCCAAATGTGCATAATTTTTCTATCATGAGCTGCATCAGGCTGTATACAGATTAGCCACTCTCTGGAACATCATCACCACATTCACATAAAAAATGCTAAAACGTACAAATAACATAATTGGAAATTGTGAATACACTTCCCACAAGTTCGGTTTCATTCCTTTTGTGGTACTGTAACATTTTCAATAACCTCTATGGAACAGGATTTGAGAAGATCAGTTCAAACCATGGTCTTCCACACTCATGTGACTTAATCAACCAGAATAGATATAGGATCTATGGAACGTGGTGTTTGGCACGCCATATCTTTTTAGCTTCATATTGAATAACTTAAGCTACGGTGAGGAAAAGGACACTGAAAACAAAAGTGAGATTAACAGTAAAGTAAATACATATTTATTTTAATCATCACAGCTCTGGGGATAAAACCTTTGTGGGACCAAACCAGAAGATTCTAGCTAAGTGAAGGTAATGTAAATGCACATAGAGTGGAAAAACAACAATTGAAACCAAGATATTCAAGTACTTAAAAAAAAACTTTATTGGTTTTAAAAATCCTTAAAAAAATCTCAACATCCTTGAGCACATTCAATTAAAAAAAGACAGAAGAAACTTTGCTGAAACGCTAAAGCAACTTTATCAAATTACTCTACGGTCTGCTGTACACTAGACAACAACAAGGGTTAAAGGGACTTTATACCAGGTCTGTGAAAAGTACAGGACTCAGCTGCCCCTGTGCACTTAAAGAACAGACAGGGTTTGTCTTCATTTAAGTACAAACATCAGTGCTTATTTTCAATGGTTTCTGGAGAGAAAAAATAAATCTTCACAGAGTTACATAAAAAAAGTAAAAACATCTAAATAAACAGAACGGATTCAAAACCTGAACATACAGAACAAATATTAATCTGAATTAGTAAACATCAAACAATGCAAGTAACTTGTGAGTCGCTATACCTTTCTGTTCCGATTGACAGGACCAATCCTGAATTACAGCAAAGTGGTTACAAATACTCTGTACAATAGAATTCTACAAACATGCACACATATCATTTATTAACATGGTGAATGATTTATTTGACGATATTTCTGTTTAAATGTTTCTTTAAATGGAGTTTCATATTCTCATGAGAATGAAGGTAAAAAAAAAAAGTATCTCATTGAGATTAAGGTACATTGCTACACAAGACAATTAGCGTTCTCATATTTTTTTGATTGACATTTCAATTATTTTTTCACTTAGTTAAGCTCTTTAAAAAAATATTTGGGTGGCTTCAATTAATGCATTTGTCCTAAAAGAGGTGCCAATGCCTTGGTTCATTAAATGTTTAGTGCAATAACATGAACCTTCAAAGCTTGTTGAAATTTTAACCATGACATTCTGATGTCCATTGCAATGTTCTGGGCACAAAATCTGTCAGAGAAAGACAGTTATGCAACCTGGTAATATCTAATACTTAAAATTTAAATACCCATGCTATTTTCTCACTCGAAGCAGACGTCTTCTGTAAAAAGGTGACCAATATAAATCTCAGGAAGCAAACAAAAAAACACCAAGCTAAGAAAAAAACAAACACAGCATTATCTGTACAAGAAAGGGCAGGGCGCCAGCGGCCAAACACACAAGCACAGTTTAGCTGGCTGCTGATCTAAAATCACCAATATAGCATTTCAGAGGGTGCAGGTGCACAGAACCAGTTTAAGTTATAACAATACAGTGTCAGAGCTTTCATATGTACAAACTGTGGGATTCAAAATGAGAGGAACACACTTACAACAGTCAACTGAATTAACCCCAATATTGTCCTGCTACATCGGTTTTTATAAACCAGAACAGTAGTGTGGTTTTCAGCATGTTTTCCAGTGCTACAGATCAGTTGCCAGTTTCACAATTTCCTCAAATCATTTTCAACCATCCCACCTGAAAGAAGGACAATTCCAAATGGCCATATAAAGGTATTTGACTGATGTCAGGCAAATAGGCAAATGACTGGGTTATTTGTGGGTTCTTCTAAAAAAAATCCTATTTAATGCTTTTTTTCTCATTAGTTACTCTTTGGTATGGATATAAGGCTCAGAAGATTAAAAGCTCATAAAAACCACAGGATCTGGCCAATTAGCTATTCCCTTTATGATTTGCATGCCTTATTCACACACTGTTCTTCACTATACTATAAGCTATTCAAACCTGTAATAGATGACCCATACTTTACCAAGAAATGCCTTTTTTTTTGTTTCCAGGTGAAACACGTCCCTTCACTGTTCGAATAAAATGCAGTGCATTAATGAACTCAACATGAACATTATTCAAGGGGAAGAAAATGACAATTTATACAAATGTTTATGTAATTCTGTATTACAGTATTCCATAATACTGTATTTTCTACTGGATCTAGACTAATGTAAGGGGAATAGCTTTCGATGTATGACGGTAAAATATGCACTTTTGTGCCTTTTTATAGGAAGGACTTTGAATATCTAATGGCATAATATTAAACTAACTTAACTTTAATTTAATCTGAATTACTTCATATCCATCACATTTTTTACTGAATGTATGTAACATGAATATCTAATGGCATAATATTAAACTAAATTAACTTTAATTTAATCTGAATTACTTCATATCCATCACATTTTTTACTGAATGTATGTAACATGAAACAATTTTTTTTAAGGGAAAAACGACACACATTTACATAAACCTGCAGTAACCTACTTTGACAGTAGCAGCCGCTTTGATAAGTAAAAAATGCATAGTGTTAAAATAAATCAGAACCAGAATGAATAGTCATTTTCCCCCAAATAGATACACGACTGAAACAGGGCAGGGTCATCTCCAGTCAATACACTTTGGTATAGGGGTGTTATAAGGTTAAATTCCTATTCATATATTCCTCCACTTCCTTACTTAAATCAATATATTTCTGTTAATTAAAATGATACCCGCCAAATAGTCACAAAGAACGTAAATAAAACTCCCCACTAGTGCCCTACACAAGTCTTAAAAAACTTGACAGAGGTGAAAAGGGTCATCTTCTGCATTATACGGTTTAAATACAATATTTAACTGTTCTTTGAGCTCCATCTTAAAGCCCATTTCCTTTAGTTCTGCAGTCACTAAAGTGCAAGCTATCCCCATTACAGGTCTTTATTATGATTGTTTTAATTTTTATAAACATATACGATTCTAAACAAAGCAATCCTTTCGACACGAAGGACAGGGGAGCTCAACTACAGTAATAATGTCAGCTTTCAGGGCAAAATGTGGGTGAAGCAAGCCTACAAAATGACAATATTAACAGATACCATCTGTTGTTCTTCAGCTACCTGCGCTCAGTTTCAATGTACCCAAAGTGCATTAACTACTGGGACATGAGGGGAAATTTGAAAAGGTGAAAAGACATAGTACATTCAAATCTCGATTTAATAGCCTACATTTTTTGTACCATGCACACTGCAATTTGAGTGGTCAATATCTTATTTGTAAAGTTTGCATAACATTTCAGCAAAACGGACAATCAGACATCTTCTGACAAGTTTAGTATACAGACAGTATATCTTGACCTTTAAATCTATAGTTTGAATAATATTCTGTAGTCACACAGATTCTTTTTCAAACAGCTGCCGTTTTCCTACTTGTAAAAATCCAAATTCTGAGAGAATGGAATTAGTTTGCCTCAATATCATTGCAAACCATGTATGTTAAAGATCGAACACAGCGTTTTTTTTATCTCAATATCAAATCATTTATTTCTGGGTAAAAATGAAGTACCTTATTGTGATTTAATTGAAAGAAATGGGCAAAAAGTAATAAAAATAGGTTCTTAGCAAAGAACAAATTCTCAAGCAAGAATTTTGCTAGGACTGAGTAGGGAGGGGAAACCTAAAAACTAGCTGTTATTGGCAGAAGGTTTGGAACTCTTTCTTTTTGGTCTATTAAATACATATACTGCCAGGTGATGTCACCATGCAGGCCAAAACTCCATCTCACCTACACAGGCTGAAATTTTACGTGTTCTTTTCAAACAGCTCCTACACTAAAAGGGCATTATCATTTTCACAGTATTATTCCAACCAGTGTGGAAATATATAAAACATGGTTCTTTAAGTAGACCAACGAAACATTTTTATTTACAGATTATGGGGGATTTTTTTTAACCATCGATTGATTTTGGTATATTTGTCTTGCACCTGAAACATTAGTACCAGTGCATGCTACTGCAAATGCCCTCTCGAGGTATCTCAACTCTTCATTGAGAGGTACAGGGGCATATTAGGTGAGCATACAACCCATTTACCGTTCTTGCACAACAGTATGCTTCTAAAGCAATTCCAAATGATTTGTCTGATAAAGTCTATCTTCAGGATCTACCTCAATGGAAGTAAAACAATTTACAGAGGGAGGAACAGTTGCCAATTATTTGCCAAACCTCTTGTTTTAGTCAACAGCTCCTGAACAAAAACATTATCCAAAATGATAGTCTACAGATAGAGATCTCTTAAAGATTACCAAACATCTCCCTCTTTATATCCTGTCCTTCTGAAAATGTAAAAATACTTGTTATTCTACTGTCTTGATTTAAATGGTCTTGAATAACTATGATGTCTGAAGAGGGAGAAATGGATGAGTCAGCACCAGCGATGAGCTGTGAGAGAAAACCAGCATATTTGTAAGTGTGATCATTTCTGTTCAGCCTGGCACTTAGACTGGACAAAAGTCATTGTATCCCGAGTGTTGCAGTGTGCTATACAATGTCAATGTGAATAATTACAAAGAAGATTTTTACAAAACAATAGGTATAAACAAACCATTTCACCTTCATGAAATAAAAGCAGAGCCCATATTAACCCATTAACCCAACTGTGGGCTGGTCTTTACTTTCCAGCCAATCAAATCCATTGGAATTCGCAGTCTCGCTGCAAATCTGCTGGAACAGCGGATCATTCTTCAGTTCCTCCAGTGTAGAGTCTTCATATTGTCCCTGCTGCTGATTGGGGTCAAACAGAAGGTTTGTGTCCAAATTGTTCAGGTCATTGATGCTACTGGAAAGATCAGAGGTCAGTCGAAAATCAGACCCCACAGGGTTGAGTTCTGACACCTGTCCCACAAGCTGATTGCCAGGAGTACGGCTCCCGTCCGCTAAGAGGTCTTTAACGGTGGTGCTGAAATCTAGCTGCAGCTGTTGTTGTTGCTGCTGAAGGTTCTGGGCCAGCAGCATAGGCTGGCTCTGCTGATGCTGCTGTTCTCCAGTAGCTGATTGTGTTTGGCTGTCACCTGCTGAGAGAATCATCTGTTCGTTCCTAGAGTTCTTCATGAGGTAACCAGGCTTCTGAAACTCGTACGCATTCTGAGTGTTGGAATTCATCAGAGTCTGATGGTTGGCACTTCTGGGGAAGCTGGGAGTGGTCTCTAAGATGTGGGTGAGGTTCATGCGGGCTGTGTAGTTGGACGGAAGGTTGTTGATACCCAGGCCCCGCACCGCGTCGTCACTGTCCCCGTCCATCTTGCTCAGGAGCACGTTGGTGATATTTTTGCTGTTGGTCTGGCCCTGCATGGGCGGCACCTCCGTCTGCATCATCACGTTAACAGGCACAGACTGGCTCCTCTGTGCCATGCTGCTGACATCCCCATGGCTGTTGGCGAAGATGTTGATCATCTCGGGGGTCACGGGGGAGGTGAAGGGGGACACCACTGTTCGGGGGATGTTGCCACTCTGGTTGCCACTCAGGTTTCGCTGGCGCACGGCAGGGCTTACACTACGACAGCGGAAGGTCCCGCCTGCTGAAGATGTACTGGTGGTCTTGTTGTCCAGAGGGGCGGGCACAGCAAAGCTCTCCTGCTTGTTCAGGTTGGCCATACTGGCTGCCTGCTGCTGCACCGGAGAGATGGGTGTCAGGCGGCCGTAGTGTCCGTCGTGGTGCCTCGTCTGAGACTGATAGGACTGGCCAGGGATGGCGAAGGCATGGGGCTTTCGGAAGTGGTCGTCGACCAGGTCCTGATAGCTGGGGAGGATACTGATGCCGTTGATGGAGTTCCCCCCGCTTTTGTTGTAACCATTGTTCATCCACTCCAGTTTGGCCTTGTCTGGGTGAGTAGCCATGGGCCTCTGCATGGGCTTGACGGGGCTGCTGGAGACAATGCTGCCGTCGTGGTAGCATGTAATGCTGGAGTTAATGGGAGTGAAGGCAAAGGGGTTCCTGCACTCCACAGGGCTGGGGGGCACGCTGCCGCTGCAGTTGGAGTGTGGAGTGCCGATGGGGGTGTGTCGGCTGCTCCCCAGGGCACTGTCCACTGGGGTGGTGGGGGCCATGTGGGAGCAGGGGCTCTCCCTAGTCAGGCCCTGGCCTCCTCCCATCATCTCAGAGGTGGATGTGGGAGTTGGGGTAGGGGTGGGAGTTTGGACAGGGGTGGTGCTGCTGTGTACTGATTGGTAGTAAGGGGTCATTGTCTGGTTGGAGGACATCATGTTGCCCTGCATTACAGACTGATGGCCTTGCAGCGTCACGTCAGCTCCGAAGGCCTGCAGACTGCTGTTGAGCTTCATCTGCTCCTCCATCTGCACCAGCTCCTCCACAATGCTGTCCTGGGTCATATCGTCATCATTGAAATGGAAGTAGTCCATGTCGGTCTGCATGGAGAGCTGGCTAGAGGCTGGGGCCTGACCCATCATGGCCAGGGGCTCCATGACCTGTGTGGATGCCTGCTTGTGGTCTGTGATCTGCTGGGCGTAGGCTTGCTGCTGCTGTTGCTTACCTCCCTCCAGCTGGCCCCCAACCCACATGGTGTTCCTTAGGTCACTCACAGCAGACTGCTCCAGTAGGGCAGAGCTGTTGGGCATGGCTTGCATGTTACCCGTCATGTGCTGCTGGTGCTGAATTCGTGCATGACCAGCCGGGGCACTAACGTTGCCGATGCTGCTAGTGTCCATGGTGATCGGAATGTCTCTTCTCTGCACGGAGCTCTGTGGCTTGACAACAGTCTGGAAGCCTCTGGTTCCGATGGGGGAATCAGAGAGTGACAGGATTCGAGTTGGGACAGTGGAGTTCAGTTTCACAGTAACTTTACCAATGGCTGGTGCACTTTCAGGTCTGACCGGGGTTCCTGTCCTGGGGAGTTTCTTCACTCCTGCACCAATCCCATGTCTGTAACCATCGGAGCCCCCAAGAGGTTGCTGGGAGATGAAGACCCTTTTGACAGGCGTGGGATAAGACTCTGGGCCGACGCCTGTGCGTTTCCTGGGGCTCTTGGAGGCGATGAGTGATGTGGCAACAGTGCCGCCATTGGTTGACAGAGTGGTGCTGGTATTCTGATTGGAGACCGTCAAATACAAAGTACTTTCGTTATTGGTGTCATTATTGCTACCAGCTGTAGCTGCCACAGTGTTGTTGCACAAAGAGGACTTGCCATTGCAATTGGTTCCAGCCATTGCCTCCAGTCCCAGGGAGCCTTTAGTGTGAGGCATGGGCACACTGGCAGCCCTTGGTACAGCTCCTCCAGCCCTCTGGCCCCCTGCAGCTTCCTGAGTCATAGTAAGCCTGCTAGCACCCAGGGCCGGACTCCCTTCACTTATGGTTTCACCCTCAATCATCTTGATGTCGATGGTAGGGGTGGTGGTGGCCCAGCCTGACCTGGCTAAGGGGGACAGGATGGGGGCTGCAGAGCCACTCCTGGCCCGTGGGCTGGGTCTGCTCTCCTCCAGGGATACAGTGCTGCCCATGCCAGCAGAGGCAGGCCTTAAGGTGGTGTTTGTTAAGGTTGTTGTAGTGCTGCAGTTGGGAGCCAGGGATATGGTAGTCATCTTGACCACATTGACAGAGCTGATGTGGGGTGTGGGCTGCATCACGGTCTTGATGGGGCTGTTGGTGATGAGTAGGGTGGGGGGAGAGCGCAGGGTGATGGCGCTGGTGGCTGAGGGTTTAGGCAGGATCTGGGCATAGCGGTGGCGGGCAGAGCGGTCCCCCACGGGGCTGGCTGGGATATTCTGAGGGGTCTTGGGACACTTGACAGGCTGCATTGACTGGGTCAACACTTGGAAGTTGACAGGCAGAATCTTGCCCTCCGATGTTCCCACAGGACTGGGGGACATCAGCTGCCTGCTCCTTTGTACCTGCATATACAGCATAGAAAAACATGACACAAAAAAGTATTAATAAGATACACAGTTGAAGTCAGAAGTTTACATACACCTTAGCCAAATACATTTAAACTCAGTTTTTCACAATTCCTGACATTTAATATGAGTAAAAATTCCCTGTTTTAGGTCCGTTAGTATAATCACTTTATTTTAAGAATGTGAAATGTCAGAATAATAGCAGAGAAAATGATTTCAGCTTTTATTTCTTTCATCATTCCCAGTGGGTCAGAAGTTTACATACACTCAATTAGTATTTGGTAGCTGCCTTTAAATTGTTTAACTTGGGTCAAACGTTTCAGGTAGCCTTCTTCAAGCTTCCCACAATAAGATGGGTGAATTTTATCCCATTCCTCCTGACAGAGCTGGGGTAGCTGAGTCAGGTTTGTAGGCCTCCATGTTCCCACATGCTTTTTCAATTCTACCCACAAATGTTCTATAAGATTGAGGTCAGGGCTTTGTGATACACACTCCATTACCTTGACTTTGTTGTCCTTAAGCCGGTTTTCCACAACGTTGGGAGTATGCTTGGGGTCATTGTCCATTTGGAAGACCCATTTGCTACCAAGCTTTAACTTCCTGACTGATGTCTTGAGATGTTGCTTCAATATATCCACATAATTATCCTCCCTCATGATGCCATCTATTTTGTGAAGTGCACCAGTCCTTCCTGCATCAAAGCACCCCCACAACATGATGCTGCCACCCCCGTGCTTCACGGTTGGGATGGTGTTCTTTGGCTTGCAAGACTCCCCCTTTTATCTCCAAACATAATGAAGGTCATTATGGCCAAACAGTTCTATTTTTGTTTCATCAGACCAGAGGACATTTCTCCAAAAAGTATGATCTTTGTCCCCATGTGCAGTTGCAAACTGTAGTCTGGCTTTTTTATGGCAGTTTTGGAGCAGTGGCTTCTTCCTTGCTGAGCGGCCTTTCAGGTTATGTCGATATAGGACTCGTTATACTGTGGATATAGATACTTTTTTTCTTGTTTCCTACAGCATCTTCACAAGGTCCTTTGTTGTTGTTCTGGGATTGATTTTCACTTTTCGCACCAAAGTACATTCATCTCTAGGAGACAGAACGTGTCTCCTTCCTGAGCGGTATGACGGCTGCGTGGTCTCATGGTGTTTATACTTGCATACTATTGTTGGTACAGATGAACGTGGTACCTTCAGGCATTTGGAAATTGCTTCCAAGGATGAACCAGACTTGTGGAAGTCTACAATTTATTTTATGAGGTCTTTCTTTTGATTTTCCCATGATGTCAAGCAAAGAAGCACTGAGTTTGAAGGTAGGCCTTGAAATACATCTACAGGTACACCTCCAATTGACTCAAATGATGTCAATTAGCCTATCAGAAGCTTCTAAAGCCATGACATAATTTTCTGGAATTTTCCAAGCCGTTTAAAGGCACAGTCAACTTAGTGTATGTAAACTTCTGACCCACTGGAATTGTGATACAGTGAATTATAAGTGAAATAATCTGTCTGCAAACAATTGTTGGAAAAATTACTTGTGTCATGCAACTAACTAGAGGTCGGCCGATTAATCGGAATGGCCGATTAATTAGAGCCGATATCAAGTTTTCATAACAATTGGAAATCGGTATTTTTGGGTGCCGATTTTGCCGATAAAAATAAATAAATACATTTTATACCTTTATTTAACTAGGCAAGTCAGTTAAGAAAACATTTCCAATGACGGCCTAGGAACGGTCGGTTAACTGCCTTGTTCAAGGGCAGAACGACAGATTTTCACCGTGCCAGCTCGGGGGATCCAATCTTGCAACCTTACAGTTAACTAGTCCAACACTCTAACCACCTGCCTCTCATTGCACTCCACGAGGAGCCTGCCTGTTAAGCGAATGCAGTAGAAGCCAAGGTAAGTCGCTAGCTGGCATTAGACTCATCTTATAAAAAACAATCAATCATAACCACTAGTTATAACTACACATGGTTGATGATATTACTAGTTTATCTAGCATGTCCTGCGTTGCATATAATCGATGCAACGCTGGGGGATGATTTAACAAAAGCGCATTTGCGAAAAAAGCACATTCTTTGGACGACTGTACCTAACCATAAACACCCATGCCTTTCTTAAAATCAATACACAGAAGTATATATTTTTAAACCTGCATATTTAGCTAAAAGAAATCTAGGTTAGCAGGCAATATTAACCAGGTGCAATTGTGTCACTTTCCTTATGTTCATTGCACGCAGAGTCAGGGTATATGCAACAGTTTGGGCAGCCTGGCTCATTGTGAACTAATTTGCCAGACTTTTACGTAATTATTACATAACATTGAAGGTTGTGCAGTGTTACAATAATATTTAGACTTAGGGATGCTACCCGTTAGATAAAATACCGAACGGTTCCGCATTTCACTGAAATAATAAACGTTTTGTTTTCGAAATGATAGTTTCCGGATTCGACCATATTAATGACCAACGGCTTGTATTTCTAATTGTTATGTTATAATTAAGTCTATGATTTGGAACAGAAACTATACTGTTACACTGGCAATACTATAGTGCCTATAAGAACATCCAATAGTCAAAGGTGTATGAAATACAAATGGTATAGAGAGAAATAGTCCTATAAATACTATATTAACTCCATCCTAAAACCTCTTACCTTGGTATATTGAAGTCTCATGTTAAAAGGAACCACCAACTTTCATATGTTCTCATGTTCTGAGCAAGGAACTGAAACGTTAGCTTTTTTACATGGCACATATTGCACTTTTACTTCTCCAACACTTTGTTTTTGCAATATTTAAACCAAATTGAACATGTTTCATTATTTATTTGAGGCTAAATGGATTTTTATTGATGTATTATATTAAGTTAAAATAAGTGTTCATTCAGTATTGTTGTAATTGTCATTACTACAGATAAATAAATAAAATGCAGCCAATTAATCGGTATCGGCGTTGAAAAATCATAATCGGCCGACCTCTAGTCCTAACCGACTTGCCAAAACTATAGTTTGTTAACAAGAAACTTGTGGAGTGGTTGAAAAACAAGTTAATGACTCCAACCTAAGTGTATGTAAACTTCCAAAGTCAACTGTAAAAGTATGCAACACTTTCATAACTCCAGTTATGAATAGCTTCTGTTGCACATGTGATATAGGCAACACAAAGTTATTGCTTGTATAGATGAGTAACAGGAACACTGCAAAGACAGTGGGATATATAGAGTAAGCTTAGACAAACACAGAAGTAGAATACAAGCTTGGCTTACCGTGATGGGGCTGGGGACTGCAGCTACCATAATGCCAATGGTGGGATGTGGGGAGAGCAGGGCTGGGCTTCTACAGGTAATGGAGCCGACCCCAGGCGTGCCCCCGTCAGCCCGCCTAGACTGAGCCTCTCCAGGGAGGGGGGAGTGCAGCATCTGCTCCTGCTGCTTCTTCTGGATCTTCCGCTGGAGCTGCTGCTTGGCATCGATGGAGGGAGAGGGCAGGGTCTTCACTTGGGAGTGGAAGGAGTGGGCTTCAGCTGTTGGTGCGAATGCTGAGGATGGCAGTGGCGTTTTAACTCCTAAAGGGAGGAGACAGAAACAGGTTAACACATATTTTGAGTTAACAAATTGTCATGGTCCTCCTAGACAGAGCAGCTTCTATTTTGAAGAAAGCATAACTATCCCACTGGGCACAAACTGGTTGAATCAATGACGTTTCCACATAATTTCAATTAAATGTTGTTGAACGAATGTGGAATAGACGTTGAATTGACATCTGTACCTAATGGGATGGCTTTTAGGGACTGACAGGAGGTGGTATGTAAATGCACTATAGCAGGTCATTGAGAAAAATCTGCCACTAGATGGAAACATTTCACTGTTCACCATACATGAGGCAGTGAAAGGACAAGTAAAGTTTGACTTACAGTGCACACTGACAGTATTCAGAGCCGTCAACTTTTCACATATTTTGTTACGTTACAGCCCTTTTCTAAAATGGCATAGCAAAAACAGGTTTATATACATTTTTGGAAATGTACTAAAAATAAAAAAAACAGAAATACCTTATTTACATAAGTATTTAGCATTGAGGGAACAATGAACGGCGCAAAGTACAGAGATCCTTGATGAAAACCTGCTCCAGAGCGCTCAGGACCTCAGACTGGGCCGAAGGTTCACCTTTCAACAGTACAACGACCCTAAGCACACAGCAAAGACATCACAGGAGTGGCTTTGGGACAGGTCTCTTAAGGTCCTTGTGTGGCCCAGCCAGAGCACGGACTTGAACCCAATCAAACATCTCTGGAGACCTGAAAATAGCATTGCAGCGAAGCTCCCCATTCAACCTGACAGAGCTTGAGAGGATCTGCAGAGAAGAATGGGATAAACTCCCCAAATAAAGGTGTGGCAAGCTTGTAGCGTCATATCCAAGAAGACTCAAGGCTGTGATTGCTGCCAAAATGTGATTCAACAAAGTACTATGTAAAAGGTTTGAATACTTATGTAATCAGTTTTATTTATTTGTTAATACATTTGCAAAAAAGCCTTAAAAACCTGTTTTTGCTTTGTCATTTTAAAATTAGGCTGTAACGTAACAAAATGTGGAAAAATTCAAAGGGTCTGAATACTTTGCGGATGCACTGTATTGTCACCTGTTGGTGTACCAGTCATGACCGTGAGGGCTGCCACAGATTTGGTGCCGATGTAGTGGCTGTTGAGGAGGAAGCGAGCCAGGTCCTCCACAGCATCAAACTGGCGGCTCAGCACCTTCTGGGCCCACTCACACACCAGGCCACAGGCCGCAGAGCGCACCTCCTCGTCCGCACTGCACAGCTGACCTGAGGCCTCCAGCACCTCACACTGAAGCATAACATAGGCACATGTACAGGTGTTAGGAATTATAGTCGTACATATCCCTGTATTACTTTTAGTTCAATATGAAGCCTCAAAACGTAGTCCTTTTCTTAACACATTCAATTAATGAAAGTTATGTTATGGTTGGACTACAGTTAGGCAAACATTTCTTACTTATTTTCTTGAAAATCTATTTAAATAAGGTAAAGACCTTGAGAGAGGAAGGCAGAAAGACAACTTACCCCGTCCCCTGTTTTATGTAACTCCAGGTTGGGTAAAGATGGCATGTGGACAAAGGCTTTCTTCCTCAGTCCACTATAGCAGTATGTGAGCAGGGGTTAAGGTTCAAAAAACACAAAACGGTCAAATATTTAAGAGTTAATTTATGGAGGTGCTAAAATGTGTTGGTTGTTTGTCTGTAAAGAGCCGGGCATTAGTGCTTCAGGGACCATTCTAGCCATAAGAGACTGGGATTGCCCCATAGGATAGGGTAAGAAAAGTGACTCAGGGCAGAAGGTCAGTTGTCACTCACAGACAGATCTGAGGAAGAGCCTTCTCACCCGAAGCTGAGACGGCTATTATTATTATTTTTTTCCACCTTTATTTAAGCAGGTAGGCCCAGTTAAGAAAAAGTTCTCATTTAAAACTGCAACATATCTCCCAGTCAGCATCAGTCACTAGTCACTCCACTACTAATCCCTCAGCCCCTCAGGCCTCTCACACTCCCACTGAACCTTCTCTTCCCCCTCCAACCTTTGGAGATGTGACCAACTCCACTGCCAAAATAAGGCGGTGTGGATTTGTGGTGAGAGCTAGACTTTTATCAGATGCTGGTGTGTGAGAGTGTACACTTAGGAGGTGTCCCACACAACCAGGCAAAGAACTACTCAGAGGTATAGCATAGTTATGAATGACTCACTTTCTCTCACACAAAACAAATGATAAAATACAGACAAATAGGTCCAAGATCTTGAATTAACTTGTACCTTTGTAGAGTGTGTATTAACTTTGGTAACAGAAAAAAGTTAATTTAAAAAGGGAGATATAGATTACCACAGCTCAAGATGTTCTGATTTGGTATGATTTGACTTGGGCGATCATATTGAGTTTCAGTTGCAACAGTCATATAAAAACAAGGTCTATTTCAGAAAGGCTCAGCATTGAAAATAAAAACTGCATTCATACGCAAGTATTTTATGCTATTCTTTTTTTGAACTCCACAACAAAATAAGAACAAAGTCACTTGTCACTTTACTAATTTAACGGACGCTAATCTCATTGGAGACTGTAGCTTTGCCAAGTCTAGAGTCGTGATCTCATGGAAAAGACATTGAAAAGACATTTCACAAATTGTTTCCTGAAGGTCAAGAACACAGTGATTCCCCTAAGTGTCTCTGTCCTACTATACTACTCTCCAGGCAGAGGCCGCTTTATTTGATTTCATTTCAGTTCTATATTTAGAGGCTCCATGAACTGAGACAACAGATGTTCTGCGACCAGAGTCCAGAGAGGCCAGATTGTTCGCTACAAATCATTCCAGTGAAGGATATTTTGATTTGCCTCTCATGCCAAGTCGACGTGCCTTCATGTTTGGAAATACATTTTTCATGATCTTTCCAAAGTCCGCCGCACTCAGTGGGTGGTAGCAGAGATTGTCACAATAGCTCCTGAAACAAACAAACAAGAGGCAGACAGACACAGACAGTAAACATTTGTTGGACAGGGGAAGTAAGGTTCAGATAAACAAGGTATTGGAAATCTCAGTAAAAACCAAATAAACTATGTTAAATATCAAATAAAAGACAGTCACATCAAAACAGTGACATCTGGGTGAAGACGTTCCCATAGAAATCAGAAACATTATTAGTACTTTAATTTGCAATGAATGAGGACGTCAAACTGCGTGTTACGTAACAGTCACATAGCATTTCAGACTTTCCGTTCTAGTGTTACCAACACATGGTGCACATCTTTTCCCATGCTTTCTGCATCTATTTATATTGGTGCTTTGGCTGGCAGTATGTAGATCCTTCATAGCTGGCAGTATGTAGATCCTTTATAGCTGGCAGTATGTAGATCCTTCATAGCTGGCAGTATGTAGATCCTTTATAGCTGGCAGTGTGTAGATCCTTCATAGCTGGCAGTGTGTAGATCCTTCATAGCTGGCAGTATGTAGATCCTTCATAGCTGGCAGTGTGTAGAGCCTTCATAGCTGGCAGTGTGTAGAGCCTTCATAGCTGGCAGTGTGTAGAGCCTTCATAGCTGGCAGTGTGTAGATCCTTCATAGCTGGCAGTGTGATCCTTCATAGATCCTTCATAGCTGGCAGTGATCCTTCATAGCTGGCAGTGTGTATCCTTCATAGCTGGCAGTGTGTAGATCCTTCATAGCTGGCAGTGTGTAGATCCTTCATAGCTGGCAGTGTGTAGATCCTTCATAGCTGGCAGTGTGTAGATCCTTCATAGCTGGCAGTGTGTAGATCCTTCATAGCTGGCAGTGTGTAGATCCTTCATAGCTGGCAGTGTGTAGATCCTTCATAGCTGGCAGTGTGTAGATCCTTCATAGCTGGCAGTGTGTAGATCCTTCATAGCTGGCAGTGTGTAGATCCTTCATAGCTGGCAGTGTGTAGATCCTTCATAGCTGGCAGTGTGTAGATCCTTCAGCTGGCAGTGTGTAGCCTGCTGGCAGTGTGTAGATCCTTCATAGCTGGCAGTGTGTAGATCCTTCATAGCTGGCAGTGTGTAGATCCTTCATAGCTGGCAGTGTGTAGATCCTTCATAGCTGGCAGTGTGTAGATCCTTCATAGCTGGCAGTGTGTAGATCCTTCATAGCTGGCAGTGTGTAGATCCTTCATAGCTGGCAGTGTGTAGATCCTTCATAGCTGGCAGTGTGTAGATCCTTCATAGCTGGCAGTGTGTAGATCCTTCATAGCTGGCAGTGTGTAGATCCTTCATAGCTGGCAGTGTGTAGATCCTTCATAGCTGGCAGTGTGTGGCAGATCCTTCATAGCTGGCAGCTGGCAGTGTGTAGATCCTTCATAGCTGGCAGTGTGTAGATCCTTCATAGCTGGCAGTGTGTAGATCCTTCATAGCTGGCAGTGTGATCCTTCAGATCCTTCATAGCTGGCAGTGTGTAGATCCTTCATAGCTGGCAGTGTGTAGATCCTTCATAGCTGGCAGTGTGTAGATCCTTCATAGCTGGCAGTGTGTAGATCCTTCATAGCTGGCAGTGTGTAGATCCTTCATAGCTGGCAGTGTGTAGATCCTTCATAGCTGGCAGTGTGTAGATCCTTCATAGCTGGCAGTGTGTAGATCCTTCATAGCTGGCAGTGTGTAGATCCTTCATAGCTGGCAGTGTGTAGATCCTTCATAGCTGGCAGTGTGTAGATCCTTCATAGCTGGCAGTGTGTAGATCCTTCATAGCTGGCAGTGTGTAGATCCTTCATAGCTGGCAGTGTGTAGATCCTTCATAGCTGGCAGTGTGTAGATCCTTCATAGCTGGCAGTGTGTAGATCCTTCATAGCTGGCAGTGTGTATTAAAGGCTTATTTATTTAGTAACAGCCAAATGCCAAATGTTATGTACTTTCATAACATGTATCTCATGTCATAAAATAAAACGGCCATACAAATGTGTACCTTGTTCTTGTGAAACCTCTTAGAAGTCAAGTACTCATGGAAATCAAATTCAAAAGTAAATCCATCCATTTACACCTGGTATGGAATTTAACCTATCAGGTATCCCAAATTCCCTAAAACACCTGTACACGGTGCTATCAATATGTTTTTAAATTGGTCCGGTATCCCTTTCCAGAACATCAAAACAGGGTGACAGTTTTTTATTTGTATTTAACAGTGCTATTGCTTTGAAAATGACCCGAGTTGTGCAAAGCACCATTGGCTTCACACTTCCCTATTTCTCCTTTCTCACTGTCAGATACCCACTTGTACTCATCATAGACCTCCTGTTTGGGCAGAGAGGTTTCTGGGTGTTCCTCTAGGTGACTGCGAATCCAGTTGAACGCGTGCATCTGTTGAGTGCGGCTTGATGACATGGAGCTCTGATCACTGCTAGAGAAAGCAGGAGAAAATAGGTTATTTACAATATAATCACAAAAAAAAACATTTACAGTCGGATCTACCTTTCCCGCCCCATTTTTCAAACGCAACCAACACACATCACCCCCATGTCTCTATGTTGTAAGTGAGAGAGGTTTATGTACCATGACAGTTCTCCAGGACTGGCAGACCCTCTCTCAGTCCTGATGGGCATCGTGTGGAGTGTTGGGGAGTTGAGGTGATGAGGATTAGATGTGGAGAACAAGTAGGAATTGATCATTGCTTTTCAATCAAGGTATGATATTGACAACATCAATGAGCAGTGTGTATTTGTCACCTGATGCTAAACTAACTTCAAGCCACTGCCCCTGGACACTTCTGTAGATGAGAGGATTGGATAAGTTCAAACAATGTGGGGAAATTCCTCTTAGCCTATCAGAAGTAAAGCTATTACAGTATTCCTTAGGCCTAATACATATCCAATCGTCTCAGATCTGCACACATTCCTAGGGAGTAGGGGCTTGGGTCATTTGGAATTAAGAGTGCGTATGTGTGTGTGTGTGTGTGTTACAGATCAAATATACATTAGAGAGAAGACAGGGCATAAATCTACACATATTTTGCAAAAAGGTCAAACATGAAGGGTTGAGGATAGATGTTATGAATAAGTTATTAAGTAAGGACTTTCTATCAGAACACACACAGGTGATAGTCATATGTGGGAAATCATTATCAAATCAACTAACGCAACAATAAAAAACAAAAGCACCAAAGCTTATTTGCTATTGAAGAGAGAATGTTTTAACACACACACACACACCCCTAACTGGTAGTCCAATATCAAATCAATCAACGCAATTATTTATTTTTTCATTTTTTAAAAACAGCCAAAGCCTATTTGCTCTCTAAGGGAGAGAGTATGGCATAATGAGCGGTTTGACTTAACCTCAGTCCAAGCTAATGTTGACAACCATTGTAGCATGTGGGGATAGGATAGGGTGCAGAACATTTATATTATGCTACTAGGCTAATGGATAATGGGGTAGATGAACATCAGGCTAAGTCATGTGCAAATGGCATGGAACTGCATCTAGACATGACACAAAACAAACTATGTTCAATCAAATGACAGAATGATCAATTACCTTTTTTCACTGTTGCTGGGACCAGAAGGCAACTTAAGGTAGAGGTAGAGTTTCTCGATGTCTGTAAACGTCTCCACATCTTGCTGTAAAAGCGGCGCACAGGGAAGAAGAGGGATTTAATAACAAACAGTAAGGATGCACGATATATCGGTGAACATATTGGAATCGGCCAATAATATCTAAAAATGCCAACATCGGTATCGGCCAGATGTCTAGTTTAAAGCCGATGTTAAAAACCGATGTCAAAGCTACCGTGCAGACCTATATAACGTAGGTACGTGACGTAATGACGCCACGTAAAATGTAGCGTTACACATGCAACACAGCATTCCTAACCTCGCCCACAATGTCTGCTGTGTGGATCGAGCAGTCAACAAGTCAAGCAGTCATTTGAAAGAGTAAGAACATTTCAGCGAGACAACTCAAAAGGCAAAACCCATTAAAGCCAAGATAATGGAAATGATTGTCCTTGACAATCAACTATTCTCTGTCGTGGGTGATGTTGGCTTTTGCCAACTGGTCGAGCACCGGTACACTACCAAGTGCGCTATTTTTCAGATGTTGCACTACAAGCAAGTTAAGAACAAATTATTATTTACAATGGCGGCCCGGACGACGCCCTATGGGACTCCCAATCACAGCCGTATGTACTACAGCCTGGATTCAAACCAGGGACTGTAGTCACGCCTTTTGCACAGAGATGCAGTGCCTTAAACATCTGCGTCCGTGTGTGTGTGTGTGTTAACTGAATGCTTAAAAGGCAGCAAAAATTGTAAATATCAGTAGTAGTTGTGTTCATGGTAGTCTTTCTCACTCCACTGATTTAACATGCTCTACTGATGTCTCTCTCAGACTGGCAGTCCAGTTCATGAGAAAGGAAATTATTATTTTCATTCTCACTACTAGAATAATCCACCAAGATACATTCCAAAGGCTGACCGGTTGCCTTTCACTCCAGTTTGAAGAGCATGAATAATACAGAACCGTTTCCTGTTTAAATGATCCATTCTTAGTCTATTCTCCACTGAGTGAAGTCAGGTGCTCTCATTGCTTCTGCTGTAGTAACACAGTGTTTAGTTGTACTATGTAGGGCTTGAGGCACCATCAGCGTAACATTTTTAATTCAAAAGTTATGAAATCTACGACAAAGACTTTTCAGTTCCAGTGAAACCTAAAACAACCATTTCAAACAATCCCCTTTAGTTTGGTTGGACTAGTTTGAACACTATCCGCACCTGGGAACGCATAGAACACCACATTTTTTTTGTCCAAGAAACACATTTTGTGCATGGGCACGTATTTGTTTTAGGAGTTTTAGTTCACTACTGCTCAAAATGTGTAAAAACACCCTAAAAGACAACAGTCTTCAGGAACAACCCCCCCCCCCCCCACCCCCACAGGAAAACAAAAACATGGATGATCCTGCAAATGAGATTAGGGATGTAAAGGAGAGATTAAAAAATCCGGGAAGAGAAGGGGTGGAAGTTGCGGCAGAGAGAACCACTGTTCTTGTTGAGGTCTCGTTCAGAAGGATCCTGGATGCATCCTGATAAACAGTGCTCAAGCTAAGATCAATGTGGACGAGTGTCAGGATAAACAAAATTACAAAAAAACATTCAACCTCTTGGATTCTGAATGTTTCTAAAACGTGTGTGTGCAACAAATACCACAGGGTGTTAAAGATCAACACAGGGGGTCCTCATCCCTGCCACAATGACAAAAGCCATGAGGAAATCTCTTAATGAGATCAAACAAATGTTTCCATCGAGGGGACAGGGTTAGTGTGTGTGTGTATTGAGAGCTCCTAAGGATTTTTTCACACTTGGTCCCTTTTAGCAACAACAAAAAAATTCAGTGCAGTTCACTTAATTTTGGTGCAGTGTGAACACTTCAAAGGAACTCAGGCCCCTCAAAAGAGTCCCTGAAGCGACCGGAGACCATCTCGAAAGGTGGTCTGAGTTCGGTTCTCTAGAAATCCGACAGTCCGGTTCCATTTTTTAGGGCAATGTCAACACCAAAATTCCCACACCACACACTAGACTACTGCACATCTCGTGTTGTTTTTGGATATCGTTTTGGGATATTGATTTTAGCCCTTGTCAAGGATGCACAGAAATACCAAAATGTGTGTGGAGTTATGTTCAGATTATTTGTTTGAAATGTGATCTATGGGCTAAGAGATTGTGGGGTTTGAAGTGTGAGAAGACAACATGAGACATATGATATCTGTTCTTTTAAAGAGGACTATGTGGGAAAATCCCCTATGAGAAGACCTTGAAGGAACATGAGGATAAATATGAGGTGATGGATCCCTGCAATATCCAGAGGGGGTTGTTGCAGCTACCATGGGACAGTGTTATAACTTTAAAACACTGATACCTGCTAACCTAACAAACAGACAGTCTTTGGGGGTGGAACAAAATGCATTTTAAAGTTCCATGTGAATGCAGATGATTAGGGAGTCACACATACAAGATAGATGCCTTAGGGCTGTAGCCCAGCTACCCAAGTCTATGACGTTTTACAAAACGTCAACAAACATTAACTGGGATGATGGTTTATGTATTAGGAAGCAATTTCACTGAGAGACTTTGGAAGGCATGCCAACAATTTTGGGGTGGGGCACGTGCAGCACTGGGTCTCACAGATGTCGTGACAGAGGGGCTTTGGGGCTGTATTACTCCATGATCTGATCTCCACTGCTCAGTGACCACCTCCACTCCCCGCCTGGGCAGAGCACTAACAGAAATACAACAGCAAGTGGCCACGTATGCCACAGATAAGTACAACTTACAACAGTAAACAAAGCAAGCAAGCACTGGATCACGCTTGCACTCTTATTCACTGTCGGTTTCTCGCTTTAACCTCCCTCTCAATCACACATAGACACAAGCTTTGAAACGTGCTGGCACACACACACACACAGTTAAATCCCAGTGGATTGATGGGGAATTGAGAAATTGTATGGTTGAGAGGGAGGAGGCAAAAGGTATGGCAAATAAGTCTGGCTGCACAACTGATTGGCAAACGTATTGCAAATTGAGATATGTGACTAAACTGAATAAAAAGAAGAAACTACACTATGAAACTAAGATAAATGACAAAGAACAATAGTAAAACGATTTGGATCCATAATAAATACACATTGCTAAGCTCAGCTGTGAAACACATTGGCTAATAGACAGACGCGAAAAATAAACAAAGCACAATCTCTATCTCTCACCCTCTCTCTACCCCAGTACTACAATGGATGGTGGGTGCCAGTTGAACCCAACCCAGTTCAGTGTTTGGAGAATGGCTGGGCCCAGAGCTACAAACAGAAACAGCCCTCTCCAACACGCTGTTTCAAAGGGAATAGGGAAGATGATAGGGTGGGGCAGGGGTGATTTAAATTCTGCTGGAGTAGAAGGCGGCAGACGAGAGACTTTGGCTCCAGGCACGACTCTCCAACACGGAGCGCGAGGGCCCTGCAGGGGGGAGGAGCAGGCTCCCACATCACGTTCTGGATTCTTGATGATCTGAAGGGGCCTATGGTGCCTCTGACTACTACACAATATTCACTGTTTTAAAACAGTAACCAACATGTAGTACGATTGTTTTTTCTAGCACCTAATTGTTATATTTTTTACAAAAACTATTTAGAGGCAAACACTTAAATGAATGTTTATTTAATATGAAGCTGTGAGTGCAATGCACTATTTCAATACCGATTGATGGATCATGACAACATCTAAAAGCAGAAGGGATACAGACATGGCATTTCAATGACCCAACCAACCCCCCCATAGAGGAAGTCATCGGAGGTAGCAATAATCCGAGGAATACCTAATCCGGGGGCTAGCAGAGCGGAGCGGGCAGTTAAGCTCTCGTAAACAAGCTTTTGTTTAAATGGTGTCTCCTATAGGACACCAACGCTAGGGACCACCAGACCAGTGCTTTACATTGTGGTGCAGACTGCAGTGGACAGCCAAAACTGCCCAAATGTCCAGAGCAGCATCTCTGACACCAACATTATGGAAAAGAGTTAAACACACAACACATGACCATAAAGAGAAGCTCTGGGTGCCATAGCAGGGAGGGGACAAGCATTCAAACACAGAGATGCTGACAAGTGTGTCTTAACGGCATGAGTGCACAGAGCCAGACAGCCATAGTTGGGTCTGGGGGGGGTGTTTGTGCGCAGCGCAAGGCAGACTGAGTTAAACTGAAATCCCCTGTCGTTAACCCTTTCCCCTGGACTGGCCTCTGCTAGCGGTGTGGTCAGCAGCCCCCGTCAAACATAGTCAAACATAGCCGTCAAACATAGCGCCCCCCCCTTCAATTGGTTTCTAAGAATAGAAGTATTCGCCCCTCTGTCTTCTCTATATTCACTTCTTTGTTGCTAGGGGAACAGGAGCTCGCCAATAGCTAAAGTTATCAGCCACTGAGCAGAGTTAGCGATTGGGGAGGGTAAACACATACATACAGACGTCGTGGAGCCAACTGGACTCTCCTTTTTAGAAGGAGGTAGGTTATCGTTAGAAGGGGAAATCGACCAATTGTTGGACCAAACCTCAAATGCAAAAGGCAAGTTGAAACTACTTGTTGTCAGAGGTTGAAATGATCTTTCGGCTTTGTTGTCGTGAGAGGCAGGGGGAGGGGATTGGTGTCTGAGTGGGAAGGTGCACACAGCACAGAAGGATCGAAGGAGACGAGACCAAAAAGACAAATGCTCATAAAAACTGAAAACATTAAAACATACATTCAAATTAATTCCATATAGTCGCCCAGCCCTGCTTCTGTAGTCATTCAACTTCAGCCACTTAGACCTTACATCTCTGAAATTAATTTAGACTTTGACTGGCCTGAAGACCCTACAAACTACAGCACCCTTCACAGGGGCAAGGGTCCACACTTGGATGACAATCCTAAATGAGTCAGTGTCAGCAGACAGTCTACACTCCCCTGCAACTTCACACGGCCATGGTTAAATACCCATCCACCACCATCCATAATCATATCAGTCTCCTCGGTACCAACAACATCAACAGAACAATTATAGCCTGGTTGTATTCTCACGCCAACAACACTATAGCTTTTTGTTGGATGAAAGACAAGTTCATAAATGGCAGTTACACAACTAGCTATGCTATGTGTCGGCAAAACTGAGCTATGGCGTCAACCCGACAACTTTATTACCGAGCCTGATAGCATCTAGGAGAATGAACTAGACGTGAGAGGAACCGGATTGGTTGTGTTGAGGCTCAAAGAAACTGAAAGCTATTAGAGGAAACGATAACACACAGGGAGAAAAAAATGGTAATTAACAGGTTAAGCCTCTGGTTACATTGGCCTGATACTGTACATTATCTACTTTGTATTCTCTCTCTCTAAGAACCACTAACCCCTGAGTCTTCCAACTAAACCCAAAGCTCTACAGCGAATTAATATTCACACAAAGGGCAACTATAACTGAGGACATCTGAAAAGAACCAGTTTGATATGAGGCCAGACATCAGAAAGAGATGCATCATGCAGACCCTGATGGTGGAAGCCTAGTAATAGTACTAAGACATTACTAGTGGAGCGAGGGCTGGGCATTAGTGATTCAACACACACACAGATGGGTTACTCCTTAGAAAGACTAAAAACAGCCACCTCTCCCCAGAGACCACTCTCACATCTCCATAAGACACAGTCTGAGGCAGGAAACAACCACAGTGTATCAACACAAGTTTCATTATTGATGTGTGTTCTACTTATCACCTCCGCTGACACATTCAAAGTCTGTAAATGAAAACAGAGGGAGAGAGAGAGCAGTTAATATTAGACACTAGTGCTTTCCCATGTCCTCTAGAAATCCTTAAGAGGCAAAGAAAACAAAGTCTGTCGGAATTGAAAAACACAAGACCCTTGTGGAATACAACTGAAGGCATTAACCTTTAATGAGCGCAGCTGATGCAAGGTATTGTTTGAGATTGCAACATTTAGCACCGTAAGGCTGACTGGAGCACGGGAGCTGACTGGAGCACGGGAGCTGACTGGAGCTGACTGGAGCACGGGAGCTCATGCATGTTTTGCTAACTCTGGCACCTGCCACGAACATGCAGATTTGTGTGAAACTTTAGGACTCCAGGGATTCTGGATTCGGAACTTAACAGTACACGAGACAGGACTTTAACCACTGGGATTGGGGTTCCCTCTCACTGAGGAGGAAGAGAGGCAAGGCAGGTCAAGGAAAACAAACAACTGTTGACCTGAGCCTGAGTGCAAAACACAGGTTACTATGTGGCAGTGGTGGTGGGTGATTTGATTGCTTTGACAGGTCTAGCCGTCTATCCTCAACATACCTCTTGGTAAGATATACCTCTGACAAGCTGAAGCCCAGCCTGCAGTATTGAGTAAACACAGCAGGTTTCCCAGAGTAACTAGAGTGTAGCCTTGACCTCTGATCATTCTCCTGCCTCACCTGGTGGCAATGCACTGGATCTTACCTCAGTGTTGTATAGCACCCATCTCTATTGACAGGCAAAATATTTCTATACTTGCTCAATTACAGTACATAGGGCCAAATCCTCACATGAACACACGTACACATCTTGAACTTTCAGGTAAGCCATGTGCTGCAGATGAGTTATGTTCAAGTATGTCAAGGTGGGTTTTAGATGATAATGTATGTTCAATCACACCGTGGTTGACTGAATTTCAGTTGAAGGCCAGAACCTGAGAGAAAAAAAACACAAAGGGCTAAAAAGACGAGGTGATGACAAAGGGACATGACCACAACACCAAACACAGATGTAAATCATTTCATCCCATCTTCTGGAGACCATTACGAGCCAAATACGGTGTAGTATAACTATAGGACTCATGACGTAAGATTAAATGGGTTAGTGGAGTTTCAGTGAGATCATTCAACAGAACTGAGCAGTATTTTATGGTCAGCAATGGCTGTTTCATAACAGGGCTACTTTCAGCTCTGACATCAAGTGTAGTATAAATAAGTCAAACATAGGACCACCTGTTTAAATACTACAGA
The DNA here is from genome assembly GCF_023373465.1 of Oncorhynchus keta. Lineage (NCBI taxonomy): Eukaryota > Metazoa > Chordata > Actinopteri > Salmoniformes > Salmonidae > Oncorhynchus > Oncorhynchus keta. Next base: position 70,793,244 of record NC_068422.1, on the reverse strand, counting down.
CAGTAGATGGCAATGCTGCTTCTCTTCATCCTCTAACAGTCTCACGACACTGGCGAAGAGGTGAGATAAGCACAGAGATTACATTTCAGAAACCTAAAATTGACCTTACTCAAGTCAAAAACCCACCTTAAACTTTGGGGGGAAAAGTTGAACAATTATGAACAGAGCATACATTGTGGTTAAAGGCTTTATGACAAGGAAGACTCACCAAAATATTGTCCACCTTTGACTGTACAGATTTACTGAAAAAAAGAGAAACAGAAGACAAATTAGTATGACGCAAGTGTAACGTGAGCACCATGCATACACCGGATGTATTAATAAATCATTGTAACGTAAGGCATGAGACAACCCTCTCACCAGCTTCTCCCTGGTCGTAACCAATATATCCTAGGAACACGTTGTCATATGTAAAAATGGAGACAGACACTACATAAATGTTCTATAGCACTCAATGCCTATTTATAACACCTCCCTCAGAAAGTCATTGAGGGGACTTCAATCCAGTACAAACCGGTATCTAGGCCTTATCCATATAAAAGTACTGTAAAATCTGACTTGACCTCAAGGCAATATACTGCTAGAATTACAGAAAGGAAAGTCAACCTATCACTAAATTATCCCACAGCATATTAGTCAAAGGACCTATAGGAGACAGACAAGCTCTCTCAGACAGACAGTTAAAATCAAATAGAGAAAACAGACTCACTGACTGTTGGTTACAATAGTTCATTAAACCAGCTACAGTTCCCCACAGTGGAGTGAGTGAAGAGGCTGCTAAATGCTTTTACAGTCAGAGATTCGTGGCCCCTTGCTGAGTCCGCCCACTCAAAAACAACACACATCTACTCCCATAGCCTAAATTGACCCAATTTCCTCTCCATAGCCTTCAGAAATGTCACGTGAGGCAAGGCCTAGACATTGGTGTGAACCACAACACAACTCAAAAGGTTAATTGAGAGATGCAGAATTGAAAGCACTTTCTCTCACTCAGTATGCGTGTGCCTACACATTCTGCAGCTCAAGAGGTGCGTGGTCCATGACAATTCAACTGAACCACATGGTAAATCCCTCTCTGTGTGGCTCAGCCCACATTCAAGTCAGTTTACCTGGATAACATAGTAGTAGGAGATAGTAACTTGGCTCTCATGCAATGGCCTCTCATACAACTAAGAATCAATGCATGAACTGGTCATAATGAGGCCGGCTGCTTCTATTTGATCATCTATTACAATGAAGGGGCAGAACCTAGGACTTACTTATTTGTTAAGTAAAAGTCAGGCAGACTGAGGGGCTGTTACTAGGTTACTCAGGGCAAATCAGAATCAGGAGACTGTTATTAGCTGTGACAGAGAAAGTAAAGCTTTAATGGACTGTTACTAGGTGAGGCCAGGATTTCTCAGTGTTGATAATAAGCAGGTCTGCCAGGTTCCTCTCATTAAGCTGTTTCTAGGTAAGGCCAGGCAGGTACCGAGAGAGTGCCTCGTTAAGTCATTGTTGCTGTGGGGAGCTGGGAGGGGATTGGGAAAGGGGAAGACAGGATTTAGATTCTCCCTGCCGGCTCCTTACTGCACATCACTCAAGTTTTAAAATGTTCTGCAGCAATTATGCCCCAGTTCTGGTCACACAGAGCCCCTGACTGAGCATGACCTAACAAGCTCTATCTAGAATTACTTAGTCTGGACTAGAACCTCACTTGGCAGGGTACACAATAATGTTGATGACTGGTATTACAAAGTGGGTTTAGGGGTAAATCAACCTGCAGTATAAAAATGGCACCGATTCCTCCGACTTAAAAAAAAAAAAAGTCAGAAAAATAACATTCCTGTGGATCAGAGTGGAGTGTGTTTGTATTCCTCTAGAAAAGCCATCCCTGTCCCTAAATTCTGAGTTTGGTGATGTTCATGTGAAACATGGACTCATTGCCATGCAATGTACCTACGTTGAGACTGTACGTACGTTGAGACTGAGGAAGTTTGGTTTCTAAACACATCCTGTTGAACCCTGGGCTGGCAGTAGAGGAGTTCAGCTCTGAGGGATGAACCCCCTCACACTGCGTGTTGGTCTCATTCATCTATATCCAAGGTGCACCAGGTCACTGAGGTAAACTTCAACATGTCTGATCTAATTATTTTAGTTTATTTAGTGGCATGCACCAACCGCCACAGCTTGAGATTTACATGATTGATTCTATATATTTGCAGGATTTTGTCTCACAAAAACATTTCTGCACTAAGCAACTAACTGCTGCATGTATTGAATTACTCTTAGTTACCCCATTCAGAAACCCTTCAATGATCATCAACTAATGTGCCTACATCTACCACACCAGATTTTATTTCAGCCTTTTAATAAATCATTCTGAAACATTGAGAGAGATAAGAACCAAGTCAAAACACAAATCAACATTAGAAAATGATAACTGGTAATATGACCTGACATGTTCAAATAATTCACATCTTTTGAAATAATAAACACTAAAATGTAACATGTGTATAGTTTTTTCCTGAAAAGCACCCTGATTTCCAAAAGCAGCAGAGCAGACTCTCCCACCCCCCCAGCTGGCCCCTCCTGCACTCCCCCCTATTGAACGTAAACAGTCAGAGCTGGCAGGAAGGGGCAGCCCCGGAGGCTCACTGTCTGCCACCCTCCCTCAATATGGCCGCTTCAGGGAGAAATTGGATTGCCTGACATTCACCTCTAAACCTCAGCAACCGCAGACAGTATAGCCTGACACTCGGGAAGGCTGGAGCACAAAAGCTGTGCTATTCTGAATTATCAATGTGGGGAGACCCTCCAACGGCGAGCCTCTCTGAACCTCTCTGATCTCATATTCTTCCGCTAGAGTGGTGATGGTGAATATTTTAAACTGAAGCCTGACATACCATCAGAACAGCCACCAAATTGTGTGTGTAGCAGATACAGCCCACTACTACGACTGGGAGTTACAGTTGGCCTATAATCAGATCGAAAACATAACTTTCACAGAGGTTTAAAGACAGTAGGTCAACTGTTAAATAGAGCCACCAAAGACATGACATCCCTTCACTCGAGTCTCCCAAATGCTTTAACGAGCACTTCAGAAAACAATATTTTGTTACATTAACTTTAGCAATATTTAGGGCTGCCCCCATTTAGTCGACTGGTCGATTGTTTGGTCGATAGGCTGTTGGTCGACCAAGATTTCTTTAGTCGAGCAGTGACGAACACTAAAAACATGGTGTACAAGACAACTGTTCGATTTGCGCGTGTCTGAGTAGACTAATCCATTGTGCAGGCCATAACAGTCCATCACTATAAGACATGTGTTACTGAAATTGTATATGGTTAAGGACAGCGGTGCAACGCTAATAAAAAATATTATTTTATATCAAATGCGCTTTCTCCCACGTTTGATAGTGGTCGCTTTCCACGGTTCTGAAATATTAGTGCGCTGTTGAATTGGCGCCTTTTCTTAGACCATTTTGCTATGTGCATAATAGCTCAATTAACCAGTATATTGGTGTTGAAAACAATGCGGCAGAGGCAGCAGTGGAGATAAGATATGAGAAAACAGCACTTACCTAATTGTCTAAAGAAAAGTGAGTAGAGAGCAAACCAACCTAATTAGGTCTATAATCAATAGCCTAACTGTTAAATGTGCCTGGCTTTATAAATCATCCATACAGTTGATGTCGGCAGTTTACATACATTTAGGTTGGAGTCATTAAAACTCGTTTTTCAACCACTCAACACATATCTTGTTAACAAACTATAGTTTTGGCAAGCCGATTAGGACATCTACTTCGTGCATGACAAATAATTTTTCCAACAATTGTTTACAGAAAGATTATTTCACTGTATCACAATTCCAGTGGGTCAGAAGTTTACATACGCTCAGTTGACTATGCCTTTATACAGCTTGGAAAATTCCAGAAAATGTCATGGCTTTAGAAGCTTCTGATAGGCTAATTGACATCATTTGAGTCTATTGGAGGTGTACCTGTGGATGTATTTCAAGGCCTACCTTCAAACTCAGTGCTTCTTTGCTTGACATCATGGGAAAATCAAAAGAAATCAGCCAAGACCTCAGACAAAAAATTGTGGACCTCCACAAGTCTGGTTCATCCTTGGGAGCAATTTCCAACGCCTGAAGGTACCACGTTCATCTGTACAAACAATAGTAAGCAAGTATAAACACCATTAGACCACGCAGCCGTCATACCGCTCAGGAAGGAGACGCGTTCTGTCTCCTAGAGATGAACGTACTTTGGTGCGAAAAGTGAAAATCAATCCCAGAACAACAGCAAAGGACATTGTGAAGATGCTGGAGGAAACAGGTACAAAAGTATCTATATCGACAGTAAAACGAGTCCTATATCGACATAACCTGAAAGCCCACTCAGCAAGGAAGAAGCCACTGCTCCAAAACCGCCATAAAAAAAGCCAGACTACGGTTTGCAACTGCACATGGGGACAAAGATCGTACTTTTGGGAAAAATATCCTCTGGTTTGATGAAACAAAAATATAACTGTTTGGCCATAATGACCTTCGTTATGTTTGGAGGAAAGAGGGGGAGTCTTGCAAGCCGAAGAACACCATCCCAACCGTGCAGCACGGGGGTGGCAGCATCATGTTCCCCAGGGTGCTTTGCTGCAGGAGGGACTGGTGCACTTCACAAAATAGATGGCATCATGAGGGAAGATAGTTATGTAGATATTTTGAAGCAACATCACAAGACATCAGGGAGGAAGTTGAAGCTTGGTCGCAAATGGGTCTTCAAAATGGACAATGACCCCAAGCATACTTCCAAAGTTGTGTCAAAATGGCTTAAGGACAACAAAGTCAAGCTATTGTAGTGGCCATCACAAAGCCCTGACCTCAATCCTATAGAAAATTTGTGGGCAGAACTGAAAAAGCATGCGTGAACAAGGAGGCTTACAAATCTGACTCAGTTACACCAGCTCTGTCAGGAGGAATGGGTCAAAATTCACCCAACTTATTGTGGAAGGCTACCTGAAATGTTTGACCCAGGTTAAACAATTTAAAGGCAATACTACCAAATACTAATTGAGTGTATGTAAACTTCTGACCTACTAGGAATGCGATGAAAGAAATAAAAGCTTAAATAAATCACTACTATTTTTCTGACATTTCACATTCTTAAAATAAAGTCATTTAAAGGGTAGATTGAACTAATGTATTGCAGCCTTATTTGCCAAAAATTTCAGGACATTCCTGAAGCCACCATGCCAATTGCACACTCCCTCAAAACTTGAGACATTTGTGGCATTGGGTTTTGTGACAAAACTGCATATTTTTGAGTGGCCTTTTTTTGTCCCCAGCACAAGGTGCACCAGTGTAAAGATCAAGCTGTTTAATCAGCTTCTTGATATACCACACATGTCAGGTGGATGGATTATCTTGGCAAAGGAGAAATACTCACTAACTGGGATATACATTTGTGCACAATATTTCAGAGAAACAAAGCTGTGTGTGTGTATGGAACATTTCTGGGATCTTTAAAAAAAATAATGTTTTGCCCTTTTTCTCCCCAATTTTGTGGTATCCAAGTGGTAGTTATAGTCTTGTCTCATCGCTGCAACTCCCGTACGGACTCGGTAGAGGCAAAGGTCGAGAGTCATGCGTCCTCCGAAATACAATCCAACCAAGCTACACTGCTTCTTCACACAATACCCACTTAACCCGGAAGCCAGGCACACCAATGAGTTGGAGGAAATGCCATACACCTGGCGACCGTGTCAGCGTGTGCTGCGCCCGGGCCCGCCACAGGAGTTGCTAGTGCACGATGGGACAAGGACATCCCTGGTGGCCGAACCCTCCAACTAACCTGGACGACACTCGGCTAATTGTGCGCTGCCCCATGGGTATCCAGGTCGCGGCCGGCTGCGACAGAGTTTGGACTCAAACCCAGAATCTCTAGTAGCACAGCTAGCACTGCAATGCATCGTGCCACTCAAGAGGCATGACCAACACTTTACATGTTGCGTTTATAGTGTTGTTCAGTATAAAAACTGCCAAATCAATCCTCAGTCTCCCACTGACTCGAGAGACATGCAAAGCTCTCATCATAACTTTCCAAAGGGCAGTGCAGCGCCACCAGAACCAAGCCAAGGACAGATCTTTTCCATGGGAGGCAGCATTTACTTCTGTGCCAGCTCTCCAAATGTAGATCATAGGTATCATCTATCACTCAGGCTGTACTCACCCAGTCAAGTGTAATGGGCACCATTCAGGACTCAAACATGTAGGTTAACATTAGGGCAATTCTATGGTAACAGAATGATGCCGAGACAGAATCTTCACCTTAATATGCATGCCAAAGAAAAACCATTGATTGCAAAGTTAAACAAACCATACAACTCTATGCACAAGGACAATGTTCAACAATTTCCACTGACAATGTTACAAAAACACATTTACTTGAAGAACAGTGCAGATGTGAAGTTGTGACAAATGACGGTAGAAAACTGTGACCAAGTTCTCCAAAAACTAGAGGTCGACCGATTGATCGGAATGGCCGATTAATTGGGGCCGATTTCAAGTTTTCATAACAATCGGAAATCTGTATTTTTGGAAGCCGATTTTGCCAATTAAAAAAAATATTTTTTACAACTTTATTTAACGAGGTAAGTCAGTTAAGAACACATTCTTATTTTCAATGATGGCCTAGGAACGGTGGGTTAACTGCCTTGTTCAGGGGCAAAACGACAGATTTTTTTAACCTTGTCAGCTCAGGGATTCAATCTTGCAAATTTACGGTTAACTAGTCCAACGCTCTAACCACTTGCCTGTTTCGTGAATGCAGTAAGAAGCCACGGTAAATTGCTAACTAGCATTAAACTTATCTTATGAAAACCAATTTGCCAGAATTATACGTAATTATGACATAACATTGAAGGTTGTGCAATGTAACAGCAATATTTAGACTTAGGGATGCCATCCGTTAGATAAAATACAGAACGGTTACGTATTTCACTGAAAGAATAAACGTTTTGTTTTCGAAATGATAGTTTCCGGATTCAACCATATTAATGACCTAAGGCTCGTATTTGTGTGTGTTATTATGTTATAATTAAGTCTATGATTTGATAGAGCAGTCTGAGTGATGGTAGGAACCAGCAGGCTCGTAAGCATTCATTCAAACAGCACTTTCGTGCGTTTTGCCAACAGCTCTTCGCAATGATTCAAGCATTGCGCTGTTTATGACTTCAAGCCTATCAACTCCCGAGATTAGGCTGGTGTAACCAATGTGAAATGGCTAGCTCGTAAGCGGGGTACGCGCTAATAGCGTTTCAAACTTCACTCGCTCTGAGACTTGGAGTAGTTGTTCCCCTTACTCTGCATGGGTAAAGCTGCTTCGAGGGTGGCTGTTGTCAATGTGTTCCTGGATCGAGCCCAGGTAGCGGCGAGGAGAGGGTTGGAAGCTATACTGTTACATTGGCAATACTAAAGTGCCTATAAGAACATCCAATAGTCAAAGGTATATGAAATACAAATCGTATAGAGAGAAATAGTCCTATAATAACTACAATTTAAAACTTCTTACCTGGGAATATTGCGGCAGGTTAGCCTAGTGGTTAGTGTTGACTAGTAACCGGAAGGTTGCAGGTTCAAATCCCCGAGCTTACAAGGTACAAATCTGTCGTTCTACCCCTGAACAGGCAGTTCACCCACTGTTCCTAGGCCGTCATTGAAAATAAGAATTTGTTCTTAACTGACTTGCCTAGTTAAATAATGGTTAAAAAAATATTGAAGACTCATGTTAAAAGGAACCACCAGCTTTCATATGTTCTGAGCAAGGAACTTAAATGTTAGCTTTCTTACATGGCACATATTGCACTTTTACTTTTTTCTCCAACACTTTGTTTTTGCATTACTTAAACCAAATTGAACATGTTTCATTATTTATTTGAGGCTAAATTGATTTTATCGATGCATTAAGTTAAAACAAGTGTTCATTCAGTATTGTTGTAATTGTCATTATTACAAAGTAATTGTTATTTATTTTTGAAAATAAACAAACAAATAAATAAAAAATAAATAAAATAATAATAAAAAAAATCGGTGGATTAATCGGTATCGGCTTTTTTTGGTCCTCCAATAAATCGGTATTGGCGTTGAAAATCATAATCGTTCGACCTCTACCACATACACAAAAGTATCTAGATACATAGACTCGTCTTGAAAGGGAAAGATGCGCATCCCTAATAATTATGGATATATGATCTATTCATTGCGATGTTATTTGAACAGGTACACAAAAAAGGTATAAAAATGTACTATCCTCCTTTGCATGTTTGGGTATTGTTTTACACATTAGAATAATAGCCAATATGCTCCCCCCAAACAAGACCACATTTGGTTGGTACGGACCAGACCATATGTGAACCAATCATATAAGTCTCTCAAGTTGACATCATAGTAGAGCACAGTAAAGTACAGTACATTATACTGTACTCTAGTGTGCTTTAATCCCTGTACAGTGCTGTTTTGTATTGATATCGACTCTACATTTATTTACTGTATGTACTGCAATGTGCTGTCTAAACTTGTGAAACATGTCTAAAATTCAACTACTTTTCAACAGTTATGCACATCCGGTGCTCAGTGGTTGAGGACGCTGGTTACAGTAAATGGAAACAGAGGGGGCTTATTAGGTAGGTGTCAGTAAGAGCCAGGAGAGATGACATTGACTGAGTGAAAGAGAGAGGGGCTGTCTAGACTTTTCACAATTATGAGCTGAATATAACAGTATGCCAGTGGAAGGAAGGACAGTAGCAGGTGAACCAACTGTGGTTTGTGACTACTATCATTTCCCATTTTATCCAATTCAATTGCAGTAATTCTGTTATTGATTTGTCAGTCATTCTGTTACAGATTTCGTAACAGAATGACATTTTAAATGTGCATTTTTTTGTTGTAAAAGAATGACAAGTCACGAGGCAATATTTCTTCAACTTACAGAAGGCAAATAATTTCAGCAAAATTAAATACAAAATGCAACAATATTGTGTTTTAATGTTATTCTAATAGCTTTTAAGACTTCTGGCAGACGTCCAGGTTAGGGGAGGGTTTGGCCTGGGTAGGCCATCATTGTTAATAAGAATTTGTTCTTTACTGACTTGCCTAGTTAAATAAAGGTTAAAAATAATAATTTAAAAACATGTTGTTTTCTAAGACCCCTTTGTTTGACCTGAAATCAAAGGCTTTGCTTATTCCTAAATTTAAGGGTGGAAATTTGTTTTTAAAAAGCTATATGCCTTAATTAAAAATATATAGAGTCAACCTTCATTTGATGTGCTCCTATGAACTTCACATGTTGGTGCTCGTGAGTCCTATAACATGGAAATGGCCATTACAAAATCTTCCATGGTATTTCAAAATACTACTACATTAGTTGTCATCTCATAAAGGGAGTTCCAACACTTCCCCTGTAATAAAAAAGGAAGAAGCAAAACAATTATTTCCATGTTTTAAATGTATTTGCACTATTCCATAACAATGTCTGATGTTGACCATAAAACATCAAGTCAATGTTTTGATGATGGAACTTATGCCCATCAAAATAGGGAAGTGATATCCCATGGATGGATCCATGTCATCCAGAGCAGCCACATTCCTTCACACTGGTTTGGGGGTAGCACTGGGGGACACTGGCATTACAGCAGATTACTGTGCAGAGAATCAACAAATATACTGTAGTGTATTTTCCGATGATTAACATAAGCCTATGTTAATGGTGGCATTTTGCAATTTGTGACTAGGCTATGGTTACATGTTACCCAAGTTGTTCAATATTTTTCATATGATGTCCATGAAGATTAGAAATGTTTATAAAAAAAGTGCCAGTCATGACTTTCCCAATGTTGTAATTTGACAGAAAAACAAACAGTCTGTGTGCTTCAGTTCTTGACATGCCACTATATATAATCTAAAACCATTTACACAATATTGCAACAAAGACAAATCACAAGTCGGTTCTGAATGATTGTGCACCACATAATATGGTGATATCAAGTTATAGACAATGAACATTTAAGTATGATTATCTGAAACATCAGTCAACAACAGTTCAAGTGCAAAAAGCAAACCACATCTATTAACATATTATGGTTCCTGGTGATACTTCATAATTCATGTAGGGAGTTTCTATATGAAACCAAAGGATCAGACAACAGGTGAAACGTGCATAAAAGTAAAATCACCATATTATTCAGTGTGCAAATTGAGTATATAATTCTGGAAGCTGACTGAGGAATGAGTGCAAAAATCTTTACCTAGAGATATGTGAAGTGATTAATGTTGAATGTTGGCGAATAATATTTTGCAGGCATGTACTGATACAACATGCGAGTCATTATTATGTATGAAAATATGCTAAGGTGCAGGGCAGGCTGTGTTATTATTACCATAGCCATTTATACCGCCATGGATTTGAAATACATGTTGAGACATGCAAAAAAACAATGATTGCGGTTTTCAACCCAGTTAGCCAGTTGTGCACGCCTGCACTTTCTCCCATAAACTAACTTCGTTATAAGGCGGGCAAGCGTACTAGCTACATACTATTCTGTTTTCCCGAAATTACCCAAATTGGCTAGAGTGCGTGCACTAATGAGGATACGGAAACCTTGCACAAGTCCAGCCCAGCTTGCTAGTGTTTAGTTACCAACCGTGAGGTTTCTTGCAGCACCCGGGTTGTGAATAATCACCCATTTGGACCATTCCAGACCTGTCCACCACAACGAAAAAGGCAGCGATAACTTGCTGCTTAATGTCATGAAGTTGTGTTCGACAATTTATAGTAAACAATATTAGCTCTTGGTACCAGGAAAGTCACGAAAAACTGTAAAAAGTGTCATATTGTCAACGCCAATCACAAAGGTTGACATGTTTACGTTTATGGAAATGGACGAAGGAGGCAACACTGTAGCTGCAAGTTAGTAATGAGCTGGCTAATTAAATAAATGGGCTAGCTAGCTAGATGTAGCCACACTATAATGGCAAAACATATGGAGCTGGCTCAACTAATGTATGTTAACTAAGCTAGCTATCTGGCTAGCAATCAAAGTAGCACAATGCTAGCTAATGGTCCTCCTTACCAGATGGAATTCTTTATTTTGAGCTGCAACGCACTGGCCTCAGTCCCTTGCAGTCCAGGAACTAGGGATGGTAAGGTGCTTATTCCAGAGCCCAGCTTCGGGTGCTGATCATGTTGTTGTTGATCCTCAGTCATCACGATGAGTTTCAGGATGGGAGGAAAGGGATCTTTAACATGCAGGCCTCAACCTGGACCTCTAGAAAGCAGTTATTTTCCTAATGTACATTACGGACCCACCCGTTCTCATTTGCGATATACGTGGCCTCAGTTCCAAGGTAGAAACGGTGCCGGGAAAACATAGTTAGACAGTTAATTTCGAACACCATGCACAGACATGTTTTAAAAGGTGTAGAGGAATACAAAATGCAGGCTTTCGCCAGGGTTCTGTCGCAGCCTTTTGGGACGACCCGTGCGTTTGCAAACACTAGTGGTGGAAGTGTTTGTGATGCTGACTAGTATTCTGCCAGCAGCACGCAAAGTGACGTCACGTTGTATGTTAATGAGGAAACCTCCTAAATAAAAGCCCGCATTTCAAAACCTTGCAATGTGGATAACTCATTCAAAAGATGTTTACTTTTAACATTTTTTTTGTCTCTACGAACCAAATATGTGTAATTTTGGAGGGGGACTGTGTCGCACGGCCTACTACTGCTGGCTTTTCACTCCGTCTCCTCCATAGCAATATACTGTAATAGATTTTACATGGGAAACATATTGGCTTGTAGAGAGAACCTTTCTATCTGTCTCAGCTAAAGTGGCATGGGAAATACTCAGTAGGGTCATGGTTAGTTTTGGAGTGGGACTGTGTTGTACATACACAGGAAGTAGGGGTGATGCAGGACCCATTGAACAATCGGAATACTATTTAATTACAATTTTAAAATCACAAAAGAAAAAAATCACTGGGCCTTTACTAGTCCTGTATTAGGGAGCAATGTAGCCTTGATTATATATCTTTTTTTCCACAAACGTTTTTTTTTCCTGTCCTTGTTCTCTCTCTCTACAAGCCAATATGTATCCCATGAACAGTCTTTTACAGTATATTGCATTGGGGGCTATGTAGGAGCGGAGTGAAAAGCCTGCAGCAGGCCGTGCGACACAGTCCCCCTCCAAAACTACACCCTACTGAATATTTCCAACCCCACTTTAGCTGAGACAGGTATAACATATACTCTCTACAAGCCAATAAGTATCCCACTGTGTATTGAGTTGCAGTGAAAGGAGTGGGTGGAGTAAGGTGTCACCATTTCTTTAAATATAGCCAAATGAATAGCTTTCAAGATACCAGTACTTGTACAAACGTTCAAAATAAATGCTGGTATAAATACAAAATCAGTTTAAAAAAAATCTATATTCACAGTTTAGCGTGTCTTTGCAGGATAACTCTTATTTTGAAGAAAAGAATGCGCGATCGTCAGCATAATATCCTACTGCTTGTAGAACGGTAATAGGATGCTGCTGTTGCTGCTGTCAAGCATCGGCAGCGCAGGCGCAGCATACACAAGTGAAGAATTAAGAGCTTTTTTTTCCACACAGCGGTGGTGAGCAGCCAAGTACTGTGTGCCTAATGGCAACATTTGGCTTAAATGCCCACAGTAAAAATGCTTTATAAAAATGTATGAATGAGCAGTACTATGGACGTGGTCTTCAATAATCCAATGAGTTAAATAACAGTTACACATTTCTATTTCATTTGAATGCAATTATTTACAATAACTGGTAAACACATGAACATGTCAATGGCATAATGCTCCATGTGTGGACATGTAGCGAATATGTTAGCCTTCGTAAAGGCTGTCCCCCTACACATTTGCACATTTCAGCTTTTCACATTTTATGTTTTGCAAACAACTCAAATGAATGTGTTCATTAGTCCACAATGGGTCCCTAACATAATATTTTTCTTAAACGTATCAAAGTCAAGATTATGGAAAACAGCGAGCACAGCAAACGTGCGTGTTCCTTCGCCTTATCGCACAGCCGAGAAAAACATTTGGCCACGACTTGTTGCTATGCAACCGCAACGCCACCCGCCAGATTCAGCACATCAAAATGTCTGAAAGAAGAATGCATGAGGTGAGTCAATGTATTGTTTCAAACAACTAGCTACAGTATTATACTGCTAAAAAAAACGTTAACATACCCATTCACAAGTTAAATACAAGAAGAACTAACTCGCTATAGCCACCTTTATGTGTCCTAGTTATATCGCTGTTTAAGATCTAAGTTAGCTAACTGCTAGTTAGATAGTTAGCATGCTATCTAAAAACTATATTATACGCAGCCTGACTTTCAACGAAAGCGTTGTTCCTTTGAAATGTTATATGCCTGTTGACTAAAATAACCAACAACTAATATATTTGTAATTAGCTACCTAACTTACTACATTTGTTTATTCAGACCAAAAGACCCATGTCATCCAAGGCAGAAAAGTCTCAAGTAGGAAAATCTGTGAGACGTCCAGCCTCTGTCCCCTCAAAGAAACCATCCACGATAGACCTACTTGCTAAAGAGGAGGAATACAAGTAAGGTTCCTTGCCCAAACATCTGTACCCATTGCCAAACATCTATTGAGTCAATGTAGACTGTATCATATGAGATGATGTAACCAGATGGCTATTGTCATAAAATAAATCATATTTCTCCCATTCCAGACGTATAAATGCAGAGCTGGAGGCAAAAACAGCCGAACTAGTAAGGCAAGCGGAACAGGTCATGGTAAGCGGTTTAAGATAGCTAGATAGATAGATAACCTGACCAATTGACACTCTTCAAAACAACATAAAACATTAATTTTTAGACATATTTGTTTTATTCAAACATTATTTTTCTTTCTTTTTTTCAGAGTGACCAAAATGAAGTCTTGTCAAAGCCAATCTCTTTCCACCTTGATGTTGACATTGAGGAGGAGGATTTCAAGTAATAAAATATTGCATTGCTCTAAACGTATAGCATTTCAGTGTAGTTGACTGGATAAGAATATATGAGAACAGCCAATAATACAAATGTATTTGTCTTTAGGAATGTGAACATGCTGGAATCTTCAGTTATGAAGCCCACTACTAAGGTGCAGTATTCAATTCAGTATGATAGGTCAAATGTAACATCTCAGAGACGCAAAGGTAATTTCATTTCCTTGATTCCTCCCGTCCTCTCCCCTCACAGCCTTTTCAAAACCCATTGGATGAGAAGGTCAGAGGGGAGGGACCTCTGACCTTCTCATCCAATGGTCTTGAGAAGAAGGCGAGGAATCAAGGAAATGCAATTTAAATTCTCCCTAAATCATATTTCTGTTGCTCAGGTAATGCCAAAGAAAAGGGTCACATCAAAATCCAATTCACAAAACAGACCTCATGGAAACCAGAGAAAAGCACAGTAAGAATGTTATCCTTATCACAAACGTTCACACAAATATCTATTGGAAACATTGGAAGATTGTGAAAGGTTATGGCTTAATGAGTGTCCAGCATTGTGAATATCAAGTCCTTATGTTTGTTACTTTTTCAAAAAAAAATTTGGGGTGTATTTTGTTTATTTGTTATTTTATTTCAGAACAACAAAGGCAGCTGCAGTTGAGGATGTTGCAGTTCTTGAAGATTTTGTGAATTTTTCCTTGTCTAAAACAATACGTAACATTGAGGGGAAGCTGGATGATGGAGATACTCATGACAATCTTATGGAAGATATCATGCCCAGTGTTGGGGATGAGATGGGATCAGGTGAATTCTGATTTCATTTATCACACTTTGTGGCTTTCTCACACATTCACAATATCAAATCTGGAGCACAAGAATGGATCTTTGCAAAAACATTCATTACAAAAAAATATGTTATTTATCAGAGTTCCAGAATATCAATTGTTTCAACCGTCTTAGTTTGAACTTCTTGCATATCCTTAAAATGGTATAATCTCGCATATCCTAAAAAATTATATAATTCTTTATGTAACTATAGTATAATATTTTTTGTGTGTGCTGTGTTTTAGATGCTCAAATCCGTTTTCTCAAAGCAAAGCTTTGTGTAATGCAAGAAGAATTTAACCGGCTATCATATGAGTGCAACAAAAAGGTAATGATAGAAATGAGAGATGGAAATTAGGTATATTTTTGAGTAAAATGTAACATTGAAACAAGTATAAAACATTTATTTGTTCTAGGATGATGCAAACAGTAGTTTAAGCACCAACATAAAGGAGGTGGAGGAGGATCGAGCTAGACTACAGAAGACCACAAACATTCAGCAAACCCAGATAGAGAAACACAGAGCTTTAGCGGAGGAGTCTAACAGAAAAGGTGATGGGCTTCAACAACAAGTAACTGCTCTACAGAAGGTGGGTGTCGAGGATAAAACAGTTGTTACATTTATTCTCTTTCTAGTTAGTCATTTTGGTCATATTAAACAGCACATATTGTAACCATGAAAGTCCATGAACAGTGACTGAGAAACCTAGATGTGTGTAAACAGCAGTTGAGATAGCTGTTAATGTCTTATTGCTGAATGGGGAGGGGGACGTTATACATATTAGACACAGTTGTTAATGACAGATGAAATCAACCCCTCAGCAGGGGAATGCCTGGCATGGTCTCATTAACATGATCAGCCTGTAAGGTGAACCTCTCCTGCAGCTGGCGATAGTGCGGCGCTCATGTGACAGATATCTTTGGAATTCAGAGAAATCCCCCAGCGACATTTCCCTCGCCTTGACTAGGGGTGGAGTAAAACATGGTTGTATAATATTTCCCACTGGGAGGGATCACAACAGAGACATACACTGAGTGTACAAAACATTAGGAACACCTTCCTAATATTGAGTTGCACCCCCTTTTGCCATCAGAATCGCCTCAACTCGTCAGGGCATAGACTCTACAAGGTGTCGAAAGCATTCCACAGGGATGCTGACCCATGTTGATTCCAATGCTTCCCACAGTTGTGTCAAGGTGGCTGGATATACATTGGCTGGTGGAGCATTTCACCTGGATTCACCTGGTATTTTTGTATTATATTTATTATGAATCCACATTAGCTGTTGCCAAGGCAGCAGCTACTATTCCTGGGGTCCAAACACACCAAAGCACCTACATTACATATAAAACAAAAGATAAAACAGTGAACTATGTTTGTACTGAATGTGCTAAAGATAAAACAGTACATCATATAACATACCTACACCACCACATATCCACAACACAAAATGTTCAATACCACCATACAACAATATCACAATGTGTGCGTATGCATGTGTCTGCACCTATGTGTGTCTCTTCACAGTCCCCGTTGCTCCATAAGGTGTATTTTTACATGCTTTTTAAATCTGATTCTACTGCTTGCATCAGTTATCTGATGTGGAATTGAGTTCCATGTAGTCATGGCTCTATGTAGAACTGTGCTCCTCCCATAGTCTGTTCTGGACTTGGGGACAGTGAAGAGACCTCTGGTGGCATGAGTGTCTGAGCTGTGTTCTAGTATTTTAAACGGACAGCTTGGTACATTGAGGTTGTCAACACCTCTTACAAAAACAACTAATGATGAAGTCAATCTCTCTTCCACTTTGAGCCATGAGAAATTGACATGAATGTCATTAATGTTAGCTTTCCGTGTACTTTTAAGGACCAGCCGTGCTGTCCTGTTCTGAGCCAACTGCAATATTCCCAAGTCACTCTTTGTGGCACCTGACCACACTACTGAACAGTAGTCTAGGTGCGACAAAACTAGGGCCTGTTGGACCTTCCTTGTTTATATTGTTGTTAAGAAGGTAGAGCAATGCTTTATTATGGACAGACTCCCCCCCATCTTAGCTACTGTTATATCAATATGTTTTGGCCATGACAGTTTACAATCAAGGGTTACTACAAGCAGTTTAGTCACCTCAACTTGCTCAATTTCCACATTATTCATTAGGAGACATAGTTTAGGTTTAGGGTTTAGTGAATGATTTGTCCCAAATACAATGCTTTTAGTTTTGGAAATATTTCGGACTAGCTTATTCCTTGTTACCCATTCTGAAACTAACTGCAGCTCTTTAAGTGTTGCAGTCATTTCAGTCGCTGTAGTAGCTGATGTGTATAGTGTTGAGTCATCTGCATACACACTGGCCTTACTCAAAGCCAGTGGCATGTCGTTAGTAAAGCTTGAAAAAAAGCAAGGGACCTGGTCAGTCTGTCATGGAAAGAGCAGGCGTTCCAAAATGTTTTGTACACTTTGTGTATGTCCACTCCCAAAGAAAAGAAAATAAGAATGAATGGTTGATGGTTTCCTATTGCTTAGTCACAACAATTATCAGTTTAAATGAACTATTAGCATTTAATTTCTGAAATATAAAGTTAACAAGTAACTGATGACAGTCAGTTTTTGTAGATATCTAACCAAATATTACCATTTTCATTACAGTGCTTTTGAAATTGTGTGTTGGTGCCCTATAAAAACATTACACAAAATGCTTTTACTGAATTAGCTTGCCCCTGTGTGTGTGTTTTTTCTTCTTTTTTTTTCTCATTTACCTGTGTGTGTTTAACAAAGGAAATCGAGGGTTTGAAGAGAGCACAAAAACAGGCAGCAACCAATCACAGTGCCATAGAGGTAAGACTGAACAGAGCCTTGGAGGAAGTTGAGAGGTCCAAGACACAACTGACCAAGATCAAGCAGATGAGCAAGGTAAATTAAACCACACCACCTATCAGTGCATTTAGTGATCACATCAATCATAATTTACACTGTAAATTGTATTTATAGATGGAACTATACTAATAGCATGGTACGGAGTTTGGCATTCAAATTTGGCTTCTGTCACTTGTTGCATAGACTTGTTTTATGTCTATCCTTTCCAAAAGGACACAGCAGACCAGGAGCATAAAAAAATAGAAACATTAAAAGCTGAAAACAAGAAGCTGGAAAAGCAAAAAGCTGAACTGATAGTGGGTTTTAAAAAACAGCTCAAACTGATTGATATACTGAAAAGGCAAAAAGTAAGTCTTCATATTAAATGCAAGTAATTATTACAAGGCAGTATCATTATTCATATTTCTCCTTATCAAACTGACATTTTCCCTCTTGCTTGAGCAGATGCATTTTGAAGCTGCCAAGATGTTGTCATTTACAGAAGAGGAATTCATGAAAGCTCTTGACTGGGGGAAATCATAAAGCAATACTGAAAAATATATGTAATATAATCCTGCTTGCCTTGAATGTATTCTTATGGTTAGCTACAACATTAATTATATGGCCTTTAACATTGTAAGTTATGTAGTATGTATGCATTGTTCATTTATACAGAATATATTTGTAATGCAGTTGGATTTTAAAAGTTTAACATTTTATTACAATAATGGGGTTAAATCAATTTAAACTGTAGTTGCATCATCACCTAATAAAGGAAATTGTGTTTTTTCCTCCTCAATGATCTGTCGACGCAATGTCTCCCTCTCCTGTTCCATTGCTCTTTCTTCAGCCTCACGTTCCTTGGGAAGAGAGATCAAACTTACATTCAACAAATGTTCCTTAAGGTACCTAAAGACTACCTCTGAGGCAGACAAAACAGTGTTAAACAGAAAAGCTTCAGTTACAATAACACCACTTTGATGTTGATAAAGAGTGCACAAGTGTGTTCATGATGAGAGCAATATACTGTACCTTGTCAGTCAGGTACTGCTGTCTCCTGTCCTCCAGCAGTTTCTCCACAGCCCTCTTGTGCTCAAGCTGCTTCATGCGATGTTTCTGCGCATTCATCTGCTCTATGTGGTCGTCCTCAGCAAACTTGGCCATCATCATCTGCCTGAAGGCCTCCTCCTCCACCTTGTCAGCCTGCCTCCGCATTTCCTTGAAGGCTATTTGCGCTTGGCAGGTCTGCTGCAACTCCAGCCTCTGTCTGATTCTCTTCACCATATCTTCCTGTTAACCAGTTTAAAAAGGGTTGAATCCTCTAAAGGTGTTTTGGAAATTTAGGAAATTATAAAATGTAAATATGCTTGAATACGATTTGTTTCTGCCTTGCAGCCTCGGCTTGCTCCTCCTGACAAAGCTCTTCACAAACACGCTCCATCTCGTTACGCTGCTGCCTCTCCATTTCAATCTTCTCAGTGAGCTAGAAGACATTCTTCAACCACCATTAATATTGTTGTAATAATTTCTCACTTTGTACACAAAAAAAAGACTAGAACATATTCTTAAATATGAACATAGCCAAGTGTTTTGCAAATTAAGTGACTTTTCTCCCTCTTACCATCTGGTGAAGGTGTTCTTTCGCCTGCCCTCGCTCTCTGACGTTCTCCATTCTGCTCTTCTCCTTAGCTGCTGGTAACTGGCAAATTCCAGGATGCGTCTG
The DNA here is from genome assembly GCF_023373465.1 of Oncorhynchus keta. Classification (NCBI taxonomy): domain Eukaryota; kingdom Metazoa; phylum Chordata; class Actinopteri; order Salmoniformes; family Salmonidae; genus Oncorhynchus; species Oncorhynchus keta. The sequence continues at coordinate 70,773,822 of NC_068422.1, read as the reverse complement.
TTCTCAGCCTCCATCTTCTCCCGCTCCATCATTCTCCACTCAGTCTGCTGCCTCTTGAACTCCTATGTACCATTGAGTGGCTGTTATCTTCTCCAGTCTTAACTGCCTCTCCCTGCAAATAAGGTCATTTGATTTCATTATATACTGATCACTTGATCAAGCAGGAAACTTAGACAAATTGTGAAAACAGACTGCCACTGTCCACTCACATTTGATCCTCCTCATAGATCTTCCTGGTGATTTCATCAACCATGAGTTTCTCCTTGAGGAGCCTCCTGGCTCTTGTGCTCTTTCTCCTCCAGCTGCTGGTACTCTACCACCTCCGCGTAGCGCTTATGGTCTTGCTTCTCCTGCTCCACAGAGGCCCGCTCATGCTCGCTCTTCATCTTACGAGCAATATCAGCCTCCAGATGCTAATGTCAGAGAAAAATATGTATTCACAAAAAGCACAACCAACAAGTGTTTTGGTTCAAGTCTCAGATGTCCCTTCTACCCTGGGAAAGGACATTTATGAATTTACTACTGTCTCATATCTCAGACTCCTTTTCAGCAATCTGTGCGGCCCTCTCCAGGTTTAGTTATGCAGACTTGAGCTTCCCCTCCAACTCACGGAGATCAACACTAAAATTACAAAGGAAACATTAACAGCAACATAAAACATCCATCCTGCAACAACTATGGACAGATTATTGTTGATACACTAACCCTTGGATTTTTATTCAAGTCTGAAAGGCACTTTCCCATCAGGCAAGTCAAGAGTATTTTTGGGTTGACCGAAGATTATGATCACTTGCCAGCAAATGTAAATTAGCTATTTACATGCTCCATATATTGCCTGCCTTTCATCTACACATAGGGGAGGAATCAGAAAGATCAGTACTGGAATTTGTTGTATTTTGGTTCAGTAAAAAATAAAATCTCAGCAGGCTCAACTTGCCCAACTGCCATAAATTGACTGTCTTTCAGTTTTAGGCTACTGGAATTAGTTGCAGTTCAATTATTTTCACTTCTTATTTTTAAATGACCTGCCCAATGGGGCAACCTCAGAGCAGGTGCGACTGCTCAGTTCACTTGACCCAGGCAATAGGGGGGCAACCCTTAATGTCAACCCTAGCTAGCCTGGCTTACTTAGCACTAATAGCTAGGTTAAGGATTTCCAAAGTGGGTTCATTTTAATGAATATTACTAGCACCAACAGAACCAACCAATTTTAGACAAGGGATCTGTGTAAGTTGAGGGTGCAATACAATATAATATCATGAATCGCTATTGATGTTCTTAATAAATCCTCTACGGGATCGTTGTCCCTATACTGGGACGGTTGAGCTAACGTGCGCTAATGTGATTAGCATGACGTAAATTACAGAACTTTCCAGGACAAACATTTCTTATATGGGCAGAAAGCTTAAATTCTTGTTAATCTAACTGCATTGTCCAATTTACAGTAGCAAAATTTACAGTCAAAAAATACCATGCTATTTGAGGAGTGCACAACAACTTATCACGGCAAATGGTTTGATACATTCACATCTGAAAGGTAAATAATGTACTTACATTCAATCTTGCTCTGATTTGTCATCCTGAGGGTCTCAGAGATAAAATGTATCAAGGTTTTGTTTAATAAAATTGATTTTTATATTCAAATGTAGGAACTGGTTTCTACAGTTTAAAGTTTGAACCCCTGCTGTCTCTACACCAAACCCTGCCCTGCCATCTAGATGTGTGAAAGTTAGTGTATAAGCTGATGATCCATTATGTATGATATTTCTGGGAGTGTGTAAACTTAAATTTTGTATTACCATATCATTTTTGTATGTTCTCTATAGTTATGTACTTGAAATGTATCAATTGACCAATTCAGCACATTTGGGCAGACTTGATACAAAATACTGTGCAGTATTGCAATGCTCCACTGAATCAATCTGAAACTTTGCACACACACACACACACACTGCTGCCATCTAGTGGCCAAAATCTAAATTCCATCAGCGCATGTTTTTTGTTCGTGTTATCTTTTACCAGATCGAATGTGTTGCATTGTCCTACATTCATTTCACATTTCCACAAAATTCAAAGTGTTAACGTTTCAAATGGTATCAATAATATGCATATTCTTGCTTCAGGTCCTGAGCTACAGGTAGTTAGATTTGGGTATGTCATTTTTGGCGAAAATTTTAAAAAGGGTCAGATCCTTAAGAGATTCCAGATGCACGTGTGCCTGGGAGGCACAGGGATATAGTATCCACAGTGCTCCATCAATGATCAATTTGTTCAACTGGATTCTTCTTGCATTCCTCAAATGTTGTTTTGAGCATAATGCCCTGTAATTTAAGCTTTTACAACTGAAATATTCTCTCTGCCTCAAGGCAAAATGTGTAGAATTGCAGGAAATGTATTTTAAAATGTCAACATTTTATCTGATGCCAAAATAGCCTTAAATGTTATTTCCCAGTGACCGAGACTTGTGCACTGCAGTTATAGTAAAACTGCTTGTATCCTGTTTTTTTTGTGTTTTTTTTTTTATCGCACTGTAAAGTTGGAGTTGTGTTCTGATATTCTGATGGGTCTATCACAAAAGTGGTCCCAGACGCAAACAAGTTTGAAGTTTGGGAACCTCAGAGCTAGTTAGGTAAATTAACTAAAGTTAGCTAACTTCGTTAACCATCGAATAGCACGATCATTTTCATGGAAAACATAATCGACAACCAAGTCATTTACCATCATTGCGTGGAGCTGTTGCAAGCCCCTCGTTGATTTGTATGTTTCACCAGGCAAAAATGTAATCTTCATCTGCCACTACTCAATTTATTTTGCTTCCAGTCGTCTTGGTAACATCGCGCCTTTTGTGCCTAACAATAAACTCGAATGTATTTGGTTAAAAAGTCAGTTTGGTCCTCCCATCTTCCCTAAGGTAACGTTACAGGTACTGCGCAGAATCAATTAAGTTATTGACACAATAGTTCATCACAAACATCAGACAACATATCACCTACCCATCCACACACAAGTCCCAATTCTCTCCCATTCTATGACACCCCCTCCAAACTATGTAAATATAACATAGTTTGTACAATGGATATGTATTTTGTAGTTTAAAAAAAAAAAAATAATTAAAGGACAATAATAGGATTACCCCGGTCTAGTTACCTCTGAATACTTTTCTAAAATAATTTGTCCAATTGCCAGGTCCTTAAGGGTGGGCCTGATATTACTTGATTTCAGATTACTGGTATATAAAAAAAAGTTATAATTTGATCGATGCTGGGGACAGAGTATTGTCAGTAAAGCTGTCACAAGTATTATATTACAATGCCTTAAAGTATTCACACTTCTTGAATTACTCCAAATTTTGTTGTACAGCCTAAATTTAAAATAGAATACATTTAGATTTTTTTGTCACTGGCCTACACACAAGTTGAATTGTTTTTCGATTTTTTTTATACAAATTAATAAAAAATGAAAAGCTGAAATGTCTTTAGTCAATAAGTATTCAATCCCGTTGTTATGGCAAGACAAAACAAATTCAGGAGTAAAAAATATGCTTAACAAGTCATAAATTGCATGGACTCACTCTGTTTGCCATAATAATGTTTAAACATGATTTTGTAAATCACTACCTTATCTCTGTACCCCACACACATCCAATTATCCGCAAGGCCCCTGAGAAAACTGCAACATTGTAGTTACTCCACAATACTAACCTAATTGACATGCATCCTGTTTGCAACAAGGCACTAAAGTAATACAACAAAAAATGTGGTAAGGCAATTAATTTTCCTTCTCAATGTAAAGTGTTATGATTCGGGCAAATCCAATACAACACTTTACTGAGTACCACTCCATATTTTCAAGAACAGTGGTGGCTGTATCATGAAGTGGGTATGCTTGTAATCGTTAAGGACTGAGGAGTGTTTCAGGATAAAAAAAGAGAAGGAATGGAGCTAAGCACGGTCAAAATCCTGGAGGAAAATCGGCTTCAGTCTGCTTTCCACCAGACACTGGAAGATTAATTCACCTTTCAACAGGACAATAATATTAAACACAAAGCCAGATTTACACTGGTGAATGTTCCTGAGTGGCTGAGTAAAACAGTTTTGACGTAAATCTACTTCAAAATCTATGGTAAGACCTGAAATTGGTTGTCTAGCAATGATCAACAACCAATTTGACAGAGCTTGAAGAATTTAGAAAATAAATGTGCAAATTTTGCACAATCCAGGTGAGGAAAGCTTAGACATACCCAGAAAGACAGCTGTAAACGCTGCCAAATGTGCTTCTACAAAGTATTGACTCAGGGGTGTGAATGAGATATCTGTACTTCATTTAAAAAACTCCTAAAACTGGTGTGTAGATGAGTGAGAATATTGTTTTTAATCCATTTTGAATTCAGGCTGTATAATAAAAATGAGGAATAAGTCAAGGGGTATACTTTCTGAAGGCATATCTCCTTGAAGCCTGAAAAAGTATGGGGCCATGATATCACTTGATTTCAGGTGATCCAAAGGCAATTTGTTTGATCCTTTTCACAATGATGCAGGGACCATAATAAACAAACTCAGAAGCCTGTCATTTTCTTTTTATCTTGCCTTTACAGAAAGGTTATTCAACTCCTACTCTGAGGTCCAGAGCCTGCTGGTTTTCTGCTCCCACCTTGTGTTCCAGGTCTAAATCAGTCCCTGAGTAGAGGGGAACAATGAAAAAAATGCAGTGGTACTGACATCCAGAATTGACTTTGAAGGTTTTACAGGATTTGCATATGCATAGAAGTCAAAAGGGAGACAATCTTTGAGTTTCACTTTTCAAAGTCTCTTGCTCCTTGGTTGAAACTGTCATATACTGTCAGCCATTCTATAAAGCTTGTTCCCATTGAGCATCATTAGCTGACATTTGGAACACTTGCAAACAAATACAGATAGAAATGACTGGGGGGGTGGGGCTGTGCATACGTGAGGTGTTCTCACTTCACAAGGTGGCATTGCTCCTCGAGGTGCCCTGAAATTTGACAGAAGTGTGCCTCCCTCTGGGAACTCATCCGTAAATCTTCAAAACGACTTAGCCTGAGGTGACAACTGAGTATTGTAGTTGGGCCTACTGTGCCCCGCCAGAAAAGGAGATGCTGAAATAATATGACAGAATGTAGTCTTTGCTCTCATTGTTTCTTTTGTTAAATTTCCCTCAAGTAAATAAAGATTGAACAGTGACATTCAGTCTGGAGGATCCCACAAAGGAAACAGATAAATCTCGGTTTTAGTTTACTACTACTACTACTACTACTGTAGTGGTGTACCCTTTCTGCACTGTCAGGTCCTCTAATACTGGTACAGTACAATCCATTGATCACAAGAAAAACTATCAGGCAATTCTGGTGGATTGATGTTACACACAGGATATAATAAAACAGAATAATTAGACATGATTACTTGCCATTCTTGTCTATTTTAAGGATGCAAGAAAACAGTCTAGCTTCACTGCTTGGGATAATTCTGTATGTATTATCTGCACATGCTGGCCAAGAGCGACACCTTTGCTGTCACCTGTCAAAAAAATTCAATCCATCTCTAGCTTGTTTACGCACCAACTCATGTCACACTTCTCCCTCAAGCTTTTTGAATCAATGCATTTTATTACTTTTCATGTAAGCTGGGCAGTGATGATCCTACAGACTACAGTTGATCATCTCTCTCAACCATAATGAACATGGACAGCCCGTTCTTAATCAAGTCTCAATAGCAGATTTCATACTGTATTACCAAAGTTTATTTACATGTTAGCACGACTGCAATGGAAACACTGAGGGGATTAGATTACCTGGCCCAGTTGTCTCCAGTGGGAGGAGTTTGCACTGGATGTGATTGCATTCTTTTTTGAGCCAGGTGCCCCACTCTGGCTGATGGCAAAATCATCTGACGTAGGTTAAGTACGTGGAGTATTGAATAAGATACTGGTTTCAAGTGAAAAAGTGATTGCTTTTGATCAAAACACCATCTACCTTTACAATAAAAAAAATGCTTCAATTTTCAAACAAGTTATGGCAAAGTGTTTCTGGACGATGCACCATGCTGCCCTGTTGACATGATCAAACGACGCAGACTACTGTTCGATTTAAAATGATTAGAATGAATTACCCAAGAGAGTGTAAAGAAGATTTTCAGTTCCCCCCACTGCTTTTGCCTGTTCATGCGACGGGCCATAGACCGGTGCGCCGCAGTTCCTTTGACTCAAACTCCCTCAATGATTCAAGTCCATTGGACTGCTCTCAAACTAAAGACATACAGATGATCAAAGGGAAAGTGATGGATTATAGTATATTAAAAATACACAAAAGCACCTATGAAATGTCAATGGAAGTAGAGGAGGTATCCAAAATAAACAAAAAGGCCTATTTCTACCAGTGGAAGGATAGTTAAGATATTTCAAGGATTTTTCACACGAGTACAGGTTCAGATAAAGGAAAGCATAAACATTCAGAAATGGTATTTTTCGACACTACAGAAAGTCAAATTATTCAGTGTACCATTTTCACTTTCATTGAAAGCTTACAACCAAATTGTAAGTTTGACAGACAGAAGTCAAATCTTGCACTGATGTTAGAAAAAAATGATACATGTTTTTCCAAATGCCAAATCTAATAAACACAACACGTCTCAGCTCATCTCCATCTGGTCAAGGACAGTCAAGTATAAGAAAATGGGAAGAGAAATACATTTCAATGATATGCAGTATTCTTAAAAATGCATCCGGTCCACTTCTCACTACTCAGAGGACACCGATCCCTTCAGTGTTTTAGGACTGGAGGGAATGTCTTTGTCGTCTGCCCTCTGATGAAGGACGTCAGCTGGACTTTGAGAGGACGAGATGTCCTTTGCTTCCACGATATCTTTCACCTCTTGGTCTACAACCTTAAAGAGGATGGTCTCCAGGGAAGCGCTGACCTTACTGTCGTCAAAGCTCACAGATTCCGGTTTGCTTAATGACTCATGCAAACGCACCGTCTCCCCATCTAACTCACAGGCCACAGAACTAGTGGGGGACCTGGTCGCTGTCTGCAAAGCCCGCTCCTCCCTCTGCTCCCCCTCAACTGAGCTTTCCATGTGTGTTTCACTTTCCACGAGGCCTGACTGCAAAGACTGCTCTTCTCTCCACTTCCCTTCAACTGAGTTTCCTATGGTTGTTCCTCTATCCATGGGCCCTGACTGCAAAGACGGGTCTTCCTCAACTGAACTTTCCATGGGTGTTTCTAGCTCTGTAGCCTGTGTGACTACCTGGCTCTGATCCACTGTAGAGATATGTGGAAGCCCTTGCACTTCTGCCTCTCCTAGCTGGTTAACTGCTGCATCATCGTTGTCTAGTAGAATTACAGCACCTCTTCCTGACTCTTGGGTCTGAACATGCATTACCTCTGGCCCATCCCTTCTTTCAGCAGCTGGGGTGATACACAAGACATTGGAGGTCTCCACCAATCTGGTAACGCTGTGAAAGAGAAGGGGGGGGAGAGAGAGAGAGAAGAGAAACGTACCAAATCAATCTAATCAACTCCATCGAAGATATAAATATTTTTCCTAGGTTCTATTTTGTGTGGACCACCCTTTAATTACCTGTGGAATTGGTCAAAAGCACCACTCACTGTGGCAGTTTCAGCATTCTATGTAAAAATAAAAAGAGGTGCTGGGTTGAGGAAACAGTTCAAAATCAAACATATCTGTTTCTCAGGTACAATCCAGCTATAGTACCTGGATATCAGGGAACATCAGAGCAGAGATCCCTTGCTTATTTCTGAAACAGAACAAAAGAGAATCACGACAAATCCATTAAACGTAGAGCACTTTTAATAAAACTACTTTGGAGATAGCGTTAGAATATGGTAATGAAAACGTAAAATTAATTTTCAGAGCATAATTAAGACCGGCTTATCAGCACAGAATTAGTATCCAAATAGTTATTTAAAAAAAAAGTTATATTAATCATGAAGCAAAAGGACCAATGTCCTTGTCCAGACAAATTATTCTTCAAACAATTCAATTGTACATATTAAAATCTCAGGAGGAACAACATATTTATGAAATGATTACATTTGAACTTGATCTCGTGTATTGTTAGTGCGTTTGGCTTCTCAAGGGAATACAACAAATTAAGACGAGGATATTCATTTCAGCAGCTTCCCAATGACAAAATGACCTAACTTTAGGCACACATTAATTAAGCAATGTTCTCTGGTATTAATTAAGGCCAAAGTTCTTAAAAAAAAGAAAGAATCCACTTAATATGCATCCCAATTAGCTTAATGTAAAAAGTACCGGTACATGGTAAAGATTTCTCAAAATAATGGATGCATTCAAACTCATGGGTCAGGGAGTTGGAAGTCTCACAAGTACTTGATCAAATTCTGAGAATCTCATTACAACACTATGAGGGGTGTTACTTTTATTTTAGGATGTTCTCGTTATCTGCTGCATTGGGAGAGTAGCTACTCACCCTCTAATGCCGTCATCTACAGCACCACCTTCTCCTGCAAGACAAGAAAATCATGATATGCAGACAGGTTATTATTATTATATGAACAAAATGCGACGCCTAAGCATCTGGTTGTGAAGAATGTGATAAACCTTATACCTTTCTCTAGTATGACCTTACAGATGTGGTGTGGTCTGTCAATCAAATGCTTGCTCATGAGGTCAGTTCCATGCGCATCAGCCAGGAAGTCACAGTTCAGACAGACAAGGGTTAAATTCCTGCAAGACAGCAGGTAAAATGTGATTCATAATGAACCTAATGGAATAGAATAAACTAGCATGGTGCTTAATTTTGGTCATATTTGGTGAAAATGCAACACTACATAAAGAAGTCATTACCAAAAACTAAAGTGCAGAACAATGGCAACATTAAAGAATTGATTTGAGACCAGATTTGTTTAGTTAGGGACACGTACCTTAGGACAACTGGGATTTTCCTCATTTTCCGGAATCTCTCTTTTGAGATGGCACTATGGAACCTGACAAAAATATATTTGTATATATTTAATATGGATTAAAAAACATGAGCTGGCACACACGCAGAAAAAGTAGTTTGTGTGGAGGTGCTGACTAACGGCGAATAAACTATAAAAATTAATTTGCACACTCCATGTTTAAACTCCTAGCAATTTAATGGTTATTTACCAACATTTCGGCATCACTGTTCCTTCCTCAGGGTGACTCAAGACTTTATTTTTACAATATATATTTAATATGAACAATAAAACATCCTCCCTGAGCAGACTAGGTGGAAAAAATCTGTCGATGTGCTCGAGCAAGGCACTTAACCCTACTTGCTCCTCCTGTAAGTCGCTCTGGATAAGAGCATCTGCTAAATAACGTGTTACATCCACTTCAAATCAGTGTAGATGAAGGGGAGGAGACCGGTTTAAGAAGGATTTTTAAGCTTTGAGGCAATTGAGACAGATTGTGTGTGTGTACCCCATTCAGAGGGTGACTGGGCAAGAATATTTAAGTGCCTTTGAACAGTGTATGGTAGTAGGTGCCAGGCGAACCAATTTGTCAAGAACTGCACACCGCTGGGTTTTTCCATGCAGTTTCCCATGTGTATCAAGAATGGTTTTACCACCCAAAGAACATTCAGCCAACATGACAACTGTGGGAAGCATTGGAGTCAACATGGGCCAGCATCCCTGTGGAACGTTTGACACCTTGTAGGGGTGTTCCTAAAGTTTTGTACTCAGTGTATATATGCGTTATGAATCTGATGCTTTACCTTATCATATGGTTTCCAAAGGATGTTTTGCAACTCGTCCGATACTTGCATGCACCACAAATTGCAACCATGGGATAGTGACTATAGAAGTCATGAATCTCCGAGTAGCACTCAATGCAGGTATGCCGTCTTTCTCCAATACTAAAAAAGTAGAGAATTAATTAGGGCATCATTATTTCATTTATATCTGAAGTACTATTACCTTCAGTAAAACATTCTGTGATGCATTATTAAACATACAAGTTACTTGATTGGTGTAATATATTGATAACCAGGGCTCTGAAGTGCGACCATTTTGGTCACATATGCTCCTAAATATTTTGCTGTGCGACCTGACATTTTATTTTGGGAGCACTGTGCAACTATGAATACAATCTCCCAGATAATAATTGTTGTAATGATTAGGCTTCGCCGTACCGTTGTTTGAGTGAACTAGACATAAAAGCAAGCACATATTTATTACTGTCATGGTAACACCATCACTACAGCGAAAACACATTTTTTCTAGCACAAACTGGTAAAAAAAATACAACCCATATTACCTGCAGTGTTCTATTGTGAATTGGTTATACATTCATGAACCACTTCACAAGCTGTTCCAAAACCACTCGCAGGCATTTGTTTACCTGTTGTTCAGTCATGTAACCTCATTAGCTCCTAACTTGATGTTGAGAGC